>NC_054408.1:24807845-25412899 GCF_017976425.1 Toxotes jaculatrix
AGCTTATGGGAATGTAACATCTGCACATCTTTGGTCATAAACCAAAGTAGTGGACAAATTCAAATTTCTGGCTAATGACAGCACTAGTGATAATTAATTCTGAGGGGAACATGAATGTGTGTAGCAAATTTCAAGGCAATCCATCTAAGAGCTGTTAGTGTGAAACAAATGTTTCACTAACAGCCACTAATGTCAACCTCATTGTGGCGCTATGAAAAGTCAGAGGATCCTTTAAGTGATTAGGCTTGATCCTCTGGGGACCATGACTGCTCCATCGTAACCCATCCTGCAATTCAGTATTTCAGTCTGCCATCCCTAGAGCCACACCACTAGCATGGCTACAAAACACATCAAGAAGCCTCACTGTTCTTTGGAATATGTGAAATCTATGTGCAAGGTTTTTCATAAAATTTTCAAAATCATCCCGATCGGTACATCTGACACAGTTTCTTTCCTTTGAAATGTGAACAGTGTTTCAGTCCAAATATGTTCTCAGTGAAAGCGTGTGAACGTCCAACAGCCTCAGGATAGAGAGGAACTCTGCTGCTGGCTGTTTGTACTCATTAATAGTAATGTCCACAGTAGAGAGAAGCTGATTAATGAAAACAATAGAGTCTGTTTTGCATCAGGCAGCAGCCGCCAGCGGAGCAGTTAGTTTAAACCAACAAGCTGGTTCAGGTGGCAATGAGTCCTCTAATCTGCTCTGAGATGAAAGAGAACAAAGAGCAACTTTCCCTCTTATTAATGAGAGAATTAAACTGCAGCAATCTGTGAAATCTCTCCTTCTGAGCATTAATAAAACATGTGAATTAGTCACATCAAAAGAAAAGTCACATTAAAAATGATCATATGCTGTGAAACAAGAATAGCTCATATGGGTCATGGTTTAATAGGTTTTAATTCTCCATTACTGCTTGTGCTGAAAAGAAAAAAGTCAAACAGTGGACACGTTTCATCTCATGCCACACTGTCCTATAGTAAGAAAAGCCCAGAGATTACTTTTTAATGCATAGCATTAAACATTTACTGTCACTACAAGAAGCTAAAGGAAGCTAACAGTTGGCTGGTAAATTAGCCACAGCTAGCCTTAGCTAAAGCCTGCTGAGCAGGCTACTTTTTCAGTGGGAACAGTGACTGAAGTGACATCAATACACAAGGTCAGAAATTGTGGTTGACAGCACACATTTGATGACTGTGATGCTCGTGCGTCAGTTCGATGCAGTGACCCCTCTCTCTGAGGGAACACAGGGAGCAAGTGGGCTCGTTTTGGCTCTGAGCCCTGTAGCAGGTAAATCCAGTCCTGTAACAACCAACCAGCTGCCACACAGGAAACACTACAACAACATAGCAACTATGCACCTGCTATAAACCTAACAATTAGCAACATATCAACAGGGAGCAAAACATTAGTCACTACTATGACTAAAAATAGATTTTTTGTGTGTTTCTTGGTGGGCATTATTAATCAGCTTTATCTGATTAGCCTACTTAATTATTATTGTGTTTTATACATTTATTTTCCCATGGGCCCACCACCTGTAAGAGGTGCCGTAGGACTTCAGTGCATTGTAGACTGGGCGGCAGCCCCCCACCCCCCCGACCTGGGCCTGGACCTGGACCCAGATAAGCGGTAGATGACGACATAATGACATAACATTTATTTGATTGCACTCGGGTTTAAAGTATTTAATTAGCATCATGACAATGCGTATTGTGTATTCTGATTCCCCACTTAAATGGTATGTATTATGCTTTTAGTGATTTTCTCTAACTTACTGTTCTGATGCAAAATGTTCCACAGCATTTAAACATGTGCACAAAGACCCAGGTTTCTTCCTTACAGCTCTGAAGGCTTCGTGATCAGCATTTTGTGAACATGACTTGTAGTGTAAAGCACTTTCAGTAGTCACTAACACAAGAAAAGCACTATACATATATTCCCAAATTTCCCCAAGGGACCTCCCAAAGGGATCAATAAAGTATATTCTATTCTATTCTAAATGCAGTCCATTTACCATATACCATTCAAGGTCCACTGGCCCACCAATTGGGCAGGATTTCTCCTGGTGCTCTCAGTGGCCAGTAGGACTGTGACAGACAGGACTTCAGTGTGTGTGTGAGAGAGAGAGCAGGGGTGAATCAATGTGCTTTCACAGCTTTACAATGAAATAAGATTCTATCCATGTGAAATAATTAAAGCAATAGAAAATAAAAGTGGCGGTCGATATATGTTGATATTATAGCGGGCCTCCACAAAGAAATCGATGTATGGGAAACACTGAGAGCAGTGAAAATATTTTTGGTTCATTATGAAACCGTGGCAGGTCAAATTAGACCATGGCAGCCCGCCACAATCTAGGTAGTGAATGGGAAACACTAAGATTGTAAACTGTGGCCATGAAGGGATGAACATGTTCAGCAACAATACTCAGACTGTGACATTCAGACCATGACTGATTGGTATTGAGGTCCAAAGAGAGAGAAATATTCCCCAAACTCACACACCACCACCAGCAGCAGCTTGGACCCTGTTTGTTGATCTAACCGCAGCCTTCGGTACGATCTCCTGATGGAACTGATGGAACTTAGCACTCTGGGTTTGTGTACTGCATTCTGCAACTGGATGTTGAACTTCCTCACAAACAGACCCCAGACAGTTCAGATTGGCAGCCGCATCTCCCCCACAACCCCCTCTGGTTCACACAGTACACCCATGACTGCATTCCCACACATGGAGAGCACTCTGTTGTAAAGTTTACAGATGACACCACCACTAAAGAAAGCTCAGAAATGACTGTACTTGTAAAGGAAACTTAAAAAGGCTAAATTCCTGTGCTAAGTTTTAGTTAGCTGTTACAGAGGAGCAATAGAAAGCATCCTAACATCACATCACAAACATCTCTAACGGGATTTATGGGATTTAAACCATCCAGAACATCACTGGTACCCATCCACTGAGCATCAGTGATGTCAGTGAGGAGAGGCATCTGTGCAGAGCCCAAAGGACAATAAAGAACAGCATCCACTCCAGCCACAGCCTCTTCACTCTGTTGCTGTCTGACAAGTGATAGAGAAGTACCCGCTGCTGTCTGTAGCACCAGACTTCAGAGCAGATTCCATGGCCTGAGGCTGTGAGATGATTGAATTCATCCTCTACACTCCACCTCAAACATAGCTTTATTTTTATCACTTGACTATTTATTTATTCATTCATTTATACAACTTTGTTTTTTTGTGAGGGTGAAGGGACTTCATCTGTAATTTCATTCTACAGTCTTGTGTTGCGTAATGATAATTAAAATGAATCTTGTGTTGTATTAATATGATCATCAGTGCTGCTGGAGTTTAACAAATGTGCTGCCACAAGTATTGATGTTTGGAGATGTTTGTGACTGACTTGAATAAAAAGCTTTTGGACATGGTCATGATGGATGTGCTGGTTAGTCATATGATGTTAGCTGAGTTTAAGGACCAGCAGTGGAGTATTTGTGGAAGTCCTGAAACACAGACAGCTGTGTTTGGAATTGGTGGGTGTTGCCTATTCAGGCCTGTGTCAACTGACCAATTGGATGTACTTTGTATTCTATGTTTTTAAAAAAAATCAAGAAAGAAAGGAGGTGTTTTCCTGTCTTTCCAGTGGCTCAGTGTTGTGTCCCTGTGGTGCCTGCACATCTATCGTGAATAATGACAAAACATGTAATTACATTAGCTCAACACCTTGGGCGACACCCTGTGCTCTTGTTCAAATTAATACCTCACATCCCCTCTGCTGTACAGGAGGAGGCTGGGACCCTGTTGAGCTCACAAGGTTGATAAAACCCCTGTAGGGCCTAATGAGCACCGAGTTAACCAGATTTTTTTCTTCGTACGTTTAAGCATAAACCCCTTGAGATATTGTTCTGAATGTTTACCGGACACCTCCAATGATGAATCACTGCTGAGAGGACAACCAGGTAAAACAACTGCAATTCTTTCACCTCCACCAAGGTTAATTAGCGTTAGCGTCTTAGCCTCAATTAATGAGCTTACCATTTTATAACCAACAGACTGATTCATCTCCAAGATCTCTGAATGAGACATCTGGGCTGACGAGGACCAGATCCAAGAAATAATTAGTGTGTTTAACTCCACATGCTCAACAATCATCACTTCAGCAGTCATTTTTCAACACCATGTCCAATGTCTACTCAGGACAGTTGGTCTTAATTTGAGAGGTTATTAATCCAACCCTGGACTGAAAACTGGTAAAGGCAGGTAACTGCCCTGAGCCCCCAGACCAGCAGTTCTCTCAAGGTCAGTTTATCATGTGTGATTTGATTCAATGCAAATTAGATTCATTAGATTCTTTCTTGGAATATTTGCTCTAATAAAGTAAAACATAAATGACTGTTGAGTAATGATGTGGGTCTGTCTTTTAGTCTTCTTTCTGGACATGCAACAGCATTTTGTTGATATGATGAATCAACTTCAATAGAACTGTTCTGATGGGTTCTGTTCACACAGAGCAGATTTAGATCCAACATATGGCAAAACCAGTTTCAGTAAGTCCAGACCATGATTACGAGGACAGTTACACACTGTTCACTGCTCAGGTTCTGTGCATCAGCACATTTAAGTTTGAATAAAAGGTATGTGTCAAGTCAACTTTAACTTAAGGAGGTTTCATCAGTATTAATGAACTGGGTGTGAGATATAGCATTTTAACACACAATTCCCACACCGAAAGAGTTCAGAAGTTGGATATGTGGCTGCCGAATGTTTATTGAGTCGCTGTGAGTCGCTTCAACATTAGTTTGGGCACAATGGAGCTCACACAAGGTTCAGATTTGACTGACAACTGAGAGTTACCATTGCAAGTGAGGTGACCATACAAGTGAAAATGATAGCATGACATCTAAGTGTAAATCCAGTACACTGGGGGCAATATGTCACTTATTATATTTGTCCACTGAACGAACTTGAAAATTAAATGTCAAACAGTTTTCCCATTTTCATTGTATGGTCATAGAACGCCCATATAAGTGGGAGACAATAAAAATGCTAACTGGATTATTGCGTTTTCATTTTCATTTTTTTCTTAAATAATATACACATGGAAAATGACACTGATATTGTGGGATTACATTTTCATTTTCAAATTTACATTATTATTTTAATAAAGTCCCCATCGGGCTACCATAATTCACAGCAGATGAGCTGCATATTCATTAAACATATAGGAACATCATGGCTTCATATAAGGATTGATATGAGTTTAATAGTGTGATGTTTGCCTCCAGCAGCAGCTACATCAATCAAAGTTTGCTTTCTTAAACTGACTTCCACCCAGGAACATTAATTATAAAGGGTAGTTGGAAGGTGTAAAAGGTTTTTTTTTTTGTTTTTTTTTTTGGTACATTGAGCTTTGTTCTTAGATTGAACAAGTCCAAGTATAAAACACTTCTTTGTGTTGTACTGCATTTATTTATTTTTTTTAAATACATGGCACAGCACAGCTTACAGACAGTTAAACGTGATGTTTCTTTATAGTGGATACTTTCTCTTAAGTACTGCTCAGAGAAACACAGACATCCGAGAGCAGGCTCTTCAGATCGATAGTTGTTAAATTTTAATGCTGTCCTGTTTTAAAGCTCACATGTTGGATCTGAAAATTACTTTGTGCAAAGTCTAAACATTAACAGACGAGTTACAGGTTTTCTCAGAATTTGACCAGGATCATTTGTCTTAACATTTCTGGTCATTTTCTATCTTCTTAATATGAAAAGCCAATAAATATGAGTGTAAAGGCCTGTGGTTCTGATTGTAAAACCAACAGTTCACTGACAGGAGCAGTGCATCATATACACATGTTCTCATTTCCTTACAGTGATGAGCCAGAGTCTAGTGACGTTCATCATTCTGAGGCTGTGGTTTGGAAACTATAATTATGACTCGATGTTGTTCAAGGCTCATTAATTAGACTATCAGCTATCATTTGACCTTCATTTCATGCCTCAGGAGGGTGAGAGCAGGAATTCCTTTCAAAATGTCCTCAACCCTCCTGAGATCCTAACCTTAAAATAAATAAACCTTCATTTTAGATGATAGTGTCGACTTCCAGCAGCACCTTCAAGAATCTCCAGGCAGTTCCCTGCTCTAAAAATAAGTCTTGTTATTCCCACTCTGTGAATATGAGATTGCTGTATCACTTCCTCTTCCCCCAACAATTAATCAGGAGCACCGAGCTTCTCAAATGAAGTTACCTTTTCCCCAGATATCACAGCAGCTGCAGCAATTTGGAGGAAATTACCTTTTGAGAAATGGTTGTATCCCAGTGCCGCAATATTTAAGCAGGAGGGGGTTGTTTCCTGTCTGGAACAGGGTTTTTTTTAATGGAGGTAGCTGGTTGGTAGGCACATTACGTCCTGTGAATATAGAAAAAGAAATGACTGTCACTCAGTAACACCTGGTAGACAGGCTATACTCAGGTATCAACTGATAAAACACATAGAGAAAATGAGATGAACCTAGAACAACCGGTCAACATATAGAATCCAAACAGAAAATATTCTTCATAATCAGCATCTCACATAAAACTCAGTGTGATGGAGACAAGTATAGGAACAATGGAAAGTTTAATTAAAAATCTGTGTACTAAACAACATGTTATCCTAGCATGTTAATAATGCCTGTGTATAGTGTATAATGTTCGTGTGTAGTGAGGTGAGTTCTGGTCAGAGGCAGACTGGGAATAAAAATCAGCTCAGGCTTCAGAGTTGGATACATTAAACATATGTCATGTAATATTTATATGTTTTGTATTGGTAGAATTGTTATTTACTCTGGCTTATGTGAGACTGTATGGTGATTTTATGACAGCAGGGACAATGTGGACAGTAGGGACATGTCCTCCACTGATCAGAATGGTGCCTGTGTCATTATGAATGCATTTAAATGGTAATTTACAACCTATTATGAATACTTACACAGATTAAACACCCTTTTGGCACAGTTCGAAAGCAGTTTGCTGTTTGATTGAAATGTTTATTCTTGATCTTGTAGTTTTAGACAAAGCCTCTCAGTCAGCTCCTGATGACTGAAACTGTTGCTTTCACTGACTAAAGTGAAAATAATTTTCATTTTTGCCTAAGTGAAAAATCGACTACAAATGATAAAGGATGAGTTTGACTAAATGTGGCCAAAACTAACATGTCTGACAAAATGAATTCTAGTCCTGAGACAGGAGATTAGAGAGCATTTAAAGGGGTTATAAAGGTAAAGTAAATAGTTAATTATTGGGGCAAATAATTTTCAACTGCAACAATCTGTTGCAAAGCGGCAAAAAGTATATTGTGTTGATATGTTTGGTCAACCATTTATGAAACTGTGCCAATGATTGTTGGGCTCGTTATATGAACAAAAGGGATAAAGCACTTTTTGTTTGCACTTAATGAGCCATCGGTGCGTCATTCTGACAGGTTTCCCAGCCCCTGCAATTTAATCACCACACTGAGAGCACAGTCTATATTAAATACTCACTACAACAGAATCAGATAAATATGTAAAGAAGTGTATCTGTACTGAGAGAGGGTAGGTCTGACCAGACAGCAGGAGGAGGCTGAGCGGAGGTGTGTCAGCCTGTCACTTTACAGACTAACAGGCTCTGCTTGTGAATGTACGTAGTCTGAATATTAGACTGTGCCTCTATAACAGAGTATAATTTTTCTGTGTGTTATCTGCCCACACTGTAAACAAACACTGTGCATTTTATTAACGCTCATAGGGTTGTTGTAGCATACACCTCCAGCTGATGCTTTCCCTGCACAAATCAGCCTCTCTTAAATGTCTCATCCTGTTGATCAGATAAGGCTCTGCCAGAGACATCTGGCAGGGGACAGGAGAAAGCCTATGTCAGGGAGCTGGTGGGGACGGAGTTTCTGCCCCATGTGAGGAAGTTTAATTATCTTGTGGTCTTGTTCATGAGTGTGAGTGGGATGGAGCGGGACACTGGTGTTTCGGTGCAGTGGCAGCAGTGAAGCGGGCGTTGTGCTGGTCTGTAGAGGTGAAGGATGAGCTTCATCAGTCGATTTATATTCCGACCCTCACCTATGCTCAGGAGTAGAGGCTCTGCTCCTTCATGTCAAAAGGAGCCAGCGGAGGTGGGTCAGAAATCTGATTAGGACGCCTCCTGGGCGCCTTCCTTTAGGGGTCTATTGGGCCCGTCCTACTGACAGGAGGCCCCTTGGCAGACCCAGAACACACTAGAGGGATTATATATCTCATCTGGTCTGGGAGCATCTTGGGGTCCCCCAGGAAGAGCTGGAAAGTGTTGCTGGGGAGAGGGATGTCTGGGTTGCCCTGTTCGACCTGCTCGACCTGCTGCCACCGCAACCTGACCTTGGAGAAGCAGCAGAAAATGGATGGCTGTGAATTTTTTTGTTTTTGGTGATGCACTTTGTAAGATTGTTTTGAAGGTGCTATACAATTAAAGGTTATTAAAATTTCTGACAAAGAGCAGAAATCTAAGCTAAATAATGTCATTGCATCGCACAATGCACAATGTTAACTATGGTCTTCAGCGGGTTTAGTTGGCTGCACTGAATCCAGCCTGGTTGTCCTCTACCTAGTCAGTTCTACCTGATCATCAGGCTAAATTTGAGCTTCTCAGTACCAGTGAAACCAACTTTAAAATCAGTGCAGAAGTGTTAAAGTTGCTTTGATCAAAACCCAAAATTCAGCCCGGTCAGTTCTCACAATGTTCTTCTAATATTATAGCTGGAAACACTGATGTTAAGAGTTTGTATGAATAGAAATGTGCCAGGAGCCAGGTCCATCAAGCACTCAGCCACAGAAAGACAAATCTTAGTCCTGCTCAGAGCACTTTAAACACAAAAACATTTTTCTGTTCGTTCACTCTCAAATGCTTTTCCTCCATTTAAAAGAATGATATGAAAAAAGCAAACCAGAACGGGCTGAAGGAGCCTCTCTCATTCTGGTCCCATTTCTTCCCCCCCACCAGTTGAATAATAAAAAATACCAAGAATAAATGCAACATATGAATCATTTAGCGCGGTGCCATTTAGAGAATGAAATAAATGTTGGAATGCGCTGCAGGGAGTCTTAAAAGCTTACATTTCATTAGTCGTATCCAGAATAGACACGCTAACAGAAAATACCAAATGTCAAAAATATCCAGAAAATGCATCTGCGGCTTTTACATTCTGAAAACTGCAACAACCAACAAACATAAAGTAAACGTCTCCTGTTAAAATGTTGTTCTGCGGCAAACACTGGGCCTCAGGGTTTTTATTTGTATTTTTCTTGAAAGCTGTAATTACACTCAAACAGCCACTTCATGTTCTGAGCAGACAACAGCTCATTCTACTGATGTCCTCTGACTGTATGTATCTTTAATGGAAGACGACCACAAGTTTGTGCTCAGTGCAACTCCTTCATTTGTGTTTTGATTATTTTTTAGAATCTAAAACTTTATTTAAACAGGATTCTCTTCATGAAGCCTTTAATAGTTTGTGCTCTCATGTTCCTGAGAAGCATCCTCAGCACTGTCCCACGTTTACCATCCATAGTCAGCCAAGTACCAAAGGACCAGAGGTGTTTTCGCTCTGAACACTTCCTCCAGGATGCTTTGAGAGACCGTCTTGTGTACGGCTGCTTCTCATTTTGTCCTAAATGTCCAGTTGCTTTCATCACTTTGCAGCTTCTCCTCTCATCCTCCTCCATGTAAGAGATGACCAGAGTGTGAGTGAGTGAGTGTGAGTGTTTCCTCTTAAATAATGAGTGCATTCATTTCAAACCTGTGTTTCATATTCACACAGTGAACCAGGCCAAACCACAGCGGAGGGTAACTGACCCTCAGTTTGGTGTGAAACCTAAGGCTGCACCTCATAACAGATGTTCCTGTGTCTGTCTCGTATGTTGTAAAGGGGTTTGGGTGTGTGATCAGATGTCGTGCTCCTCTTTCACACACACTCACACTCACTCACACACACTCACATACACACACACACACACACATTTAGTAACTTAGAAACTATAAAGTGAAAAAAAACATGTTTAATATTTGACTTTGCGTTTGTTTCAGGTACATCACATCAGTTGCTCTTTAGAAACATGAAGGTTTTTTGTCAATTTGAATGTTCACTTCAACAGTGTGTCATAATATGGAGTTTGATTTCATAGTCTTTTGAAGTGGCTTCTCTCAGGCAGATATAAAGACAGAATCATGTTTCACACAGACTCACAGTTAAACTCCTCAGGTTGTGTTTCAGTCCTGTCACTCAGCAGTCAGTCAGCATCGTTCCTCAGTGATCAGGTGTGCTCTGTTTGAGACTGAAAGCTGGTTGATCCAGATGTGCAGCCTCCTCAAATAGCAGCTAAGCTTAGAAATAGCTCAGTGAACTGTTAAATAAAGGCTCAGTGTCCAAATTCAAAAACACTGTCATTGATACAGAATACCCTCATTTCAAGAAAATAAAGTTGTGGTGGCATATTGGTTAAGAGATACAACAAATAAACATTATTTATCAAAATAAAATTTTATGGAAATAATACAATAATAACAACAACAAAAAATACAAATAATTGTAAATAAATAGATTTAAAATTAACTAACAATAAAAACCACTACTAGACTTGCAGCCAAGTATAATGCAATCAAAGTTCAAAATTGTCATATTGATATATAAGGTATAAGGTTGATTTACTCACGTCGACTCATGCATCAAGAAACACGCAAGGAAACTGTAAAAGTTGCTGGTAGCTGTCAGTAGTAAAGAAGAAAATGAAGCAAAACATCATTTCACTCAACATTCAGTTTTCTGACTCTTTCTATATTTGGGATGAATTTACATTGAAACTACAAAACCAGCCCATGAATCTTTGACAGCCTGTGCTGTATCCACAGCTCTGGAGATGAAAGTTTGCTGAGCTCTGTTTCCACAGCCTGTTCTATGAGATCGACTCTGAATGGATGTTTCAAATGAGGCTTCGTTTGCTCACCACAAATAAGTAAATGAAATCATTCAACACACAACCTGCTTGTCTTCATTTGTTCGTATTGCTTAATACCACTCTAATTACAACCTACTACATCCATGGTATGGGCTAATACCACTGAGCTGGATGTTTGGTTGACTGCCACATCATGTTCTCAGTGTGATGAAATTATTCATAGAGTCTGTCTAACATTTGATTGTGTGCTCAGTTATAGGAACAGTGGTTATATTACCTTCAAAGTAAGCCACAACAGAACTGTGCATGTGTGTGTGTGTGTGTGTGTGTCATAGGTGCCATCCAGTTCAAAGTGCACTTTTCATTTATTTTCACATTTTATTTTTATTTGTTCATTGATGTCTTTATGTATTTCTTTATATATATTTTAAGATATATATTTATTGCATATAAAATCCTTTTTTTGGGTACATTTTTTAAAACTTCTTACTTGTTTATCTTCATATAATGCCATTTCTTTCCTTTTTTTCCCCCTTATTCTTCTCTCTATTTGCTTTTCTTTGAATGGCCAAGCAGGCAACCAGCTGACTTTGGGCAGGCCCACCTGACTTTAACTCTTGTTCTGCTTCGGCTGTGATGTTTCCTATCCCGAATCAAACTGCTACCACATTCACACTGATCAAGTTCTGTTGTTTCCCTCCTGATGTGCACCGTGAATGTGTGTTGTGTTATGCTGCGCTAATAGGGTAGTAGGTGAATCAGGCGGTGTGTCTCGATTTTATAAATGCAGGATGGTAACAGGATCAAGTTGGCATTGCCATGGGATGTTCCCATGCTCTCTGTGGTCATCTTCAAGATAATCCTCGTTGGAAGCAGGTAGCAAGTAGTTAGGGTGCTGCGTTTACTATTCTCTGAGAAGCTACACAGATGATTTCACAAGCATCCCACAGACAGCCCCTTGCACAGCAAGGCTCCCAAAGTGCCTTGACAAGCTGATAACATAGGCAAGGATGAAGATCAAGCCTTCAAAGTCATGGAGCCTTTCAATTAGGAAAGGAGTGAGAAACAACAGCACGGTGTTTGCTGGAGGAGATGAAATTCTTCAGCTTGCGGAGCAACCTATCCCAAGCCTCAGGAGACGGTACTCTCTGACAGACAGATGGGGAGGCTGGCACAGAAGCAGCTGGCAGACGGACTGACAAGAACTGACAGCAGCCAGCCCCAGAGGAACTATAAGGTGTGGTGCTACCAGATCACACTTTACCAGCACGTAAGGAAGTGGTGGGGTCTCCATTGTTGCTTCTGCGACTCAGGTCTCTTTTGCAAGAACGTGATGAAGATTCCACTGAAATTCATCAACCTTGGATACAGGTTGGAGAAAACTCGACACCCTTCTATGTTCCCAAAAAATTCCCCCCATAGTTTGGGAGTGAGGAGCTGCTGTGCAGTAACAGCAGCACAGGCCTTCAGCACATTCTGTCAGGATGCAAGGTCGTGCTGGCACAGAGGTTGGACTAACCAGGTGATGAGGAAGCTGGCAGAGCTGCTGAGGAAGTGCTGGGTCACCATCGATCACTCAGTCCCTTTGTCAAGCCAGGAAAGAAGCCAGCAGCAGGAAAAACAACATCTCTGCTTACTTCTGGAAAGGAATGGGAAATGCATGTTTGACCTAGTCAAAAGGCAAGTTTTCCCACCTGAGTTCACACAAACAGCTCTCACACCAGATGTCATGATGAAGTTCACAGCTGCCAAGAACTTCCTGTCCCTTGGGAGGAGGGGATACAAGTGGATCAAGTATGAGGCAACCATCCACCCAGTGGAAGTTGGATGCTGTTGGCTTTCTGGGCAAATCAGAGACTCCAGCTGATGACCCTGCACCTGACCCAGAGTGCACCGGCGGAGGTGCACCACCTGTACAGCACAATGACAGGTGAGATCTCATTGGCTTATCTGGTCCAATTTCTGCCACCATTTCAGGTAGGATGACAAACAAGGCTGGATGCTTACTCCCACATCCTGTATTGCTGTGTTTTTAATGTCATCAGACAACTATTTCAGATTCACAAAAACATCAACATGGCACACTTGCAGTAACACTGAGTAGAAGTTTGTTACCATTAGTGAGTGAGTGATGTTTATCACTCACTCACTGAGTTAAAGTGTATCAAATAAGTAGGAATGAGATTATGAAAATTGTCATCAGTTATTAAAGGAGATGATAGTACACAATGTTAAATTAAACTCACAGTCAGATGCACAGTATGTGGATGTATGTATTAAGTAAATGGTTTTAATAACTGAGGAAAAAATGAATTTAGGAGCCATTTATTCTATTAAAAAAATGTATATATCTCCACAGCTGACTGCCGACGAAAACACACTGCAGGACTGTTAACACCAAATAACTGCACTGCAGTGTTTTCAGATATTCTACTTTCTGGGGCTCCTGGGAAATAAGCCCCATCCACCGAACTCTTACTGCAAAATAATGCACTTAACAACAATGGAAATTTAAAAACATGTTTGTTCAGATCATCATCTTGGCTGTTTGACGGACGGATTTTCTCCCTGGTTTATTTCTGCAGTAAACATGTTGAGAGGCATTATGAACTTGTTTTCACACTGTTATTTCCTCCATTGCAGAAAAAGATGTTATGCCTGATACTTCTTACGGAGACACCTCTCCTCAGCACACACACATCATGCAGTGAAAAAAATGTTTTGTTGAATTTACTCAATTTTAATGTTGAAAGTGGTTGCACGTAATACATTCATCTAAATCTAGACATATTTTTTTAAGCTGACTGTACTTAATATTTTTGAGTAATTTCAAATAAATTATATAAGCAGTTTCAGCACAAAAATTCAGAGTATTTGTTACTCTGATTTCCTCAGTAATTCTAACTAAACCCATGTTTAATTTATTTAAATTTATTATGTAATTCATATATTATGGTTAACTAATTTGTTATTGTGCTTTAAATTAAATTGTTTTATTGTGTAAAATATGTTAATTCAAATCACAATTTTATTTAAAACAATCAAAATGCACATGTAGATGTGGGGGTGGTCAAGAAAACCGATATACAACAATGAGTTGTGGCAGACTGGAGCAATTCCCAATTCCATTTTATTTGACAAAATTATAGTCTTGTTCAAAAACTTTACAGTAAAAATGCACATTGGGCCAACCAGAATGACAAAAGTAATCAAAAAAGGGGGAGAAAAAATTCTCAAGAGCACTTCTCAACACTCTAAAAAAATTTTCAGTGGCTTTGTAAATATTATATTTATATATTATATATATATTTATTGAATAAAACGGATGAATTTTTATACTCCAGGAATTGCTATACCTGGAAGACCAGCCCAAGTAAAATCTGTGTGGAGAAAACAGCCTGTAATATTTTAGGTGAGCAGCTGTAAACAGCTCTAAAAAATAAAAATGTAATTATGACATATTAATTATTAAATGAAGCTTATGCTGTTTATATATTCATAGCCTGCCTACAAATGATTGGATAAGAAATCCTGGAAATTTTGGCCAGTGTAATCACATATGACTATTAGGCTAGATCATAAACTTTGTGTGTGTCTGTCTTGTAAAATGCAGGCTGAGAGTGTGTCCTAATTAGTTTTCTGTGTCTGCAGAGTACTGTCGATGGACCAGTCATTGTTCAAGAGGAGTTGGCAGAAGAACCAATGAAAATCTACCTGCTGTGGAACCGAGCTGCATCTGTCAGTGAACCTACTGAGGCTGGGATTGTGATTGAGGGCATCACTGTCCTCCGCGGCCTTGGAAGCCTTGGCAGAGCCTGCTGCTATCTGTTGGGGCTAACCTATGATTTGAAGTACCCCAAAAAACTCAAGTACAGTTTTGAGGTATTCCAGAAATTACTGCTGGAGCTGGATCCTGGAAACCTTTCCAACAAGGTTCAGAGACTGAAAAATTACTTGTGTGCGTAGTTGCTGACTTGTTATGTCAAGATGCTCTCATAACATGAACATTTTTCATTTGCATGATTGCATTTTGAACAGGTTGCATTTTACTGGTCTATAGAGGGATTAAAGGCGAACAAAATATTTTGATTGTTCTGTGCTGTTAACTGATTAAAAAAAGTTAAGATTTCACATACAGTTTATTAAAGTTTGAAGCCTCGGCCTGATATGTTAGATATATATTCCTGTATTCTTGATACATGTTAAGTGAGACTAAATAAATGGCTGCCGGTCTGTTTGTATGCCTCCAAAATGCCCAACAATAGACAAAAAAAATAAAATAAAATAATATATATATATATATATATATATATATATAGAGAGAGAGAGAGAGAGAGAGAGTTTATGTTTACTATAATAGACAAAAAATCTTCTGGGAACCTTTAAGATTCTGGTTTTCCTTTTTGTACTTTATTTGCCTTGTATCCCCTTGAAAACGTTTCAGTTAAAAACAGAAACTTGGTTATTCTTGTTATTTTGACATGGTCCTTTATTTATTTAAGAGAGAACTTAGATCTTTTAGCATTTTGAAGATAATTTGCCTATTTATTTCTCCATTAATTATACACTAAAAGGACAACCTCCCTTTTCTCCCTTTTTTTTAGAAATAGAAATGTTTCCTGATTGAAGTGAAGTGATTAAAACCAACGGGCAGCAAACGGAGGGAAGAATTAAAGCATGAGATGCACTCAACTGGCAGCAGCTCTGAAACAATTCATCACAGATCAGATATGGAGGAATGTTTCACACAGGGACAGGATGAACCCCTCATTTTCTCTAGATTTGTGTTGTGGAAATACTTGGAGACCTCCCAGCAGTCAGTGATATTCCAGCTAAATGAGTTTGCTTTCGTCTCTGGGAGGACCGATCTATAAAGCAGCTACTTTGGCATTTAGAAAATCCATTTACCATGATTGAAACTATCCAACTGAAACCACCACAGTCAGTCTTTTCTCTCTCAAGTGCTACTGCTATCTCAGAAATGATTTCTTCAAAAGAGAAGCACGAAAATCGCATCCTTGGATCTTGCCTGCACCGAGATCCATAGAACTGAGAGGCTGACAGCAAAATTGAAAGCGTTTTAAAGATAAGATGCCACTGACATATACTCCACATTCACATATTGGCTTTCCTCCACCACAAAGACAATGTTTCGTTCTTGGGAGATGTTTCTGTATTAAATAATCTCCAGACGACTTTCTTCTAACCCCAGATTGTCAGACAGCCTTCAGCTACAGCTCGTCATTTTCAGTTTTTAGCATTTAGCAATGCCAGACTTTACTTAAACCAGCAGACTGGTGTAAACTACTTGACACCTTGATCTGATGCTTCCAGGCAAATGCAAATTCTTAGCTGCTGGCTGAAGTTCAGCTCATTTCAGAATCTCCAGACCTGCTTCCACTGAAGGTAAATGGAGAAAAATGGAGAGAGAAAACAGTGTAGAAGTGCTGAGTCCTTACAAGTTCTGTGAGATAAATGCTCAAGCTGCAAAACGTTTGACTTGAAAATTCTGGTTTTTGCATTTTTGTGTGGAAAATAGTATTTCGAAAAGCAGTGCGTGTCCAGCACACACTCACATTCACACAACTAAAGTGTGCAGATGAGGATGTTTAGGGCTGAATCACCTCTAGGTTTATGACCAAATAACTGCAAAACTAATGACACAGCCTGTATGTTGTGTTTAATGCTATTATTTAGCAAATAATAGTATGGTGAGCACGGTAAATGTAATACTTGCTAAATATCAGTATGTTAGCATTATCCCTGTGAGCATAGTGCCATGCTAGCATCAATATTTAGCTCAAAGTTCTGCTGTGCATAAACTATGGGGGTATGATGGTGGTTACATTGTGTGCAGAGAGCAGATTTCTTAAAGTGTAAAATGTAAATGTGTACAAATCTTTTCTTGTTCCTTCAATTATGAGGGAAACTATTTTTTACATTTCTACATAAAAGGTGCTTTTTTTAAGAGTTGGTTTTGGTATTGAGAGGCTGCTTTATGTAGATATGCTTCTGTGGCAGGTTCAAAGCCATATGTAATAAGACTGAGAGGCATAGCTAGAGAAGAATAACTGTTCTCTTGAAGCACTTTAAGTCTTCACCCATATGTAACAGACATGTAATACGATAGATAATAGAAAACCGCTTAGCAGCGCAGATGATTTTTTTTTTTTTTTTTTCACGTGGTTGTGCCGTCCCCCATGTGATGCCGCCCTGGGCGGATGCCAGGTTTGCCCATGCCAAAAACTGCCACTGCATGGACAGGTAACAGAGACAAAGAGATCTTTGTCCTAAAAACAAATCAGCGTTTAGTATGTCAAAGGAATTTATGACCAGCTCACAATCAAATACACAAAACAAATTAGAATAAACACACAGTACCTCCATAGAGGGGAAATGAAGCTCATCATGTCACAGTAAGCCTCATCTCTGATTGATATTTGATTCTTATTCTCCTCGGAGGAAACAACACAACTAAGACTGGAATTATGAGTAAAGTATGAACCTTTTTCCGCACCAGGAATTCAGGACACTGCAGGACACATTCCCACTCTCTACAGGGTCCCAAGCTTCAAGATCACAGACCTCTAACATAACTCACTCTGAATTCAAACCCTGCCTAGGAACTAGCATTTTCTTCTTTTCAGAACATGTATGAAATGATATGAACCGATTGTCTGTCCACTCTGTAATCCAGTTAATGTTCTTTAACAAATGTTTTCAGGGAATCAGATGCAGACTCAGATTTATCAGCTTTAGGGAAGCTGAGATGTGTATTTCAAGATCTGAGCCAGATTTTAAGTTTGTAAACATACTGCCTCCCAGTGACTATGTCTAATTAATCCCCTCCACACATGACAGACACAAAATGTTCTGTGTGGTCTCTTTGTTTTCATCATTATTATCTATTGTACAATCTGCATTCGTGTATTGATAGTCTTAGAATCTGTTTACCGTGTGTTTGATCGGTTAAGTATTTGCATTATGTTGAAGGCAGGTGAATCATGTACTGATCTGAAATTCCCATTTGCATCATTTCTATCATTAATAGCACTGTTAGGTTCATGTGTTATTTTATTTTCATGTTTAATGGGTCGTGGTTGAAGTCAGATGTGTGATTTTTGTGAGTAAAGTACTCGCTTCTCCAGCTGAGACAAAGGGAGAAGATGGGTACGACCCCTGAGACAAACAGCCTCATTCTTTGAGCAGCACTTTTTGCCATCCTGCTTTTTTTTCGTTTTTTGGCTTTGTGCCACTTTGCTATTTGCACTAAAATTTTCAATAATGACGACAATTTGACTTTGAAGATTTTTGAATCTCTTCTAAAGTTATCCAATGAAAGTCAGGTTCAGTAATTTGTAATCATCACTTTCATCTCCACCATCAGCCCGTCAGAGACACACAACGACTTCCTGACAGCCTACTGAGAAATCCACAGTGGTGCCAGGAGAAAGAAGTCTGTTGGCAGACTTCAAAACCTGAAACAACTGAGAGACATCGGCAGAACCTGTTACCTAGGTAACACACAATGCCTCAGAGAGGATCCATAGAGAGTTTGCCTTAAGTCTGGAGTCCACTAAGTGAAGTAAGCAAAACCATCCTCTATTTCTCTATTCCTCTATGTCGGACTTAATATCTATCTATCATTTATCCTGTTAGAACATGGTAGTCACTAAATTTAACTTTATGTAAACATTATAAAAAAAAAGAAAGACATGGGAGGTCCATTGCATGGATTATATGCCCCCTTTTTAATAAGTGCATATTAAAATTCAAATTCACATTTTACTACACACACTAAAATGACATTTACCGTACATCCAGATTTTTTTAATTGCAGATGTATATATCTTATTTGCATGTACATTGTGTACACATTTACAGTTTCTTTTACAAATCTCAGTACACTTGCAAATCTGTCTACACATTCATACATTCCTTCACACATTCACAGGTCAGACATTTATGTCCACACACCTACACATTACCCTTTTTTTTCCATCATTCAGACTTCAGACCCTGCTCACTGAAAGAACAGGTTTTAGGAATTCACAGTCAAAGTGAATCTATAAGGTTCTGATTATTTTTTGTTTGGCCATCATACTCCAGGATTCTGCAACCAAGTATGAAATGTGACCTCTTTATTTAGGTTTACAGGAATGTGTCCACTAACCTTTGGTCCTCTGAAATTGGCAGTCGATCAATTTACTATAATTACAACATGGATCACTTTCCACATCTGAAAATACTCACTGATTTAAGATGAGAGTTTGCAGTTGAAGTCCATAGTCATGTAAGTCCATAGTCAGAGTTCAGAGTACACTTACAGAGGGAAAAATAACAGAAGTCATAACTGTAGGTGTGTACTCTCACTTCTGTAACAACTGGAAAACACACTGTCACAAAGTTGAAAACAGATGTTTTTTTCTGAGCTCATGAAAAGATGACATTTGTACAATCTGTATGTTTTGGTTTGGAGTGAAGGGTCCGAGCAATGGCTGTATTTGTTTTTAAAACGTGTTCAGGGTTTTCAACACATTTCCAACATCTGTAATGACTGATGTTATGTAATACAAATTATTTTCCTCATTATTTTATGATGTGGTGCTTTTGTATAAGGCAGAAGAAGAAACAAATTGAGCAAGCATTTGAGCCTCGAATGGTTCTGCCGGTGTCCAACCTTGAGAGCAGACGAGGCTCATAATTTCACAGAGCATGAATGTGACTGTGAACGACCTTAGTTTAAAATGAGATAAGGACACCTAGCACTGCTCTGCACAGTCAGACCTGGAGGGTTGAATACATTACCATATGAGCTTCAATCCTGTTTAAACAGATTACTGTCCGGTGAAACCACACAAGCCTCCTGATACTTTTACCTCAGAATCAGGTAGGCTGTGAACTGAGATTAGCTTTTTTTTTTTAAGCTAAAGGAAAAACTGACATTCTCAATGTGCTGGAGGGAATAACCTCAGCTTGACTCGATGTAACGCTGGACTTCCAACATCATTTTTTATCTGGGGTTAATACCCTATGACTTACAAGAAAATAAAGAAAAGTCTTAATGGAAACATTTCACAGCATGTTACTCTATCCTTGACATGGACATGAAAAAGGACAAATCAGATCAACAATGATTACGACTTATTTGTGCCAGTAATGCAAACCAGAATGAGATGGCACTGTGACTAAGTCTGGCTGGTCTTCGCTGACACAGTGCAGCAGATGAGGCAGTGAACTCGCAGGATTGTTAGACCTTCTTTGTTCAGAAGGGAACCAAACCAGATCCCAAAACCTGCCACACTGCACATGGCAGAGTATGACAATTATATTAATAACAATAATAATAGTAATAATAATAATAATAATAATGAAGGATGACTGTCTGGGTGATGCAGCAGGAGTGCAGTGTGTTGTTAGCTTAATCACATTGTGTTTGTCTATACTCGTGACTTGACGATGATGATCAGATGATGTTTTATGACCAATTCATATAGAAACAAGATCATTCCACAGGGTTCACATACTTCTTATCTCATCTTGGGTACTTTTCTTGTGAATGTTCTCCGTCATCTACAGTAAAAGTCAGTAGTTTCCAGCAACATGTCTTCAGATTGCTCACAGTCCTTCAAATGAAGCAACCCTAAAATACATGAGGCAGATTATCTGTAAATGATTCTGTTGAACCTGGATTTTAAAAAATGACAATAACAATGAATGTTTTTTTGTTTGTTTGTTTGTTTCTTCCACAGGCTCTTCACGATGCTAAAGGCAGATCGATTACAGATGATTTCTCAGTGAGACCCCTCCCAAATGACTCCCCTCCGTGTAACATCAACAGTAAGAAGTGCTGCAGTGTTTGCAGATCCAGACGCACAGATTTGGGTTTAATACTCAGGATGAGATTCAGGGCTCCTGGTGTGAAGCTCTGCTTCATTTATTCCTTGATGAATTCATCACCCATTCCGCGGCTCGGTGCTGTCGTCTGAATTCCTAAACAGACGACATTAGCATTAATCTGCATAGGAGCTTTAAAGAGCTGCGACTCAACAGTGCACTGTGGAACACTTGAGAAAAACAGAGCTGTGAAAAGTTGGACAGCCATCAGATCAGGAATCTATAAATATTCAGCCAATCTCCATTTCAAACATGAGAGTGATTACGGCTGCTAAGTGATTTACGGTCAATCAGACGAGCTGTTAATCATTTCCTTTCATGCTTTGTGTGAACTTGATGAGAAGTCATCCATAGGCTCTGTCAGCTGACACCGTGTGGTGGCGTCAGCGCCACTGATGTGAAAACTGTCTGCGTCTGTGATCAGGTCTAAATACGAAAAATGACAATGGTACGTTTTACACAGCACCACTCAGGCACGGAGTGCAGCACAAAGTGTTTTACATAAAAGAGAACTAAAATAAGTTCAAGCTAAATTAAGTATGTGCTAACACTATATAATTTATTGACAATTACATAATATTATGCACAAGTTAGACATTAGTTTCACATTAGGAAAAGCAATTTAGTGGAAGTGGAACTGCAAATACTTGAGTTTGGTCTTTTACAATCGTCTGGTGAACTGAATGATGTTAGTTCCAGTTCATTCCATATGTGGGGAGCATCCTATTTGAAACCACTTCTTCCAAACGTAACAGAGCTAATGTTGAAATAATCTGTGACCTGACACTGCAGGTCCTGTATTTATATGAGACCAGAGAGCAGAGGCAGTGAGGCAGTGAGATAAATAACATGTACTGCAATTCCCTTCTGTCAGTTAAGGAGGACCAGCCCACCTTGTGATAGGAGATGCAGAGGTGAGTATGGAATTTATTGACTGTGATAAACTGCAGTGCACTGTCACACACACATCATCGAGAGGCTTTAAGGTGGAGGGAGAGGCTGCATATATACAGTATCACCATCACTCAAGAGCAGACAAACCTGCAGACTGTACAACCATATCTATAAACCACCAAAAGAGAAGGATGATGTCTTTCAATACAAATTTTCTTAAGTTTGCTTGTCTGGTGTTAAAGTGGGTCTTAAAAGTGAGAGTTTCTAACATTCAGCTGTTTCAGTTAGAGAACCCTGAGCAGTGTGGAGAGGGACAATAGGCTGTGACCTTAGCACACATTCTGTTTTGTCAGAGTTTAAAACAAGCTTATGTTTGATAAGAGAGATGTGAAATGTATTAAAAGTGACTTCAACTTAACATGAAGGACATCTTTTCTTTTGTCCTCTAACAGCAGCCGATGTCTGGTCGTGAAGATTGTTTATAATAGGTGAGTGCACAGAGTCTAATGGAGCCTCTCCTCCCATTACTCCTAAACCGAGTGCTCTCATCTGCCCCGTGTTTTCTCGGAGTAAAAAGGCTTTCAAAGTTGTCCAGAAGCCTTCAGAGCTGCGGGGCGACAGATCGGGTGTCCGAAGGGCTGCAGAGACACACCGCAGAGAGCCGACCTCATTATCCCGGAGCAGGAGGACTCCCTCCTCTGAGAGGATGTGGCTACTATTATCTCTGTCACCTGACACAGGGGACTCAGCTGCCATATATCACCCTGCAACTGCTGCTGCTATGTGGTTTGCAGACACATCTGGCCCATCTCCGCAATGAAAAACATATTATTGTAGTCACAAGAAAACCACATCAGATAGTGGAGCTGCCAGGGAGCGAGTTCCTAAAAAACATGGAGACTCACCGCTAAAAGCAAAGAAGACATGGAAGCTTATCACCAGGAACGGATAATGGAAAAGAGAGAGATTGTATAGTGTAAGTATTATGTGTTAATGTTGTTTACATGCACTCATTCCCAGGATATTGATCTGAACATGTTCACTCTTTACCTTTATGTTGCTGAGGCATGTGAGGGCAGCGGTGTTCAGCAGCTGTCAGCTCCATCATGAGCGTGGAGGTTACAGCATTTCCCTGAGATGATGGGTCATTAACCAGCAGCACTCTGGGTGACTGCAGCCTCCTCCCTCCTCCTCCAGCCACCATAAAACCATCAGCAGACAGAAGACAGAAACAGCCTCAGTCTAGGTCAGGGAAAAAAAAAAAACTCTGTCCTCCGGTGTGGCCCCTGAGACCTTCTCTGTAAGATGATGTAGCTGCCGTAAAAGTCCAGTGTATTTTCTCCAGTCCAGTTTATTAAAACGTACTTTTGTAGCTTAGTCCGTCATGTCTGGTGGTTTGTGTGTGGGTCTGATTTGTCCATCCACAAAGAAGAGAGAAAATGTGTGGATAATTTTAAAAGTGTATTAACTACATTGAGTAGGATGTTGTATGACCCAGTGTAACCTGCTGAAATGAGGATGAGCCAAATGATTCTTTTATGTTTGAAATTCGACTGGACTCATTATGGAGCCTTCATGTCCTCGACCATCTGACCTGCTGGACTTCAAACAGCTGCTCTCCACACTCTCAGCTGATGCACTGAAGCCTTTGAAGTCAGCTCGTTGGAGAAGAAGACAGAGTTTGATCCTCAGCTGCTCTGGACCAGACCAAACAGAAGTTTTAGGAAAGTTGTTTTTGAAATTTAAATCAGCTGAACAGAAAAAAAGGAAGCACAAAATCTAGCACAAAAAAAATGACACATCTGTGTTGCAGTAAATGAGATTTTTTTTTTTTTTCTTTTTGTACACTGCAGTGAAGTGGGTACATCGGGCCTGTAAGGGATGTGCATCAGAATATTCTTGGTGAGCAGGCGGTCTGTTGTTTGGCAGAAACATTTGCAGTATGATTTGTTTTGCTGACATTTTTTGGCTTTAAGAGCATAGTTTTACATGTTTGCAGCTCATTTATGATTAATGAAGAACAGATCATCTGTGGTTGTTCTTTACCCACTGCAGCAGGCTGTGCTGTCTAATCTTTATTTTAAGAACAACTGCAGCACTGATTGTCTTCCTATACAGATTCAGAGGAGGTGTGATGGAAAATCAGAACTACTTCTGCTAAATGCAGATAAATACTGTGTCAGTTACAAATGACTGGCATCATTAAATTTTATAATTCACATCAGCTTTAAGAAGTGTGAAATTCACTTGCATATAAAGTATATGTATGTTGTTTGCAAACAAGTGAATGTCAGGCCCCACACCTGCAAAAATAGACCCACTGTACGATCAATACCACATAATCAGGATTATATCGTTATGTCATCAGCAGTATTGATTGGTTTTTTAAAAAAACTTTGAAAAACCAATGCAATCTGGTGTGACTTTCACTGTGTGACTGCAAAGAGGTCAAGATGGTCTTTTAACCTGAACTGAAAAAATAAATGAAATTGGTGTAAGTGATGTCTATAAAACCACACTGAATCAAAAGACAGGCATGTTTAAAGAGTTCAAAGCTTCCAGCTGCTCTCAGGTCCTCAGGAAGACTGTTCCAGCAGCTGGGAGCATAAAAGCTAAAAGCTCCTTCCGCAAAAGGTTTTAGTCCAGCACTTTGGAACTGTGAACTATGAACTGGTTCATAGACTGTAAGCATGAGACATCCAGTATGTGTCAAGACCATTAAGTGCTTTAAATACAAGTGAAAGAATTTAAAAATCAAAACAGAAACTGACAGGAACCAATGCTGGGAGGTGTAATGTGTTCTCTCCTTCTGCTCTCGGTCAACACCTGGGCTGCAGAGTTCTGAATCAGCTGTAGCTGATATATACCATTTTTAGGTAGACCAGATAGCAGAGAATTACAGTACCAAAGACCACAAAAAAGGTTGCCTGCTCGTTGACTCGGGGTAAGGAACTTAAGTTTGCAACCTGTTTCTGTCTCTGAGCTTTAGAACTTATAACTTTGTGACATCCAGACATTAAAATCTAAAAAGATAAGAGGACCACCAGTTAAAACAGCGTCCAACAGCCCGGTGTGATTCCTCTGTCTATTTAAAATCATTATCTGATCAACTGTATCAATAGCCTTTCAGATCGAGTAGTACCAACTGAAGGTTTATCTCGGTTTGAGTTAATAGCACTAATTAATCAAATGTGTACTAGTTTTTCTAAAATTTTCCTTATCAATGTTAGATTGGAGATTGCTCTGTAGTTGCTGGGTATCAAGGGATCAAGGCCTTTTCCTTAAAAGAGGCTTCACAAATTCACACTTAAATGCTATAGGGAACACGCCTTAAACGGTTAAAAACTATACAGACCTCCTCAGACAATGAAATAAAAACATCTTTAAAAAAGGAGGTTGGGATGGGGTCAAGGGTGCAGGTAGAGGGTTTCAGTGTTGCGACGATTTCCCTGAGCTTCTCAGCATCAGCCAGGCTAAAACTGTCCAGCAGCGCTTCACACTTCATGCTAGGTGTTTCTTCAGCATATTAGTATTGTGGAGTGTACAGATATTAGCCCTGATGTTGGCTGTCTTCTCTTTGAAGTAGTCTGCAAATTCATCACATTTAGAAGCAATAAGATGGTAGCTATGGTCTGTAACAGGGTTAATGAAGTGAGGGATAGCATTATAAAGCATTCTGGAGTTGCCTGTTCTAGACTAAATAAAATAGCTTGGTAGTATAAACTGCTGTACTATAATTTAAAAAAAAAATAAAATCTCTGCATGCACATCTTTTAGTTTTGGAGCATATGCACTCTGAAATCTGACAGTCGCTATTTGATTTAGTTGTTTCATGGTTCTTTTGTGGCGTGTTCCTCTTTGTAATTGTCATGTCATCATCTGCCGCTTATCTGGGTCCAGGCCCAGGTCACAGGGGCGACTCCCACCCAGTCCACAATACACCGAAGTCCTATTGCACCTCCCACAGGTGGTGAGCCCACGGGAGGTGGTACCGTCCGGAGTGGGGCTCAAACCCACGACCCCGAGAGATCGAGTCTCATGCTCTACCAACTGAGCTAACCGGGCGGCCTCTTTGTAATTGTTTTTCTAATTTTAAGTAGTACAACAGGGTCAGGGGCTGCAGTCAACATATTTTAAAAGCATCAAGGAGACTGTCAGCTAAGGATGGAGTAGATGTAAATCTGGATCCTAACGAAATATACAAAGAAATTTGAGGTCATCTCAGGAAGAAGACAGATTTTATTTTACCCCTTGCATTATATTTTGCATGAAAGCATGTAAGAAATTCAGAGAGCTCAACCAGAGAAAGAGACAGGGTTTTGTCAGTCTGTAAATTGTTACATACAATGGGGATGGCTGGCAGATCAAGCTTACTGCGTTATACTCAAAAGAAGAAATTGCTCCTAGGTCAGTGTTTCTACCCTTTAGAGTTACAGTAGAGTATTGCAGCTGTTTCCCTGCCTTTCCTACCTTCTCTACAAGAGAAAACACATGATTTGTGGGTCAGACTTCAGCGATCAGGCAGAGGGGAAGAGACCACATCTGTGTCACAGTGGCACAGGTGTTTTTAATGACAGTCATTCACTTGGAGAAGCTGAGACACTGTGGAGAGTGTCTGCAGATAACATTCATGAACCCAGAAGGCTCAGGTGAAGACCTTTGTTCTAAAACACAAGGAACGTTCCCAAAAGATATTAAAATTTTATATAAGTCTGTATGAGTGGAGCCATGTCTGCAAGCTGAGAAGTCTACACCAATCCCACAGCCCAGTGTAGGAATTGGACCAGAGAAAAGAAAAAGACTTTCCCCGAAGGTTTCTTTCAGCAAGTTAAAAAGATGGTTAAAAACTTGTTTCAGCAGTTCAGGCACTTAACTTAGTAGCAGTGGAACAGTTTTTCTAAAGGCTGGGGATTTTTTCAGCCAAATTGTTCACAGTAGGTCCAAAACAACATTGTCTTTTTTCCAAGTTTTGCCTTACGTGCCTGATGATGGAATCACAGATGATCATGTACACTGTCAGAGCAGGGGACCCAAGAATGGCGTTTGCCACGGTGCCCAGCATTCTAACACCAGGACACCTGACAATCATAACCAGTGGGGATAAGTAATCTGTGGGCTCAGCACTGTCCTTTTCCTGGGCCACTGTAGTCAGTATCCGTGGCTCCTTCAACACAGTTGGTTTGCCCAACCCTTCCGGTGCTAATGGCACATTTCAGCAAAAAAAGAGGTGATATTATATTTCCAGCAATGAAACCTAAGGTAGAATAATCTTTTCACTTATTACACAAGTTTCCCAAAAACCCCTCTCTAAAGTTAGCAGGGTACATGATGACAGCATGCTTTATATACAGCACACTCAATACAACCCAAGGGGGAGTGAAGTAATCTCAGTATACTTTCCCAGTGTCTCATAGTGACTGTGACATTCATGTTCTGCTCTTCACACCAAGTGCAATCTGAGTCTTTTCACAATTAGCACTGCTGCTGCTGCTGCAGATCGATACTTTTAAATTATAGATGAGTGTGTTAATTGGCTGCAGGGTGTGAAGAGTGTGTCTGGTTACCTCAGTCATCCAGATGCTGTTAAGCTCTGCTGTCCTTTTAGAGACGTGAGTTAGTAATCTTAAGATAAGATAAGATAAGATAAACCTTTAATAGTCCCACAATGGGGAAATTGCACTGTTACAGCAGCAGAAAAAACACTCAGGATTTACACAATAATACACAGTAATAATAAATACTATAAACAGCAAACAGTATGAAAAAGAAGAAGAAGAAGGCTGCACATAAAGCACCAGTTATTAAGTCCAGAACAGAGTATGTGTGCAAGTGGTTTTGTGCATGTGGTTTGCTCAGCACAGCTGGTTGTACAGTCTAACAGCCGCAGGAAGGAAGGACCTGCGATAACGCTCCTTCACTGTCTTGGGGTGAAGAAGCCTCTCACTGAAGGAGCTGCTCAGTGCAGTCAGTGTGTCCTGCATGGGGTGGGACTCATTCACCATGATTGATGATAGCTTTGCTACCATCCTCCTCTCTCCCACCACCTGCACTGGGTCAAGGGAGCAACCCAGGACTGAGCTGGCCTTCCTGATCAGTTTGTCCAGTCTCTTCCTGTCCGCCGCAGAGATGCTGCTGCTCCAGCAGACCACACCATAGAAAACGGCTGATGCCACAACAGAGTCAAAGAAGGACCTGAGGAGCGCCCCCTGCACTCCAAAGGACCTGAGTCTCCTAAGAAGGTAGAGCCTGCTCTGACCCTTCTTGTATAGGGCATTAGTGTTATCAGTCCAGTCCAGTTTATTGTTCAGGTGAACACCCAGGTACCTGTAAGAGACCACACTCTCAATGTCCGTTCCCTGGATGTTCACTGGTGTTGGGGGGGGGTGGCTGCGTCTGCGGAAGTCCACCACCAGCTCCTTGGTTTTCCCTGAGTTGATCTGGAGGTGATTCCGCCGACACCAGTCCACGAAGTCCTGGATCAGTTCTCTGTACTCCCTGTCATCGTCGTCTGTGATGAGGCCGACGATGGCAGAGTCATCGGAGAACTTCTGCAGGTGGCAGTTGGTTGTCCTGTACATGAAGTCTGCCGTGTACAGGGTGAACAGGAAAGGAGCCAAGACTGTTCCCTGTGGAGCCCCTGTACTGCTGACCACCATGTCAGACTCACAGTCCTTTGTCCTCACATACTGTGGGCGGTTGGTGAGGTAGTCCAGTATCCAGGTCGAGATGTGGTGATCCACTCCCGAGTGTTCCAGCTTGTCCCTCAGGAGCAGCGGCTGTATGGTATTGAAGGCACTGGAGAAATCGAAAAACATGATCCTCACAGTGCTGCCGGGCTTCTCCAGGTGAGAGAGAGCTCTGTGCAGGAGGAAGATGACAGCGTCCTCCACTCCAATACCAGGCTGGTAGGCAAACTGCAATGGGTCCATCGACGGCCTCACCAGGGGGCGGAGATGGGAGAGTACTAGTCGCTCCAGTGTCTTCATCAAGTGTGATGTAAGTGCCACAGGCCTATAGTTATTGAAGAGGTGGTTCGGGTGCGCTGTCTTAGGCACCGGTACCACACAGGATGTTTTCCACAGCTGTGGAACTCTTCCCAACTTCAGGCTGAGGTTGAAGACATGCCCCGCAATCCCACAGAGCTGGTCTGCACAGGATTTGAGGAGCCTGGAGCTGATTCCGTCCGGACCCGTAGCCTTCCTCGCGCTGATCCTTCTGAGCTCCCTTCTCACCTGGTCTGTAGAGAGGGACAGATTGGAACATGGGGACTGGGTGATTGAAGTCATGAGGGTAGGGGGGGGGGTGGCTGAGCGGGTTGGAATAGGAGTAGGGGCAGTGGGGGGTAGTTGTGAGCTGGGTTCTGCAGGAGGGGGGGTGGGGCAGTGTCCTGGAGGAGCAAGGGCAGTGGGGGGTGATTGTGAGCTGAGACCTGCAGGAGGGGGGATGGAGCAGTAACCTGGAGGTGCCGACAAGGGGGGCTGCAGCAGAGGCAACTGGGGGGAGGGAGGGTTGGGTGACTGGTCAAACCTGTTGAAAAACAAGTTCAGGTCGTTCACCCACTTCTGATCCCCCACAGTCTGAGAGTCTGGTTCCCTGTGCCCTGAGATGGTTTTAAGGCCCCTCCAGACTCCACAGATGTTGTTCCTCTGCAGCTGGTCCTCCATCTTCTTTCTGTAGCTACTCTTCCCTTCTCTGATCTTCCTCCTCAGCTCTCTCTGCACCTCCTTCAGTTGCTCCCTGTCGCCTGACCTAAAGGCTCTCTTCTTCTCCTTCAGGAGAGCCTTTATGTCAGCGTTAATCCATGGTTTGTTGTTTGGAAAACACCGTACAGTCCTGGTGGGTACAGTGTTGTCCACACAAAAATTAATGTAGTCCGTTATGCAGTGAGTCAGGCTGTCAATGTCCTCCCCGTGAGGATTGCAGAGTTCGTCCCACACAGTGGTTTCAAAGCAGTCCCTCAGAGCCTCCTCAGACTCAGGGGACCATCTTCTTATAGTGCGGGTCACAGCTGGTTGTCTGTGCACAAGTGGTTTGTACACAGGCAGGAGGTGCACCAGGTTGTGATCGGATCTGCCCAGAGGAGGAAGTGGTGATGACGAGTATGCCTCCTTGGTGTTGGCATAGAATAAGTCCAGTGTCCTATCTTCTCTGGTGTGACAGGTAACATATTGTGAGAAAGTGGTCAGAGTGGACGATGGAGACACATGGTTGAAGTCCCCCGAGATAAGGAAAAGGGCATGAGGGTGCTGTGTCTGCAGTCTGCTGACTGCAGAGTGAAGGACATCAAGGGCCGTGTCGCTATTTGCAGAGGGGGGGGCATACACCGCAATAATAACAACATGCGAGAATTCCCTCGGTAAATAATATGGCCTCATGCTAATAGCTAGCAGCTCAATGTCCTTATAGCAGAGTTGTTCTTTAACAGTGATGTGCCCAGGGTTACACCACTTGTTGTTTACAAACACAGCTAGCCCTCCACCCTTCCTCTTACCGCTCTCCACTGTCCTGTCCGACCGCACCAAGAGAAATCCATCCAGGGCTATGTTGGTGTCCGGAGTTAGCGCGTTCAGCCATGTCTCCGTAAACATCATGATGCTGCTCTCTCGGTATTCCCTCTGGTGCCGGGTCAGCGCCGCCAGCTCGTCCATCTTGTTGGGAAGAGATCTCACGTTCCCCATGACTACAGACGGAAGAACCGGTCTGTATCTTCTCCTCCTAGCCTGACGCCGAACTCCGGCACGACATCCCCGTCTCCTCCTTCTCAGTTCACGGGGGACGTCGGGTCTCTCCTGGGGCAGCACCGCTGTGTTACGAAGCGCCATCAGCTGATCCCTAGTGTAAACAATGGGTCCATGGCCGCGATCTCCGGACGCAAACACGGACGACAAAAGTAATAAAAGAACAAAGACCAGGGCAAAAACTGCGACTTTGGTCCTCATAGTGCAGTTAAGGTAAAGAGAAAAGTTTAACTAATAGATAAAAACTATTAAAAAACTAATAAGAGCTAAGAAAGGGAAAAAAGCTCAACGGTGAGCAGGAGCTGCTGTAACTTGCGGCCACTCGGGGGCAGCGCAAGCTCTGAATGGAGATAGTTGAAAATAATGATAAAAGTTTGTGTGTTATGCTACCAATACATTTTTTCAAACAAAACATGGTGCTAAATGACCTCACAAGGGTCAAAAATACCTTAGCCTGATAAATGCAAAGTCATGAATTTCATGAATAGAACAGCTGACGAGCTTATCAGCAAATCAGTAGATGGTGATTTCTGTAACCTTAGAAACAAGCTTTGGGAAAGTGGCACATTAATGTGGAAAATATTTTATTCAAAATATTTTCTTCAGTTCCTTCAGGGACCAACTCGGTTTACTGGACTCTGACATACAGACTCAGAACATTGTTGAGTGTTGTTTTCACTGAAGTGAAAACATCAAGGTGTGGAGGAGCCTGACTCAGGAATCTCAACCACATTCAGGGGCTCGAGGAACATGACCACTTGGACCAAGCTGCTGCCCCTCAGAGCAACGGGGGCCACCAAAAAAAAAAGAAAGAAAGGTAAGCAGAGCCTTTTTGGTGAATCTGCATATACTGACTGCATCTGAGAGCATTGTGTTTCTGCCCAGGTATAAACTGTAAGTAGCCTCTCCTCTAAAGAACTGAAATTGCTGAGGAAAGAATCTGATGTGATGTTGTATGTGTGAAATTATCTTCTCCAACGACACTGTGATGATCAGCTCCTAAAGGGACCGTATTCTGAATCCCTTGGTTTGTTTTTGAACTTTTCTGTGGACGTTTGCAGCTTCTGGACTCTTGTTTAGTTTCTCTAGTTCTGTTAGTTAGTTCTTGTTTAGTCAAGTCAAGTTATTCTTGTTTTTGTTTCTTCAGCTTTGGTTGGGTATTTCCTGTTTTATTGTGAAGTCTTGTCCCTGTTGTATCTGGTCTTGCTGTACTTCCTGTCTTTGTCTGGTGTCTAATTGGTGTCACCTGTTGCCTTGTATATATAAATCTTGTTGTTTCCCTGTGTCCTTGTCAGTTTGTTTGTGTCTGTACCTGAGTCTGCCTGTGTCTTTACCTGTGTTGATTCTGGTGTATGCTTCTGCCTTGCCTCCTCAAGTCCACTCCTTGTGTTTGTTGCTTTTCTTTTCTTTTCTTTTTTTTTTTTTTTTTTTAGTTGTTTAAGTTTTGTTCTCAAGCCCTGGACTATTCTAGTGATTTTTAGTGTAATTAAAAGACTAATTTTCTCATCGCCTGTCCTGGTTTTTGCACTCCTCTCTTCCCTTGTGTTCCTGGCTGCCCGGTAGACAATGTCTATATTGACTTTCCAAAATGCTGAACAAATTCAATGATGCCCATGATGCAATAACAAGAGGAAGCCAAACTAGTCCAACCTTGGTGTGTTGGTTGTGCCTGACTCCTCATGAGTCCATGTTGCAGCACCATTGGAATGGGAACCTTGGGTACGAGCTAAGTTAGGTAAACTACATTGCAGCCTGATGTTTGATGAACATCAAAGACACAAATTCAGTAAAACGGGGAGTTAACATGCCATTGCAATGACAATATCCCCTCAAGCAACAGATACAAATGGGTGCACTAATCAAAAAATCAAAAGTCCATGCCAATTTTTCCAATTATAAAGCCATAATCTTGCGACTACCATTTGGCCATGATTTGAGAGCCATCAATGCTATTGAGGCAGAAACCCAAATAGTCCCAAGCCCAAACACATTGATGTGTGATTGACCTTACATACCAAGGTCAACAATATACAGTATATACGCCAGAATGCCCCAGGGTTACTGTGAAAGTCCATTAGTGTTCAACAGGGCGCTGGCACAGGTTTTGCAGAACCTACACATATGATGTGTATATTTTCACTGCAAAGAAAATGATTAATTACTCATGGATTCTCATTCTAAATGTATTTAAACTCTTTGAGACAAATTAGCAAAAACATTTTCCAGGCAAAAGTCTTGTTGGCGTAACACAGCAGTCTGCTCTTAGGTTTCCCAGCTAGCAGTCTCATTTGGAGCCCAGTTCAATCTAAATTCTGGGCTGGTCTGCTCATAAACTCCTTGGTTAATTGGATGACACTACCCTTCAGTCAGTTTCAAGGAGAGAAAGACAAAAACAAACCAAAGCGGTTGGAAAACTTTTTATCAAAGCTGGTGAGTTTCTGAGGCTCAGAAAGTGGCACAGACACTGCCCTCATTTCCACAACTGGCAGATTTTCTCTGACTGTCTCTTCAACTCTTAGTGCTGTTTGTCCTTATAAAAACGTCACTGACAGAGTGTTTAACCCTTTCATGCATGGTGTCCACGACGGGACAGATATATGGAAGCCATTTTGAACCATTTCAGTTGTAGTACCATGTCCCATCCACTCGGTGACAGACCACAAAAGTGTTGTCTACAGTACAAAATGAATTATATATATTACTTTGTAATTTAAACTTGAATGCATGAAAATGGTTTATGTTCAGCACACAGCAGTTCCCATCTACAATACATGTTATTTATGTCAGAATAAAAGTTTTAAGTCCAGGGGATTTAAATGCTTTGACGTGCTAAGGAATGTGTTGTCCCTGCATATTTACAGCTTTTACAATACTTTAACACCAACCTTTTCTTCAGTTTTGCCCTCAGTGCTGATGTGCTGCAGTGAGCATATTGTCTCACCTCTGGTTGCCAGTATTTCTGTGTTGGTGGTAGCTTTTTTTTTGTTTGTTTGTTTGTTTTGCTAGTCTGTCTAAAACCCAATTACTTTTCCAATTTTCTTTATTACAGCAACTGATTACCCGTATATTTAAACTAGTTCTTCTTTGTTTACAAGCCATTGAACTCTGTTAGTTACTTTGACTTAGCAGTTAGTGATGGCTTCCTTCTTACTCTCCTGCCTTCTGCCTCCTTTAATGATAATGGCACGTGTAATAAATGTTGCTTATTTGCCATGATGGAGGTGGGGCTCAGTGAATTGAAAGTGTGGCTCTGCACTATTGAAACAGAAATGTTGAGAATTAAATTGAATGTGGACTCTTGAACATGAGATATCTGTTATCTAAAGCTGTTTTAGTAAACAGTCTAATATCAGATTATCGTATTGATTTAGGCTGTCCTCCTGAAACCTGGCTGTGTCATGAAGATTATGTCAGCCTTCATAAATCCCATTCATTCACATTGTTCGAGGTACCAGCCAAGGAGGTAGAGCTGCAGCCACTTTCAACTCTAGCAAACCATATAACTAAAGTCAATCATAACTCATTCCAAAGCCTTGTTTCTAGCCTTACTTCTATCAGTTACAGTGTACCATGCTACTGACCCATACCATAGAGTTTAATCAGGTTTTGTCCTTAATACCGATAAAGTAGTCATCGTAGGTGATTTTAATATTCATGAGGACATCGATAATGAGCCTTAGCTCTGTTTATCTCAGTATTAGACTCAATTGGCTTCTCTCAAAGTGTAAATAAACCCAGTCATTGTCTTAACCACACCCTTGACCTTGTTCTGTCATATGGCATTGAGATTGAACATGACGAATCTAATCTCATCTTTTATCGTATTTTCTATTACTTAACTGAGAGATTTGTGGACGAAATCCAATGCTCTTGTACACTTCTATCTGAACTGTTGTGTGAAAGTACAACACTGAATAGTGCAACTTTTGATGACTAACGGCAATAAATGTCATCAGTCTATATACTCAAAGACAATCACATTGTGACCTTGGGACATTGTATAATTGTGTGTGAATGTAGAATGTGTTACTACAGGCAACAACGAATAACTATAAGAAACACCGGACATTTTTCTTTCACAGTCGAGCTTTGTTATGGTGTTTACAGATCAGTAATTCTTTAAGTTATGTTGACATGGTAACTTACAGGATAAAGACTATTCCAGGCAGATTACTACACTAATCACTATTACTTTAATTACTTTTGTAATTGTCTTTCTCTCCAGAAACATATGCTTGACCAATGTTTCACATAATCTGTTGTTTCTTATCCTACTTCCCATTCTCCCCATTTCAGATCAGATTCCTGCTCGTACATGTGTGGTGGTGAAGTTTTTGGTTTAGAGGCAGTTATTGTGGTTATATTCAGGGTAGAAGTAAACCCAAACTTTATAGTTATTGCCTCACAAACAAGGAGGGTGATACCTGCCCAGGTCTGTGGGAACTGACCAATCAGAGCAGACTGGGCTTTTTTGGGGAGGGAGTCTCGATCCAGGTGTTTTAGCCACCTATAGACTTATATCTAATGTTCCCTTTCTTTCTGTGATCCCTGAGAAAGTTGCCAATCAGCAGTGTGACTTTCTACAGAACAATAATTTATTTGAAGATTTTCAGTCAGGATTTAAAGTGAATCATAGCACAGAGACAGCATTAGTGAAAGTTACAAATTACCTACTAAGTGCATCAGACAAAGGACTAGTCTCTGTACTTGTTACATCTTAGGGCTTCATTTGATACCATTGACCATCACATCCTACTACAGAGACTGGAACATTTATCAGACTGATTTCAGTTTGTGTACATTTACGATGAATCCTCAATATATGAAAAAGTTAGATAAAGACTTCCACAAGGTTCAGTGCTTGGACCAATTTTTTTCACATTATATATGCTTCCCTTAGGCAACATTACTAGGAAGCACTCCATAAACTCCCAGTGTTATGCTATGTTATATTGTCTGATGAAAAGAATCACTTAGCTAAACGTCAAACATGCCTTAAGGACATAAAGACCTGGCTGACCTGCAGCTTTCCAAATTATTGTAATTGGCCCCAAACACCTCATAAAAAAATGAGCTAATGATATAATTACTGTAGATGGCATTGCCCTGGCCTCCAGTACAGCCGTAAGGAATCTCAGAATTAGCTTTGACTGGGACATGTTTTTTAATACCCATATAAAACAAACGTCTAGGACTGCCTGTTTTCACCTATGTGACATTGCAAAAAATCACTTTGTAACTTTTAGGTTGGATTATTGCATTTCCTTACTATTAGGCTGCCCCAACAAGTCTCCTAAGATTCTTTAGCTGATCCAGCATTCCGACCGGCAGCAAAGATTATACAGACTGGGCAGCACTGTGCAATCTGTGGGTCAAAGGAGGAGGACACAAGTTAGCGTGTTCCGCTGGCGCTCATTTGGCCTGCGCCTGCGAGGAGCTCCCTCCCCACCAGACCCACTACACCACACCGTCATCTCCTGGCGACATAGTACATCTACCTCAGAGGTAAAGACTGAAGAATATAAAATCACCTTTGTAGTGATTTAATGATTAAACAAAAAAATAAGGGGTGTTTTTTTTTTTTAAATAAATACTATTTATATGGCATTTTTCCAACCTACTACACTCTCCCCTGCTTTAAGAGATGTCTCCGGACATCTTGAACTACCATAAGTTGTGTCCATGTTCAAAATGCAAAAGTCTAATAGTCAATATACCGTCAGTGTCATTACTACAACTATATTTATCAATCATGTCTTTTGTCACAAGTCTAACATGTCCATATTTAGAGTGGGATAGTAACAAGGGTCAGGAACATGGTGGTACCAGGGCACAGAGTAAGGGACACAGGCAGCCATTACATTTGCTCCTGGCCTCCAGGGCTGATATGAAGGATGTCCGAGGTGCTCATAAGTGAGCACTTCCCGATGTTTTGGTACTCTGGTCGACCTCCTCAGAGAAGGTGCTGGTTCATTTGGCTGGAACTCTGGAGCTACACTAATTACTGCTACTACTACTACTACACTAACAGCATGTAATTATATTATCTCAAAACAATAAACTCTCTGCCTTCCTCGTTAAAAGATTAACCTTTTCCCAACACTGACCAGATGTATGTGGCTGCTGAACTCAAAATGTCTGTTCTCGTGTAGCGGGAGCGGAGGCTTAAGGAAAGAGGTGTTGTAACAATGCCACCTGGGGAATTTCACCCCAGGAAATTACTAAGCTATACTGAGTATAAAGTTACAGGTTCTTTAATACCAATCGGGCAAGAGACAGTGTAGGAGGGTTTAAAAGAAACACTAACTTTATTTAACACAAAATTGAAATACCAAAAAGAAAACTACAGATCAGGCACTAAGGGGTTAGCCACCATAAAACTAGCATTTGGGCCGCAAAACGCCGCACTCCACAGACCAACAAAATCAGAACAAAACAAAAGAATAAAACAGAACAGCAGTACAGAACAGCATAAAACAGAAAACAGAACAGCAGTGCCTCCCAGGAGTGGTAGCCAGTGGCAGGCCAAGCAATGCCAGGACTCACTCTCGCCTGGGCATGCGGTGCAGCTACGCGGAAGATTAGAGGGTTCGGGCCTCAAAGGCTTGACCACGCAAACGGATACGCTAATGCACTCGGAAGAAATCCAGCAACACAATCCATCTCCCACAGCACCAGCAACCAGGTGCGCTGGATATGTAGAAACAGGTGCCTCGACAGCTGCCACAAAGAACAACTATTGCGTCTGACTGAAAGAAGTCACAGCCACACCAAACAAAATGCTCTGCCACGCCAGGCCACAGCCACCACGGGGGATGAGCGGAACAGGAAGAGGAACCGAGCATACCTGTATATATATAGGGGCGCAAAGCACCTCCCACAACTGTGTGTGCCAACAGCTGGCACAGTGCCGTATAGTGGCAGGGAGGGAGAAGGTCCTCACTCGCTGAACCTGACAACAGTTAGAGTCCAGAACAGAACTTTGCACAAGCAAGTTCCTCTTTCACTCTACCTTTCAAAGACTTTCAAAGAGATAGACCAGATAGAATGAAGGATGTTGTTCACCCTCAAGTTTCCTCTGGGCCTCTTAAAATAGGCAAAGAAATTCCAACAGGAAATCCAAAACATGAGGTCGAACACTGTTAATGCTGCTCCCCACAGCTTTCCAGCTTTTTACAAAGCTCAAGGGAGACTGCCTCGCTTGAATCCAGGGTGACAAACAAAGTGCTAAATCACATGTCTTGTAGCTGTTTGTGTGTGACATGTCATTGTGATTGGCTGAACCAATCACAACGGTTGCTGTGCTGTGATATCTTCCCTGTCAGACAGTGAGCAGACAAACGCTTATGTTAATTCAGCCCTAAAACCAGTCAGCTGCCACTGTGAACTTGGCTGAACACGCTGCCTTCTGGTTAGTAACGCTGAATGTAAATGGAAAATTTATTTATTTAAGTTTATAGGAAAACTCCAAGGGCAGCTTTAAATAGAGTTGGTGATCCTTATTTTAAATTCAAGATTGCAAACAAACCTTATCCTTAAGGATAAGGACAGAGATCTGCAGAGAACTGGGAATGACCAGCAGTTCATTAAAAGATGTCTGTCTAATAAGAAACATGTCCTTCACTGAGTCAGTAAGCAACTCAAACATAAACCATTCTCAACATTATCGTGTGTTCAAAATCTAATCCTTCCTCCACAGCAAGTTAATGATGTAAAGCAGCAACAGTCAGGTGAGGCTCAGGGTCAGTACAGGATGTGAGGGCATTAAATCTGCTTTGATGAACTCAGAGTTATACCTGAACAGACAGTAATTATCTGTGTTAGTCTTCCTGCTGATGAGAGAGACTCATAATCTAACATGACCTCCTTTAATGTTCTGGACAGTCAGGAAGGATGTGAAGGATTTATATTTAAAATAATGAAAATTTAAAAATTAAAATACTGTATAATATCACAGATGTAATATAGTTATGTATTAGTAGTTATGAATGAATCAGTATCTCAAATGTATATGTTATCTCCTTGTCTGTACCAATCAATAACCACTGTGTGGACCTTGATTTGGAATTATTCAGGAACTTATTAATGATTCATTAATTATCAGCTCATTACTGATTCATTCGTCACTTCCACCACTCCCATAATGTGTACTGTATTCTAAAGTGTTACCATAACACCTGCAGCAGACTGCCAACAAAATACTCACACCCAAAGTCTAATTCCAATCACTGGGTAAATTCTGTTTATCCCATGTGTTGTTCACACTGATTCTCTAAACAACTATTTGTGGATGTGAAAATAAAATGGGCAGAAAGTGAATACTAGCACAGACCAGCTATCAATACCTCAAAAAGACAAGACTACTACTACAAGATCTGAAGTGCTGCTGGTGTCCCCTGGAAGCAGCAGTGGTCAAATATTAACAGTGCTACGAAGACACTGGACAGACCATTATCACAGCGTACAGCAGAGGCTGATGGGAATGCCAGGTTTTTGGTCATAAACCAAAGTATTGGAGAACTGAATGCATCATGGGACCTGAGGAGTCATGGGATCATGGGATTAATGAGGGAAAAATGAATGTCTGGGCCAAATGTAATGGGTGTTCAGACACTCAAAACCACAAATATGAGCCTCATGGTGGTGCTCGAGATTAAGTCAAGAGGAATCCTCTGGGGACCATAAATGTTTGTTCAAAAGTTTATGACAATCCATCCCATTGTTGCTGAGATAACTGAGGCTGGACCAAAGTTATAGACCAACAAACTGACTGACATAGTCAGTGTCGCTAATGTGGCTAAAAACCTACCCACCTCATTAAAAATACATCATTTTATATGAGACTCTAATGAGACAGTCTCTGTCTCATCCCGTGTGTTCCTGCTATGTTTCCCCTCCCTTGTGTTTCTTGTTTGTCCCTCCAGCGTGGGCGTAGTGACCCAGTTTTCGCTTCCTGACAAGTTCTCCAGAGCACCTGTGACTAATCATCCCATCAACTCCACCTGAAAGCTGCTGTATTTAAAGACCGCTCCTCCGCTCCACTCTACGCCATCAGTTCACCTAAGTGGTAAACGTTCAGCCGACTCTCTGAGCTTGCTAGTAGTTTTTTTTCCCCATGCTGTTTTCCCCATGGTCTTACCCTCGTTTCTACCTGTGCAGCAAGTGTGACAAATATAAAAAAAAAAAAAAAAAAAAGGAAATATCTAATAAAGGAAAGCTGCATATTTGAAATAACTTGTGTTCTGACCTGAACACACCACTGGTACATCTGGGCAGAGAGAAGTCTTATTTCTGAGTCTGAAGAGACACACTCCTTATCATACTCTCTATGTTGAGTATGCAAATTGAGGAACATTTATTTTTTGAATATGTCACATTTTTCAGTGAGATTTGATGATCATTATTCCCATCATACTTCAGAGTGTAAAACCTGTGAGAGCCTGCAGGCAAGAAAAGTCTGAGCTGCTGATATTATTGGCTGCTGCAGAGCCCAGAGGTGCGTCCATCATCAGCAGCCACTGACAGCCCAGTGAGTGTCCTATGTCTGTTACATAAAGAACCAACCCTCAGCCCGCTGACAGTGGAGATAGACTGCTAAAGAAACAGAAAATGATGACCTTTAAAACTGGGAAAACTTCAGAGAACACAGAGTCAGTACACAGAGACTCCTCTGGCCTTTAATCACAGAAAACTCCATACAAGGAATCGTTTTGATCACTGTGACACAAGGATTTTTTCAAGAATTTGTCAGACAAAGGTTAAGGTTTGGTTAAGTTTAGGAAACTAAAACTACTTAAGTTTCAGGAAAGGTCACCTTTGTGGTCACCAATGATTTACTCTATAAAAAAGTGGTGAGATGTCCATTACGGTTTCACAGAGGCCAAGGAGACATCTCCAAGTGTCCATTTTGGCATTTGTAGGAGCTGAATTACAGTAGTGTGCAGCAGAATCGTGACAGTAACAGCTGATTTAAACATGCAAGTAGGATTGCGTAACTACAACTATAACTAATTATGAAACTTGCACCACAAACTCAGACTGAACAAGTCCTCCAACCAGTACGAGCATATAAGCTGTTTGTCCCTGTCCTCTGAGGACACCCACGGGAGCGTCTCTTGAAATAATGCCCCTCCAATAATAATCGCAATAACATGATTATTATGGCATGTTGCTACATTCAGAATGACCATATTTTAAGAATAAGCATCGCACAGATCCAACAAACTGTAAGAATAAACTAATCAACAGTAAGGGGATCAGTTTGAAGTGTCAGAATTTGGCTCAACTCCAATTTACATTTCAGATCTACACACCCACAATAATTACAACTGTAACCCACTGTTGATCTGTTTGGTTTGTATCTTTCCTCTTGACCCTTAAAGTAAGTGAATACTGACTGCAAGCTACACACCCCATTTCTATGGTTTCATAATGGAAATACTTCCACTGGACACAGATGGCTGTAAAACAAAGGAAGGGCTCAAAGGTTGGAGGAGGTGAATTGATGCTGCAGCCTTTGTATGCTTTAAGCAGATTACAAAGTCACTGCAGCGGGACGATAGGAGCTTTAATTATGCTATTAATCAATCGTAATGCATTGCTTTCTGGAAGCCAAATCAGCCTGTGTCAAGATGAATTACCCCATTCTCTGCAACAATGGCATCCCTACCTCAGTCTGAATTGTTCTGTGGTACTTATGATGGAGAGCTGTTTTCTCCAGCACCAGTGAACTTACAAATGAAAACTATTTATCATTTTTTTTCATTTATTGTTTATTTAGTTTGTGAAACAGAACAGTTCTGATTGGGGTAACTCTCTAAAGCATATAGTAGCTACAGTTCAATCATGTTCTGCATGTCTATAGGCCAGGGTGGGCTACATATTGGTATTTCAGAAAGCTCTAAAGCATGTAGTAATGTGCACAGCACTGTGGTACTGCAGTGAATGCCGTTTCTATGAAAGCCCTCATGTTAGCTTCACTCACAGTTAGCAGTCATCTCCTGTGATGGAAGGTAGCTAATTGTTCAATCACAAAACAATAGTCTGAAACTCTTTATGACATCAGCTTTAGTTGTTTCTGTTCCCTAATAAACTGCTCCACAAAAGAGACCTGGTTTGTAATCAACTGATTTGACTTGTCGTGGACATTGTTTCAGTGGGGTTTCGATGACTATATTTGATAATGTAGCAGGTTCTACAGGATCTCTTGGGCATATTTATTGGCAAAAGCTGTTCAAAAGTCAAGAAGCAAGAGGTTAAAAGCACCCCTGCCTGCTGTGTCTAATTGTCTTGAGGAACATTGGGTTTAAGCACCATCTGTTAGCAAGGCAAAGAACAACAGAGTGTTGCCTCTTCACTTGTTTGTTTTAGCATCAGTGAATCCAGCCCAAAAGTCAGCGACAGCATGAGAATTCAAACTACATCCTCTGCTCATCCAGTCTGACCTGTGGATTCATTAATGTGTGACTCAGTTAATCTATGTTTTATTGTCTCTGTCTTAATTAAACTAAATATGGCTTTCAGTATTACTTAGTGATTAACATGATTCACAGAGCAACAGATGGCTGCATCGTCATCTGGAAAATTAATACAGCTCTGAATTTCAATTGACAGTTATAGTGTAGTTGTCTTATTTGGTTGTAAACAGCTCATTGTTTTTCTTCCTGATCTTCCTTTAACACTCTCAGATCAAACGCTATTTACACATTTATAGAATCAACATTCCTCGCCTGGCATCATTCTGTCCGTTACCATGGATACAGCTGCTCACATTAGCTGCTCCATCTCAGAATATTTTGTCTCTGTTGTTGCTCAAAATGGCTAAAGATGGGACAGTTATTTCAAAAGATGAGAAATGGTCCTTGGCCACATCTGCTTGTGGCCACCAGCTTGTGCAGACAGCCAGGGAAACTCTCAAGGGGATGCTAAGACATGCGAGGCAAGGGTCATTTGACAGATTGAGGTTACCAACATAGCACTAGCACAAAAAAGACAAAACACACATACTTCCCTTTATTGTGCTTAGACTGTGTCTTAATACCCAATATTTCATCAGCAATGTGAACAAAGTTTGTGGTCATTGTAATGTTGGAATGACTTTGTATGACTGCCTGAACTTTCCCTTTATGAACCTTTCATTGTCTTCAGTCCTTCTCCTGATCTGAGTCTGAGCAGGTGTTTACAACTCTGATTGATTTTGTTCAGGAGCTCCCTGTCTGACATGACACCTTCCAAACTACCAGCTTCATGTCCTCTCTGCCCTGACTCAACAGGTGCTTGGTAGTCCCAACCTGACAGCCTCTGGTGCCTGCCCCATCCACTCTACTTCCATCTGCTATGCCCAAGAGAAAGCCATCCCATTGATGGCTTCCAAAACTGATGGTGTCCTTGATGAGTATTTGGTAATGCCTTTTGGACTTACTAATAGTCCACCTGTGTTTCAGGTCCTGAGCAATGACATACTGTGTGACATGTTTTGTTTTTTTAAACCTGGATGATATTCTCATCTCTGGCTCCAGGAATGTCAATCCTTATGTCCTCTCCTGCCAGTTTGAGCCAGAAGACTCCTCCGAGACCCCACAACCATCCTGTCTCAGACCTGCATGATTGGAGCTGTGACTATGAGTGTTATCAGCTGGGCACTGGAAGAGGTGATGGGTGTCCACCTTACCACCTCTTCATCCAGGCCAGGCCACTCACATGTCCTGCAGTGGGGTAACTCCACCAATCTCAGCTGCCATCTTGGGACTCATCGGACCGTCAGCCTCCTCAGACAGTGTTTCTGGTGGACTTCTCTTTACATGGACATTGGGAAATTGATCTCCTCCTGTCCTGAAGGTCAAAGATCACTAAAGTTATCAAGACTCCCCCTGATAACATCAGTGATCTGCAAGATACGCACTGAAACAACCTTCACTGATTGTTATCTAGTACAATATCTGAGCCTCTGAATAAATGGATTCAGAGACATTCCTTTCACCCTGAAGTCGGCTTCTCAGGCTGATCTAGCCCCAAATCTAGCTTCCTCTCCAGCAAACCACTCTAACACCAACCATAAAACAAACTCTACCTTAAACCTTCAGTAACCATTCTTTGACCTTTGAGTGCTGAGGCCTGTTCAGCCCTGACACACTGTTTGGAGTGAAAGAAGAATAAATGTCCACAGCATATATATTCTGATTAACACTACACTGAAAAACCAAAATGTATCAGACTATCAGACAATATGATACAAAGACTAACAGTTTATTATATGTTGTTTTTTTTTCTTAACACTCCGTACAGTGTAGAAATTAATTTTCAAACATTTACTGAGCTTAAAGATTAAAGTGACTTGACTCTGAGATCAGTTTTCAATAGGTGGGTGCAACAACCTTCTTTAAGGCTTTTCTGCATCGTCAAGTCCCGTTTATCATTTCAAGTTATAATAAATCACAGGAAGATCTCTGCTCCACTGATTACCAGAGGGAATTATTCAAGGACTAAATTACAATAAATACAGCAGACAGGTAGATCATAGCACAGCCCTCCATGTGTTGTTATTCAAATAAGAGGGTGACACCATAAATCACTGCTTTGATTGGACAGAAAAGCCAGGAAATGATCAGCCTTGTATCGGGGATGTATTAAAGTCTTCCACAGTGGCTCATATGTTTATTCACACAGTGGGATTCAATAATAATATTGGATACATCTACAAATAGATCTAGAGGAAGCTGGAAACTGACCTCGCTCCACATTTAAGGAAAAGTTCAACAGTGGCAGAGGGAAACATTTTCACAGTTGACAAAGGACCTTCTCTTTCCACCAGGAGTTCTCCTAAAAATTCCTGTCTGACACTTTCCTCTTAGTGCTTTTCATAATGCTGCTAAGAGCAGCTTTTACTGAACAGCTGGGAGAACTCCTAAGATAAGAGTAAGGCCAGCGTTAACCCTACTGCATCATGTTTCATGGACAAACTCACTGTGCTATGTCCACACTAATTTCTTGAATTCACAGTAGTTACAGAGTAAAAGCAGTGAGACTGGTCTCACATGACATCCTGTAAAAGATACATTCTCAGTGTGTATGTTCACTGAGAGAGTGTCATGGGGTGTGAGGAGTGCAGTGTCTAGCAGTTTGTCAATACAAAAAAAAATGCAATAATATTAAGGACACCATCATTATGGAGCCAACTGCTATAACTCCCTGTACACCGCCAACCACTGTGCTGCCTAGAAACATTGAAGTCACACCCTATTTATCGCCTAGTGCACTATATTTACTTACCTATTCATATCTGACTAATGTTTTGTATTTCTTTAAAGTATAAGGTGCTAACTGCAACACACACCCTTTCAGAGTTGGGAGCTTGTTGGCTTGTCACTCCTCTCTCTGTCCCCTAATCTCATGTTCACTCTCTACTGTCTCCTAATGAAATACATCTTTCACAAAAAATGTTATGTCTGATTTGTGGCTGGATCAAATGCTAATTCCTCCTCTGGCCTCAGGCATGTCTTAATTTCCAGAGCTGCTGTCATCAAAAGCCAGAGCATTGTGAAGTAGATGGAGGAACACCAGTGTGTTGAAGGTTTACACTTGAGGATAAAGGATTTAAGATGACATATTAAACCCTAATGTATGGACACACACATATTGAAAGACTGTTTTTTTTTTGTTTTGTTACCTCTGCAGTGACCCTGAGGTAAACACGTGCAGAGATGTATTCAGCATACTCATGAACTCCAGCAGCAGCAGACAGCAGTGGGCCCATTAAGGTGGTAAAGGAGTGGGCCAAGCTCGGATCTCTCATGTCCTATCGGTCGGCTTCCCTTGCCCTCTCACCATGTTCTTAAGTGATAACAGTCACAGCCCGTGTTCATGCCTCATTTCATTTCATTATCGCGTCCCATCCGCCTCATCGCCTCAGTTCCCAGGCTACCCTTTCATCTCAGCATGCAAGCAATCACTCATGGACAGCAAACATAATGGAGGTTGGGGAGGAGGGGGACATCTAATCCAAGGTTTGCGCAAGCAATTTTCCGCGCTCTAAACAGAATACTCGAGAGAGAAAGCACTTGCAAGCCAGATGTGAAATCTATGCATAAATTTATGGGAGATGCTAGTTATGGTGTGGCCTATTAGATTGTTTATCGGCAAAGTGGAGTGTCGATTCATACAATTCCAGCCTGTAATTTTTGGATGCATGATAGTGAGAAGCTGAGTGCTCTGTGCTGTTTGCACAGGATAGTGAATCACCAACTATTTCCTCATCTATGATTTAACTTCACACTGCAGCCAAAGCGATACAGAGGCAAACATCCAGAGCCCAGTGGTGAAACTAACCTTCACGTGCAGCTTCTGGAAGAACAGGGGACAAAACAGCACAAGGGACAGAACCAGTGGGCAGAGCTGTGAAGGTCAGAGTTTCTCTGGCCCCTCATATCTCATCATTTGGAGGTTTCATTGAATGTCACCTGGTCAGATGGAGCGTGGCGAGCTTTTCCCCAAACATAGCTCGAAAGATGAATGGTTCAGTCGACAGATCGATAACATTTATCCAAACACCTCAACCTGAAGACCTTAACCTCATCCCATCTGGAAACTCCACCTGCTGCGAAAATCTTTGTTCCATTAAAATGGCTTTTTTTTATCCACCACAAAGAGGATGTTAAGTTTGTAACACATATTTCCAGAGCTAGAACAGAAGAGCAGGCTTTCTGGCTAATTGTTCTCATTTATATAAGGTTGTATTTCTCTTATTTCTTAAATGTGTAATGTTTTGTTTAGAGATTCTTAGGGTTTTGTTATTTTTATGAGTAGTAATGGAACCTGGCTCCTACTCATCCTGACCTGACTGGGTTTATGTCTGACCAAACACACAGTGTGTTTAGTTGTAATAATATAGCTGCCTATACAAGCTGAATAAAACCTTGTGTTACGGACACATTGTGCCTTCCAGAGCTGCTAGTATGGCTGTAGACTCTTGTGACTTTGTAAGTCCAGGGCTGCAACTAACCATAATTTTCATTACTGATTAATCTCCCAATTTTTTTTTTTAATCAATTAAATATTTTGTCTTTAAATAGTCAGAAAACGGTGAAAAGGACTTGTTGTGTCTGACCAACAGTCCCAAACACAGAGAGTCTTTATGGCAAAAGAAAAATATTGAATCCTCACATGCAACAGATGCTAGTTGTGTGATGTATTGCTGCAAGCAGGAAGGCCTTCACTGGAAAATAACCGGACACACAATATTCATTCTTTGTTGGAAAGAATTACTTTCTACATCCTGAGGAAACAGACCCTGACAACAGAAAATACACAACAGAACACACGGGAAAGGTGGATCATGTATTTTACACGTACATTCATCAATGTCAGTATGAACCAGAATCCTGGGTTGCACTAAGATGATTTCAGTTCAGTTCATTTGAGTCTTGCTCATCTGTGTGACACCTTTTTTTTAAATTCTGTTCTATTTGTCTTATTTTTAACCCTTTAAAGGCATGATTTCTATGAGCCAAGGCATCATCCACATGGTTCTGAGTCACAGCAGTCTGTCCACTATTTTTAATTTATTGTTTCATTTAACCAATTCTTTACAAGTCAACACAAATAAGCAATTGTGGCCCTTGATTTACCTAATTTGTGGTCCCAAATTTTTTGTCTCTAATTATTAGATCATTGCTCTCAAATTTAGAGCACATGGTGTCTACAGATACTTGTGGTATATGGTACAGTGGAGGATGTTTCAGCGACACTGGTAGAGCATCACTTTCATGACTATCAACCAACATGTTGCCTTATTATGCAGTGGATAACAAACCTGATGGATTTAATGCAGTTTCAGAGTGATTTATTTCAAATGTGTCTGAGTTTTTAAAAAAATAAAAAAAGAATTAAAGAACTTGAGCATGTAAGGATCATGAGAGCACAGGTTAAGGGTCTTGAAAGTAAAGTGTGCAAATTAAGGAATTCAAGGAACTTTCACATAAATGAACTCTTCCCTGTAAATTAAGGAACTTTATAGCTTGAATTAAGAAAATTACAGTACTTGAGAGTACAAGTTCAGGAACTTGAAAGGGCAAACTGAATGGTTTGAGAGCAGGGTTTAGTCATTTAAAGGCAGGTTTTAGTCATTTGTATGCCCCTGTTTTTGATTTGTTTTCCCATGACACCAAGTTGAAGTTCATCTGCAACTCTGAGCAACTTGTTTCATGATTAAAATTCAGTGGTTGTATCCTCCACGTTGATCAGATCTCAGAATAATCAGGCTGCGAGGATTAATGGAAGTTATGAATGATTAGACAGAGAGGATAAAGGGATATTGGATGAGTGACGATTGAAAAGCTGCAGCACAAAATGACCTGGCATCAGCTCTGTGGCAGTTTCAACCTGACGCTGGTGTGATTTATAAAGTGAGAGGAGGCCCTGGAGAAAAGCCAAGGCTTAGACAATTAGAGCAGAGCAGTCAGGCCAAACCTCCCAACACTTTAAGTCCATCAGTCAGAGAGAAATTTGCTCCACTTTACTTTGGTGGGATAATTATTCATACACTGTCATAATTCCATCCGAGCATACAGCCTTGACCTCTCTAAGCACAGTTCAGCCGGTTTAATTTAACAGTCAGCCTCACACTCAGGGCAGTGAGTGGCATGTTAACTATTTTATGCAGGAACTTTGCATCCTGCAATTAAGACGGTTTCTATTTTCTGAAAAACATTGTTGTCCTGTGTGCCTGGACACAATGGACGACCTTTTAGGAAGAACTGTCTTTTACAGATAAATTAGACTCCACGGCTAAAAGTGCATGAACCCAAAGAATCCAACAAACACCCGATTCCAAAACCACGTTTTACTGTGCATAGGAACACTGTCATGTTGAAACTGTTGAAAAGGTTCTTCCTTTTCATTATTTTCTAAAATACCGATGAACGATGTAGCATTAAGATTTCTGTTCACTGGAAGTCAAGGGTAAAGGACAAAAAAAATGACATAAGAATAAATAAATAAATAAACACATAGAAATGAATAAATAAAGGAATAGCCCTTTTCACTTTTTATTGAACACCTGGCTTTTTGAGGGTTTCTGAACATGTCTAACATTTTGGGATTGACTGTCAAGGTTTCTTGGAGACTTACACAGATTTAGGACCAGGTACACTTCTGACATTGAACCAAAAACGTAATAACCCCAGGAGAACATGGATATAGGAGTTAAAGATGGCACCCACTCAGTCCAGTGAAAACTGCTTGCCTGGTGTATAAGTTCAAACTGTTTTCTAGCCACTGGCTGTTTGTCTGCCACACTGTGTACTCCCCCTGCGACTTCAGGAGTTTCACAAACAGAAAACCTGCACGGATTAAAAATGACTTTAAGATTAAAAAACGGAAACTGGAAATAGGCTCATCTTTGTTGAGACTGAACCTGGTTTACAGGATGACAATCAGCCTGTTCTGTCTCTGCAGAGGACATTACTGTTGTGAACTGTCAGAGAGTGAAGAGACGCTGTGTGAGGTTTATCCAACCATGGCTGCTGTCAGCTCCACAGATATGAATCTGACATCTTCATCTCTCTGACACACACACACATATTTAGATATTCACGTCATTTCTACAGACAGTTGAAGGTAAATGTTAAACAGTCACATGGTTCATGTAGATGTGACATGCACAGACACACATGCAGACACCACCATCGCTGCTGCTGCTGCACACAGACACATGCACCTTAAAAGGTAGAGTAAACCATTTTAATCCATTTTATATCACATTCAGTGAATAACTCCTCGTGGTCCTCTAGCTGTCTTCTCTGTGTGTGTCTGGTCTCCCTACACAATCCTGGCTCTGTAAATGCGATGTAAACAAAGTGTCTCGGACCAACAATTCCAGCCAATCAGCAATTGGGAGTGATGATGCTCATGCACAGAAGGGGGGAGGAGAGATGATCGAGGAACAAGCAAAGACGAGAAGGTCAGAAAAATAAAAACTGAAAATGAAATGCTGTGATCAGGCAAGAGCAAAGACCTTCAATAACATCGGGGAGGCTTTCCAACAAATATCCAAAGAACAGAGGTACACTACAGAAAACACTTCAAGTCATAATCTATATTTTATCCAAGAGACGACCGGGTTCTCAAACAGTGCACAGGATGATTCAATTCAACCAAATCTCCTGTCACTGTATAATTCATGCTTTTGCATCTCATAGTACTTCTGTGAGGAGCACGAGCTTTCAGCGCTCTACTTGTCTTTCCAACATCTGGCTTACCATAGCGGTGAGGGACAAGACAAGCAACTAAGTGTGACATGCAATAGCTCCTTTTATAGAGATCTCTTTACCCGTGTGAAGATGTTTGAAGCTGCTATAACAGTAAGTATGATTACACTGACAAAAATAACCACAGCAGCACTTTGACTTCAGGGAAAGCTGCTAAAGTAACTTGGGTTGGTACTGATGGAGGAGGAGGTAAAAATCAGGAGGTGTCGCTTCAAATATAATTCTTTAAATATACGATTGCGTTGAGAATCAGATTCTTGTGTCTGCCAATGTGAGCACTCTGAGTACTCCAAGGGTTCAGACCAGGTAAAGTCTGTATCCAGTGATCAGCACCGCAATACAGCCTGTGGTGTGTGTTACTTTTCCATTGTACTATCATGGTCCGTAAATAATGCCTTGTCATGTTTTGTCTCGTGTCTATGTTGTCTCGTGATTTCCTGTTTTATTTTGAAATCATTGTCCTTGTGTTTCTTGTCTCATTTTACTTCCTGCCTTTGTCTGGTTTCCCGCCTTTGTGATTGTCTTCCCCGCCCTAATTGTTTCCACCTGTTTCCCCTTACCTGTTGTGTATATATAGTCTGCGTCTCCCCTTGTTCCGTGCCAGTTCGTCTTGTCCTCTGTCAAGAGAACCAGCGTCCATATCTTGTCCTCGTATCTCTCGTCAGGTTTTGTTGTTCCTTTGCATTTTGATCTTCCTTGTTTTGACTAGCTGGTTGCCTTTGCGTCACCGTTTGTTCCTCGAAAGAGTGATTTTCTGTTCGTTTTGACTATAGTTCTTTGTGCCTTTTTCCCCTATCGGGTGATTATTATTTTGTCACTTTGTTTAATAAAGACTTTGCTTTTCTGAATTTTGGCTTTGGAGTCGTGCATGTGGGTTCAGTCCACGTTCAGTCCTGACATTATACACTGCTCTGCCAAATCCAATCCTAACCTCTAATTCAACATATCATCCTGAAACAACAGCTTCAATTCTGCAATAAATATAACTCACAGTTTCTAGAACCAACAGGCTGACAAGTACAAAGTGGCCTCATTCAGTAAGCAGAACAATATGAAAGAGTAATGACTCTGATCATGGATCCCACACATGTATGAATGAACATACAGCAGCAGCCTCTAGACAAAACCAGCTGATGGACCCGTGGACTGACAGTTTGAAAGGAGTGTCTTCATTCACTTAACAACAAACAACCCACTGAAACCACTGTCATATACACGTGGGACTTTGTTCTGTACCAAACCAAGCATCACACTTTGATTTAAGTATAAAGTGTTCCTCATGGCTTCAGGGTAGTCCAAGTGTAAAGCACATGATAGCATTAACAAGTGCTAAAGTGCTTTAAGTGGGTTACGATACCTCCCTCGACAGTGATGGCAGTGGACAGTGTTGTCAAGGTGACCTGGTGAGAGAGGCACAACTTGATCGATGTCAGTCAGCACCACGACGGATACCAGTGCCCAGGCCTCATTGCTCTCAGAGGCCTCTGGTAGAAAACCAAAGAGAAACAACATCACCTCAAAGTTGTGCAACATTCAAACGTTACAGTACAAGCGTTGTCAAAGTGTACATGACACTGGTGTTGCCACACTGACTGTGACAGTGCAGCAAACAGTTACTGATTGGAGGGGAGGGATTTTTAAGATGCAATCACAGCGGCTTCATAGACAGTATCGGCTCCTGGCGTCTCACCTTCAGCGTAGTGAGGCCTGCGGTGATGAAGCAGCTGTTTAGAGAAGAGGCCTCAGGCAGATGCTGCAAGCACTTCTTCTGAAAAGAACAAAGAATTGTGTGGATAAAAGGAAGTTCCACTTATAGTGTTGTGCTTTCTGGATTAGAGACACACTCCCTGAGTAATGCTTTACAAACATTACAGGTAAATATTTGTTTTGGATTGATGAGGATTTTTCACGCCAGGCTGTGGACCCCACCAAGGGCCAGTTGGAGCTGAGTCCGTGTCCGGCTGAGTCCACACACCTTACTCTATTACTCTCTTACGTTTTTTGTCTCCTTCAAAATTCTAAGTGTCCAAGTCTTCTTCAGAGAAAATGCACAGAGTTTAAAAAAAACTTCTAAGGTTACATTAACAGCCACTGTTTATCACACATCTCCTTTTCCGTGTCATCAAAATACCAAACACATGCATGCAAAGCATGAGTGATTACACCTTTGTAATACAGCAGTAACAGGCGTGGAGTGGGGAATAAGAGAGCAACAGGTGCAGGGTGGCATTCAAGACAACAACAGGTGCTGGATATGCAAACACTAGTGGAATTTCCCTCATTGAAGTACACACAGATGGGTGAAGCATAGATGGGGGAAGATGGGAGAAGCATAGATGGATTCTTAACACATTGTACAAAACCTGACACCACAGGATCTATTGGAACTATTCAAAAGCAGCATTTCTACTCTATTCATTTAGTGGCATTAAACATGTCCATTAGTTTAACTAAACCTAACAAGGTTCAGTGGAACTAGTTTAGGATTATATTATGATTAAAATCATATTTTTGACATTGGAATTACAACTTGAAGAATAACTTAGACCTGAACAGTGAGCAGAGTATGAAGTCTATCAGCAGCACCTGGAGATCTTACCAATAAACACTACAGATATTAGGTCTAAAACACCACCCAACTGATTCTGAAATCAGGCTGCATCACAAACATGAAGGACAAACTTCACAGATGTTCTTCTCTCCAATCTCAAACTCACTGTGTTTGACTGAAGATTGGAAAATAATGATGCATCACAAACTACAGTGTGTTATTCAAATGATTGTGCCGGAGGGAACAATGGAGGAGCAGACCCCCCCCCCCCCCCCCCCCCCCCCCCCTCTCACATGTCACGTGATCTCACGGGGAAACAGATGTAAATAATACAGAGACTGTGGTTCTTGGCTTTGGTGAACAGGCATTTCTGCCAGGAACAGAAAATAATTTGATCGTACTGATGTTTAAATGTCATTTAACTGGACGGACAGAGGAGTGAAACTGAAACTTTTACCTGGTAAATTACTGCGTGTATAATTATCAGGGTTTATCAGTGAAATGTTTCAGACTGTGCTGCAGACTTTGAATCTCAGCTGACGGTGAGAAGCAGGGTGACAGCTGTCTCACCGCCCACTGAGCTGACTGTCATACACGAGTCTGCTGTCTGAAAGTGCTACAACACACACACACACACACAACCACAGCAAACAGGCTGTTAGCAAACATACCCGAGGTTTGTTGTTAATGTAGCCTGGACATGTTAGCAGCTTGTGGTTTGTGTTTCCTGGTAAAAAAGCTGTTTTACTGTTGTTGATGCCATTGCAGCCACAAAGGTGAAGGTGGTCTCTGGTAAGAAAAGATCTGCATGGAGAACTGAAATACCACGCTGGTCTGAACAGGGAATAAAAAGAGGCTGGTGATGCAGAAGCATAAAACCACGATAAATCGAAGAGTTTACCCACAGCTGCATTAAAGATGCGCCATTCTTGCCTTTGGATGCAACTCTTCAGTGCCATTTTTGTAAACAATAATAACAATAATAATGGACAGATAAAGATAAATTCAGTGCCTGAAGTTACACAGTGTTTTAAGGCAGGAAGATAGTTCTGTGTGAAGCTCTGTCTATTGAAATGTTGCTGAAATAACATGAAATGAATGGTGAGCATGTTATAGAGTATAACTGAACAGTCTAACATGTTAACCCACATGCACAGTGTTGTTCTGTCGAGGCCAAAACACTCTCACACACTGACAGAGACAAGTGGCTCTGTCTCACATCTCTCACCCACATTGATGCTGTCAGTTTATCCAGACATCCATCCAAACATGATTACTCTCTCCCAGCCGCCAGCGCCATCCTCCTTCAGCCGGGCCCACTGTGGTAAACCTCAGATGACCTTTGTCATCTGATCACAGATTTAACAGAGAGTGTAACTGTCAGCATTAAGTGCAAATACTCAGATTAGCCACAGTGATTATCATATTAGCTGTTAAGCAGATTATACGAAAGACGACATGAACCGGTTCAGTTAAAGACGTTAATGCATGATATTAAAAAGCAAAACACGCAACAAGCAAAATATTTAAGCTCAGGTTTGTTTGCTCGTCCTTTTTAAAGAGTTACATAGGAACAGTAATTCCATTTTCACTGCTGACTTATGATCTGTATCATTTCATATAATCTCTCAGAAATTAAACTGGTTCAGGTTATTTTAACCAAATTTGGTAGCCAAGCTTAGACGTTTGCTCCAAGGTTCACTGCACAGAGAAGGTGAGTTACCGCACATTTTTTTTCTTCAATTTTTTTTTTTTTTATCAAGTTGATGTGATCTCTGGTCATGTTGGATGGTGTGTATGAGCGAGCACGGTAAATGTTACAAAACTCACCCAAATGTCCCAGAGAGTCGATCCTGGAGAAAAAAATATTGGACTGTGTCTTAAAGCCACAGTAGGAGGATGAAACATCCTCACTTCCCAGATGTTTGATGGAACTTCATGAAAACATTTGGCTGTATTTCTGATCAGAATCATTTCTGAATCTTTAACTTTGAAACTTTAAAACTGAAGTTGAAATTCAAAATTTCCACTGTATTTGTCACAGCATTTTCCACTCTGATCTACTGATCACCTGTATGACACTACTGATTTTTCACAATTAGTAATTAGTAAAGAACTTCACTCAAATCATGATTGTATCTAACTTAATACTAACTAATAATAATAATATTATAATAACTTATAATAATTAGAATAACTATAATTCAGGCAGTGGTCATAGTGACCAGTAACCCCATGTTGTGTGCAGTTTCCCATTTCTATCTACAGTCCACGATGAATTTTCTTCACACGCGTGTTGACACTCGACTATATTTTACAGTTTGATGTCGACTGTTTTTTCCCAAAGCTAAATGTGGTGTTTAAGCAGAGCTGCAAGCTTCTGTTCACAGCACAGCTCTGTGGCACACAGCCTGTCCAGACTGATAAGATATGAAGTGAGCTGCATATTTGAGACAACATTTCCTGAAAATGTGACAACAGAGGTTTCTGCAGAGGTCAGGACAAAAGGCTCCCCGCCTGTAATAGATTACCGAGATCTGACATTTAAGCCGCTTCACCACCAGGACCCAAAATAGAGAGATCTCATTGGAGACGCACCGATCAGACACAGCGCTGACAGCCATGCATTATTCATGGACCACACACACACACACACACCGCTCGGTCGCCACCCAAAACACAGATCAAGTGCCGCTGTGCTGAATGTCTTTGGTAATGGCTAAAGTCAAGAATTGGCAGCAATCAAGAGTCATGTGACTCAGAGGCAGGTCGCCGTGTATTAATGAGATTTTTTTTTTTTTTTTTTAAGTGTCATCCATGTGGTTTAAGAGCTGCTTAAGTGTTCCATTCTTTTTTTTCTGTTGGGACATGAAGGGCTTGAGATAATTGCTTCTGTGGATGTGGCTGAAGCAACTGACAACAAATAAATGTTAGAGGAAGAAGAAGAAGAAGAAAAGCCTCCTCTGACGGTGACAGCACCAGTTTGAGGTGTGAATACCAAACACCAATTAAATGGTCTGCTGGACATCCATCACAGAGGGGACAGAGGGGAGGTCAAACTGTCACTCTCAGTTTCTCAGCCTCTTCTGTCAGAAATGCAACATAACTGCAGTGGTGCAGCACAGAAATCACAACAGCACACACGCAGGATGAGAACCGGATCACTGCCATATTAATTGACTGGTGTTAATAGGTAGAGTTTTCGATGATAACACAGTCTATGTTATTAAACTTATTGGCAGCACTTTAAGCAGCATCATAAGCAGCCTATTTTTCTTAGGTCTCCAGATGTTGAAATTACTGTTGTATCTGTGTTCCCGAGCAACAAGGTATACTTCATTGTTTGGCAGTCAGCATAAAACATGATGGAGGTGTCCATCAGAGCATTATAAGGACGAAGAAAAGAAAAGGTGGATGGAAGGTCACCAAGCCAAAAAGGTTACAGACAGGTGAGTGGGACGGGAATAAGTCTTTGTCCAACGATAACACAAAGGAAGGAAGTGAAGCACCAGCAGGTTTTCCAAACAGGCGTCTGCGTTATATGAGTGGTAACCTACCATCTGACACAGGCTTCTGCTTTGCACTGGTTAACATGTTGGAGAAAATATTCATGAATGAGTAGATTGATATTTACATAAATACGGTGACAGCTGAAAACATGTAATCCAACATTAACTCATATTTATTTTTACTTGAGTCCAGTATAACCAGTCCTTTTTCCAGTATAACCACAACTCTGTGTATCACAAAGTAACAAATCTGCAGGCCTCGATTTTAGTAGGCACTCTTCTTCAGGCTGCTTGTTACTTATACAGTTTCACACCATTTATACAGAAAGTATAGAGTTTTTTGAAGATTTTTGGAGAACAAAAAAACTTGTTCTGGAAGTGTTGCTGGAATGTTGCTACCGAATGTGGATTAATCCACCTCTGAAAACTGAAAACAACAAATGCACCTACTGCTTGAGCAAAGTTTGACTTTGAAAAAAAAAAAAAAAAAAAAAAACTAAACCCAGACCAACTCTGTGAGCACATTCCCTAGAAATCTTTGTCTTCACAGTTTGCGGATGAGCTGAGTGCAGCAGGAGGGAAGTTCCCACAGCGATCTCATTAATATTCATGAGTGAAGGCCTGTTGACAGAGTAAGTGGCTCTGACACAGTTAAAGTTGACACTGAGGAGCAGCTGAGTGCTGAGCTGTGCAGCTCGCCGCTTTATTATCCCAGAGCCACACACGATAAAATCCGATATGTATTCCTGCCTGTTGCTTTCATCAGAGGTACTATGGTGGGAAAAGTTTATGTCTGAATAAAACGTTGCCGCTTTCCTCTTCATTCTTTCGCTGTGAGCTCATAAAGCTTTAATTCTAATCCACAGGGTGATTCACCAGATCCAGCAGCTTCTTTACAAGTCTACAGCTAACCCCTGTGTCTCTTTGGTGGTGTTGGTGTGAAAGATTTGTTGTTTTTAATTGTTCAGAAGAGGTCTGTTGGTGCCATCCCAGTTTATGTCACAGCACATGAGGGCACTAAAGAGAGATGATGGGGTTTTCATAGTTTTGCCTTGTGAAGGAAACATCTCTGTCACCTTAGAGGTAGGAACATCCTGTATGACATTATTATAATTTTTATGATGTTTTTATTACAATTAGTCGCTCAGTCAAGTATGGAAGTAGTACACTGAGCAGCACTGGTTGCAGTCCTACCCTTGTAAATTCATCACTAACTATACGAGCTCCAGGGGAGGCATCTAATGAATACCAGATAACATTATTTTAGCATCACCTGCAGTTTGCTCTTAAATAATGATGACATCATTATTGTGAGCACTCTCACAGCACCCGCTCACAGAATATCTCTCCTGAGGGTTTTTGGTGGTCTCCAGGGCAGCGCTCCCGGTGAGTGTCACACACGAGATTAAAGAAATAGAAAATCAGATTTCCGAAAACAAGAGGAAAAACAAATTATTTTTCTAATTCTGTATACACAGTCAGTTACAAAATAAATCAGAAAATGAAACAGTATGAGCTCACCGAGCACTTTATCAGGAACACCTGTACACCTGCGCATTCATGCAAATATTCAATCAGCCAATCATGTGGCAGCAGTGCAATGCACGAAATGCTGCAGATACAGGTCAGGAGCTTTAAAAAAAAAAAGTGATCTCAGTGACTTTGACCATGATGATGATGATGTTCATGATGATGCTGATGTACCAGACCAGATAGTTTGAGTATTTCTGAAACTGCAAAAAAACAAAAACCATCCAGGGAAGCAGGAGTTCCCCAGATGGAAATGCCTTGTTAATGACAGAGTTCAGAGGTCAGACTAGATGGACCTGACAGGCTACGCTAACTCAGATAACCACTCTTTACAACTGTCATTAGCAGTTAGCCTGTCAGCAAGGACCACAGATCTGAGACTATACTGGACACATGTTCACCAAACTGGACAGATGAAGACTGGAAAAACGTAGCCTGGTCTGATGGATCTGGATTTCTGCTGAGGCTGCAGATGGTAGGGTTAGAGTTTGGAGTCAACAGCATGAATCCATGGAGCCAACCCGCCTTGTGTCAACAGTCCAGGCTGGTGGTGGTGGTGTTATGGTGTGGGGAATGTTTTCTTGGTTCACTTTGGGCCTTAATACCAATCAGTCATGGTCTGAATGTCACAGTCTGTCTGAGTATTGTTGCTGACCATGTTCAGCCTCGAGAGGCTTTCCACTGCAGTGGAGTAGCAGTCTACTCCAGCACCTCCCCAGCCTGAGGACAGGGACTGCAACAGTCACTGCACCAGTAAAGTCATCTACGATTGTTCTCTCCACTTACCAGGGAGAACCAGAGGTAATGAATAGATTTTCAATCATTTATGATAATTTCCATGATCCATGGATATAGTATTCAATACACAACACGCCACAAGGAATGGAATGACTTTCTAACTGTTGTGTAATGTGCCACCTGACTTGTCCATGCATCTGAAACACATTTCACAGGCATCCTTTGTTATGTGCTGAGTGTCGGGATATGGGAAGTGAATAAATTCAGGTGCTTTTTGAACAAGGCAGGAAGTCACTAAATTTATGGCAGAATTGACAACAGCTTGGGGCGGGCAACATTACTACTAGGTGCCAGTAAATCCTAAGAACACTGGTTCTTTAATTACCACTGAGCTTTGTGGCAAGTGGCTTGGCCAGCTATGAGCAGGCAACATCAGACACTGAATGCTTTCGGTTGCCAACAACAAGAAAAGTTGCAGGTCGGGCACCCTTGTGAATGAGAGCGGCTCCCCAGTACTGCTCTGTATTATTCTTTAGATTTTAATTAACAAATAATTTTTTTTGTCGTCCAACACTCATATTTTGGTGTACAGTGACCATTAGAGTCTTTGGGGCACTTCAGCAGGACTAGATGAATGTTATCTGCTCCTGCTATAATACTCCTGCTGCAGTGAGGATCCATGTGGATGTGGTTGATGTTGTTTCCGTGTGGTTTCCTCTCCGGAAAGCCAAACAAAGGCAGAGACAGGAAGTCGATGTGGACGTTGTCAAGTATAATCACACTTGGTTTTAAGCTATTTATCTAAATGCATCGGTTATTGGAAGTATCACAGTTATAGACATTTAGAGTGCAAACACTGTCCCTGGTGGGAATGAGCTTTCACTTTCTCCAACATTAACATATTGCAGGTGCTGCTATCAGATTAGAGGTGTCCTCCGGCAGCCAAAACACACATTAATCCTGTAATGACACACCATGCTGTGCTCAAAGTCATTACTGGTCAGGTGACATGCAGCAGGGGGACAGTTATCAGTGCCATGACTGTCTAATGACTTTTTAAGCTTCTCTGCAGAGACAATGGGCCTCATTAATCCAATTCAAAGGCACTTCTGTAAGATTCAGTGTGTGCTGGTATCCACAACAGATGGAAAGATAACACTGTCTTGACTTCCAATTTTAATGTGCTTTTTTTTTTTTTTTTTAAGAACTACTACCCATGAATCTCAGCCATAGATGTAAACAAACCCACTCAATGTTCAGAAATGGAACATTTTATATTTCCTTAAAACCCTCTTGTGTCTGACCATTTTTAGTAATGTTTCAGTTCACAATAATGGACTACACAGCATTTGGGGGGGAAAAAAATCCATTACAGTAGGGGTCTCTCTGATAATGCTGTAACCATATGGTAAGAAGGAAACATACGAACTGATAAAGCCCCTTGGATAAGAGGCGAAACGTCTTCCCAGACAAATACAAGTCCAGTTGCCTTCGATTCTATGATACAGCTACTGCAATCAACACCTGTACTGGTAGTAGATCTATCAATGCCACAAGTAAGATCACCCATAGTCCTTCAGGTATTCATGGATGAATGCTACCATCACAACTGGCAGAGATGTGAGAAGAAAGACTTGATTGCTTGTCAGAGACTGTGAGCAGGAATGGCTGTGGTGATCAGTAATATTCCATGATTGGAGAAGACACTTTGCATGTTGTAGTGTCCTGGTTTGTGTCTACTAGGTCCAATTTGTTTTGTTATAATACTCAGAGAGTTGTTCAGGACCTGAATGTAGGACTCAGACTCAAAGACTCGGTTATAGCATAACAACAGGTCATTTATTGTAAGATTTGCTACTGAGTTTGTTGGTTGGAGAAGGCTGGTGGAGTGGTTTGTAAACTGGCAACTTTGCTGGAGATGAATCCTCCTTTGTCCTGGTCGAGTGTGGAGTTGAGCAGGTGAGGATTACTCTCTTGGCGACGGTGAAGACAGACAAGGCTCTTAGAATGACAAGTGGACAGGTGTTCCAGGAGCGTGGAACCTGAGGCACAGGTAGATGAACATTAGCAAAGGCGAAGTCAAACACAAGGGGAACACTTCACTAAACTAGGAAACAAAAGAATAAAAACACTGAATCCTTCACTTGCTTCCCATCAGTGATCACAATATAACAACTGGAAGCACCACTGGTAGGAAATCAGTCGTCTTACTACAGACATACATACATCCATCACAAACACCGCAGAATATGTCTCATTCTGTAAATGCCACAAGGTCTGTGCAGAAAAATGTGTTCATGGAAAAAAAAAAAAAGATGGTTGTATCACTTTTATGAGTCACATGACATCTGCTGTCATGACTTGTATTGAACCAGTGAACTTGTGAGAGCTTCAGGTACTGACAGGAAGATTTGTCAGAGGGAACTGCACTAATCAATATACCGTATTGATCAGGGCTGCTGACCTTAGCAAGGTCTTCACTGTGACATTCGTGTGGAACACGGCTCATCCACCAATCTTTACTCATTAATGTTATTTTTATTTTTATATCTGAAGGTGTTTATACATTGATATTATCGTGGCTGTCTCCCAATCTGCTGCTCTCATGTCCTGACTGTGGCTTTGTCCTCTGTGAAAAAAAAACAGGTTCAGGTTACAGATAAACTGCAATTGAAGCCAAGGTAAAGTATTCAAATTGTATTTGTTTTGATCTGCTATTTACAGCCGTATCAACACAAACCTCCGTCGCATTCATGTCAGTGGACATTCCTGTCCACGTGCTTCAGTGTAATTTTAACCATAGGAACAGTGTTGTCACACTTTGTTCTTGGAGTATATTTTCAGTCACTGACAGTGTACTCCACTTCAGAGGTGTCCATCTGTATACTCAACATGTTCCAACAATCATAGTTTTCAAAGTTACATAACTTTATTTAGAATGAGCGGTGTGAAGATGACAGGGTGAAGAGTAGAAATGTCAGGCAATGTGGTTTAAAAAAAAGGACAAAGATGGATTTGGACTGTGTTCAAATTTCCATGTTCTTTTTATAAAGACTTTGCCTTAACTGAAAAGGGCTTCAAGTTTTTATCTTAACCAATAAGTGTTGAGTTATTGTGAGGTGCCCTGGAACCTTCTAACATTAAATGACACGATTTAACACTAAATTAGTGTGCTCCAGAAATTAATCACTGCTGACGAATGTGGCTTTATGAAATTATAGAGGAACCCAGCAGCTGGTTTTACTTCACTTTCTTCTATTAAAGGGATGTATAATAAAGACATTTTCAGTGGAGATTGACTGCTGTCTTTTCCATTATAACTGCCTCTGTCTCAGCTTGAGGACAGAATGGAGGTCAGAGTGCTCTCAGTCAATGGCCCAGCTACAAAAGGCTCACATGGAGGCTGATTCACAGCGAAGCCCTCTGTCATCAGAGTGCTCTGCTGTGGATTTAATTGAGAGCAGCTATATGCTTTCAGCTGCGGATTCCAGCTGACTCTGCCAAAACACACAGCCTCTTCATAATGGAAGCTCTGTTTTTGCTGAGACAACTGAGTTTATACCTACTGTTCCATTCTGCCCTCTCATCAGCAGGATAATTTCTCCCCGCTGAGCGTCTCAAACTGCTGCGCTGCTCTGAACCGTAATCTCACTTAGAAAGACATACGTTCTTCCACCTCTTCTTTAGCCTTCAGCATAAACGTGAAGCATCCTACAAGCACACCACAGACAGAGGAATAATGGACCCTGTAGGTATGTTACTAGTAATTTTATACAGACAAATTTCTATACATTCTTTTTTTTTTTTTTTTTTTTTTTGCCTAACAACATCTTTCACACCCAGCTTCTTCAGAATTGTGGGCCATGTGATTTAAACAAAATGAATCCAGATGATTATCAACATGTCCTACAAACAGTTTAACAGTTATTTCTGTGTATGAAAACATAACATTATAAAGTGAATACAGTAGCTCATACTCAAGTAAAAATAATGTTTCTATTTTTTTTTACAAATAACTTGCTCAATTAAAAGTCATCATAAAAACTAGAATTACTGCCTCACCGTTGTATGTCTATATGTCTGTATGTATGTCTGTTCAGACTCATATGTAGTAAAGACATTGAAGGAACTGACAGTAATAGAATGTATTAAGAGTATTTTTTGGAACAAATGTTCTAAAAAATACTCTATAGTTCTATAGTTCTATATTACTACAGAAGAGTAAGGAGGACTGATAAAGAGGTTCATCACATGGTGCAACAACAATCAGCTGAAGCTCAGTATTGTGGTGGACTACCAGAAGAACAGGAGGCCATCTGTCCTGGTTGTCATCCAGGGAGAGGAAGTGAAGTGGGTGGAGGCCTAGAAGTCAAATGAATAAGAAGAAGGTTGTGAGGAATACTTGGATGTGGAAGAGGTGCTGGATAAGGTAAGCATCAATGAAGGGAGATACGTGCAGGCACTCCAAGCAAAAATCCACCGTATACCAACAAACATCTGCAGAAATCAACATCAACACCCGCCTAAAATACACCTAAATATGACTTGTTCAATATATTACCTTTATGTAATCTGTACAGACACAGAAATGAAAATGAATGAAGTGAACACAGCCCGGTGCAGTAACTCCATGGAGTCCTGCCGTCACTGTGAATTTGTCAGCTAACCAGCAGAAGTTCTGGGCAAATGGCCAAACTGTTGTTGATCGACAAATTGTTAGAGCATGTAACTCCTCCTGAAACCACCAACTTCTCATACTCCAGGCAGCAATTATGTTTCTGTCAGTGTAACACAGGATGTGTTCAGGCACAGTACAGTTGTGTAGATACCCTGCAACAACTGAAGTTTAATACACAAACACAGGTTATGTGTGTGAGACAGAATAAAATAGAATTGAAGCATGTGCATCAAGTCTGGTCATGTAGGGGAACAAAAAAACCCGGTTCCATTTGTATTTAAAGCTCCTGAAAACTTTCTCTACACAAATATTTCTCTATACCATTAAATATTCATGACTATAAACAACAAACATTCAGATTTGGAAGTTTAACACTCAAAAACATCTGTTAATCTGCTTAGTCAGGACTGTGTGGGTGGTTTGATCAAACTCACTGACAGTTGCTGACAACATAAGCAAACTCAACTGCTCAAATACTCCTAAACAGAAATCTGCACTAACATAGGCACAAAAAAAAATGTGTTCATGTGGAATCCCCTCTCTAAGTGTAAGAAGCTGACTGAGAAAGAAGGTTTTTAGGGCCTTAAATATTCATTCTGTTCTTAATCATTCATGAGATATTGGTCATATGTGTATATCAGTCATCCCCATCAGAGCTGATGCTTTTCATAAGTACATGACTGGGAATAGTAATGTTGTAAATCTGGCTGGTTAATATTAGAAGTCTACAGAATAACCTATAAAAAAGTCCAGCTCCTGTTATGGACGTGCAGCAGCGTTCCTTCAGTACCGCAGCGAGGCTGTAACCTCCTTAGGCTGTGAGATATCATTCTGCAGAATAAAACCCCCCATTAAATGCCATCGCACACTACAATAACTGCCTGCTGTATGTACATTACAGCGGTGAAATGTGTTCATCTGGCTGTAAAGAAAAGAGATTTCAGTAAGTTGAGGGGAAAAGCTTTCGAAGCTGAAGTCAGTGTCTAGAAAACAGTGAAGCTCTGAAAGCCGCCCTACTTTTCCAATTAACAGGAGTCGTTACATATTTAACTGTTCTATAATGTGGCATCTTTCTAAATGAAATGGAACTTACGCTTACAAGAGGGAGTTGATCGAATTGTTCACATTTGATTGGATTGCTCCAAAATGGGTGAATATGGAGCTGTAGATGGCCAGTTTTCCTCCACACACACACCTTCCTCCCCCCATCAGAGGCAGAGGAGGGACACAACAAAACTGAATATGAGCACAAACGCTTTTGGAAATGTGAATTTCCAGCGGTGCCTTGAGTGAAATGCTAACATCGGAATGCTAACATGCTTCAGCCCATGTGTTCACAGTTAACACACTGTGTTCAGCTAGCTAGTGTAGCTAACGTTTTCTAACTAGCTGACGAATAAACTTGATTCATTTCACAGCAATTTGGTGATACACCAATGTATTGGACAAGTTTACATGTTGACCTGTTGTAAAATAGTAAAATAACATTCCATCCAAATTCTGACATCTCACTCAAAACCACAAATGTGAACCTCATGTAGAAATGTCATTAAGATTCATCGTCTCTGCACCGGGGATATCTATTCCAATTTAATGGTAAATCATCCAATGTCAAGATATTTCACGAAAAGCCCAAAATGCCAACTTCATGGTGGCGCCAGACGTAATTCAAGGAATCGTGTTGCTATGAATAGAAAATATTTTACATTTTGCAGAAAGGGAAGCGAGAGCTACTTTGATACTGATAAAAGAAAATCACAGGGTGTTAAAGACCCCTATTGACTTGGTAATTTTGTCATCTCTAAATGTTAGGGAACAGGTAGCACTGGAGAAACGATTTCTTGTTACATCTAAGACATTTAATTATCACTTCGCCTTAAGACTCAATCAGCTATTAACAGGCCACAGAGCTCAGTATACTGAGTACCAATGGTCGTCGACATCAGAGAAGTAGGTGATGTAGGCTACCTGAACCTCTTCCTCGGCGCTGCTCACTCACCTCCTGCTGAATTGACTCTGTAGAGCTGCATGATGGGCCCTGACCCCTTCCTGCTGTGGTCTGCCACCAAGCTTGCACTTACAGCTTGCCAGTGGTTTCCGTTCATTTATGTTAACATATAAACACAGACAGAAACTAAACCATCGTACTTCAGGGATGAGGGCTATCGTTCACTGTCTGAACACTGTCATTATCTGCAGAACACCAACTTCCTTGTGTTTGTCTTCCTCCTCTCTCTCTCTCCTTCCTCGAGGCCTTCCCCTGACAGCATCTTATTAGATGAACAGCGACCATGTGACTGTGACATAAGAGAGACATGATGAAATGAAGGCTGCTGGACCTGATGGCATCAGCCCACGGGTGCTGAAGAACTGCTCCAGCCAGCTGTGTGGAGTACTGCAGCACCTGTTCAATCAGAGTCTTCACCTGCAGAGGATTCCAGTGCTGTGGAAAACATCCTGCCTGGTCCCGGTGCCAAAGAAGAACCACCCTGTGGCACCGAATGACTACAGGCCTATTGCACTGACCTCTCATGTTATGAAGGTCATGGAGCGACTGGTGCTGTCACACCTCAGACCCCTGGTGAGCCCATACCAAGACCCACTGCAGTTTGCATATCAGCCCAAGGTGGGAGTTGATGATGCAATAATATACCTGCTGCAGAGGGCTTACTCTTCCCTGGACAGACTGAACACCACAGTACGGGTCATTTTCTTCGATTTCTCTTCTGCATTCAACACCATCCAGCCGAGACTGTTGAGTGCCAAATTAGAGAAGATGCAGGTGGAGGCTCCCCGGGGCTCCTCAAGGAACTGTGCTGTCTCCCTTTCTATTCACCACCTACACGGCTGACTTCCAGTACTGTTCTGAGTTATTTCACTTCCAGAAGTACTTGAATGACACAGCCATAGTCGGGTGTGTGGAGAGAGGATGGGAGGATGAGTACAGGGGCCTTGTGGGGAGTTTTGTCAGGTGGTGTGGGGAGAATCACCTGCAGCTGAACGTGGCCAATACAAAGATGGTGGTGGACTTTAGTAGGAGTCAGTCCCCGCCCTCAATAGTGACTTCTTCTAAGTTCCCGAGTGTTCATCTGGACAATAAACTAGAGTGGTCCACAAACACTGATGCTGTCTACAAGAAGGCCATGAGAAGACTTTACTTCCTGAGGAGACTCAGGTCCTTTCAGTGTTTGCAGCAGGATGCTCCACATGTTCTACCAGTCTGTTATGGCGAGCACCATCTTCTTTGCTGTGGTGTGCTGGGGTGCTGGCATTAAAACAAAGGATGCCAACAGACTGGACAAACTCATTAAAAAGGCAGGGTCTGTTGTTGGCTTTAAACTTGCAAACCTGGAGGAGGTGGTGAGGGACAGAATGCTGTCAAAGCTGAGGACAATCATGGACAGTCCCTCCCACCCGCTCCATAAAACTGTGAACAATCTGGGAAGCTCACATATATATATATATATATATATATATATATATATATATATATATATGTATGTATGTATGTGCAATTCTCTGCTGCTATGTGTGTATGAATGTGTATATAAGACCCCCTCCTGTATATATTGTATTTCTTTTCCATGTTTATTTTTCCTTTATAGAGTGTATTTATTTATTGTCTCCTTGTGACTGCTGCTACAACCGAATTTCCCCACGGGGATTAATAAAGTATCTTTTAATCTTAATCTTAAATCTTTAGTTTTCAGTTAGATCGCTGGTCCTCAATCCCACTGTGAGATCACCTTCCACTGATGGTTGATTTAGAGCTTGGAGACCCAGAAAGGAGGAAGGTGAAGTTCTCTTTCTCTTTCTCAGGGGGCAATAATTGAACATATAACCCCAGGCAATTTGAATTGTTTTTTTTTTAAATCGCTGCAGGCCAATTACTACAACAAAGCATCAGGTGAAATGAACTCTGGAGACAATAACAGCTTTATTAAATGTAGTCAGGAGGATACCCACTTGGGTGGGCATTGGTGGGTGCACAAATCACAGGACTTTAACATCAGGGACTGGGTTCCACATGCTGATACCTTAGAGCTGTGTTTACTTCATCCATAATTAACCAAAGTAATATACTATACTGCGTATACATGTATGCAGCCTATAATGTGTGCATGTGCATACACTAGATGCACCTTTCAGGATTTTTAATAAAGTTTCTTCTCATGTGTTCAAACATGATTTTATTTGTTCTTAGGATCATACGCTGGAGACAGAGGTGGTCCAGTATCCTGGCTTTATACTCAGTCAGTCTCTGGGGTTTTTAAACTAAACAAGGTCATTTGTGTCCAGATTAATTATCCTGCTGACTTTGCCTCGAAAGAAAAATTGATTTTGAATTACCACCTGACACAAATTCAGTCATTCACAGTACAATCACCACCTCCAGTAGTAATTTCGTTGGTAAGATCCCATAAATAGGGGCCTGTCTCAGGGACCCAGCCTCTACCTGTCGACACAAAAATAACATTGTCCATTTTGAAAAGACGCACCTCTCCCCTAACTTGTCCTTCACGTCATACAGCATGAGAGACGTGGCTATGAAGATGGTTATGTCTTTTGTTTTAGCAGCCTGTGCCTGTTGTTATATTTCCACCGCAAACTGGAAATCAAATTCCCCATCATGTACAGTATTGTTCTACTGCAAGATGTCATGATCAACTCTCACATGTGTATTTGTTCTCATGTTACTTCCTGTCTTCCAGTCTCTGTGTCCACCTGTCTCCTGGTCAGTTTGTCTATATTCGTTCTCCTGTGTTCCTTTGGATTTGCCTCCTTCCCTGTTTTTCGGTTCACTTAAGAGTTCTTAGTGTCCTTCGAGTTTCTCTTAGACTTGGTTTTGCTTCATGTTTATGTTCTGAGTTGCTTTGCCCTACGTGGGTGTTTTGGGGTCTGAGGCTGTATGAACTCTAGTTTCTCACCTGTGTACCTGTGAGCCAGTTCTTTTTGTTACTGAAATACATTCATTAACCAGCCTGTCTGAGTATGTGCATTTGCGACATGAACTGTAATCTGTCTTTGTCAGACATGTTATCATACCTGTAAAAGTGTGGTTCAGGGGACAAACCTACATGGTTTTCATTTTCCACTGTCCTTTTTAAACCCAATGCTGCGGGAGTCACATGTGTGTATGTGTCAGTCTCAGTGTGATGCCTTGGATATAAAGGTGGTCAAAGTCAGAGCTACTCTAATATCCTCTGAACTCTTAATCCAGCCCTGTGGCTCACAGTAACTAAATGTTGCTTCTTAATGTTTGGTTTGCACTGAGGGAACAGTTAGCAGCCTGATGACCTGAGAGGCTGAGAGGGTTCAGATGGTAAAAGGCAGTCTGAGATATTTTTGGTCCTAAGACACGGAGAGCTTTAAAGAAAAGCAGCACTAATTTAACTCTATTCTCTAACACACCGGAGAAGCCAGAGAAAAGACCAGAGAGCTGCTGTGATATGTTCACTTTTTTTGGTCCTTGTTAGGGCTCTGCAGTCTTTTGCTGGCAATTAAATTAACTAAAAACAAAGGATATAATTTATTAAAATGCTACTTGAGAAGTGAGTGGTAACGAACAGGATAGTTTTGTGTGTAGTTTTTATGATGCCTCTGTATCCAGCTGTGAGTAAAAGGCCTTATGTTTTCAGGTTGCGTGTCTGTACATCCTAACTTTTACTGGGACCTTAGGATGAATTGATTAGGTCAAAGGTCAATGTCACTGTGACCTCAAACACATTTTTATTTGTGTTTGCTGTGTTTTGTTTTGGTGAAGGCAAGCTTCCCATGCCCCCCCCCCCCCCCCCCCCCCCCCCCCCCCCCCCCCCCACCCTTTAGACAGTTTGCCTCTTTCTGCAGCAGCAGGGCCGGGTGCACACCCACCACAGTGCCCAATGCCCCATTCATTTGGAGTGAGCTCCAGTTACCTTTTACCTTTAGTTAACCAGGAGATGATGCAATGAATACAAGTATGGGGATTGTACACAAACTGCAGATATTTTCCTGCCATGCCCTCATTATGACATATAGGCGGTCAGGTTGAGCTGGTTTCCTCTGTGGCAGCGGGAAAGCAGCAGACTTGTGTGATCTGTTATCTCCTTGACTAAATCTTTTTATCCCTCTGCAGGCTGCATGAGAAATCAGTTGATGGGTCACTGTGTCCTTTGGATCCGGTGGAGTGTGGAGTTGAGGACTGGTGGCCTAGGCCTTTGAGGTCAAACGAAGGGACTGGAACGAGCCTGGAGAGGCTTGAGTCAGAGTCAGATGTCACAGCCGGTGGCAGCAAACCTGGGGATTATGTCCAGTAATATGCCTGAGTTTGAATTCAAGCCAAATCGAACACCTAGGTGAGGTTGGTGGTTCAAATAACAGAGGGGGCATCTTCTAATATTGCAGTATTAGTCTTGCCCCTGTGATAAGACCACATTTTGAAATATTGAATCTGTTCATTACGTTAGGCAGCATTGTCTTGTCACCAAGGATACAAAGCCATGGGTGTAGGGGCAGAGTGAAACCCAGTCACTTCCTTATCTCCAAAGATAGACTGTACACCCTGATGATCATAGCTCTTCAGATTAAGCATCATGGAAAATGGAGACGTAACTAAACTAAGGAGCCACTACCATTCTGACTACTTTTTGCCCAGAAGTGTGCCACAATCTCCAAACTCATTGAAATTCAGACTGAGTTTAAGCCCTGGATGTGTCATTCCAGCTGGCGCCTATTTAAAACTGAACTGAAACACTATATTTGAATCATAAGCTTTTGACCATGGCACAGCCTCAGATTTACTGCAGCTGACTGTGTAACCAGATAATTCAGAATATAAGAGGAGACCGTTCATTAATGGGGAGAGGGAGTCGGAGGGTTGTTAATAAGCGATAAAATGTCATCAGCATGCAGCATCAGCTTATACTCCTGTCCATCTTCTTTCACCCCTCTAATATTTGGATCTACCCTCATCATGATTGGTAGGTTCCAAGAAAATTGGAAGGGGAGGGAGAGGGGGCAACCTGAACGTGTTCCTCGAGAGATGTGAAGAAGAATGAGGAAATGATGCCGTTTGTAATAACCACAGCCTTGGGGGGGTTTCTACACAGCACTGATCCACAATTTAAATATAGATCAAAACCCAAAGAATGACAGAGCCCTGCTCAGGAATCTCCATTCATCCTTGTCAAACGCCTTTACTGGGACACCGCTTGAGGAGTTTAACCATATTAAATGTTTTCGTCTCCTTGAGTTGTCGGGTGAGGACCTTTGATGAAGCCAACCTGCTCGGTGTTAATTACAGATGGCAACAATCTCTCAAATCTTCAAGATAGTACTTTAGTCAGTATTTTACAGGCCACATTAATTAGGTCTGAAATCTATATTTTTTTTTTAATAAGGCCTTTTCCGGTGTTGTTCTTTTTACTCCAGTTTATTTGGTCCACTCTTTCTTTTTTTTCCTTGTAGCTGTTTCTGCGATTAATTTTCCTCTCATAAATCCTTTGGATGCCTCCCAGACAGCATCTCTGTGGTCCCTGTGTTTAATTCAAAACACCCAGTCAGGTCCTCAGCCAACCTTTCACTGAGCACCTCATCATTTAACAGCCAACGTTACAGCATTTAAGTCAGTTTGAGTTTCAAACGGTGCGTGATTGGATAATGTTATTGGAACAATCTTATAATCTATCATGTGTTCAATGATAGATTTGTATAGGAGAAAGAAATCTATTCCAGAGTATGATTAATGACAGTGAGTATAAACAGTATATACTCACTTGGAGTCACCAACCACCACATGTCCACCAGACCTAAATCCTCTGTGAGCATTTGTAAGGCAGCCCTATTACTTTTGCTTTTATCAGTTACGAGGTCCTTCACTTCTTTGGAGTCCAACATTTTTGCTCAGCTCATTGGTGAAGGCAGGGTCTCAGTTTAGGTGCATATATGTCATAAAGTTCCTCCTTCACCCCGTTAATAAGGGCATCTACACAAATTTTTCTCCCTTCTTTGTCCTTAAATTCCCCAAGTAGTACAAAACTAGCTGTTTTTGTTCATCAGAATCATTACACCCTTTTGTTTGCTATGAAATGAAATCTACTTAGAATACTTGGACCACATAGTCCCTTCTAAATTTCAGTGTCAGTCTCTTTAAGATGTGTTTCCTGCACACAATCAGTTTGGTTTCTACATCAATTAATGTTTCACAATATGAAATGAACCATTTTCTTAAACCTCATGCACTCACACGCAAACATACATTTTTCAGAATGGCTCTGTGTTCCGTTTTTACCTGTAAATACTGCAAATGCTGCATGCTCAAATAGTAACCAGGCAACAAATGAATCCACTCATTGCATAGTGGTGTCACGCTGGAGAAGTGGCTCTCAGTCAGCCTCTCTAGGATGGCATTGACAGTTTTTTTTTTTTCAGCTCCACAGTCATTTCTTTTATCATTGATACATAAGCAACCACTGCAAGAACAGTCGATACTCATATGACCGACCTCAGCCAGTGAATTCTCCATGCTACAGCCCCGTTCCGTCTGTTTCAGTGATGTGAGGCGACCCCCCCCTCTATAAGGTGCTGTCCTGTAGCCACGTGGTTTCACTGTCTCTGCCTTGGTAGGCTTTGACATCTTGCTAAGTTGTTATTCACAATTTGATAAATTAGATATGCAGTTTTCTGACTGTGGGGACAGCTGTGACAGCTAATCATGGAAAGTTTAGGGTGGGTTTTCAGACCTCAGCTAGCATGCAGCCATCTCGCTCCGACACCCAGGAAGAAAATCCTTCATGTCAGATTTGTGTTGGTATGGCTAAGGTACTACTCTGCACTAAGAATGACCTGGGCTAAGATAATGTGATTTTTAAATAATATGTATTCTATACATATTCCATATTCCAAAGTGATGCAACATGTAATTGGTCTATAACATATCACTTATTCACTGATTAAAAAAAAAAAAATTAAACTGTTTCACTCTGGAGATCTGGCTCAAAGACTATTTATGGAACAAACAGCAGCACCTCTTCAGGAGTGAAACAGCAACCTCACAGACACCTGAGCAGGTCTTTGAATATTGTTCATGTCAGTTAGATTTTTGTTTTCAGTCATTTTTTACACTTGTTCTGTGTTTTCTCTTGTTCTGCTCTTTTTTTGTGCCTTCTATTGTATGAAAAGATGTGAAAATAAGATCCTGAGTGTGTGATGTATATGCTGCCCCACGTACAATACCTTTGCAGTTGTTTATGAGCCCGCTGACATGTTTTAATATGAAGAGTATTACTCTGCAGTCTCTGACTTGCCCTGCCATCAGTCCATCAGGACTGGCACACACCTTCTCATTCCCCGCCCCATGACTTCTGACCACTGTATTGTACATATTGTATAATATCTGGCTTAGCTTAAAGTGCTCTACAGTTCAATTTCAACGTTATCAGGATCATCACACCCACTCCTCCTTTAGAAATGCAACACAAGAATATGAGCTCAAATTATACATTTTATTCACCATTTGAATGCTGCAGTGCTTTTTCCACTGGTCTGTGGCGAGAGATGCTCCAAGGGTTTCTTTCCCACTGTGATCATCTTATATTTATGCAGCCATCATGAAAAGTGTCAGACAGGAGACTGGAAAGTTTGGAAATGGTTCCTTTGCTCGTCCACTGTCTGTCTCTGTCTTCACTCAGCAGTTTCAGTGTAGGTGTGGTATCAGGCTCACACTGGTATCACACTGGTATGATTTAAATTATACTGCATTTTCAGTTCATTAAATTCAATAATATTACCAAGCAATTGACACAAATTAATAATATTCTCCTGCTGCCAAATCCTATTAAAAACCGGTTTCTCTCCAGCTGTAAACAGTGGGTTGTTCTAAGAATGCAAGGATAAGCTATAGCAACAGAGAGACATCTACGAAGTCTATTAAGGGGGAGCATATAACTGATAGCACTTTATCTATGAAGTTAATAACCAGAACCATGGACTGCTTCAGGAGGGGAAGAGAGAGAGACTTCATTTAGCTCTCACCACCTCTAATACCAAATATTACAGTGTAAAATAAAAAGCTCATTACTGGTGTGAGAAACTCAGGCTGAGTTTCATAACTAACTTATTTCATAATCAGTCTGTCATTGCATGGAGAAATATTGTCTTTGTGGCTGTCGTAAAAGAGAAAACCATCGTGGAACAATAAAGGCTCAAACCACCGGAGTATAATAATGTATGTACTGCATTGTAGTGGAAGGTTCTCTTTATACCATTGAAGAGAACAAAGAACCTCCCTGTCCTGTTGGTTTAACCATGACAGAGCTCCAGTTTCTGGAAGCACTCAGCCTTCTCATACATCAGTCCTGTGGACACACAATAATATAAACACAACACACATATCACAACTACCAACAATGTGAAACTGATACAAAAACATTACAAGTCATGAGTTCAGACTATAAAAAGTAAAATTCCTGTTGTATCATATTCACATATGTAAAGATATTATAAGGTGTTGGCTGGCTGCTGAACTGAATACCATGGTTTGGGGGCTCTGCAGGAGCAATTTCTGATCTGACATCCATGCAGTGCGATGTAATGACACATAGGTGCACAGAATAAGGCATGAAAGCAGCCCGTGAGCCATGATGAATAAACCACACCCTGCACATGCCCCCCGATCAATCACGTTACATGCAGCATTGATGTTAAGAATAAGTCCAGTGCTCTGCCCACGTGCATCCAAACTTGCTGATTACAGGATGTTTGATTCTGATTTGATTCCGTGTCTTTCTCTCATCATTCACTGCAGCATTAGAAATGCTATTGGTCATTAATCAGCTTTTGAGGCCCGGGGGAGCTCAGCTCTCACATAATTCTGACGCTGCTCTGTAATCACTTCTGTGACGGCGATTAACAGGCCGCACACCTCACTGAAGGTAGATGTTCATTTTCGCATTAGTGCATTGAATTGTGCTTTTTTTTTTTTTTGCACTGCTCTCTGTGGCACTGGCATGGCCCAGGTGCAAACACACCCCTCACAACCACAGCACAGCAGTTTTATATACTGCACACATTCAACAGTGGAGTGTCTCTCCTCAGGACATGAAGCTTTTCCCTCTGCTTTTGTTCCAGTCTCACGTGGTTCATTAGGACTTTTCACGTGACTCATTGTTCTTACTCTGTAAGTCATGTGACCTGAAGTACATATACATGGGATTAAAAAAAAAAAACAAAGTAAAATAACTGATGTTTTGGTACAGAATAAAAAACTACTTTGTCACAATAATGAAAGTAAATGTAATTTATTACTTCTATCCATGTTCTAAAGCACATAGTGATAAAATAGTCTCTCCATGTACGTTGCGGTTACATGGATTGCGCTGTTTCCATTCAGCTACCTGAGCCTTCCCTCTGTGATGATTTCTAGTTGACAGTGATAAGCCCTGCTGTATTTCCCATTTGGACATTTGCCTTAGTTTGAATGAAAAGAGCCGAGTGATTCAGATGAAAGCATGAAAGGAAATGAATTGGCTTTTCACCCAAAGAATAAAAAAAAAAAAAAAAGCTGGCCAGAACTTGCAATGAAACAAGAAACACTGGCTTTGGAAACCAGCTCTACAATCCATGCAATTAAAATGAAATGGCTGACAAATGACAGTTAAGTTTTTTTCTCCGTTCAGCAGCTCATTCCTTTGATCCATTTGTAGAGCTCTGTGGAAGAGGTCATCGCAAGACAAACACGCTGAGGGACAATTACTGAAAAAGCAACAGCATTTCAGATGTGTGTCCTGTTCACACTGACACCAGTTCCAGCCTGACACTGTCTGCTTTTCTGCTGTTTTAACCGGTGACTGATGACCCGCGTACTCTCAGCTGCTGACTGAGTCTGCGAGTTCAGCACACAGGGAGGTGAGTCCATGTCACCTTAGGGGACATGATTGTGATAACATGGACACAGAGCAAAAAAAGCAAAGACAAATAACTGAGGCCATGGAGTAGATTTCCCATCACATGGTTCAGACCATCATTCGCAGCGCTCTTGTCAACCTCATGTTCAGCCACAGCTGTTTTCAACACATCAAAAAGAATAATAAAAAAAAAGAGAGAAAGAAAGAAAGAAACAGGAAAACAAGAATAAATAAATAAAAAAAACAGAATGTCTAACTTTATGCTCTGGTCCCACCCGCTCCCATGAACTTTTTCTTGTCCCGTCCCAACAACATGATGAATAGTGATACTGATTCTCATCCCACAGGAATCCTGAAATACTGTCTGCCTCTGCTGGGATTAGACAGCCTCTGCCTCATCCCTTATGTCTCTGCAGTGTTTCCCCTCCGTCGTTTGTCCCCTGTTTGTCTCTTCTCCTGTGTGTGTGTGTGTGTGTGTGTTTGTGTGTGTGCGTTGTCATGGCCTGAGCGTGGCCGACCTATTTTCTTCTTCCTGCCAGATCTCCTGCACACCTGCTGTCCATCACCTCATCAACTACACCTGAAGCTGAAGAAAGTGCAGGACTCCGGTCCTGCACCTCCTTGGTAACATTCAGTCGACTCTCGCCAGAGTTTATTCTTCATCTTGTTTTTCCTCGTGCTCACCCTGTTATCTGCTGTGCCTCAGGTTCACCTGCACCTGTTTACCTGCTACCCAGCCACACGTCCTTTCTTCCTGTGGATTCCTCTTCTGCCAGCTCGTTAAGCAAGTCTACCCCACCATTCCTGCATTCTCACTCACTCCAGCCTGCCCTGCTTCTTCTTCGGTGATTTTATTATCACATTACTTGTGTTAGAACTCATTACTGTCTTTGGCTCTGAGATCTATGTTTAAGTGGTAAAGTGACACTGTTTAAATTTAACAAGCCTCCAGCAGAAAGCTGAACATCTGGTAGCTTATAAAGTCTGATAGTTTGAAAAGCAGTTGGTGGACAGAAATGTAGCATTGAAAACAGATAAAGAGACTGAATGGAACTTGCATTGGTACATATGGGCAGAAACAATCCCAAACGAATGCTAATGTCGCTTCAGAAGTGCTGGCTGTGTAAAGAGACAGCTGTTTGCTAACAAGTTTGTCAGATCAACTTATTGTTATGGTTAGACAGCATCTCTCCCTCAGTCCTAGTGTCTTCCCTCTCTTCTTATCTCTAGTGTGTCTCTTGCCGTGCGTGTGTCTCAGCCTGGGTGAGTCGTTCAAGTTTTCTTCTCCTGCTAATTCATCAGTGCACCTGCTGCCTATCTCCTCATCAAGTCCACCTGAAACCTGCAGTATTTAAACCTATGGTCCTTCACTCCACTTTACACCAGATCATTCTGTGGGTCCATGTGTTATCATGTTCAGCCAACTCGGCCAAAGTGTCTTGTCTATGATGAGTAACATGGTCTGAATAACGCAGCGTACTTGGCAGCTTTAGGAGACTGTTGTGGGTAAGAAAGGAAAGTTTTTTTCTAAGCTAAGGACAATGCACAAGTCACCATCAAGTGAGACGATGCACTGTCCGCAATACTGTTTTGCATGGGCCTATACTATATGAGTTGCAAGAAAAAAAATGAGTGAATGTGTCATGACTAGCCCCTAGGGGGGCTGTTTTCTGAGCCCTGTTACTTTGTTTCTTGTTGGGTTTGCTGCTCCTTGTTCAATCATTTTTCCTCGCTAGAGTGATTTTGTGTTCGCGTTTTGTACTTTTGTTTTTCTGCCCTTTTTCCCCATTATGGGTGATCCTTGTTTGCTACTTTGTTAAAATAAAATTATTACTTTTGATTTTGTCTGTGGAGTTGTGCGTTTGGGTCCAAGTCCTTCCTCAGTCATGACAGAATAGAAAAATTTTCCCATCTTTCCTATTCTGCCAATACTGCATTAAAATTACACAACACAGATTGTGAGCAACATTCAAAAAAATGCCCCCAAAAAAAGTTTTGTCTTAGTTTGTGATGGTTTTAAAGCAAAATAATAAATTCAGTTATTAAAACTTATCAGAAGGCTTTAGTACTCCTTAATTATAGTTTCATCCCTGGCTTTGAAACCAACTTTCATCCATCTCTTTCAAAAACAAGATAAAAAAAACATAATAATAAACAATCAGTTTGATGAATAAATACAAATGGGAAAAGTAGTTCATTTTACAGACTTCTTTTAGTGCTTGCTCAAACCGTTCTTGGGAAATTTGGACTCACGGCCTCAGTGTCCTTTAAATCCTGGCTAACCTGGTTACTGGCCTTTAAGTAATTATCCAACCCTGTCCTGACCTCTACAGTATATTCATGACACAAGTCCTGGTTCATCTTTTATGCTGCCAAATTTTCAATAATTCCTTTTAAGCCTGGGAACCTTTGCAGCAAAGGTAAGTTTGGGCTTTGTTGGCTATTTCGCCGACTTAAATCCACCCACAAAGCAGCCTTTAATTGGCTCAGTTGTTTCTCTGGATGGCTTGTACCAGCCTGCCAGCTGTGAAATGCTGTTGCTAAGGATCTGTGGGAGCAAAGAAGGCCAATCCTGCTGAGGCTCACAGATCACCTGAATCTGTGACACCTCTCTGATTGCAGCCTGCTCAGTATCTCCTATCTGGCACATCACCGCCTGAGTGAAACATCCTATGATGCAGCCACTGTGGAGAATTTAATTTGGGGAAACTGAGGCACTACACAGAGTTTCACTCATAAGGATGATGGATGAGCAGGGGTTTTCAGATGCAAAGGACTCTCACATTTAGGGCCCAGCACTTCTGATGACAGTGCCCTTGAGGAGATTGTTCTCTTTCACAATCACAGCAGCCAAGTAACCAGAAAACCGAGTTTCAAAGCATAACTGAGCAGACCCTCTGAATCTCTTTTCCTGAGTTTTTAAAGCAGCGTTTAACAGTGTCAGACCGTTGTAGGTCCGGACCTGGAGGAGGGCCCACTTCAACCTCCTTCACATCCTTGGGTTGCCAACTGTCATCGCAACTTCTCTGGACAGAGGGTTTCTGGCTGTCCGTTAGAGAACTGCCTCTGAGTCCTGGAAGCTGGCTCTCTACTCTGTGGGTCCTTCCCACCTCCAAGGTGGTCAACCCAGCAGTGGTCTGTCTCTGTCAAGAAGAGTCCTGGTCAATCAAAAATGCAGCAGCAGTTCCTGCAACTTGGTTCATCTGTTGTCTCAATTCCTGCCACTAGATAAAGCTGTGAATTGAATTGAAATTACTCTGTCATAGTCTGATCTATATTTATCTTTGATCTTCTGTTTCTGAAAATGTCTTCCAGACATCTGTTCACCTGACACGACAGATGGATGCAGAGACACTCAAATCATTCATCCATTCATATTTATACTTCCGTATAAATCTCTATTTATACCTCTGTACATACTTTGTATACTTGTTTATATGCATCTACATGTGTTTGTGTACATCCAGATGGTGATAAATTAAAGAAAAAAACTGCAGAAATATAATGAATCTAGATGGTTCCACGCAGGTGTACTGTGTAGTACAATGAGGTAATTAACATCCATCATACTCTGTAGCATGTGGATTTCACTGAACAGGCACAGTGGATTCTGATTTTACATCAATATGTATAGAGGAAATGATCTAAGTGACTTTGAAAGAGGGTTCATTACTGGAGTCTGGATGGAGGAGCTTTAGTCACACACACTGTTCGACTGGCTGTTTGAACAGGAGCAGATACTAAAGTGACATCTGCATTTAGATCTATTGGAAGAACGTTAGTAAGCAGGATCTCAGACTGTGGTGCACAGAGCTCATTAGATGATAAGGACCTGATTGTTCTGCTTATTCTGAGTGATCATCTTGATGAAACCTCTATCCTGATGGGAGGGGTCTTTTCCTGGATGACAGTGCCCTCAGCCACAGGGGTATTAACATGATGTGATTGTAATTTTGGGCTGATGGATTAGACACTTCTCTCCACCACCATAATCTAAACACCACATGAGGGAATATCTTCTGGTAGAACAGCGTCCATCAAACTCCAGAAGAGTTTCAGAGACTTGTAGCTTTAATGTTAATTAAGGTGCGCTAACACCTCACTAAGACATTTTACTGATGCTGATTTTTCCATGAATTTGTCACTGTAGCTGTATATATGTATACCTCTGTAACTGTGTATATACTCCAGTGCATACATTCTTGTGTATATACTTTTGTAGAGATGGTTCTCGGACATCTGTTTTTCATCGTGTGTAAACAGCGTCTCTGTCCTTGTGTCTCTGTGTCTCTGTCTGAGCTCATGTGTGAGAGGGAAGGAGCTGTCCATCCCCGTGGTGCTGAAATGATCTACAGCCACAAACACACGCAGCGGGAGGGGTGGGAGGTTTTATATGACACGTGCGCACGTTTAAGTCTTTATGAGCATGAGGATTAATTTGTGTGTGTTTCCCTTTTGATGACTCGTCGTTAATTAGTCGTTCATTCGTGTTTAGTTTAGATGTGGTTTGTGATTTCAGTGCCTTTTAGCAGCATAAGTGACTCATGCAAGTCCGTTTTCATTGGAACTACAGGGAGAGACGCTGGGATGAAGAGGGGCTACGGTCTGACGAGCGAACAATACAAATAAACACAATCCCGAATTCAAAGCAGTCCTTGGACTGGATCGCAGAATGTGTAAACTGTTGCCGCTGCAGCTCTGGCTCTCTGTGATAGTTGTCATTTTTAGTGCGATGCTCTCAGACGATGAGGAGTGAAATTTTGGGGGAAGAAGGGAGAGAGAGAGAGAGAGAGAGAGAGAGAGAGAGAGAGAGAGAGAGAGAGAGAGAGAGAGACGCTGGTTAAATAGGTAGAGGAGGGGAGGTGGGAGTGAGCTGGCTGTAGTTCACAGTGAGGGAGTGTCTGAGTGTCGACGTGGGAGCGTTTCACTCCTTCACACCACCACTCTCCTTCCATCCCTCCATGCTGGAGGCGCGAGAGAGGAGGACCGTCTCCTCTGTATCTTCTTTCTCTCTCCCCCCCACCCCCCTCCTTCCCCGACATTGATCACGCGGCTGCGGTCACTCGGATTTACCGGCCAGTCCTCAGTCCGGTTGGAAGATGGATCTATCGCTGCAGCTCATTTGGCTTTACTCTCTGAGCGTCTTCAGCGCTGCGTCGGCCGCCACGCACTGTGAGTACACTGACTACAGTCCACTGACTTACAGTACACTGACTGTGTTCACGCACAGCTCACCTCCAACCGGACTTGCACATCCCACATTCTTCTGGTTTTACCAAGAAAGGAGACGCGCTGTAGTGGGAGGGTGGAGGTCTGCTCATCCGTGGGCTGAGGAGAACAGGCTCAGACCCGCCGCGACTGGAGAAAGATCAGCATCTCTTCTGTTGTTGATCTGACTTTAATGGTCATGAGTGAGTCTGGGGGGGGGGGGGGGGGGGGGGGGGGTGCGCAGTGTTGGTGTCAGACACACTGATGTTATATCTTCACTGTGGGCAGAACAAACTCTCCACATGATGTGAAGGTCAAGCAAACAGGTTCATTTCATTTCATTCAGGATCCTCTGACTCTGCAGCCTGGAGATGTGTGTGTATGTGTGTGTGTGGCAGTATTTCACATGATCTGTCACATAAAGCTGAAGGTGCATTTGTAGGGACAGTCAGGTCGGGCCGGTCTGGAGATCAAGGAGGCCCGACCGACTCCAGCTGTGCTGGAGTCCGCTGATGGCTCTGGATATGCCGTTTAGATCAAAGCAGCCGGGTGAAGTTTCCACAGCCGCTAGAGGGCGAGTGTCTGTCGGCGGGGGTTGAACAATGAGAGAGGGGGGGATGAACCTGGGGCTGTTTGACAAATTCAGTTAAATTTTGAAGCCAACAGCAGAACAAAGAAGATGATGTCTTCTCCTTTATGTATATCCAGACTTAGAGTTTTTCCTCTCATCACCTGCTGGTGGTTTTATTCAAATCAATTAGGAGAAAACCTTCAGCTTTGAACAAAAACTCGGTAGGGTCAAGAAATCAAATGATAACAATAAATAACAATAAATATGAATTAATAAAAACAAGGCTGGAATTTGTTGTGTGAAGTGTAGTTTATAAAACCATAACTTCCAGCTTCCAGATTTTATACTGTGCTGTCATATTTATTTAAAGCACACGTACTTCATTCGTGTTCTGAGGGCTGCTGAACAGAAATAAACAGTAAATGGATAAAGATAGAAACCACCTACCTTTGCTAAATGTGCTAAGCAAACTGCTGCAGCAGCTAACAGAATGTTTTTTTGCTTTCGAAAATGGCTCCACAATGCTCATGATCTTCAGCAGTCATTGGGGAGACTCCAGTCAAGAGCACAAACCAGTTGCACATTTGGTTGTTTGGACCAAAGCACCATAATAACTGAATTCATGCTGGACTGATTCAGGATCTGAACTGCTGAGGGTTTGATCAGGTTTATGCCACATTCAGTAGCTTCAAAGTTATTTGGCTTTACATTTTTGACAGTACTAAGAACAGCCCAGTCTACAGTGTGTTGTTAGTTCTGTCCTATGTCATAGTTTGAGCTGTGTTGCTGAATTGGTCTTTGCAGCTTAGAGGACATAAGTCTTTATTCAAAATCCTGATTAACACTAACAACACATTGTAGCTTTTTATTTTTTGATCAGTGTCAGATTTCACCCACTCATAGCACCATGGCAACACTACATAGACATATCATACATGATAAGGTTGTATTATTCCTTCAGCATATTTCCTACATTAACTGTGTTTACTTGCTTCCCTGTATTTTCGGATATAGTTGGGAAACACACACACACACACTCATAGAATTGGAGTTACATCCAGTAGCTTCTCTTTTACCTCGTCTCATTACTGAGACAAAGACCACAGCTGTGAAATCAGCAGCTTTACGTTTTTTTAATTCACTGTCAAAGACAACTGCGATCATGGCGAGTAGGTTTTCAGTGGAGATGTCTGTTTGTGGATGCCTGATGTGTGTTAATGGAAAACAGCAGATTACAGAGCCTTTCTTCCATCTGCCTCACATCAGCTCCATATCAATATCACCTCCACCGCCATTAGAGGCTGAGAAGAGAAATATGTGAATATGTGCTAGAGTTGGTATCAGCAGCAGCCGAGCTGAGTCGGGTCCAGTGTAGAGGTTTGTAGCCAGCACTGCCAGAAGCAGTGTGAATGTACATGTATAGGAGGCGTTTATGTTGTAATATAATTTCTGTTGTAAACTGAACTAAACTGACAGCTGCATTACTCATTTATGATGCTCCTGTGCTTCTCAAATGCATCCAGTGATGAGAATTGACATGCTGTGCTGAGATGAAATGGTGAGATGCTCCTGGAGGACAAGGAGCCGCTCTCATATTTACCTCTGAGAAACAGAAGGAGGGGAGCAGACATCTATCAGGGCTGCTTTCGGTGGCCTTGTGTCAGGTGACACAGATAATGGCAGCCACATCCTCTCAGAGGACGATGTTGTGTTGCTCTTCGCCTGCCTTTACAAAGAGATGAGGAGAGGTAGTCTCTGTTCTCATCCCCACTGAGAGGCATTCAATACGTCTCCTCAGAAGCTCTGATACTTCGCATTACCGTGCCCTTTCAGTGCCTCGTGATCGGCAACGCAGCAGCTTTTCACAGTCGGACGTGCAGGGTCTGAGGCTTCCACTCGTTTCCTTTATCATATATAACTATAGGGAGAGCACAGCGAGGCTCAAGTCCTGAACTGAAATGAAACTGCATGTTTTTTTTTTTCTGTTCTGCAAACAAAATCTCTTGTACTCTACCTACAAGGGAGAAATGTATATTGTAGCTTTTGTAGTTTCATAACAGTCCCACCTGTGAATTAAGCAGTCAGAGCATTGTTCCTGTTGTCCATTGTAGACTGAAAAAAATCTTCCTCAAAGCCAAACAGATCATAATCATCATCATAAACCTGTAACACCACCATTCAGTCAGGCTTCCATGCAGGGGATTGCAATTAAGGTTTTTATTTAACCACCTTCCTCATATCTCAACCGTAGTTTATTTGCGATAACCACAATCATTCCCAGAACTTAAATATACTGTTTTCAGTGTATATAGTTTAGGGTCTATGTCCTCATGGCTTAGATGGGTAACACGAGCTCTGGAACAACCAACGTACACTCTATTAGCTACTATGATGCCAGAGCTGAAGGTCAAGAGCGGTTTTATGTGATGGGACAGGTTAGCTAGCCCAGCAAATCACATATAATCTCATATGGTTACGTATACCCTCCTGATGTTCAGGATGAGTCATCAAAAATATTATTATATTTTACACAAAGGAATACGAGAGAGTTTAGGGACATTCTATTCATTTATTTGATATATTATTAGGGACACAGAACTCATCTTTTAAAGGATAAGTTCCCATTAAAAGACCAACACCAACAAGGGTGTGTGTTGGTCGATCAATACTGATCAATAATACACTCCTGTGGAAGATGTGAATTTTTTAAAAACACCCCACAAAGATAGACACGTATCAAATCTTTTCTGACTTCAAGGGGATTTTTCTGATGTGAGGGTTTCGTTGTTTTTTTTTTTTTGTTTGTTTTTTTTGTTAAACCGTCTCTTGGCTGCAGACAGCGGGGGCTTTCATTACCACGCTGCTGTCTCATATGACACTTTTCACCGCAGGTCTGTGGGTGGAATATTGTTGCCCTCTCAGAGAGGTGGCCCCTCACAGCTGGTGGAAGCACGCTGCACCGGCATCCATCTTTTATAACCAAAGATTCTGTCGCTGCAGCAGCTCAGCTCAACACCCTACCTATATGTTGTTTTATTTACTTAAACTTTCATGCTTTAAATGAGCTCAGTGAGCAGGCACTTCACAGCAGATTATTTCCCACTCGCTGCGTGTTTGAGCAGAGGTGGCACGCAGCTTCACAGCAGCCACTTCAGGAGCTCCTGCTGTTGTTCGTATTCATGAGGACGTGATAAATTTATCAGTGGGTAAATGAGGCAGAGCAGTGTGGTGTGATGCCACTGACACGTTACCTTTCAGCTTTGAACAGGCAGCATGTTGCTCCACAGAGACACAAGTAACCGAGCACAATATTCAGTCCAAACATCCAGAGGCACTGATGAATAAATAATTAATATAAAAGTACCAGAATACCACTGATGAAATGATAAAACCACAAATGGGAGAATAAAACATACACAGTGAATTTACTCTGCTCACGCTAATCAGCCTCAGCTCACAGGTAGTCCCGACTTTATATTATAGAACATATTTTATTTTGGAATATAAAATAATATTTCATGGAGTCACAGTAACTTGGATTTCAGCCAAAGAATAGCTATAAATGCAGTGTGTGTGGGGACATACAGCGTGTTGTATACACACACACAAAAGGGGGTGAAAATTGTGATATTAACTTGTGCACTATGATCATGTGATTTATTGCAGTCCAGATGTTGGGGGGTCATGTTTTTAAAGGATGCACATGTGCACATGTTTCCCTCTCAGATGATGTGATATGTGCCTAGATAAACACCCCATTTTTTTTTGTTTTGTTTTGTAAAGATGTGACTAAAATGATTGACTCCTGCCACACAAACAATAGTAAACGCAGGCAGAGATAGATTTGGACAGTCCCTGAGGAGGTACGGTTTCTCTCTAATGCTGCTGATGACTGGGTATCGTTTACCACAGTTCCTGGGCCAGTCTCATCCTTCTGAATTTGCTGTTTCTAATACTGCTGGGCCACACGTCTTTGTAAATAACACAGCACATGGTTTCAGTTTGGCTTCAGGTAGAAGTAGCATTAGCTACTGCTGCCTGAGGTGACAGCAACCCGTGCAGGTGGAGGTGGACAAAGCAGATAACAGCATGCTGAAGGGGGGGAAATCTGCAGTCAGACGATGGGGGTGATCGACCAGACTGAGACTAATCAGCCTTCCAGGGAGACACTGAGTGGACCAGAACCTTTAGCACACGCACTACTGATCCGCACACAGCTGTTGTGTTCACTGTTGCCAGCATGAAGCAGAAGGAGTTCAGGGAGCGCTACCACTGGTTGGTTTGTTGGTTTGGTTAACGCTGAATACTGAGAGGAACAAATGAGCTTTCATTCTGCTTTTGGAGGCAGCTGATGATGGGTCGGGTCCACTGCAAAAACTGGGAGGGGGCATATCTGAAGGCCATGAAAAATGGAATAACTTCAGGCAGCATCCAACAGGAATCAGGCATGACTTGAAGCAGTTACAGTGTAAATGAGGAATGTATAGGGTCAAGTACATGCTAGAAGCACGAGAGAGCAGAGAGAAGGAGGGAGAGAGACAGAGGAGAGAGAGAGACAGAGAGGGACAACCTTGGGAGGACTGATTTTCAGAGCCTCCTGCAGAATCAGTGGAGTCAGATCAGTGGATGTGACTGAATCTTTGGCTGTTTTTTCTGAACATATTGGTTCATCTTCAGACTCCTGACTGTACACACACACGCTGTGTACTGTATATACTCACACACAGCTTTACATATATACACACACAGAATTATCTTGTGAGAATATATGCTTGTGCATGACGTCTCCTCTGCAGACCTTAGAGGTAAAATCTACCCTTTCACATGCACTGCACATATTCCCATATACGTGTATGTACAAGATGTGCATGCAAGCAGTGCCATTCAACTATCAGCACTTAACTGTAATTGTACTTACTGTGCATTCCCTAAGGGAAAAGTAGAAAATACACATAAACACTGTGTATAATGAAACCCTACATTTACATGAGGGCATGTTACTTTCAAGTGGAGGCAAATGATCAGTTTACCACACTTCATTTGTTCATGTTTTCATGTTTTAAGCCGTGGTAGGACAGCTTCATGTTTCTTTTCTTTTTTTTATTTTATTGGAAGGTGGCATGAGGAGTGTTGGATTGATCAGTGAATTTATACAAAGGGCTTAAAAGACTATTTTTCATCCCTATTAATCTTTGAATTATCTGGATGTTTGGGATTAGCATTTATGCCAATGCATTGGATATCCGATCTGACAGGGCTTTGCTATAAATAAAGGAAAAATAACCTGCAGCGCACCAATTTTCTCTTTTCTCCTTCATAAAAAAGTCACCATCAGACACTGAAGTGTTGATAAAAGCAGCCAGCGGTTTATCAGTCTGCTGCCTTTTGAATGCAGCCTGCTGATGTTCTGCTGTCTAAAAGCCTTCCTTCCTTTATGTGTGGAGACCAGCAGAAGATATGTCTGTGAAGACAGGTCATGGTTATGGAGGAGCTGACAACATTTGGCTGAAGAAATCTGAAGGCTTTGATTTCTTTTTATTCCCTATATAAATGAAGATGGATGAGGATAAGGTCTTTTATTTGTTTACTGTTTTCATCCTAACTCTATCAAAAAGAAGTTTTATATAAGTGAACTTACCTGTAGTACACCTAGAGGCAACAGATTTGTCTTTGCATTATGGTTTTACAAATGTGTTTATTGGTGGCATACATTAGAAGTTCCATCATATAAAGGTTTAAATGAGGCAATGCACCTGTTTAATGCTGTGAAATATAAGGTTCACCCCCCAACACCCCAACAATTTTCATACAGTCCCTTAGCTGATTCATTTCCCCTATAAAAGCTTGATCTGAAAACGTTATTTCGCTGATATAGGGGCAACTATGGATTCAATGAACAATCAGTTTTTGTAGTTTTCAACCCCCACACCAGAGGCAGTCCAGTTTAATATATGTTCAGTCAAAGACATTTCATAGTGTGACAGAGTCTTTATCATGTTTTTAGCTTTAACATTTGTTTGGTTGGAGCTGGTGAAAGACTAAAGCTAAAGAAAAATCTAATTCTCTATCAGCTTAGACTGAGAAAGGGAGGAGTGATGCAGACAATCAGAGAGATTAAATATGCATTTAAGAACCGATGAAAGCTGCTGCTGCTGCTCGGGGCCTGAAACGTTTTTGGGTTGTTTTATTTTGTTTGTTTTTTTTTTTTTTTTGGTTTTTTTTCCAGCTGATTGTTCACTAAAGCCTCCCTCCAAACAGCAATTGTCCAATCATAGCTTAGCAACTGCGTCAAGCTTTGGATTAGTCCATGTGATGAAACAGCACACAGTGTTCATGCTGCTCTTACAGAGTGTGGAGAGTTAGGCTAAAGTTTTTAGACTGAACGGTGTGTTTGTTAGCCCTAAGCTGCACCGTTAGCATGTCCCTCACACCGGTTCACTACCTAATAAACAGGCATTACTTTCAAAGCAGTCCTCGTCCAGCACATCCACTGTATATGATAAGTTTTCCACAACATGGAAAATCAGAGTTTACGCTAATGTCAGTCAGTCAGCTCTGCTGTTTATTAGATTTGAGGAAATTTAGACAGCCATCATGACCTGAGACAGCCATGTCTGTCAAGCTCACCGGTTAGTCCTCGTCCTACAAACCTTTTCTCTTGTAACGTTAGAAATGAAACTTTCTGTTTGAAAATAGGAACAAGGTTACTTTAGAAAGAAATTAACAGTCTGATCTGATGTTGTTTCTTTATCTCCATGTTTCCTACATTGGTAAAGACATGACTTTTAATCTGGGACCTGGTAGCTTTATGTTTCAGCAAGAAATGTGGACATCAAGTGCATAGCTTATTTAAGACATTTTTACAGATTTCTCATTTTAAAAAGACTCAGCTGGAAATATGAAAAAGTCAGGAGGAGATAGGGTTTGACCTCAGGGTTCAACTCACGCCGCTAACATTAGCTTGATTCCTTTTTCATTACATTAGCACAACATTAGCTTTCTTTCTTTTCTTTTTTTTTAATTAGCTGATAAAATCAAAACTGACAGCTGCTGAATAGAAATGAGAAACTTTATCCTCTTCAGTCTCAAACCAAGGACCCATTGTTTCAAAAATGACAATGGGAAATCTGCCGTTATCTTCATCCTGCATGCCGTGCAAGAACACGAAGTCGACATGCATAGTAACTGGGGCCTAGTGAACTGGGAGTTCTCACTACAACCCACCGTGCATGTCCGCTCTTATATTAACTGCTTGAAATGCCTCTGATAAGTCAGTTTATTTGTTGCTGCAGTTAAAGTAACTCACTGTGAATGAGAGGAGGATAAATAATCCTGTATGCGTGTTTCTTCTCTCACAGCTCTGTGTTCTGAGAATTAAGGTGACTCTGCATTGTCAGTGAGCAGAACACAGTGCTATTTGGTAGTAATAAGTAATTTACTGAGAGAAAACAGCATGGATATATGATATCAGGCGATGTAGAGCAATAATTTCTGCTCGGTCTCCTGGGAGTGGAAAAAAATCTGTTTTGATGAATGCAGCACCAGTGGAGGTCTTTTCCATTTCCAACTGCATTGCTCACACGAATGCTGCACCAGTTTCCAATCTATAGAGCACAAACAACAAATGTGCTTGAAACAGCCGAGGAGTCCACAAGTTTCATCATCTGTTTATTTTCAGTCTTACTGGCGGAGGGTTTTAGAGGATTATTAACACCCACTTTTTATTGACCGTGCCAATAAGACAACTGCAATAATCAGCAAGGGATTACTACAGTAATGAAAACTGGCAAGATGCTACTTTTTCAACATTTAGTCTCCAAGAATGAACAACTGGGGAGTTCAACTCAGAAAAAAAAAGGCGTAGAATTGCTCTGAGAAAGCTTCTGACTGTTGTTTTAATCAGACCTGCATTACAGGATTTCACACTTCTCAAACCACTATATCAAACAATCTAATCTATGTTATTTGATGTGGTGTCCATTCGGAGAATGGTTGTGAATCAGACACAGGTTTTCTGTCACTCTCGGATATTGATTAGGATTATCTGTAATGGATGGAGAAGAGGGGAGAGAGCTTGATCACACCATTAACATGCAGCCTGTTGAAGATGAGTACGCACAGTGCCATCTGTTGGTGTTTTCCTCACCCAGTGTACGTCCCTTTGGTTAATTGCACTTAGCTTGTATTAGATGAAACACAGGTTTAATCCCCGCTGCTGCGTGATGGCTGCTGCAACTTAATCAATTCAAAGGAAAATGTGTGTCCCACTTCCCCATCACTGTCATAGTTTCTGGAAAACCCCAGGTCTCTGACTTAGACTCTAAGTGACGTGGATGAGATTATTGCTAACACCCCGTGTACACAGGAGGCATGGCATGAACAGCACGTTAGCAGAGCAGCAGCAGCTTCACTGCTAAACAGGATGTATTCAGGAAAAGTACTGAGCTGTAGATAAGCAGGTGCAGGACTCAAAATATAGACTACAGCCCAAAGAAAATGGCTTGTTTGCACCTGGTGTCAGATCAACAGTGAATGTTGACAACAATCTTTCCCCCCTGCTTCCTCCAGACATTATGCTAAACTAGGTTAATCTGTCCAGACTCCGGTATTGATATTATCAGCTAACTTTCAGCAAAACAAGCAAATAAATGCATTTCCAAAATGTTAAACTATGCCTTTAAACAGCATATTAATGAAGCCTCGTCCAGGTTAAACCTGCTGTATCAGCTAGGACTCAGTGATGGTTTCCCCAGACTGTGAGGCTCAGACTGTAACTCAGACTCAGTGTAAATGTAACCGATGTTTCCAAGTGTGTTCACTGGAGGCAGCGTCTGCACTAAGATGCTGGGAAACCAAGGTGTCTGTCTGGAGGCCTGGCATTAAGCAGGAGCTAATCAGCTTCTAACCACTGGTGTCTTTGAGCAGAAACAGACAGAGAGTATTGTCTAATGACGGGTTCACTGCAGGGCTAACTCTCCACCACCAGCACCGCTGCTGAGAGCAGCTGAAGGAAATCTCCTAAGCCGACCAATGATGAACAAAATCCCTGTTTAGCAAAATGTGTGAATGAGGCTGAATAAGTAATGGCTGGCACATCAGATGAACATTTGCACATTTGTATTTTTTATTTATTTTTTTTTACCTTTCTACATGACACTGCATTTCATAAGAAAATAATTGATGTAATTATGTAATACTGAGCTCACAAGCAAAGATATTTGAAACTTCAGGAGAGGAAATTCAGAGAGAGTTCCTCCATTATCGTAGCAAAGGACAAGGAAATAAAAAACAAGAAATTAAAATTGTATCACTATTGTAGTAAATCAAGGAAATACAATAAAACCAAACCCTACTCTTCCTCACAAGACATACTTGTGCTTTTGATACATGACTCAATTTATCTTTCAGGACGTTAAATTTCAGGAATTTAATTTGTATTTTTGCTCAGTGGCCCGTGGAAGCTCATTCCTGCCAGAAAAAGTAAGAATCATGGAAAAAAAAAAAAGTAAAAACACATCAAAATTATGAGAAGGACTTTTTACCTATTGTCTTATAATTATGCTTTGCTTGTCAAATTTTTTGACTTAGTATCCAATTATTTTCACTTAGAAAGTCTCCATTTTGAATCAGCTCGTCATCATTTTGACTTAAGCTCCGAATTTTAATGAATAAAAATGTAAATTAAACGCTGAACCATTTTAATCTAATAAAGCATTTAGATGTGTTTAAATTGTCACTGAAAAATAACTCTGAATGTGGTTAAAGCAGGAAACGTCAGTGGATCCGTTTCATCTGTAAATGACTGAGTGAGTGTTGTCCTTTCACTGGACATAAAAACTTCTCCTTCTCTTGATTAAATCCCTGTAGACATCTGAGGGCAGCAGAACACACTGCCATTACACAAGGCATCCACTGCGTTTACCTTCATTAAACTGTGCAGATGACACCAGGCTGCTAAATAACAAGCCCGTACAGTGCTACACATACAGCCCCCATACAGACCTCTCCGTTATAACTCAGAAGACAGATTGCAGCAGTCTATCTGTTCTGTGTATTGTCTGCTGTCTTCCATTTTACAGTGTGATGTGACCATTGATGACATGACATAGAGAAGAGTTAAAAGTGAAATAGCACTCATTAAGCCCCTTCATCATCATTGTTTTTAGTTGTTGTTTTATGTGAGGTGCTGTGTGTTCTGATTGTGCTGCTCTGCATCATCCACATCCAACAACATGATTCACTGAAGAAGGATCACTACTTTCAGTCTGAACTCACTGGGACACACTTGATCAATGAGTGGTTTTAGCAAGTACAGATATTGTACATTGCTCAGTGGAGCTAAGGTATTTGTTGGTTTGGTTTAATTTCTACATTGGCCTATGATATATTACAGTTACATTCTGGTGATGGTGATGGTAAAAAATGCCATGAATTTGAAGCAAGGAGCAAAATCTCTCAAAATCATTGATCTCAGGATACATTTAATATTCATGTCAGATATAAAATATTATTCTTATCAATCACATCAAGACGGACAGGTTTAATATCAGTTGTCTAGTCCATCGTGTTTGGACATAGAGAATAATGCTCAACGTGTCATGAACCTTATTCTTCATGTCAGCTGATAATAAACGCGGCCTATAGCTGTATTATTCCCAACAGATGGTCTGATGTGGATCAATAGGCCGTGATAGATTCCTCTTCTCCTCTCTGGTTTCAGCAGCAGTGTGAGTAACGTACATGTTACGTGTACAATGTGTACACCTTCTACCTCCGGACATGTGAAGGCACACTGAAGTTCTCAGGACCGTAGATGTGTGTGTGTGTGTTGGGACAGACAGAAATCCAGCACTGTGACTTTCTCAGTTCTGTTTGTCAATCACTTGTATTGATGGAAGCGTCCTCGAATTCTGCCATCGTTTGGGACTAATTGTCAGCTGATATCTCAGCTCCCCTCAGAGTACTGCTTAGCAGAAGCCACCGAGCCCCAAGTCTGTTAATCCATGTGAGGGATCATATGAGGCTTTATCGACACCACCGGAGGTCTGGAGCCCTGCTGCCACCAAACACCGTCTTTATACCCTTTGATATTTTCTTCTCTGTGGTCTGTGACGAAGACACTCCAGAGGAGGTTTTCTCAGATTTTATGATTTTTAATCAGCAGTTAAAGAACATAATACATTTCGATGGAGTCTTAAGATATTTAATTGCGATCAGTGAGTACTGCAGATAAAGTGAAAGATTCAGTTTTGAATTTGATGATACATTAATAGATTAAAGGTGAAAAAAAGGGTTCTTAAATTAGCTAGTTTATAATGTTTTCTCTGTATAACTTTTTTTAATCATGACATAATGATGGCTTTAAATGAATGTATTTAAATTTAACTTTGTTTCCCATGTGTCTGTCTTAAATTCCATCTCACAGTTCAGTTGTTTCCTAATTTAACATTTATAGTTTCTGATTGGAGATCTTTAATTTTTAATTTTTAATTGAAAATCCTATAATTGTATCACTTAGCATACTTAATTGCATTGGATAACTTGTAAAGGGAACGTGTGATTACTGTTATGATTGCTATTTATTTATTTAGTATTTTGTGGACTTGATCAATCCAGTAACTGAAAAAAAGTCAAATTAAAACCACACCAAAAGTAAAATAAAATAAAAAGTCTTTTATTTCCAAGACTTATTTCCAGCTTTAGGAAAAAAACAAAAATAACAACAAAATAAATAAATAAATAAAGAAGACAAAAGTCACAGAAACTCTTTTGTTTGTAACGGGATCTCATAAATTTATGAAATTATTCAGAAGTCTGGTGTTCTGTCAAATCAAACACTTGTGTGTTTGGAAAAAAAAAAAAAATGACCCAGCTCTAATTCTATTGAAAGGTTTGTCAGCAGATCAGTCTGGCACTGCTTCACTGGCAGGAGAGAAATATCAGATCAAAAATCAGTAAACTGATTATCTGAGAGAGCAGCTGGCTTTCCAACACATTTGAGCCAAGATCGCAAAGCTGCGTAAATCTTCCAATATTCAGATCAGTGATAAACCGCCTGACTCTGTCTGTTGTGGGGGATTTCTACAAGAGTTAAATTAATCTTCTCTGCTGGAAAAATGGGACTTGACTGGTGTCACAAGCTGATGCTCATTCATGCTGTGGCTGCTGGGTCAGTGGAAGAATTCCCAAAGATCAGTGGAGAACTGTACGCCTGTTTAAGCAGGCTGGTCTCTGACTGTGCAGATGGAATATTAAACCATATGTGCTGGGTCCAGTTGGTAAAGAGGTATCATAGTCTGCATGTTTCTGTAACACAGAAGCTGTCTGTCTATATATCATTATATGTTAATACATCGGAACTGCTCTCCTATTTAATGTTGCTTTTTGGTGTCAGACACTTTCAGTCAGCCTCCTGCTCTCTCTCTCTCTCTGGCCAAACAAAACCATTCATTGATGAAACATACAAAGCAGCTGTATACATTAACAAGGCTGCATCTGCGCAGGCTAACGCCTGCTCCATGATTTGTGGCCTGGGTTGGAGGGAGCCCACACACACACACAGACAGGCCTCTCCTAAATCAATAAACACCTTTCACTGATGTGTTTAGCCTCTCTGGTCTCTGCTCTGTAATTCCACAGAGTGTGAGATGGGCTCCACTATGAAATCACTGAATAATGGGTTTAATCATATGAATTATTAAATTCCCATACACAGCAGCAGGGATGACACAAGCATCTCCATATTAAAAACACACACACAGATTTTCACACACATGGCACAGCAGCAGCAACAACTTCATGAATTATTTATAATTATTAATTATCCCATCACAGAGAGAGAACTGGTCCGGATCCTCTTCTTTTATACACATCGAACACTTATCCAGACAGACCCTTTGGAATAAAGCAGCCACCCTCAGGATGAGCCCTGATCTCCAAACAGCTCATTTAATTTCAATGCAAGAGATGGTGGTAGTTCAGGCTTCCAGGCAGGCAGAGGAACCAAACAAATATTTAGAGAGCCAAGTGGAGAATGGGAAACAGGTGATCAGGTGAGTGTGTGGACAGTGAGGACATCTGCTGGGTGGATGGGGAGCGGCAGGAGACAAGGGCACAATGAGACAAAAAAACTAGGACTGAGACAAGAATCCTGACAGCAGGTTTCTGGATCACAAACCTGTGATGAGCTGAAAACTTTACAGCAGACAGTCAGTGCTGTGGACTCCTGCTGCACAGGTGGACATTCTAACTGTCCAAAGTACTGTTCCTGGGACCTCCAGGGGTGCTAGCCACCTGCTGGTCCCTGGTGATATCTGACATCACATTGAATCAGGCTAAAACAACATCTGATCTGATGCATATTTATTTTATCATTTGAACGAATCTGCACTGGTGGGGTGTCTGTGCCTGTTTCACTCATTGGTGGAAACAACTGCTCATGTCATTGCATGTGAAACAAACATCAAATCTGAATATTTCACATGTGAAGACGTGAATTTTCACGTTTGGTGTGATTTGATTGTAACGTCCTGCATCAGCAGGTTGTTGGTTGTTTTCTTTGCTTGGGCAATGAACACCACATGAATACATCAGTCAGTTTGGTAAATGGCTGTGAGTAATTTTACTTTGCTCTTCAGTATTGCTGTATTTCCCTCTATTCAAAATTCAAACTACATTGTCATCCTGCCTTTCGTACTTGTTATTAATTGATGAGCATCTTATAAGCCAAAGGGCAAAGTCAGAATTCACTTTGCTGAAATGTGAATGTGTTTGCGATCATCCATCTTTGTGTGCATCACTGTATGATTGCTACAGAACTGACTGGCGGGGGGGAGGGAGGAAGAGGTGGCATCTATTATTTTTAGCCCAAAACACAATCAAGCGATAACCTTCTGGTGGTGTAACACCAGCTCGGGGCGTGGGGCTGACTCTGTTGTGCGCAGCCGTCAAGCTGTCGGCCTGTACAAACAAATATCACTGCGACACTTGAAAGTCTTTGCTCTGCTTCTTTTCTGATGTATTTATGGCTGGGAGAGTCTTCACACTCATTCACAGTTGTGTATTTGTTCTGTCGCTTGCAGATGCACGTCTGGGTTTGCATGAATATGAGATTTAAGCCCTGGAGCTTTGCATAGAGAGAGTGTGCCATAACACAATCACATGGCTGTAGAGGATTTTCAATTATCCCACAGGCCAAGGAGGCGGCGGGCGGCAGCTAAATCAGCCTCCATCCATAAGTCTCTGTGATTGACAGATCGGCATTTGGCTCTCCACCAGGCCCCAACAAGGGGGCTGTAAACAACAACAACAGGATTTATAAGATGCACTTTTGCACATGGTGAAATGGTTTTAGTGCCTGCAGAGCCTGACAGTTATGGCTCCATGAGTCAATTTAAGAATATGTCTCACGCCATAAAAATGTTATTGGTTTGTTTTCGCTTTTCCAGGACATCAAGGTCTCACTTGTCATATGGGGAAGCGTGAAGTGCAAATGAATAGAAGCTTTTGAAGGAGTTTACAGAGGTGAAAGATATGACCTGAGGGTTATAGAGATGCTGCAGTTATGATGATTAAAGGACAATAGCACAGGTTTTTGCGCGTTTAACCGAGTGACGACGTGGTTCGACATGATGGCAGGTTTTTGACAGTGAGATGAGAAAATCAGTCTCACTGAATCAGGCTGGAGTCAGGATGAAGTATGAAGACATGTATCTTATCTGTTTCATCCATACAGAAAAGAAATGAAACAATAATCATTTGTGGTTTTAGGGGTAGAAGTATGTGCTGTAGCCACTTCTCGAAAAACAGCAGTGAATCCATCTAACGAGGGTCAATGAAAGGGGATCTCCACATATTTTATACATCACAGTGTGTCTGTGCTGCATATATGAAAAAGTCTGTGTCTCCAGTGGTTGTCCTGTGAAGTCTGATCATTTCGCTCATGATGTCTTATCTTTGCTTGAGGCTAAAGGCTCAGGGCTGTTTCAGCTGCTACTGGCATCACACACCTGCATTTACAGCAGAAATGGATTGGAAAAGGAGTTAATATTCCAGATCCTTACCTGCAAATCACTTCTGCTTTATATTACCACAAACTATCCTGCAAACCATGTTGTATTTTATAAGTGTAATTGCATTTTTCAGTTTCCACATCCTCATGGCAGTGAGGGTCAGCTTAATGGAAATTTCATAATCTGCCCAAGTCTGCCTCAGCATGCAGCCTGAGATTTGTGAACACGTGGGATGTAAGCACTACAAGCGCACCCACTGCACACACTGAAAAGGTAAAATAAATTCTGATTTCATACACTTGTTTCATACACTGTATGTATGTTCTGAATTCCCCACAGTCCCATTCTAGCTGAGGAGCCACACACATCCTTTCCTTTTATTATGACTTTCATGTTGTTCAGCTCTTCTTGCTGTCTGGAGGACGCCATCAGGTTTTCAAGGATATGTGTGGAAAATGTCTGTGGATGAATGATGCAGACAACTATTTGTAGTATGGAGGTTCGTGATTTAAGAACAATTTATAGAAAGAACTATGTACTTTACTACTAATTATAGGTCAAATAAAAGAGACACTGTTGACCTGTACTCACGGGTTAACACAACATGCAAAAAAAAAATTGTGAAAAAAATTTACAATATTTCCAATATTTAATGATTAGTGAATAAAGCTTAACCTGGGTTTGAAGGAAACTTCAAACAAGAAGTGTGGAATCCATTTTCCCTAAAATGAGTCCCAAAGTTCACTCCTCTCTCCAGTAAACTTCCTAGGAAATTATTGGAAAATGAATTAAACCCATTTTGTTTGACCATTTCATGCATCCATTGGTTTCCATTGATTTAAACATGAAACACAGACTCTTGAAAGATGCTTAACTCGTGGTCTAGCACAGTGATTGATTACGTCTGCAGTAATTAGGTTACAAAATTGGGCAATGCTTTATTTTAAGGGTCATTGATTTCCTAACAATATCCCCGGAAGTTTCCTGAAATGAAACATGTAATTTGGTCCTGACGATGGGAAACTCCATCAGTGCGTTTCCCATTAATTGCTGAGACCATAACTTTGAAAATCTTTTAGTCAGAGGCATCAGGTCAACTTAACATGCAAAACAGAAAATTTGTATCCAGGCAACATACAACTCATTATACATAGAGAATAATGTTTTCAGTGTGTCATTTTATGCCATGTCATTTCTCTACTAACTAACCCCCCCCCCCCCCCCCCCGCAACCCCAATCCTGACCAAAATGGTATTCAATGACCCGAATGGCCCTGAGAGTGACATGCTATTAAAACACAATCCCATGAGACCACATTAAAATTACATACATAAAACAAAAAGCATTACTTGATATTGTAACTTGATGACTTGCAGACTTGATGCTCACTGTGATGGATTTCATAGCTCAAAGCAACTCTCCTGAGTCTGATTTTAATGCCACAGGGAAATGAATGGAAACATTTGGAGCAGTAACAAAACTTTATTGCCTGAAGAGAAAATGTACAAAAGGTTTGTCAGATCATTAGGCCAGTGAAGCAAGAAATGATGCACATGAAGCCAGGTAGTCCGAGCCATTACTCAAAAGCCAGTGGGCAGACAGTTTAAATGACGAGACTAATTACTCTCTCAGTTCTTATGGTCCATTAGCGCCCCCTAGAGGCGCCACGGAGCGCGTGAGGTGAACGTGAGGATGGGACTTTTTTTTTTTTTCCTGTTTTGAGACAGACAGAGACCAGCTGGTAGCTCTTGCACAAGAAAATAGAAAAGAAGACAGTCACCACTTGATAAAAGAGGAGAGTAAGGAGGAAGTCGACCCTGAAAGAGAAGCTGTAGTGTCAGTAACAGTCATGGAGCTGCCGACTCGTAAAACAGCGTCTGCGCTGAACATCACCAGTGAGCTAGCTGCTAGCTAACCAGCTAATTAACCAGTCGGAGTAAGTTATATTTTAGTGGCATGGTTTCACTTTTCTGTTGAACGTTATAGAGAAAAAATGTCAATTTAAAGTTTGTTCTTTAGCTGCAAGCAAATAGCAATTTATGTATTAGATATTTTGTGTCCTTAAACTGTGGTTGTTTTGTTTTGTTTGGTAAGCTAGTTATCCATCTGGACAGGTGAAGTAAGTTCTAAGTCTGAATGTGACATGTGGTTGCAGTATCTGGTTATATAGATAAATGTAAAATGAGAGGATAATTACAGTGTTAAGGAGAAAGAGTGCGTGGTATAATGTGGACAACTAAGCAGTGGCTCTGCAGGTCTTGTGGTGGCTGTTCTTTTAGTTTTGTGTTGAGTTGCCATCACTCTGCTTCCTCCTGGACTTCCATCTTCATTATTATCTTTTCATCACTCACTGGATCTTCGTCATCGTCTATTTTCATCTTCATTGTTCATAACACTCCTCCTTCTTCATCACTTTAATCACTGAGAACCAGGATGGAGAGTTTTCCTTGCTTTGGGTGGTGGAAGGAACTTGAGTGCAGACACACAAAAAAGAAGCTTGGGTAATCAAAGACTGACTCACTGTTACAGTTGTTCATTTTGAGATCTTATTGTATTGTTTATTATTATTATTTTGACTGTACTGTTGCAAAGGAAAATGTGTGAGAGGTTATCGTCCTAACAACTAAATGAGCAAACGTGAAAAGGAAAAATGGAAGTTAGACAGTAGAAAGAAACAATAATACAGCCCAGTCAAACAAAGAAAATCTAGTAATCACTTCAGTATGCTACAGTATGCCACTCTCCCAGAGCGTAGATACTCTGACACACCTGCTAGTGGCAACATCCACACAGGGTGGGTTACATACAGATAGAGAGGCAGATTGATGGATTGAGACTAGACCTTTTCATAGTTTAAAAGGTCAAGTGTTTCAGTCTGTTTCAGTCGTGTTTGGACAACATTCCAGTCATCATGTTTCTCTGATGCAACATCTGCATCTACAGTGAAGTTCTGCTGCCTTTTAAAAAGGACAAACAAAAAAGAACGTCACACTCCATCAATTCATCAACAGCTCGATTCCCTGCAGTCCTATTGCAGATGTGCCGGACCAACATCCAAAGCCAGTGTCCCTGAGAGAATGGTAATCTGATTCAGAGAGTGAAGGGATGATTGTAACAAGGCCGGTGCCAGTTTCCATTCTGGTCTCAGATTCCTCTCAGAGACCTTAATGCAGCTCTGAGCTCCAACAGAACAAACAGAACAGAGTGTTGTTGTCGTTGAAGCTTACTGCTCTTATTGTGGCGGGCAGGGTTGCATCACGGTAAGATGACAGACTGAGATCACTGGACTCTTAATCTGCTCCCGCATGTTGGAAGTGCTGTAATCTCACACTGCTGGATTAAGCAGAGCAAACACACACACACACACACACAAAAGGAACTAGAGCCTCCTCTGTCCCGTTTTCAGGGGTCACTGCACGAGTTAATGGAGTGCTGGAGAGAGATTTGAGAAGTGGATAAGTGAGGCAGTGATATTATTCACCACTCTTCTTGCCTTAAAACTGTTCAGATCGGACAGGCTGATGATTGATTTTCAACCAGCAACTCTGAACTCCTCAAGGCTGTATTTCCTATTCATTTCTTTTCAGCAGAATAAGCAACAATGCAGTGGAACAACTTCAGACCACTGAGCTCTTTCATGCGTTCCGTGCAGTGATCTGGTCTCATTCTGTCCTGTTTTAAGATTCGGATACACACACCTACAAAAAGTCCTGAAGCAATGGATGCTGTGCTGCAAACAGGGGAAATGATCTGTTCTAATAACTGGATGGTTGGTTGTTTAAGGTTCAGTATCACTCACATCTGTTTGATAAGTAAAGGAATCAGTGCATTGTTAGCATAGCTTAGCCTGGTAGCAGGGGTAACAGCTAGCCTGGCTCTGTCCAAGGTTAAAAAAAGAAATTTCTGTGGTAGAAACACAGGCCTGTGTGTGAATCACTAGTTATTTTCTCTTTTAATTCATTTAAGAAAAAAATGTATTTATCCAACAGCAGATGTCGTTTTTCCATTAGTGAGGGCTAACAGGTTTAGAGCAGCTTATGTTAATACTCATTTGGCAAAAAAAAAAAACACGACTCCTGGATGTTTGCTGTGTTTTGCTGTGAGACGATGGATGTAATTGATAGTAGATTTACTGTCTACTGACAGTAGATTTGTTAAAAATGAATTTGTTTCGCTCACATTGCTCGAAATGTAGAATCAAAAATGTTCCGAAATATTTGATCTGTGTCTGGTTTCAGATTCAGACACGCACACACCGACATGCCGTCATGGGGTACATGTGCCGGATTTTACCCTTTTGTATTTACTAATAAAAAAAAAAATCTAGAAAAAACTCACAAGCTCATTATAAAATCCCTCCAGATCCACAACAAATACGAATAACTGTCCACTTTCCTTGATCCATGGCCTTAATTTTTAACCAAATATTCAAATATGCAGCCAACAAAACATCAGCAGTTTTCACTTTGAGACTTTGCCTCACATTTAATCCTGATGTATTATATTTCCCTAAAATCCAATTTCAGTTTTTGAAAAGTTGTTACTGGCTTATGGTTAACGGTTTGTCATTTTCTTTCTTTCTTTTTTTTTTTTCATAGATACCTGTAACAGTCCACTGGTCTCCATATTACCACAATCATCCTTCCAGAGCTCTTCACAATCCTCCATCAGTTATTCTGCTCACAATGCCAAGCTCAACAGGAGAGATGGTAAGTAGGATAGAGGATGTTCAGTAATTTCACACACCATAGACACACACCACTTACCTGCTGTATGTCACTGGTCCCTCTGTAGAGCTTCTATCATTTCAAAGACATTTTTTCTTTCTCTGTCGCAATTGTGTGTCCCAATCAGGTTTTTTTGGCCCAGATCCCGATCCAAGCCCTTTCATTGGGGATCTGCCAATATTAATATAGTGTCCCATCCACTACTTCTATTTAGTAAAATGTCGATAAATTACTTCTGCCAATGAAGTTATGTTTTCACCTGTGTCTCTTCTTTTGTTTGGTGGTTTATCAGCAGGGTTATGCAAAAACTACTGAAGCAATTTGCACTTGCTGACTTGGTGGAGGGATTGGCCATGGTCCAGAGAAGAAACCAGTACATACTGGGGCAAATCTGGATCATTTATCATGAATTAGAATTTCTGCCTCTGAGCTCTGGTGTATGTTCTTTGACACTGCCCACGCTGTAGGTATGCACCACATAACTCTGTCTGTTAACATTGTGAGGCTATGGGCTGCACAGTGGTGCAGTGGTTAGCACTGTCGCCTCACAGCAAGAAGGTTCTGGGTTCAAAGTGCCCGTTCTGAGTGCAGTTTGCACTTTCTCCCCATGCCTGTGTGGGTTTTCTCTCTCCCACAGTCCACAGCCATGCACGTTAGGTTAACAGGCAACTCCAAAGTACCTGTAGCTGTGGTGAATGTGAGGGTCTATGTGTTTCTGGGCATCAGACCTGTGATAGACTGGAGAACTGTTCAGAGTGGGCCAGCCTCTCACCCAGTGTCAACTGGGATAGGCCCTCTGTAACCAGAGGGCTTTTGTTTCCAAACATACTCTGGATGTTTGCCCTAGACTCTGGAGAGAAATTCATGCGATTTATATGTTCACCATCCATCCCAGCCCCCCCCCCTCCGAGTGGGGAACATGGCCAGAGTATCCCCTCTTATGGCGGTCTGGATCATCTTCAAAGTGAGCTGCTGACCCACATTTAAAACAACTTGAGTCTTGTTTCTGTGTTGCTGCGTGCTCTGCAGAGTAAAGAGTGGTGAGCAGGCATAAACTTTGACTGCTGAGCATGCCCTCATACTCGGTTACAGTCACGTGCAATCTCTGCACTCTGTCTGAACCGGTGTTGTCCCACCAACACAGGTATTATCATTAGTTCTGTCTGCACCTGTGAGTGTGTGCCCAGGCAGTGGGGCACACACTCACAGGTTTCCTCGTGTAGGGCCCGTCATTCTTCTCTGCATGAGTGGAGCAAACAGGTAATTGTCGAACATCTTCAGGTTATCCTGGGCAAGGCAGGAATTTTGGCTGTGCTCATTCCCTGGCACAGTAGGTGTCAACATAGAATAAATAAATATACCAGGAATGCAGGAAAGGAGAGCAGAGCTTCTGGTTCAGTAAGAAAATCTCATTCAGTATCCCACTGACATTTGTAACAACTCTAACTACAAAAGCTACAGTCTTGGAACAGAGCCCTTTTTTAAAGCGGCCATAGCCAGTATTTTCACAATAATCTATCAAGTAATGTGAAAACAATGTGTCAGTACAGAAAGGGGTCGGTTGTAGTCGAGAAATATGCCTTGAATCTGCAGTTGAAGAGACAGATATTTCCCTCAGAAGCTGGTGAAGAAAGAGCTGAAGGAGAGTGAATATTGGACTTCATTTTGCCAGGTGGCCAACACCACCTCAAATAAAGGCTAATGTTGTTGTTTCGTAACTCTGGACGTGTAGATAAGCAACTGTTGGCTAGTAAGTTTGCCATATCAACTTAAAAGATGATAACATGTCAGCGTTTACAGCTCATTTTCCCAGAAAGTCCGAAGACAGCAATTACAGAATTTTGCGGAACAGAGGCTACCACTGAAGTGAAGTCAGGACTTGTGCACACATTCCTGATTTCCTTGCTTTGTTAAATGACGTTAAGATGGCAGAAAAAAATGACTGATGCTCAGCAAATTTAGTAGTAAAAGTAGTAGAGTAGTAAGACAAAGACAAAGAAGAAGAAACCTCTTTAGTTGTGTTTTTTACAGGAGTTCTTCTTCATGTGTTTTTCTACCCTCCCAGGAGCAGGAGGCTGGTCTCCCATGGTGACAGACCAGGAGCCCTGGCTCCAGGTGGACCTAAGGGACCGGAAGGAGGTGACAGCTGTGGCCACACAGGGGCGCTATGAAAGCTCAGACTGGGTCAGCAAATACTTGCTTCTCTACAGTGACACAGGCCAAGCGTGGAAACAGTACAGACAGGAGGATGGTATCTGGGTGAGTCTATTACACTTTCGTGTCAGTATTACTGCTGTGATGATTTTGTCACTTTGGCTGTAATGCTAAAGAAACCCTTGGTGGCATTTTACTTTTGTGGTTCACTTCCTGATTGATCCCAAGTCATGTGATCACACTCAGAAGCTATGAGAGGCAGATGTTGCCAGTTTGACTCTGTCTAGTGGTCTGAATTAGAAGGAGGGTTGAAATTGGAGGTCTTAACTACTGTAGTCCTCTTAGTTCCAAGTAACCAAGGTTAAATTGTGGACTCTAGTTAGACCGGGTTCAAATTATATTCTGATCTGATCGGAAAGGGTCTGAGGTGGATCCAAGCTGACACGATCAGCCCTGAAAAATGACATGTATTGATGCTCTGTCTGTCTGTTCAAGCCCTCTTAATTGTTTAGAAACTTAGTGAGGAGAAAACACAAGAAGTCCAAGCTGAGAGATCACAGGTCTAGGTGATGGCCTGCAGGGTAGCTACAGTGGTACATTAAAAACACTTTCTTCATGCACCATAATCTCCAGAAAAGCATGAGTTTATACATTCTTACCGTTCCAAGGGTGTCTTATCAAGTTCATGTTTACGTTTCAAAAAAGGCTTTTAGAGCAAGTTAACGCAGGAAAACAGGAAAAATAGTTTAATTTAAGAGCCATTTTCCGTGGTTTTCTTGATAATAACCAAAATCACTTAGGTTCTTACATCAATAGCTGTGGCATTGTAGTGCCAAAAACAGTGCTTTTAGGCATTCCATGTTTTCTTTTCTGTCTGTTTTAGTCACATGATACACACAGGAGTTAGTACTTGATTGCATAACCATTGTTTCTGATGACTGCGGCCATGCGTCTTGGCATACTCTCCACCAGCTTCTGACATTGTTCTGCCATCACAGCAGCCCATTCCTGTTGCACAAATTCAAACAAATTAGCTTTGTTTTTGGGCTTGTGCTTCTCCATTTTGAGTTTGATGATTTTCCAGAGGTTTTCAATTGGATTTAGATCTGGTGATTGAGCAGGCCAGGGCATGCTTCGAATGTTCTGGTTCTCCATCCAGGCTTTAACTGACCTTGCCGTGTGGCAAGGGGCATTGTCTTGTTGGAAGATCCAGTCATTCGAGGCAGGAAAGTTTTTCAGCTGATGGAAGAAGACTGTTTTCCTTCCTGGTTCATTCGCCCTTCAAACAATTGCATTTGCCCTGTTCCACCCATACTGAAACAACCCCAGATCATCACTGATCCACCCCACGAATCCTGACACAGGAACGGATGAGTGCACGGTCATCTCGTGGGGTAGAAAGACGTTTCCTGCCTCGACCAGCTAGCAATTTGGTAGTACCATGTTCGGCTTGTTTTTTCTTGGTGTAAAGAACAGCTGTCTTGGAGATCTTCAGTTTTTTGGCTACCTGTCTCTCACTTATGCCAATTTCCAGAAGTGCCAACATGGCTGCCTTTGTGGCTTCACATAATTCTTTTGTTTTAGGCATTATGTGAGAGCTGACAACTTCTGAGTTGTGCTACGGCTTGAATGTAAGCAGGAAACCACTCTCGGCCTTTGCATGTGCAGTGCTGCTTATGACATGAAATGGCCTGTTATATACCCTGGGAATACAAGCTTAAGCATGTCAAATAGGACATAAAATATTATGTAATCATCTGCATTTTTTGTTGTGTTCATTGTATTTTTCAGGTAATATACCTTTAGTGGTACCAGGCATCAAAATGAACAAGAAACTGAAGAAAACAAGGGTGGTATTTTTTTCCATGACTGTATAAATATACAGTTGAACCTCTTATGCAGTAACAAATCTTTACCTAGCACTGGACATGCTTTGTGTGTGTGTTTGTATTTGCCCCAGTTATAGTACATCTTTACAGCCTATTGAAATGATTCAGTTGTAAACACAACACATACAAAATAATTGTCTGGACAAAACAAATTCCCTCCAACATTTGTGGGTGTCTGACTGAGCCCTGTTCTGAAAACCTGTCATAGCACCGTGCTGACATTTTCTGTCATTGTCCTAAAATGAAAAGAGCATGAAGAGTGTGAGGTTGAAAAGCACATCAGTGCTGTCCATTGTTCTGAATTATTTATCTTCCTCCAAACCTGTTTAAAAATGTATTATCTACAACAAGAAAAAAAAAAAAAAATCAGACCACATGAGTTTTGAATAATAATGTTCTCATACAAGGCCAGTTTGAACTTTTAGAAAACCAAAACAGAGTCTTTACCACTGACTGCACCACTGCTGCATACTGTGTGAAGAGTATGTGCTGTACTGATTTCTCCATAATAACTACTTTAGATTTCAGTGACGCTAAGGAAATAGGAATTTTTAGGAATGTATCAAATGATAAAGACGCATAAAAAATAGGGTGAGAAAGTACTCCCCTTTCATCATTTATTTTGGTCGACTTCAAAGTCACATCTGTGTCTTAAGAAACCAGACCAATTTACTGCACAGTGGCTCACATTTAGTGATCATAAACTACATTAGTGTGACACTGGAAATGACCTTTTCATTATTCTAATCATTCCTTTCAAAAGTGGCATAATTAGTGCAGTTTTCCACTTATGATAATAAGGACAAACTACTGGTAACGTGACAGTTAGAGCTGAAGTTGTCAGGTATGATGTAAATGAGTCTCTTTGAAGAGCTCAGTCTCCCCTTTGGATACTGAGCTAATGCTAGCTAACGTCCTAATTTCACAGGCTGTACTGTTAGCTGTCAGTGTTGAAATGGCAGCAGTTCATTTTGTAGTTCAGCTAACTCGCATTATAAATGTTGCTTATAAAATCTAAACCTGAGAAGCCTGCTAACAATGCTAACTAGCACTGATAACACCCTTGGCTTCATTGCATACAGCTGGGCCCAGAGAAGGTGTTGTGACGGGATATTTTATATTTTAAACGAGTCATTGTTACAGTAGTGTGCTCTGACTCAAACAGTGGCTATCATCTACTAAAGGTGGCTGTATAATTTGTGGTCTGTATTCACAGCCTGTCCAGAACAGGAGGCAGTTAGGCCTTTCTCAGTGCAGAGTACCCAGGTTGAGACTGTCACTACGCTAAATTCAGACTCAGTTTGAGCCTAGCTTCATCATCACTGCTCGTTGATGTGAAATGCTTGCAAGTCAGCGTCCAATGTATTGTAGATTAGACAGGCAAAGCAAAAGCAGCTCCAGACCTTGGAAGCATTGGATGCCCACTGTGCATTTAGACAGTGCTCAGGCTGTGTATGTGAACAACAAGAATGGGAAAGGCCTGTTGTCTGTCTGTTGTGAGTGACCGGTTGAAGTGTGATGGTAAACAGCACACAGCTACTGTGACACTGTGTCTCTGCTCTTATCCCGAGGAGTGATAGAGGGAGTAAAGCTATTGAACATACTCAGACCCTGTTTATTTTAATTTAGCATGTTAGCATTCTGACATCTCAGCACTAAAACACAAATCATGGAGAGGCTGGCATATTTCATTGAAGAAGTGTGACCTGTTGTGCTAGAAGAAAAGGCAGATCATCACCTCGGTCAGTAGAATGAATCCTATAGAGTCTTTGTAAAATCAACCCATGCAATAGCTGTAGATAGTTAGATATTTGAGTCTGGACCAAAACAGGCCTACACTGCCATCACTAGAGCCAGGCCACTGTCATGGCTAAAAAAGACAGCGCAGCAGGATGAATGGCAGCTAATTAGTGAGGTGTCTGTGATGAAGCTCACACCGAGCTGGACAACCACAGCTTTCACCCGGACCTTTGGCTCATACTAATTGACGTCCGTCTGGCATTTTAACAAGTGAAGTTCAAAGGTAATGGCTCAGTGCCGGTGCCTGAGCTGAGGGGACTAATGAGAGAGCAGCACCTGCTCATGACTGTTAGCTCTCAGCAGCCCTCTGGCTGCCAAATTAGACTCAACCTTTAGCTTAAAAAAGAAAAAAAAAAAAATAGAAAATGGTGTAAGGTCTTCAGTTTGACGGCAGTGGTGTCAAATGATTGCCACTACAAACAGTTGGTGACGCAGAGAAATGAAATGAAACAGCAAAGGATTTAAACAGGTGTGCAATCTTTAAGTCAGAAAAAAAAATTGCATCAGATTTGGTGGGCAAGTTCTATGGACTGGATTTAATAACAAAATGGTGAAGTAATATTTCTGTAGACCAAATGTGAAGTCATGTTTCGACTACATCCTTTAGGCTTGTATAAATCCCATCTGCTCTATTTTATTTTATTTTATTTATTTATTTATTTATTTATTTTTTAAAGAATCCTCCATGCAAAACTGACAGTTGCAAAGTGAAGGATGTAGAGTCACAATCAGCCTCTGTTGACATATGATGAATTTTTTTTTTCTAAAAAAGCATAAATAACTCAGACTTGTGTGAAATCCTTTACTTGGATGCTGGAAAGAATCACACTTCAGTCTTTACTCAGGATCTCTGGCTCTACTGATGTAACGGGAACATCTTTTTTTTTCTTTGTATCTACTGTATCTAGAATTTGAGCTGTATATACATCCACTTCCACCCATTTAAGTGGCACAGTTGCAAAGACAGCAACTGGCGAACTGTTTTTTTAATTTTGTTGTGTACTATAAAAAAAATACGATTTTTCTCAGGGACTGTGGCGGTGGATGCAAGCATCACATGCATGAAAACTCCTTCCACCTGTGCAGTCATCCCAACATGTTTATTTTTCTCTTTTACATTCACTTGTCTCTTTTGTGTCTCAGTCCCAGCTGCAGCTTTATCCCTTATAAAGCTCCACAAAGACAGTCTGTAGAATCATACTGAGCAAAGCTTCCAGAGGCACAAAAAGACATGAAAACAACAGGATGGCACAAGCTCATAATGACCTAATTATCCAACAGCAGGCAAGAAAAGCTATGGAAAAGACTGAGGTGATGAAATGTGGAATATCCTGTGCAATCCCAAGAACAATTGAAACATTGGCAATTATTTCAGCGTTGTTTCCTTTATGAAAAGTACAGGGTTTCACAACAGATTCAGAAATATTTTATGGTTGACGAAAAGTAAACGAAGAACTGCACAAGTACTGCTGTTTGAATTTGCTGCTCCTCTGCTACTTCTCTGTAATATATTTGCAGCCTATTCCACAGTTGAAGTAAATTAACTGGACACTCAAGCGCATGTGGAGCAAGCAGAAAGTCTTCTTTGTAGGCGTCCAAATTTTTCAAATCACTGTTATCATCATCATCATTATCATCATCATCATCGTCCTTGAAGAGCTCTGCAAAGAGCTCCTTTCATTCTGCAGGGAATCAAAGCCATTTCTTCCCCTGCCCGATGAATTCATTCCTGTCCAAGCCAAATCAGTTTTTTTTAATCATATAAATTGCAGGTTTGAGTTGTAGCTGGAAAATCACCGTGTTGTGTCTGTCCATTAGTCATACCTGAGAGCTTCCTAGCACTCAGCACCATCAGCACTTGTTCAGAATACTGAATATCTCTGTCAGGTATCCTTCATGTGCATGTGTTAGCCATGTAGTAAACATTTTGGTAGTAGCTTGGATTGATCATTACTAATATTTAAGAAATTTTATATCCAACAGGCAAAATAAAGACCCTGAATTCACCAGACCCAAAGAACAACACAACTACAGTTATTAAGAACTTTTTATTTTAGTTGAATTGGATTTAAAGCCAAATTACTACTATCTGTTTACACCTGTCTGTCATCCCACAAAGCATGTTTTTTTTTTTTTTTTTTAAATATTTTTCTGAATTGTTAAAACTTTCAAAGTGGAACATTTCTGGATATTCACCCACCTTAAAATTCAGCACTTCATCTGCCAAAGCACGCGAGTACATTTTTAACTCACACTAGTTAATTCCATGGCGTATAAAGTGGCTTTACGAAGTCCTCAGACCCCTTCGCCTTTTGCACTTTGCATTGTAGATTTAGATTTAGATTTGTCTACACTCAGTGACGACATGAAAACATATTTTTAATTTTTGCAAGTTTATTAAAGGTCAAAAACTGAAATCTCTCATCTCCAAAAGTATTCAGAGCCTGAATTCAGTACTTTCAGTCGAGGCCCCTTTGGCAGAAATTTCAGCTTCATGTCTCCTCAGCTAAGTCTCCACAAGCTTTGCACTCCTGGATTTTGTGCAGTTTATCCCATTCTTTATGGCAGATTATCTCCAACTCTGTCAGATTAGATGGGAAGCGTCTGTAAACTGCCATCTGCAGGTCTCTCCGCAAGATTTTCCCTGAGGTTTAAGTCTGGGCCTTGGCTGGGCCACTCAGGGACAGTCAGAGACTTGTCCTGAAGACACTCCAGTGTTGTCTTGGCTGTTTTGCTTCAGGTGACGAGCAGAGCCTGGTGTACGCCAGACACACAGTGTTTGGAGCTTTGCCCAGAGGGTTCAGTTTTTTTCTGATCAGACCAGAGAATCTTTTTTTCCTCGTGCTCTCAGAGTCCTTTAAATGCTGTCTGGCAGCAACTCCAAGAAGGCTGTCATAAGCCTTTTATTCAAAGTGGCTTCTGTGTAGCTGTTCCACCACAAAGGCCAGATTGATGCAGTGATGCTGAGATGGTCCTCTTTCCAGCACGTTCTTCCATCTCTGCAGAGGACTTCTGAAGCTCTGGTAGAGTAATTGTTGGGTTTTTGCTCACCTCCCTGACCAAGGTCGTTCTGGTCCAGTTTTTATTACACTTCTATCATGAGGGTCTACAGAGAGTTCAGGGCTTGGTTTATGTCCTGACATGCAGTGTTAATTGTGGGACCTTATGTACACAGATGTGTGCCTTTCTAAACTATGTCCAGTCAGTTCAGTTTGACAGGTGGACTTGTTTTGTGGGGACGTGGCTCTGCTGCTGACCCTGTGCTCGCTGCCGTGTGTTTAGCTGAGATTTTAGGTTTGTTTTATTATCTATCCTGAGCTCTTCTTTTGTCTGATGTGAATTGCACTTGCTGGAAATGTTATTGCACCTTGCACTTTGTCACCATAATGAGTCTCACACTACGGCATTTGCACCTGGGAACATTTGCTGGGCGGGCTGGCAATATATATCCTTACCTACATGTGAGAGCACCTGCAGTCACTATGCGTGGGGAACTCATTTTTAATCTTACCTGCAGCCTGAAAGAATAAACAGGAAGAATAAAGAGGAAGAAAAGCAGGGCTCACGAGGAGACATGAGGCATGGACACTGGAAACACTGGAACAGGGAAACCTGTCTAATGTGTAACTCTGTAGGCAGCAAACTGGGTGAACTGAACCTGACTGTGAATTCAGACAGAGACCTTGTTTGCTTTATCGAAAGATCATCATGCAGCCTTCAGCCCAACAGGGTATACTGCTATAAGAGAAGACAGAGACAAGCAAAGCCCATTTAAATCCATCAGAGGAGGGCTATGGGTGTTCGTCGACAATAGCTGGGCCACACAGGATTTTATACGGGAGCTGGTGTGCACGCCAGACCTTAGATTTTAATGGTCTTTTTGAGACCTTTTTTATTTCCAGCAGGAGTCACACTTTGTCTGGACTGAATGACGACGCTGCAGGGTGCAGAGAGCAGCGAAGACTTACACTGATGGACTCACTCACTCTGCCGTAATTCATGCAATTTACCTGAACCTCTGCCTACCCTTCAGCAATATGTGGACTGTCCCAGTCATCTAAACCAGACTGTTGATCGCTGCTATGAGAACGTACCTGATGCTTATATAAAAGCGGTATGCAGACCTCCCCTTGGGAAATATGACCATACTATAGTTCATCTCATGGCCAAATACGAGGCCGTGGCAAAGAGAGTGAAGCCTGTCACCAAGCAAATACAGGTGTGGTGTGATAGGTGGAGAGAGCCACTCGAACCTGCTTTGAGGAGACACAGTTGGGACCTTTTCTCCGAGTCTTGTCAGACGCTATCACCTCCTTTATCAAATTCTGTGAAGACGGTGTGTCTGAAGCGAAATCTGTGAGAAATGAGAAATGCGTATCAACACAGCTGAAAAGCTGTCTCAGTGAGAGGAAGGTGGCTGCCTGCACTGGTAATGTGGACTTACTGTGTGACAAGAGGGATGGTTAAAGGGGACAATCTTTAAGGCAGTATGTGATTTTTTTTTTTATTTATTTTTTTTTTTTTTAAGAGGGCATATTTTTAACTGGTAATATAAGAGAGGAGGGACTAAACACATTAATAAACACATGAATGAATAAAAGGGTGATTGTCCTGTGAGTAACAGTCAAACCTTTGTTAATGGATGGCAGAACAGATGTGATGAGGTATGGAATAATACTTAGGCCTTTGCCAAAAAAAAAGCCAGGTGACGAGCAGTGCTTTTCGGCCTGACACAGTAACCTCTATACTGTGTAAAACCATGGAACGAGGACCAGTCACTGTGGCCACCTTTCTAGATCCACTCCAGTTTGCGTATGAGAGCGACAGAGGCACAGACGATGCTGTGCTGACTTTGCTTAATACAGTCCAGAAACACATTACCCATCCTAAAGAATACGCCAGGGCGGTATCTGTGGATTTTAGCTCAGCTTTAAATTCATACATTCTGATGAAAAGGCTCACTGATCTCAACATAAACACAGGGCCACTTCTCTGGATCAGAAACGTGTGTGTGTGTGTGTGTGTCACCCACAGAGGGTCTGTGTCGGGGGAGCACATCAGATGTGCTCACTGTGAGCACAGACTGCCCACAAGACTCTGTTCTTTCCCCCGTGATGCTCACAGTGACTCTTATCTTCTGAGAAAACTCAGCAGCCTCAGTGTTAGTCAGCAGATTTTAGAATCAGAGCACAGAACTAGTGTTTTATTATACAGAGGGGTGTTTCTGTTATTGAGCCTGCCCTTTGCTGATATGAATAGAGCAGACAGCTGTCTCATGTGAATGGATAGCCTGCTGTATGAAAGGAGAATGAGGCTCAGAGTTTCTCAGCAACATGACTCTTATATCACTGGAAGACTGATACTCTCCTCTATTTATTTCTATACTGATGTTCACTGTATGTCAAAATCCTGTGCACATACAGACAAGTTAATGTTTGTTAGAGAATGAGAATGAAAATGTGGCACTTCATAACTAACACCCACCTATCTTAGCTAGCTGTACAAGATCTGGAAGTCGACGTGGCTCAACAGCTGCAAGTTGCAGGAAGTGAAATCTGAGGCACGGGAAAAACAAGAATTAGCACAGAGCAGGAGAAGCCGTAGGAAACGAGGAACGAGGAAGTGGCCATGTTGTTTTATCGCACTGGTAGATGGAACAGTGTAGCGAAGACTGGAGGGATGAGCCGAGGTTCATATACTGGCATAACATCTCCGATGTTTCCTCTGATGCTAACCATCCTCTGCTCCTCCTCCAGAGTCACAGCAGACATGAGATGAATGTTTTTATTCACATACTAATGTTAAACCAATTAAACTAATGTGATCTTTAAATCTATAGATTTAAACCCTATAAATCTGTAGATTCATGTGACTTGACAGTCGGGGGGATCTGTGTGTTTATGGGTAATTTGTTTTGATTCGTCAGGTCTTCCCTTCAGCTGATTAACAAATACCAACTGCTCATTACTGCTGAATACATAATAACTACCAACTGCAAGATGATCCCTACTGAACTGATGGAGGGTAAAATGAACATATGCCTGCCCGCCCTATGCAACAATGACATAAAGGAAAAGTGGCACGAGGGAGCTCATCACAAGAGAGGAAGGGGAAAAGATCTTAATGATGCTGCTCGTCACTCAATACCAGAATAGAAATAATGAAGTCACAGCGGGGTGAAGACTGCTCACATGGACCGAGCTGTGTTCTCCTGGGACCGTCTTCACCCTCAGGCCTCTAACCAGAGGCTGCGCTTCATCTGAGAGTCAGACCTGACAGGATGTGCCTGCCGCAAGACTTTCCATAGGGGGAAGGAGCACAAAGGTCATTTCTCAGGAGTCTTCAGCCACGAGCTTCATGTATGAAAAGTAAACAGACTGCAAGGGGGGATTGCTGTACGGTTGTTGTGACTCATGCTGATGTGTTTGGCATGAATTGTTAAAATGACCTCACCGCAGCCACAATCAGTCCGCTTCATTAGCTGAACAGAACCTTAACCCGATATTCAAACCAAAAAAAACAAGGTAAACAACTGGACATGATGTTACTTCCAACATGATGAAACAACATTTATGCTAATGATAAAACAGCTCAGCGTGCTGTACATTTAATCCAAATTAAAAGCCAAATGAATGCTTTCCATGGCATGGCTGCCGGGGGCCCTCAAGGACCCTTGAGTCTGTGTGCAGCACAAAATTGGTCACCATTTGGACCTGACTGTGCAGATGTGCAGATAACTAAATGCTAACACTAGCATAGCGTGACTTCACACAAAAGCAATGCTAACATGCTAATATCTAGCAGGTACATATTAATATTAATGGTTTACTAAACCATGCTAAAATTAGCACAATACACACAAATCATATGTATACAAAGTGGAAAATAAATTTTCTTTTTAATTTTGGTATGAATGTGGAGGAAAGTGTAGTCAAAGCGTTGTTTATGACTAAAACTGTCCTGAGATTATGCGCAAAAGATCAGCATGGATGGAAGCTATGTTGGGCAGGTAGGACACTATATTGTTGTTTTTGTTACTGTCTTTTCTGCGGTGGACACATAAATAGTCCATCCACTCCAGTGAGTCTTAAACAGGCTAAAACCCTGTAAGGATGGGCACAGCTGCATGTTTGGTCTCCTTCATATGTTTCAACTAAAAACATTAAGGAAACCCCCGTCTCATGAATATTCATGTCATCTTTTCTACCAGGCCGACTTGTTTCTTTCATTTCATTTGCCTCAGACGGCTCTGTGAAATTAGTGAATGCCTCCTCTGCAGAGGAGAGTGACCGTGTGCATGGAAGTGCTTAGTGTGCATCTCGTTCAAGAGTCAGCTGCTTAAACCGCTCTAAAGAGGAAAGAGCTGAGTTTAATCACAATAACAGCCTTGACAGTCACCTTGTCAGACCGACGCCTTCATTATCTGTAGTGAAACAGCGTCCTCGCGTATCTATGTCCCCAGAGAGAGATTTAGCAGCCTTGGACAGTCATTTGTTCAGCTGCTCTCCGTGTGACTACCTCTATGGCTCTTGAGTTTCTTTCTGTTGTGGGGGAAGCACTGAATTACTGGCCTTCTTTGACTTTGATTTCTAGCTTCTTACATTGCATAGCTTTCGCAGCCTTGGGTAGCTTTCACACCTGCAGTTGGGATCACTTGGTCCAGACTAAAGGATGAAAAGTACCGGTTCCGATTCATGTTCACGCTTTCCTTTTTACTATTGAGCTAAGAGCAGTAAACATGAAATCAAATTTTGGTCCCTGAAAGCCAGTCACACTGTTTATTTATCTTCTCTGGTGTCAGAAAGAACCCACCAAAACACAGGGATCAAAGTTCTGTTAAGTCCTTGTTCTGAAATGAAGGTGTTGCAGGTTTTAACTTGTGTGTCTGAGCTGCAGATGTAACATCCTCTGCTCTTTTGCTGCTGTGGAAGGAAAATGGAAGTGGGCGTGGATAATGACGTCACAGAGCTGAGGGTCTGTATTTCCTGCGGAGAGGACAGTGCGAGACGCCTTATTTCCCCACTTGTTACTCACCTTGGTGGCCCTTCATATTTCTGCTCCACATGATGCTTCTTATCTCTTTCCATCAAACAACATTTGCTCCGTCAGAACTTTGCTGTTGAGAGGATTTAGATGTATTCCTCTGCTTGGATTTCAGCCTTTTCAGCTTTTTCTTATTCCAGATGGGAATTTTATCGTTCTTTTTTTGGTACATTTGTTTGCATCGGTTAATATGCTGCCATTATAACCGTGATTTTTTTTTGTGTCTGTCTGTTCCTTCAGAGGTTTGTGGGGAACATGAATTCAGAAGCCGCCGTCCAGAACAAGTTGTCCCACTCGGTGAGAACCCGTTTCCTGCGTTTCGTCCCTCTGGACTGGAACCCCAGCGGCTGGGTGGGCCTCAGAGTGGAGGCGTACGGCTGCTCCTACAGTGAGTGACACACACCCTGTGCAGTTCAAATTACACTCACAACAAGAATGATCAGTTCATGTCTTCATGCAGTAGATGAAGACAAGATTCTTGGGTCTTTAAATAATTTATTGCTGGGCACGAGCTTGAGAATGGCCTCAGAAGTACGCTTGAGCTACGCAGCAGCCCCTGGCACACACATGCCTCCAGAAATTTTCTCCCCTAATTCGTTATTTATTATGCACCAACTTTACTGCCAAAGTCTACAGACATCAACAAATTCTGTTTACACTGGTTTAAAGTAAACTTTACCTTAAAAACAATGGAAACAACACATTCTGCTGATTTGTGAATGGAAAATAAATAAATACATACATACAACCTCTACAGAAAAAAAAACAGACATTAAAAATGAGCCTTTCCTCAAACATTAATGTGCTGTTGCTTTTTATTTCATGAACTGAAAAGAGTTTTTCTGTGCTTGATGTAGGAATTTTCAGCCTCTCTTCCTGCAGGTTGCTTCACCCTCAGATATATGTTCAGGCTGTCTTGCACACGCAGCATGTTTAAGATCTTTCCTCTATGCATGTTTCCTGTGTCACTGGCTGCCACACAGCCCCCCGAAGCAGAATATTTCCTCCCTCATGCTCATCTGGCTGGTAAAGGTGTTCTTTGCCCACCTTTGGTGACTCTGGTCCCAGAGCTGAATTTTTTAACTCCCTTCTGTCCACAGCACTTGTTGGCTTCTCCAGATGTTGCTTTGTTGTTTGTGGTTCAACACTCCACTGTTCCTGTGTCAGATAAAACTTCCTGCAGCTCCTTTGCAGTCATGTTAAATGTGGAGTTTATTCTGAAAGGTTTTTTTTTTTTTTTTTTGGTCTTCCATATTTCCCACTTACCTGCCATTTCTGAAAGACATTTCAGACAGGACGTGGATGTTTAAAGCTGGAGGTGCTGTGATATCGTTTTTTTTTTTTTTGCCGCCTCTGTAGACATCATTTAGCTTCATTTTCAGATCCTCAGTCAGCTGCTTAGTGGAGCTCACGATTGTTGAGTGCTACCACAAAGTTTGAAGAGTTAGAGAATTTAGACATTTAACAATCACTGTTTAATTTATTTAAGGTCATAAAACATTTGTAATCTCTCTAAATACACCAAACTGTAAAGTTACACTTTGCTACATGTTTATTTGTGTGTGGCACGTATTGGTTGGTTTTTATTTGAATCTATATTATTTAGAAATACATTTTTTTGTCATTGAACTGGTTTTGCTACCACTTTCCGGTGTGGCACTGCATGTCACTCCTTCAGCCTCTGTCTCAGCCCCCCCTCTCTCTCTTCTTCTGTCTCATCTTTCTCAGTCATTCAGGACTCACTGAAGTCATGTGGAGGCCTGACACCAAGACGATGTGCAGATTTGGGTTGAGTCTGATTTGATGTGGAAAATTCTACAGTATCATCTTCTCTGGTCACAGAACATTAGCTCTGCTGCAGAGCCAGGCAGGACTGTGCTGTAAATCCATTGCTGTGTGATGATGAGTAAATGCATTGGAAATGAAACGGTGACACATTCCTCATTATGTCTTAAGAAAGTCAGGCAGCCAAACATTATTTTTATTATATTATTCGTGCCAGCATCTGAGTGGAAATGCAGCTGTGTTGTTTGCCAGTAAAAAGTGTATTAACAGAGATTAATTGGTGCACATACAGTGTGTAGGCTTTGGTTTCGTTCTGTTTTTTGTCTGCATTAATATGATGCTGTGTGCACTGTGTATATGGATTTATTTATTCCTACTGTTCGACGTCTTCTGGGATTTTAAATGTGTGGGCATGAGACCAGTGTGTGAGTGTTTTTCAAGGCAGCTGTGCTGTGAGTCCGTTGAAGGATGGGTGATGTAAATGACACACAATTTGTTTATTTGTACATTTATATATACAGAAAGATCTTGGAGAGAATCACACAAACTGGGCTGAAACTGAACAAAAAGTAAAAATCAAGAGAATGGGAAAGAAAGAAAGAAAGATGGAGAGAGTGAGGGGGAGGGAGTGAGAAAGAGTAGGAGGGAGAGAAAGAGAGAGAGAGATGTGGCTGTGTGGTGGTGGTCAGTTCAGTCCAGCAGGCTGTGGCTCCGTGTGGACACACCATCTCCCTCACATCTGTCCCTCTCCTCAGCTGGCATGGTTTAGTCCTTCAGCTCCGTCACCAGCCACGGACTGTTTATGTGCTGGTGCCTGTCGTGGTTTGAGCACTGAGGCATGCAGCAGTGGACTGCGGCTGTATGGATTTACATGAATCACAAAGATGAAATAATTTTAACAAGTTCAAATCCAGAAAAAATCCAAAGGCTTCAAATAGTATCAGCAGTACGCAGAAGACAACTTAGCAGGATCATGCTGGAGCTGTGTTTTTCTGCTCTGGTTTTTGGAAATGATAAAATGCTAATTATACTCAGAGTCTGTGTGATTAGTTTGAGACCTACAGAGTTTTATTCCCGAAACATCCAGTGAAGGAAGGAAAGCGTTACCACTGTACTGTCTGAATCCTGATCTCACACATTCTCTATAGCAACTAATTTAGATAGGATTTTCAGTCTGAACACAACTTTAAATCCATCGAATGGAAGTGTCAATGTTTGTCATTCTGACCCATCTCTCTTTTAGAATCAGATGTGGCGGACTTCGATGGCAGAAGCTCTTTGCTGTACCGGTTCAACCAGAAGTCCATGTCGACCGTAAAGGATGTGATCTCTCTGCGCTTCAAGAGCCACCAGGCTGAGGGGGTTTTACTGCACGGGGAGGGACAGAGGGGGGATTACATCACTCTGGAGCTTCACCGAGGAAAACTGGCCCTTTACCTCAACCTGGGTGAGTCACCACTTTTTCCCACAGCCTCGCTCTCCAATTACGTGTTTCTGAACATGAAGATGAAGGCTGTTATCTTGATTGACAGCAGTGTCAGCCTGTTACCATCAGCCACAGTGGGTGCCAGTTATCCACAACTCAGGCTTCAAAGGCAAAGTTTAGTGGCTCCAGCAGAAAGCAGTAGACCTAAATCCAGGAATCAGCGTGGCCCTACAGAACATGTTTTGACAGCATATGGTAGTTTGTCATTTACACAGGGTGTAAAGCAAGAGTAAATAAGTAAATCATTTTAAATGGTTCATAGATTTTCAGCGGGACTTGATGTCTTCCGGAGGACTGTGCTGCTCAGTTCACAGTAAACAGACTCTCTCTGGAGATGAGGAAGGTTGGTTTTCTTCATTTAACTGCAGAGTGATGGGAGACGCTGCTTCCTGGCAGACAGAGCAGAGCTTTCTCTTACTGAGTGAACGCACTGAAATTTAACACATAGTCAGCTCCTCTGGTGCTGAGGCCAAATCAGAGTAAACTTCTATTGAAAACGCAGCCTGGAAGGTGGCAGTGAAATATAAGTAGGTGTATCTACCAGTGTGAAACAGTGAGGTCATGTGTTTGGGAGTTTGAATGACCTGAGGAGTTTACAGTTACACACTAGTTACTATAGAAGCACATTGCATTTAGAAAAAAAAAAGAAATGACTAAATAAAATTTAATTTTGTAATTGTGACTTAACATCTCCTGAGATCTCCTAAGTATAAAATGTTAAACCATAATTATAAGATATGTAATTATATGGATTGCCCATAATTAGAAGATATAATTTCTTTCTCCTTCTTTCTGGTGCATCTTAGTCTCAATATCTTTGATAATATTATCTGGCTAATGCTAAGACATGGGCATTGAATAGTCAGAAATGTGCTCACATGATGAAATTTCAGAAACTGAAAGGTACCAAATCAGATGGCCCAAATCATGTGACTTAAAGCATCACAACATCTGTTGTTTTCGGTCTCTCTGTGCTACTGTCAGACGACACAAGGCTGAGGTTCAGCAGCAGTCGCGTTGCCGTCACAGTTGGCAGTCTGCTGGACGACCAGCACTGGCACTCTGTTGTCATCGAGCGCTTCAACAAGCAGGTGAACCTCACAGTGGACTCCCACACGCAACACTTCCAGACCAAAGGGGAAGGAGACTCGCTGGAGGTCGACTATGAGGTCAGTCCACCCTGTCAGTCATTCAGACTGAACCACTGTTTCACTACCTCTTCAGTTTCACTGCCTCTTCGAGGCTCTGATGGTCATGAAGCTCTCCTGGTTGAACCAAATGTGTTGGTATCAGTTTCTCTGAGTTAAAGTCAAAGGTACACGTCTGAATATAAAACCTGCAGGAGAGAACTACCTGTTTCACAGCGAAGCATCCAATCACACAGCTTCACGTTCTGTTTGACCTATTACAGTAAGCTATGGGTAAAGATTACACTGTTAAAACCCGATAAAACATTCAGCATTTTAAATCACTTCAGTCACTCTCAGGATCTGTTTAGGATGAATTCAGTAGCTGTGCTCTGCGTGTTCAGTTACCATCCACTGTATCAAAGTGTTAAACCTCCATGTAGCACTCAGTTTACGGCGGCAGAGATAGAAGAGGCTGCTTCCTGGCACACAGAGCAGAGCTTTCTCTCACAGTGTGAAGGCACTGAAATTTAACAAATAGTCAGCAGGGGAAACACTCAGCTAATTATTTCTCCTTTCATCCACCTTCTCCTTTACTTTCCCTTACTACAGTCTGCACATGTGTACATGCAAAAAGCCAATTAGAAAACTCTTTACCCACTTCAAGGAGAAATCAGGTTTCTCTAATCCTCTACCCGAATACAGAAATCAGGTTTCTCTAATCCTCTACCCGAATGCAGAAATCAGGTTTCTCTAATCCTCTACCCGAATGCAGAAATCAGGTTTCTCTAATCCTCTACCCGAATGCAGAAATCAGGTTTCTCTAATCCTCTACCCGAATGCAGAAATCAGGTTTCTCTAATCCTCTACCCGAATGCAGAAATCAGGTTTCTCTAATCCTCTACCCGAATGCAGAAATCAGGTTTCTCTAATCCTCTACCCGAATACAGAAATCAGGTTTCTCTATTCCTCTACCCGAATACAGAAATCAGGTTTCTTTAATCCTCTACCCGAATACAGAAATCAGGTTTCTCTATTCCTCTACCCGAATACAGAAATCAGGTTTCTTTAATCCTCTACCCGAATACAGAAATCAGGTTTCTCTATTCCTCTACCCGAATACAGAAATCAGGTTTCTTTAATCCTCTACCCGAATACAGAAATCAGGTTTCTCTACTCCTCTACCCGAATACAGAAATCAGGTTTCTTTAATCCTCTACCCGAATACAGAAATCAGGTTTCTTTAATCCTCTACCCGAATACAGAAATCAGGTTTCTCTATTCCTCTACCCGAATACAGAAATCAGGTTTCTCTATTCCTCTACCCGAATACAGAAATCAGGTTTCTCTATTCCTCTACCCGAATGCAGAAATCAGGTTTCTCTAATCCTCTACCCGAATACAGAAATCAGGTTTCTCTACTCCTCTACCTGAATGCAGAAATCAGGTTTCTCTAATCCTCTACCCGAATGCAGAAATCAGGTTTCTCTACTCCTCTACCCGAATACAGAAATCAGGTTTCTCTAATCCTCTACCTGAATGCAGAAATCAGGTTTCTTTAATCCTCTACCCGAATACATAAATCAGGTTTCTCTATTCCTCTACCCGAATACAGAAATCAGGTTTCTCTATTCCTCTACCCGAATACAGAAATCAGGTTTCTCTATTCCTCTACCCGAATACAGAAATCAGGTTTCTCTATTCCTCTACCCGAATGCAGAAATCAGGTTTCTCTAATCCTCTACCCGAATGCAGAAATCAGGTTTCTCTACTCCTCTACCTGAATGCAGAAATCAGGTTTCTCTAATCCTCTACCCGAATGCAGAAATCAGGTTTCTCTACTCCTCTACCCGAATACAGAAATCAGGTTTCTCTAATCCTCTACCCGAATGCAGAAATCAGGTTTCTCTAATCCTCTACCCGAATACAGAAATCAGGTTTCTCTAATCCTCTACCCGAATGCAGAAATCAGGTTTCACTAATCCTCTACCTGAATACAGAAATCAGGTTTTTCCTTTACATGACGTTTCAGAAATCAGTTCACTGCAGAAAGTAAACTGTGAAAGCTGCCAGAGTTTTACTTGTTGGCACAATATTCTGTATTTTCCATCACCTCCTGCTTCTAAAACAAGGTGGTGAAATCATAGTTCACATAAAAATGCCAAAACAGGTTTAATTGTTAATTTAATTGTGCTATGATTACTAAAGGTTTTGCATTACACTTCTCCTGTTTCGTCTCTTCGTAAAAGCTGAGCTTTGGAGGCATCCCCCTGCCTGGAAAACCCGGTACGTTCCTCAGGAAGAACTTCCACGGCTGCATCGAAAACCTCTATTACAACGGCATCAACATCATTGACCTGGCAAAGAGACGCAAGCCACAGATTTACAGCGTGGTGAGTTGGATTTTAGCTCATTTCTTTTACCCCGCTCTGCTTATCCACTCCACAGAGAAATGTTGATTCTACTCAGCTGCACTGTCAGAGGACCTGATTTACTTTTCACTGAAACTTCTTATTATTCACAGAAATGAATCCAAACAAAGACGCACACATGCCGATACAAAAGAAATGAAAATCTGCTTGAGTTTAATGAATCTATTTTTCATAGATATTTAATGGAAATTCATTTTCAGATTACAACTCGAGCCTTATTGTCGTTCTTTTTTTCCCCCCATCATTTCTGCACTCACAAAGTAAACTGCTGAAACCTAAAACACAGTAACGTCACCAAAGGAAATCCCTCCCACATTTCGCTCAAGACCTACAGCAGTGAGACAGTAAGACAGACAAACCCCTGAGCTCCACAAACTCATACAGAACAATGGTAAAATGATCCAAACCATCCCACTGTGCTGACCCGCTGTCTGCTTCAGCTTCGACCTGCTGTATAAGTGATGCAAGGACTAGTTTGGAATTTAAGAGCAATTTATCAAATCTTAATCTTGTTTTGAATTTGCTTATCGATCTTGGCCCCCTTAGAAAGCCATATTAAATGTAATTAAGTTTAGCTTTCAACATTTGCATGTACGTCCCAGGTACAGACCCTGGCCTGCAGAAAGACCTCCAACCAAACAGCAGCCAAAACTTGAATTATGGAAGTTGCTGTCTTTGTTATTCTGTATTTGTCGGTACGATCTGCTGCTGGTGATCGCTGTCATTTCAGATGATGAATGCAGTGTCAGCAGCAGCAGCTACAGTGGAGAAGCCTGCTGCCTTCTCTTTGCTTATAAAGAAGCAGAGAGACGAAAAGGCTCTGTAAAGATTTGTTAGCATAATATCTCAACAAATATGGGTGTATTCCCTAAGGGAACCGGATCCAAAGAGGAACTGGATTTCAGATCCTCAGCTGTAGCACAGGCAGTTTTTTTCCTGTGAGATGAGGGATCATAGCTGACATTTCAGGTGCATTCACCTTCAGTTTGACCTCCAAATAAAGTGATTTACATAGTCAGAACAAAGTGTTGGTGTCGTTGTCTGGCTATTCAACCTACTTGAGTCTTTTGTGATGTTACTGTGTACCCAGATCTCAGCTCTTAAGTTGGTGATATAACTATTACTGATAAAAGTGATTTTCAAAACAATAGGACTAAAAAAAATAAAGGTAGGACTAAAGGTGTAATGAGCAGAAAATATCCCGTGGCTTTTTCATCCTCCAGGGCAACGTGACCTTCTCGTGCTCGCAGCGCCAGCTGGTTGCCTGCACCTTCCTGAGCTCCAGCAGCAGCTTCCTGAAGCTCCCGGCTGCTGCACCATCCTCCATCATGGCCGGTTTCTCCGTTCAGTTCCAGTTCAGGACGTGGAACCAGGACGGACTGCTGCTCTCTGTGCAGCTGAGCCCAGAGCCCTGGAGACTGGAGCTGCAGATCAGCAACAGCCGGCTCCTTCTGACCCTCCACAGCTCGGGACAGCAGAGATCAGAGGCCTGGGCTGGTCAGGAAACAGCAAACACACACACACACACACACAGAATACATGTAGTGTATGCTAATATAACTGACTTTATTTTCTTGGCCAGACATAATTGAATCTCAGGCTCTTAATTAATAATCTTTTTTTGAACTTTTTAAAAGGTTATTGTTTTAATAAGTGCAGTTATAAAACGACAGGAGTCATCATTTTAATTAAAACATCAGTCTGCAGCTCTGTGAGAATCTACTCTGATACTCTGATGTAATGCGGTGCTCAGAGCTAAATGCTAATGTTGGCCCGCTAATTTGTTTATAATGACAATGCTGACATGCTAGTGTTTAACAGGTAGAATGCTTACCATGTTCACTGTCTTGGTTATGCATGCTAACTAGCACAAAACAAAGTACAGCTGAGGCTGATGGGAATGTCATTAGTTCTGAAGATGTTTAGTCTTAAACCAAAATATTCAACAAACTGAAATTTTGACCTGCTGATGGGTCTAAATGAGAAGCCAGGGCATCATAATTCGTCCTGAGTCGGGCAGGAACAAAACTTGTTGTTAATCCATCCAAGAGATGCTGACATATTTCAGTCTGGACGGACGGGCCGACCTTAATATCCCTGCTTTTAGCCCCCTGTCATCCAGGGCTGATTCTAAACCTCACCACAGCATTCCTAACCTGGACCCATGACCATGACCCTGCCATGGGTAGTCCATTAATGACAATTTGTCTTTGTCTTTGTGAGTTATGAGCCTGTTTCAAAACAGTATGATACACTTTCAGAATTCACAGTTGAGATATTAATGGTCCATAAAATGCATGTCAGTTAGAAATGTTTATCGGCTTATGTGTGAGAACCACAGTCATTACTGTCTCCAGAAATTGAAAACCTTGTATGGACACACTGTCTTTTAATCTTAATCCTACAATGTTAAACCACATGTTAAACCAGACTCCAAAAAGTGAGGAGATGAGACATGCTTTCTCTTTTTCTCCTCTTTCTTTCCTCGCTCCATCTTGTATTTAAAAATGCTTCACACGTCATGTAGAGACAGAACAAGACGTGGCATCACAGTGTCATCCTTCATATTTGTAGCACGTGTCCTCAACAGAATCTTTATTTTCATCGGCGTCCTGTAGAGACTCATCAGGGGATCATGGAATTGCGTTGTAAGGATAACACGGAAAATCATGTTTGACTGGGGAAGCCAGAGCCTCATCAGAGGTCGGGTTTGAAGGAAATACAGCTGGAGGGATCACAGCTAGGAATCTCTTTACCATCAAGGTTCATAAAGCACGTCAGGTCCTGTTTGAAGTCTGAGCCTCACACCAGAGGATCCTGTCATAGACTCAAATATAACAATGGATCCACTGACAGACACATCATCAAATGAAGCCTTTTATCAACTCCTTTATATATTTTTTTCTCTTAAACCACAAAAACAATGTTTTTTTTAAATATTGGTGAAGCAAGACAAAATATAGAGGAAAAAAATAGAAATCATTTTTCAGGATTTAGCACATCTTATGTATTTCCACACCAAGTCCAAATTTATGCATGAGATACCTGCAGGAAACCAAACAGGTGATAACACATTTTTGTGTCTCTGTTGTTTCTTACATCTCCTTCAGACTGGATGCATGTCTCCGGGGGGGGGAAGCACATACGTGAATAACTATTCACTATTCACTTCTACCCCAGTAATAATTACAGCTCCCTGCTGTTTTCCTTGTGAATCCTGTTCCTCCTGTGGTTTAAACCCCCGTCTGCACTGACATCCTTCCATTTAAAGTGGCTCTTTAAAGTTTTTTCCTCATAAAGAACTGCTCGTCCTTTTTTTTTTTTTTTCTCCCTCAGCTCAGTGTAAAACTTGAGTGAGACAAAAAGGTTTCTGCTGATCTGATAGAAACATACTCCCAACATAATGGCCTATTGGAGAACCAGTGCAACAGCAGGAAAACTTACAGACCAGATCCTGTAATTTCCTAATGATAAAAATACTGTGCAGAAAAATGAATTATTAATTAAAATATTAAGTTCCAAATTCATTCATTCAACGAACCTCAAACAGTTTAGTAGCTGTTTTGAATTTTTTCATTCTCATCACACAGTCTTCATCAGAGGTTTGCCAAGCTGTCCCTGAATAGCAGATGGTCAAAGCTCCTGTGCTCTTGGTTTATTTCCTTGGTGGTGATGATTAAAAATTCCTGTCAGAAATGATCCTTTAAATAGCGAAGTCTTTGTTTAATGATGTCACAAGATCAAGGCAATTTAATTCAAATGCTCCTAATCACTTTTATGTCCTTAAACTGGCTTTAACTTGGCACCACCGTATATTACTGAATTATTCACCCCAACCTCTCCGCTCATCAGAACAAGGTCTTCTGACTGTGCCACATTTAACATCTCAGGACACGTGGTAACCGAGCCTCTGCCGTCCCGGCCCTCAGGATATGGAACAGGGCCCGGTCACTCAACTCTCATCCTCACACACATTTTATTGGTGCCTCCTGCCCTGATTTGTTTCTCTTTGATTTTATTCTTTCAAACATTTTTGCTTCTCTTTCATTGAACTATGTGTTTGTGTCCACTACTTTTATGACGAGTAGCTATAATATATAATATCACAGGAAAAACATAAAGGTTTTTTTTCAACAAAGGATAGAATTTTTTTTCGGTCAGAAACAGAGGGTGAAGAAATTATGAGAGATTTATTGTTCAAAAGATGATGAATGGTTTTACAAAGAAATGTGGGATTATTTTTTTCAGCTGTTCTGTAGAGACAACACCACTGCAGATAATGCCAGGCTCTAATCTCATGTCTATCTGCGATGTCCATTATTATAGCAGTATTATTATTTTGCTATATGCCTTGTTTTTTTCCTCCTCTTTGTGGTGGATAATTATTGTGGTGGCAGCAGAAGTAATTACTGAGGACATTTTGGATGCGTTTCAGGGTCTCATCTTGCTACTCAGCATGGAGACATATTGAATTTCAGTCACATTAGGAGACAAATTTGGGATTTCTGTCCTAACAGACTTCATGTTAGAATGCAGAGCACAGAGCACACAGACAGAGGGGGGGGGTCGTCCATCTGATGCAGGAAATAACTGGAATCTTTGTGCACACAGTGAGAGATGGATCAAAAACGGATGTAGTGTATCTTTAATAGCAGCAAACACTGAAAGGTGAACTGTGTCAAAAAAAAGTATAACAGACCAGCTGGGACAGTAAACATGAGGGCGCTCAGTGCAATTTATCTGCCAGGTGTGTGACTTTAAATAGTAAGACTACCTTCTATAATAGAGTCGTGTCGTACAGCGACAAACTGTGAAAGAACAGTCAGGGCAGTTGGTTAAATCCAATCATTTCCACGTCGTACAGGGCAAGTCCACTGTAGGTTATCACAGAGACGGAAAGCTGTCACCATATAGGTCTATCAAAAGTAAAAATAAGTTTAAAAAAAAAACAACTTCGAGCAACAGCAAAAATGTCTGATTTACATGTTGTCCTGTGTTAGCTCGCAAGCTAGTCACTATCCATATTATTTAGTCTGAAGCTGGTAAATCAAAGGCTGGGTAAAGCAGAGTATTAATCTGAGCAAGCATTTCCCTCCAGATTTAGGCCGCCAGCACGTTTTAAGCCATGGCTAACTAATAGTGTGAAGGTTTGACACCCTGCCTACTCCTGCAGTCCATCATGCGGTCAGCTGGGTTTAGCTGACAGTGTTAGCGTAGTGTTAGGACAGAGGTCAAACATGGTGACCCCACTGTGAGTTCATGACCTCGGAGATGCCGTGTTCATGTTACTGCACCCGGCAGCTGTTGGTCAACACATATCCCTCCAACACTAACTACTGCTAAATCATCTCATTTTTTACATTTCTATTTTTATGGTTGCAGCTCACTTAGCAGTGTCCCTCTGTTTCCGCTTTTCGTGTTAAGCCGAGAGTCAAACTGTTTCTTTTATTCCAATGACTGCTTCAGTAGTCAGTTTGTGAAATCTAAAATTTCACCTTCATGGATTCAGTGTATTCTCCATTCACCTACAAAGCCAAAAATAACATGGTTCTTAACAACATCCATTTTAGTGCGGGGTGGGGGGGTTGTTTCTGAATGATCCTTAAACTGTCCTGTGCAGCTCCTAACCAAGTGTTTAAAAAAATGTTTGTCTCACTCTGCCGTTTTAGAAGAACAGTAAACCACTGTTATAGCTGACAGTTTTGACAGTTAAATAATTGCAGAGTCTGAGGAGCTGTTCAAGCTATTGTTTGACAAAAAGGTCTAGAAAAGGATAATTATATCAAGCGCCCCTACTTTGCCATGTTTTTCAGTGAAACTCAGGATTTCCTGCAAATGTTTTACAGTGAAAGCCTCCCAGTAACAGGAAGGATCATCACTGCCGATTATGGTTTTAATATGAAATATTATAGCAGATCAGAGCAGCAGTGGTGAATATAGTATGATGGTTGCTGCACTAATGGATTCATTGCTGTAGAAATCTACATAATGCTAAGTTACAGATTTTTTTATGATACCTTACATGTATCAGAAAACCAAAAGTAAGATCAGTTCAGCAAGCGTTTGTTTGCCCTTGTGCTTTACTTTCCATTTCCTGCCAAGTCATCAGGGCATTCAGAGTGCTGTGATGAAGTCCTAGAGTGATATCATTAAACTATCACGTGGGGACTGTTTCCTGGGGGCAGCTGTGGGGCTCAGAGATGTAGACTCCCAGCATTTCTGACAGATCAGCCACAGGGGAAACCAGCAGGGTGATGAAAAAGCTCTGCTGAGGTTTTGTAAGCAAATGTTTTCTTTTCTCAAACAGCCGAGCAGTAGATGCAGACAACACTGTGTGTGATATTAAAGATATTAGAGGCTACATATAGTTACTGTTCGGTCACGTCAAGCTCATTTGATATGGGTGTGAGATGTGAAGGCGGTAGGAGCTCGCCAGCAGTCCCTCATGGCTACACCGCTTGTACCATGAAACAGCCAATCGAGTGGAAAGAATGATGCCCGAGGCTCTCGCAGTCTTCTGGGAGGAGGACAGGCATCATTGGATTTTAATAGATTCTGAGAGAACAGGGGAAAGTGAAACATTTCCCCAAGAGTCTGGACAAATATGTCTTAACAGCCCATGTTTTTGACAAATAAAAATAACTCTCAATCAATGCGCATCCTGTGTGAAACCTTTTGTCCCCTCTGAGCTCTAATGAAGAAGCAAAAAAATCTGTTTTTACAATCTGGGGAGCTGAGCTGTGAACATGGTGCTGTGACTCATCATCACTCCCAGCTGCCATCACAGTGTTGTCCTCCTGATGGCTGTAAAAATACATCAGGAACGTTCCGATAAAAAGGCATGTTGTGGATTAGGCTTTTTTTTTTCTTTCGCTTTTCACATGTTAGAGTGACACAGGATACAGCAGTTTTCATACAACCAACATGTCAACCAACATTTCTATCACTAATAACAACAAAGCAGATGAGAAAGAGATGAAGAACATCACAGAGCGCAGTGTGGCAGCTGACTTTTGGACAAACTTTATATCTCAGTTTACCAGTAACTCTGCACTGTCGCAGGCGTTGTTGTGTTTTACATGGTCTTTTACAGCTTTTCCACCATTTTCATACTTTATTTGTTTCTATGCAAATCGTATTACTATTGAGTGAGTGTGGTTATACCCTCAGTGATGTGATGTGCACACTTCCTCAAGATCTCTCCATATTATTATTTTATTATAAAAATAACAGCTGTGTGGCAGAGAGAGTGGGACAATGAAAAGATAGGAAATCATTACTTGCTGCTCAGTTTTCATCAGGTCCTTCCCTCTGTCCTCAGGTTACAGAGTCAATGATGGGCTGTGGCACTCCGTAAGCGTGGACACCAGAAGTCTACAGATCACTCTGACTCTGGACAATGAGCCTGCGTCCACCATCGAAAAGTGGGAACAACTGGAAGCGAGAGGCAGCTTCTACCTTGGAGGTCTGTGAAACGTGTGGCTGTTCTACCTTGATTTTATTGTGTCTTTCCAAATACAATATCAGAATAACTCTTGAAAGGTTTCTGATGTTTTCTAGCATGAGATAACAATGTGTCATCTCCACCCAGGCTGTCCCACAGCGGCCTGTCAGAACCCAACTTTGGCCTTCCAGGGCTGCATGCGCCTAATATCCATCAACAGCCAGCCAGTCAACCTCAGCCATGTCCAGCAACGATTGCTCGGAAATTACAATGAGCTTCAGTTTGACACCTGCAACATAAGAGACAGGTAAAGAAGTGGTTTTTGTTTTCTCATTCACTGTTGTCGGGCACGGTGTTCAGGGGATCTTGTTCAACTTCTTGGGAAGTTGGGAAATATCTCCTGAATTACATCCAATATCTTTTGAAAATATATACAGTTAAATGTCCTGCTCATATTCTGAGGACGGCTTGTGCAGCATTAGGTGTCCAAACCTGGGAACCTTACGGGAGACCAGGATTTGTACCCCAATCTGCTGTTCAGCAGGCAGCTACATTACCACTGCAGCATCCATATGAAGTGATGGAGGAGCCAGATGAGAAGAAGAGTCATACAGCTCTCATTACGGGGACTCGTTAAGTTCAGCTCCTCAAGAGCTTCTCACCCATGAAGCTTCTTCATCACCTCAGACTACTACCTCTTCCCCAAGATGAAGAAGGAGCTCAGCGGTCCCCATTTTGACAGTGATGATGACGATGTCATCAGTGCTGCAGACCACTTTCTAGAGATCTGAGACACTGACTTCTACAAACAAAGGATCTATATGCTCCAAGACCGCTGGACTAAAAGTGTTCATGTAGGAGGAAGCTATGTACAAAAGTAAATGTGCAAGCTTTTCTAAAATTGACTCCTTCTACCTGAGACCACAAACTTAAACTCACCTGGTTCACCAGTTAAACTCACCTGGTTCAAAGATGATTGTTTGTAGTTTGGTTCACATTGTGCTGCTCTGCACCATCCAGTCAACACCGAGTGGTTCATGCTTCTTCTCTCCTGATGGAGCTGATTCTTCATTTATCGAGCTGCTGTCATCATGTGTGACTGTAACTGACTCGGTTATTTCACAGTGGTGGTATCTGTTAATCGCCTCACCCATCCCTTTAGCATTTTGTGACGCTGCAGATGCACGAGCTAAAGCAACAAGTGCACTTGGAGACGTCGCCACAGTTTGTGCACTAGTTGCTGATCGTGTGAAAATGATTAAAATAAGGTTCTTTTTTTTTTTTTTTTTGCACAAGGTAATACTGCCTTCATCTCTTTTTGTCAACAGTGTTGAGGCTGGGATTATTGAATAACCTTTATTGGAACGGTCACTGGACAGCACTGACTGGGCGTTTTGTGCTTATGCTCAGTGGGAGCTCCACATTGTGTCCGGTCAATTAATTTGTATGGAGTGAGCTTTTGACTGTGCAGAAAGTCCTTGATCATTAAAACGTGTAATTAGTTAACACAACATTTACGGTTAATATAAATGAGTCCAGTTTATCGATCGTTTATTCTGACTCCACCCCCTTTTTGTCGTCATGGCCGCCAAATATCAGCTTCAGTCTTTGGTTACAGAGAGAGAGGGCAGCTACAACAGGACCCATGTTGTTCACCTCTGAAGATTCATCAGGACACATCTAACATTTAGCAGTTAAAGTGGAGTCTGTGCCTCAGCAGGGAGTTATCTGTGGCTGCATTATTCATTTGTTGATGGTGTCATGTTTTGGGGAGAACGCCGAACGTTACTGACATCTTGTCCAATGGAGACAGGCGCACTGACAGAATGGTCCAATTACATTGCAGCAGAGGCTTGGTCGCACCTTTCCTGGCAGAGGATTCTGCTAACAAGCTGCTCCCTCCTGTCTTGCCTGGCATCAGTCCCTCATCAGATCCGCAAGGTCCACGACCGTATGAGTGTAGTCTTGAACACAGACTACGAAGGGACACAAACATTTTAGTTGCCATTTTCTCTTGTAAACTGCCCTGAGGAAAGTCTCTGTCTCTATCTCTGTCTCTGTCTCTTATCTCAGATTTGAATCTACCTGCTGTCTGTTGCCCATTTTTGGGAGCTTTTGGTCTGGGTTTGTTTTTCATGGCTTGTGCTCCTTTCTTAAATGCTGCCGTGTACAATGATACAACAGATTAGGCATGAGCAGTTCAAAGATGTGACCTGTGTCAGTCCATGCTGTGATTTAAAAAACGTTCTTCACCGGTAACCAGTCAACAGAGGCCAGTGAAGATGTGGTCTGTCTTCTAAGCGCTAATGAGGAGTCTCACTGCTGAATTGTGAACAGCTGCAGGCCAGACAGGCCTGTCTGATTCCTACATACAGAGATGATTTGCAACAAGTCAAGGTGAGGGGAAATTAGAGGAAACTAGGAAAGATTTTAATTTTGCAAGTGATCTAAAAGGGAAGAAGCTAGCCCTGACAGCGGAGTTGATTTGTATATCAAATTTGAATCCAGAATTAAAGATAACACTGAGATTTCCTGCACGAGGCAGCAGAGACATGTAAAAGAATGAATGTCAGAGTGACTTCCTGTGTCCATTTGTCCATGACGCTGAATTTCTCCAAGCTCAGTTTAGAGAAAACAACTTTTTTTTTTTAAGAATCCTGTATAAGAGTGAGAGCTTTGGGATTGGTTGATTATATAGAGGATGAATGACAGCATGTTAGACACAGCCACTGACCAAGAGCTCGACAGCATCCAGGACTTACAGTATTTAACAGAAACAGCACCACGTGCTGTGGTCAGCTGTTGTCCGGATGACATCACTGTCACATTGGTTGTTGATGTTGTGTCTGTTTTATGATCAGGGCCACACGTTGTGCTTTGTTTACAGGGTGAGAACATTAACCTTTACGGGTCTTGATCTCTTTTTCTCTCCGCGTCTGTTTAAACTTCATGACTCGGTTTATAGCAGGAGAGCTCTTCCGCCGTTTGGCTTCTGTAATTTTCACGACCTGTGAGAGCAGCAGCGAACACAACAATAGAGAAAAGCTTGACTGTAATTAAACCAACAGCCACAACACTTTATCCGAGCCGCAGCCGGGCCTGCTCTGCTGCAATTAATGGCGGAGAGATGAAAGCGTATGAAATTATAGATGCATGCTTGAAAGGATGGCAATTATATGAAACTGGAGGAGGGCTGAGGAATGGACTGTTCATCAAAAAGTGCACTTCCTTGAAATGCCTTTTTTTTTTTTTGTGTTCAGATCCCATAAGAATGAGCTCTGATCTGACGTTAATGCTGTTACTTTTGGACGAATCACCACGGCCACGGCCTAAAGCCAGTTTTCATAATGACATCATGGAAATGAAAAAAGCAAAGTGGTGAGAGTAGAAACTTTCTTAACTGATGATGAAAAGATCGGTTCTGGGAAAAGCAGCACCTGTATATGTTGGTGTCATCACATTGCCTCAGGGTTTTTTTTTTTTTTTTTGGTGACCTTTTTATTTTTCCTATCAGGAAATCCTCTTTCATTCATCATCCTGTGCATTTCCTAATAGCTTTGTTTATCCTTGAAATGCTGCTCTGACACATCTGTCTCCAGAAACGCTCTGATCAAACTGCTGCAGAGTTGCCTTCAGCAGTCTGTGAAGGCAGAACAACACAAATAACTCGTGCTTTCCATTTCTAAGGTTGTTGTTGCTGCAGCTTAAACCACGCAGCTGGGTGCTGATCTGGACTGGTCTGGTGCCGATCACATGTTCCTCTGAACAGCAGATAAACCAGATATCTGAGCTGCCCTGTGCAGGTGTGTCAGAGACGCTCAACACCCACGCTGGCACAGGGAGAACATGCAAACTCCACACAGAAACCTACTGCACTTTTAATTCTAAATAATATTAGCTGACTGTGGTGGGAATTGGTCAAAGATTACATGTGTGATTATTTGTTTCTGTGAGTCTTCCTCATGTACATTAACGACAGTGAGTCGATGGAGACACCACGTGGAGACCAACTGTGACTGGTCAGCTTGTTGTTTTCTCCTTAAACTACAATGAAGATGAACAAGCAGGTGAAGTTTATTAAAAAAAAACAAAAAACCACTCCTCTGTTGCAGGTGTCTTCCTAAGCTTTGTGAACATGGAGGTCGATGTTGGCAGTCCTGGAGCTCCTTCTTCTGCGACTGTTCGGGGACCGGCTACTCTGGAGCTACCTGTCACCACTGTGAGTTTGCCGCTTCTTTATAGTTTCAGGGAGAAACAGGGGGAAAGTGACTGAGAAGAAAAAGAGAAGGATACTGACAGATAAATATGATTCCACATCTTTACAGTCACCTAAGAGATATAATGAAGTAAAGGACGTTAGACAGTAAAAGTATAAAGTATGACAACAACAATTGAGGAAAATAAGATTTAAGAGATAATCTTTTACTCTGAAAAAATACTCAGTTTTTTTTTTTCGATCTAATTCTGTCTAAACGTTTAAAAAGAAAGTAAAAGTATTTCAGCCTGAGTCCAGTAGTTATCAACTGATGGGAACAGGACGGGATAATGGAGACAAAGGAAACATCACAGCTCCAAGTCCACTGGTTCTTACTGAAGACAGAAATGTTTAACAACACCTAACAAATACGGCTTAGGGTTTCATTTGTACAGACTCAGTCATTCCCTGAAACAGCTGGACACTGTAGTTTATATCACACGTTGCTCAGACAGGAGGACCTTTGTTGGAGACTATTTTCAGCTGCAGACGAATCTACATTTGGTGTTTTTGTATTTTCAGCAGCAGGATGGTGCGTATGGGACTGAGTCAACATAAAGCACAGTGTGTGTGTGTGTGTGTGTTTGTTTTAATGAAGGAATGTGTCACCCAGTGCAACAGTTTGGCTTTCTGATGTATTTTTAATACTGCAACACACACACACACACAGAACACTGCTGCAGGTTTCATTCACATGAGATTTATTCATAATGATCCAAATACTTGTGGAGGTTTATAAGTATATACATATAGTATATAATCCTGTGCATCCTTGTGTGTGAAGCTTAGTGCTTAGGTAACTGTAGGTTAATACGACTTTAGTTTTCTTTCTGTAGCTTTTTGTTTGTTCGTTTTGTTTATCTAACTTTTCATAAATGATAACGATGGAGTGTCTCCTGCCCACCTTCCACCCAATGCCCACCTCTCACCTCTGAATACACCGCTGAATGGAAAACGGATTAATAAGGAAAAACAAACCCCTTCCAAGAACTGTGCTGAAAAAGGATGCAGGAATAAGAGGCACGCGTACGTCAGGGTAGGATTTAGGAGATACTTCACCTGTGTACAGCTCGAAGTACATCAGTTCACACCTGGTATTAAAATGTGTCTCCAGTGAAACTTGTGATCAGATCTCAGTTTCCCCGCTCTAAATGCGAATAAGGACGTACGTCACTGCTGTTTGCAAAGACCAGATCTGTTTTTCACATCTTACAGGCCGTGAAAAAACCAAAATCATCTACGTTGTGTGACGCACTCATGATATATCACTATGGGCTTTTTGAACATTTCAGTTCAGTCGTGTGGACAAAGCCAGCTCACGGGATTTCTCACACCTGACCACTTGTTAATACCAGGTCTGAACAGAGCCAGAGAGAGTGTGAAGTTGCTGTTTTACCACACACTCATCCGCAAAGTAGAAATTCATTTAGTTTGAATGCCTGAATAAAAACACATCAAACACAGAAATAAAGTTATTTTGAATCAGTGAATGAATTGTTTGACACTGTGACATGTGAGTCTAAGTTTCCTGTGGACCAGCCGACAGCTCATTCACTTACATTAGTGACTGACTGTAGTTATAAGTGATGGATTGTGCTGCAGGAGGCTGTACAAACAAACACTCAGAGGGATCTTATTGGCTGAAATGTATTTCTCTTTCTCTCTCTGTTTGATTTGTTTTTTTTTTATGACAGCTGCTGGAAATAGCACTTTTGGTCTTATATTAATATATTAATATTATCAGTGACTAACTTACCCAGGCTTTACATGCAAAAATATGTTACCAAAATTATGACAGAGCTTAAATCTCATATTTATGAGAATTTGCACTAAGCTGTAAGAAACACTGACAAGACACATGCGTTACTTAAACAGAACATGTATATGATTTAAACTCATCCCAGTCATCCAATCACATTGTTTTACACTGCCTGCATCAATGCTACATCTTTCATGTAGTGTGTATATTGCACCCGCTGTGGACACTATTCAACTCAACTTTCAGCTACAGCCGTTTTTAACTCATGCATCACACAGGTGGAGAAAATCCGTTTTATGTCTGTAATGTCCCCCCAGCTTTCAGACATACACAGCAGGGATGCGAACACATCTCTGAACGACAGCTCCAGCACACAGACTGAATGATTAAGTAAAATGAAGTCTGGATTTGCATGAGTGCAGCTTGTTTTATTTTTTTTCCATAACTTCATGCACCGTGGCGGTGAGCGAAATGACTCTGAGCATTATCTGAGGAGCTGTGCGAGCGTTAACGTTTGATGGATTCCTACAAAGATGACTGGTCGTGACAGAATCGTCACCGTTTCAAGGTTGTGAGGACCTCGGGCCTCAGTGCTGTTGAAAGAGCAGAGCGTTCGTATCGTATCTTTGAGTAAGCTCGTAGTCATTAATAATACTGTGCTCCCGCAGTGTGTGCACTTTCTCTCTGCCTAAATGCCGCCTCTTGGCAACCTCTAACAAGTAGGGACTCCTCTTCCTCAGTTCTCTGGGGTTTTCAAGGAAGGATTTCCTCCGTTAAGAAACTTACTAAAATGCTTTAATTCCTCATCCTGAAAGTGGAACCAAATTTGTGTCACCATGAGAATTTTTGGCCAGTCATTTCCTGCTTTGAGATGCTTGATGAATATGTTCTCACGTCAGATACCAGGGCCGTCTCTTCCATCTGTTACCCTCTGTTTGTGGAATTGATTAACATGTGTAAGCTAACAGGCTGCTGCAGCTACAGACTGCTTCTTAACTATAAGTCAGTGGTGGATTAAACCATTGTCATTACACTGCATCAGTGACTGACTTCAGTTTTTGGTTTTCATTGCCCCCGTTCATCCTGTTTCTCCCCTCGTTTCTCTGGTTTTCCTTTAATTTGTCACCCGTCTGTAAATCCATGCACCAATCAGGATTTCTTACTGTTTGAATCTTTAGGTGGGTGATTAGCTCACACTGCCTCCACTGTCTCCACACTCTCAGTAAATAATACCTTTTCTTTTAACTAGAAATATAATTATTGCTCATTTATCCATGACTGTCTGCAGGGATCAGCTGTTGTTTCTGTGCCGACAACCTGAATAAAACATGTCTCCTCCTTCCAGCCATTTACGAGTCGTCCTGCACGGCCTACAAGCTGATTGGCAGCTCCTCTGGATTTTATTCCATTGATCCAGACGGGAGTGGCCCCTTGGGGCCCGCAGAGGTCTACTGCAACATGACAGGTGAGTTCACTGCAGTCCACCACGTTGTCACCTTTAGTCTCTCAGAGTTCCAGAGTCAAGTCCCTCAGAGATCACGCTGCATCGATCCACAGCACTGACACACACACACACACAAAGAAATCTTTACAGTCACTCAATACTCCTCCTGCTGACAGTTTGGACGCTACATTTGTGTGACGTCAATGTGTTTTGTAAAGCTCATTGATAATATACTGCTTTTCTAAACAGCCTGGCAGCAGGGTGAGCTAATCAGCTTCCGGATGAATCCATTTGTTTTCCATCATCATTTTTTATTTAAATCCAGAGTTTCTTCACACTATAATCTCTGCATGGTCATAAAGCTTCTTCAGGGATACAAGGCAAACACAGAATGAAAGAATGCTCGAATAATACAGAGAAGTTCTAGTCAATACTCCCAATACAACATCAGCGATTAACATCAAGCAAAATACGGTCATATATAACTCATATATAAATCATTTTAATTGCATCCGTGTTTATCTCATAACAGCATGGTTTAAAAAAATATAAAAATAATTTAAAATACTAGATGTCTGTAGAAAGGACCTTACCCTACATCACAGACTCAGACCTTGAGTCACTGAGCCAGAAATCCTCAGAGGAACCACGAGGTCATTGAGCACTTGACAAACCTGATTATTTAGTTATTTAGATATATTATTATTTAGATATATTTCTAGTTTATAGATGAAAAACATGGCAGTGGTGAGATCTTATGGGCTTCTATTTATGAAAAATCCCATATCCCATTTTTCATGAAAAATGTTTTGGATTGTTTTGGTCGCTTACTTCTTCCATTCCTTCTTCCTTCTTTCACTTGGGAGGTGTACTCCTGCGTGAGGTCGGTGGGATTTGGTGCAGCCACATCACGTTCCTGTGCGGAGTGCGCAGCGGCCTCTGCACCCGTCAGGAATGACTCTGCAGAGAGTGAAAATGATTGCTGTTATTAGTCTGTGGAGCTGCTGCGCTGATGTGGAGCTCTGTGGTACAGAAACACAAGTCAGGTTTTGGACACACAGCCAATATTCATTAGCAAGATCAGTCCAGTGCCATTTGGGCTTTTTCATGGGATTTACTGATGAGGAGAAAAACATATTGAGGCTCCTCCTGTCCATATTGTTAAGTGTCCCTGAGCTAGACACTAACCCCGAATTGTCTCCTGCCGTCAAGGCCGCACGCTGCCTCATTGTCACCGGTGGGTGAGCGGAATAAACCAGTCACATGAGAAGCAACTTGTAAAATGCTTTGGATAAAAGTGTTAAGTAAATGCAATTCAAATGATGTCTGTTAATTAGCAAACAGTTGCTCATTTTCACATCCAGCACTTAACGGTGCAACATGTCCTCTGCTGCTGCTACTTGTAGTATACACGTGCATTGCTAATGTGCTGTTTGTGTGAAACTCTGTATACAAGTGCTCTTTATACTCTTTTATACTGTTTTACATTTTCCACACCTTTTATTTATTTCTGTATAAAGTATTCCTTACTGTTGTGTTTTTTGCTTTACAACTGCTGGAGTTGTCTTGTTCTATAAACTGAATTAGCCAGTTTGACTCTGTGAAATATTTCAGAAATCAGAATCAGAATCAGAAAGACTTTATTAATCCCCGTAGGGAAATGTTACGTACAAACTCCCAAATGAAATGAAGAAGAAAAATTGCACAGAGAATGTACACCAAGTGAGAACAATGTTTCTAAGATTAAGATTAAGATATACATATATTCCAATATCAAACAGAAAATAGAATAAAATAGAAAATAGAAAAACATAAAGACATCTTCATATTTGCATTATATACATGAGGTATGTGGTTTAACAGTTTAAAAATGATGTATACACAGTATACATCTTGATTGCGACAGACAGGAATGATTTCCTGTGTCGCTCTGTTGTGCAGTGTGGAACAGTGAATCTGTTACTGAACAAACTGCTGAGACTGATCACCGCATGGTGGAGAGGCTGTGAAGGAGAGTCCAATATTGTCCTAACTTTGGACAATATTCTTCTCTCCAACACTGTATTTCAACTTGTTTCTAACAAGATTTGGTTTGTTTTAAAGAAGTACACATTAGTGAGTTGTAGAAAATCAAGATAAATGGTCCACAGGTGGACAGACTTGTGTACAGTGTGCACTACCTGCTCAGCACCAAGCTATAAACACCTAATTACTGACTCTAAAGCATGTTTTATGTGTGTAGAGGAGACGGTGCGGACAATGGGTCCACACCAGAGTCCTAACAAGTGGTTGTGTCTGTGTATATGTATGTGTGTTCAGAGGAGAGGGTGTGGACCGTGCTGACCCACAACATCACAGCTCCGGTCCGAGTCCAGGGCTCGTCTCTGCAGAAACCTCACGTCATGAAGTTAAACTACAGCACCTCGGCCGAACAAATACGCGCCATCATAACGGGGTCGGAGCAGTGCCAACAGGAAGTGGTTTACAACTGCAGGAAGTCCCGCCTTTTCAGCACCAAAGGTAAAACAGTCTGATTTTTCTCTGAAGGTCACTTTCTTGCCGCCTCTTCTCCTCCAGCCCGTCTTGTGTTACACTGAGAAAAACCTGCTCTGACCTCATGAACTAATACCGACGCTCTGCCTCTTGCGTTACTCGCGTCCTTTATGTTTTTGCCGTAACTTGAAAGGCACTCTCCAATCTTTTCTCTGTACATTCATCTTGAATTGCTCTGGGAGCCTTTGGTGTCACAAACACTGTGCATTTGCTCCTAAATCATGAAACATTCATGAGGTCTTGAATTCCACCGTTCCCTCGGCGCCTTGTCAACACAAACAAACAAGTTCATTATCGCAGCAGATCAAAGAGACAGGGAACACGCTGTTTTTCAGCTGTTTGGACACCATCTACTGCAGCCCCATTTGATCAGCGGTTCGCCTCTGTCGCCTGGGGACAGACTCCGACTGTGGAAAAAGGTCAAAAGCTATCCGTCACTTCGCTGACCATGTAGACAGAAATAAATCCCCGTTTCCAACACACTGAACAGCCTTCTCTAATTAATTATTGGACGGGATCCAGTTCATCGGTAATCATGCTGATTTATGAGGAGAAAATATCTTTTATTGACCTGAACTGCAGAGGGAACTGAACTTTTATTTGAAACAGGTTTGTATGGAATGTGTATGTTTCTAATTTCCCCTTTTTAACGAGTACTTTTTAAAATATATGGTAAGTCTTTTTTCCCAGTTCCTGATCTGCTCCTGTTTCCGTTTACCATTAATTGCATACTTAACATTTCCTCAATGATTAGCTGTTGTCTTGACATATTCTACATAAAACACCTAGAGTTTTTTCAGACAGCAAAGTAGAATCTACAGGAAGTGTTTTTTCATTAACTGTAGCTTTACACTGATTGAAAAAAAAAAACCCCCAGCAAAGTAGAAGCGACTGAAGTGATTCGCAAGTGACAAGAGTCTACAAAATAAGAGAAACTCAGAGCAACAACTTTGGTGAACTTTCAGATTTGCAGTCAGAATTCATAAATCAGCAAAGCTGCTGTCAGAAGCATCTGTTCCTGCCATCTCTGGAAAAAAATAAAGACATGTTCTATAATAGTAATAAATAGATTTTGAAGCTCCTTCCACATAATACAGCTTTTCATACAGAGAAACTGCTTTAAAATAAAGAGAGAACAGCCATTAGAAATGTAACACATGCACATGCTTGAGTGCAGATAAATGTAATATTTAAAAAAAAACTACACGGTGTGTTTGACTTGTGTGGCTGGTTTTACTGTTTCAATCCTTTCCTTTGTTTTTGCCTGTATTTTACTTTCTTTTGTTCATAATTACATTTGATAGAATCTAAAATGGCAAAAAAAAAAAAAATATCTGGAGAGTGGTGAATCATATGCTGTCCTTCTATGCACAGCGTTTTGTATCTTTGTCAGTTAGTTGGATGCAGGAAGCAGGGTCACATGATGTGACAGATGACTGAGTTCATTAGAACGCATGCATCTTTTTATCCAGTTTTAAGCCTCGTTATGCTTGTTAGTTCCTGGGTAACATATGACTTTTCTTTCAGTGTTTTTTAACTACCAGTTGTCAACGTTGTCCTGTCCAACAGGTGGACAGTTAGTAGTTAGTTGTTTGCGTGTGCAGCGAGTTCCCAGTGCATGGGCCAAAAATACCCTCCCTGTCACCCCATCCCTGTCCAGAACACACAGACAGCGAGCAACTGAAGACAGGCATCATCAGTGAGAGAACACTTGTCCCCTGTGATGTCTCTTGTCTCTGTAGGAGCTGCTCTTGACCAGTCCTCTATCAGGGTCTGCTGAATATCCCTTTATCACTAAGACTTTACCCTCATTTGAACTTAATAGGGCTAAAGCTGGTTGATTGAAGCCTTTCTATTCTCTTCTAATTTACCCATCTCCTGGCCCATCTGGCCTTTTCCTGTCTGATTTCTTCTTTCTTATCTTCTGCTATAAAACTGGACAAAGTTTTAATTATTGATGATTTTAACTTCTCAATTATTGATGATTTTAATTTCTCAATATTACTTAGTCTTTTAACTTTATACAGCATGTTTCTGGACCCACCCATTAGAGTGGAGCATAAAGTGGGCACACAGTCTTAACTATTGATGTCCCTCTTTGAGGATTTCATAAATTGCGATTGCGTTGTTATTGATGTTTCTTGTAATTTAGATCTGCTGCCCCATAAACATATGTCTCGTAGGAGCATCATCACCCAGAGCAAAGCTGAAAATTTCATGGCTTTATTTGACTGAGATGTACGGTCAAACTGTAATGATGTGGAGGCCTTGGTCCAATTATTTAATGAACAGTGCTCCTCCGAATTGGATAGAGTGTTTCCTTATAAATCTAGACAAATCTCCTCTGTCAGATCCTCACCTTGGATGAATGAGTCAATCTGCAGTTTTAGGTGAAAATGTAGGAGGACAGAGGAGAGATTTATGGAAAGCCACAAACGAGAGGTCCATCACTTCCATCTTAAAGAGTTTTTAATCTGTTTGAATGAAATGATGAGGGATCCTAGGACTGCTTATTCTGCCAACCTCATTTCATCTACCAAAAGGCATTCAGAAGTTCTCTTCCAGCCTATAAACACTTTTCTCTCCCCTTACAAAAAAAAACACATGAATTTCCCGGGCTTTCCACGTGACCACATGTACATGTTATACACACCTGGTGGTTGAATTAGTATTAGTTACAACTAAAGCTATGACAAGTTAAAGGAAGACCATGAAAAAATGAGTGGAGAAACTGGATGACAGTGCCCCCCCCTCCACAGGACAGGAGGGGTCAATGAATGGTCTGATGAGTATGAACGTGATGTGAATCACATCACCAATATCAACCCAGCTATGTTAGATTTTGGACTGATGAGTTAGACAGAGACTTGGAGAATCAATGTCAAGGATCATTGAGGATGTTCAGGTGGCAAATTAAGCCGTAACACCTCACTAAGGCATTAAATGCTGTTTTTTCCCTTTAATTTGCCTGTCACCTGTCTGTATAAACAGTAACACAAACATAACAACAAAATACACAGATTATAGATTATTATTTAACAGATTATATTGAACTACAATAAACATTAAGGAAGTCATGTGTGCATTGTGGGCATGGCTTTATTATCAACATTAAATTAGTTTCTGCATCAAACATATCTTTCTGTAGTACATTTTGTTGTTTCTTATTTCCCAACATAGATGCTGATGCACAGTATCTGTGGTGAGAAAAAAAATCACCGTTCTCTAGGTCTCACTCCATCTAGTCACTGTGGAGTCACCCACCTAGACTACTGAAACCATCAAAGAGATGAATGAGATGTAAAGACTGGATACTCTCATAAAGATGAGAAATTATTGGAATTGTACACGGGGAGATTGACAAGTGTGTGGCCCACAGTAGAAGGAGATGAGTTATATTCAGCTCTCATTACATGCATGTGCAGTTCAACCTTCTGATTGGTTATGCAGAAAGTTCGACGTTAATAACTTTCACGTTTTTTTTTGTTTCGGGTAATTGAAAATTGCAAGTCAGCTCTGTCTGAGACAATGGACACATCAACCTTCCTCGTCTTCAGTCATCTGGTACCTCGGTCACAAAGGCGCGTCGCCCACGGAGGTCCTTGACCTGATTTAACCTGATTTAGCACTGTTAAAATACGACCTCTTCCCCAAGGAAAAGCACAAACTACGGGAGAGAGAAGTTACACCGTTAATGACATGCAGCAGTGTATTATAAATGCATGGGGAGGGAGATAGAGAGTGAGGAAGAGATATGAAGTGCGTTGTGGGAGCTGCCCCCACAGCCTTGGCCTATAGCAGCATAACTAAGGGATGGTTCAGACTTCACCTGAGCCAGCAGTAACAGCAGGCTTTATCGAAGAGGAATGTTAAAGCCTAAACTTAAATGTAGAGAGGGTGTCTGCCTCCCAAATCCAAACTGGGTGCTGGTTCCACATTACTAGTAACCACAAGTAAGGCTGCATTCTGTTAGCATAGTGTCCTAGTAATAGGGTACATTGTTTGAGCAATGGAAATGTGTGTTTCCTGGTAATTCTGCCTAAAGGAAGCATATTTAGGATGAAAAGTATTGGTCCCAGCATAGAACCTTGTGAAGCCCCATGACTAACTTTTGTGTGCATGGAAGTGTTATTGTTATCATGAACAGACTGGAATCTATCTGAGATAGTTGGCCAAAATGTCTGGATCAAGAGGTGGCTTTTTAAGTAGAGTTTTAATTGAACCTGTCTAAAAGACAGGTTGATGGTTTAGGTGAAGTTAACTCAGAGAGATCTATAGGAGAGAAACAGTCTGAATATCATTCAGGTATACAGCAATTCTATTCTAGACAATACATCTAGATAGATGTATTTATTTTTCCCAGACTGGGATATCCCGATCCCAAATCTGTGACATTTATGTGAAGGAGATTATGAATTTTTTTCTTTAATAGTTACAATTGTATTTTTAAAGAAGCTCATGAAGTCATTACTGCTGGGAGTTACAGAAATACATGGCTAAATAGAGCTCCGACCCTCACCTGAGCCTGGTGTGATACCAGCTTCTTTCAGTAAATTCAATTTAGCATTTGCAGATGGACCCACAGCACGGTAAAACACCGAACAGAGGAGACACTGGTGTTTTATACACCCTGATATCTGTAAGGTCAAGGGCTCAGAATGAGTTACACATGATCTTGTATTAGCACAGATTCCGTCTTACACAATGGACAGAGCAGTTTAGGTTAGCACATCTTACCCTGGTCTGTCTTGTCTCTGAGCACAAGCAGCTTCTGTTTGTAGCAGTTTGTAGAGTCATAAAGAGCACAGTTCGTAGGGTTTCATCACTCATCATTCATTCTATGGTGTGGTGAGAATCTCATTAGGCCGCAGAGATTACATAGGTGCAGGTAGAGGTTACCAAGATTGCATAGCTTGGGGATAGAGGTTACCTGGTGACAAGTTAACAATTACATATGTTCTAGGTCTCTATTGATTATTGGTTTCTGCAAATTTCTACTACACTGACTACAGATCTGAAAAGAAACATGGGGCTGTTCTTATTTTATTCCACTAATGTATAATAGGAATTCTGGCATTACAGGTGTTGTCAGACTGTCTTTTCAGGTCTTTTGCAGCTTTGGCAGTGTCTTCTTTAAAGCTTCCTCTGATTCACTCTCTTTTTCAGAGGGGCAACAGTGTCGAGTGTATTTACATTTTGAGAAAAGCCAATTGATTGTAATAGTGAATTAAAGGCAGAACTAAGGGTAATTGAGGAGAAGGTGGATGATGTACAGTAACTTAAACGTTTCTGGAGAACCTTTGAATGTGACTGCTGCTTGGTGTGTATTCAGGATTATCAGCTGTCAGATGCTGGGTATTTGTACAGGTGGATGTGAGGCACCACTGCATGGTAGACAGACACTGGTTGTGATGGTAGCACTGGGTGATTGGATTGGTGGCATTGATAGTCCTGCTGCCACCTCAGGCTGTGATATATAATAATATATAATGTGATATATAATCTAATTAGCCAATCAAAGTCACAGTTGTCTGCTTCTGCCCAGATACTGCTCACTCACTGGTTGCTATGGTGACTAGGCCCACTGGACCAGAATGTAAATACATAGACAAACTGATGAACTTCTGTGATACAGTTACAAATTCTTCTTGCTGATTTATTTAATTTAGGTGGTCAGGTTGCAGAAACCATCTCTGTGGGGTTTGGGGAGTGTTGGGAGGTTGACATCTCTAAGGAAACCACAGAGAAGCATGTGGGACTTCAGCTGCCTCGTGGTCTAAACTCTGGGATGTCACAGCTTTAGCTGTCTAATAAACTCTGTCACATTTCTAGATATGAGAGCTATTCTCTCCAAAGTGGGATGGATTCCATGTATATAGTCTACGTTGTTTGCTGGACACCACCTTGACAGACAGCGACTTCGTTTTGGGGACCTCTGATTGCTGGTTGTCGGGTGTTGGATGATTCTGTATTGGCCGCTCTGGCTCTGGTGTCTAACTTTTCTCAAACTAGAGCTGGCAGTAATCAGAGTTGGTTTCTCAGCAGATGTGCTGCTGAATGGGGAGATCCTGTTTGAGTCATGAACTGGTTGGTGGTGAACCATGGACCCAGCCAGCCTGGCTTCCCAGGTACCCTGAGCAGGAGATACGCAGCTCACCAGTCCCATCAAAGTTTAGCTTTTATTAGTTGATAAAAATGTAAAACATTTCGTGACATATCTTGTTTTCAAAGGTCACCTTTTATCTAGATTTAACCATTATGTTCAGGAGGAAAAAAAGGTCGCCTTTGTCACACACACAAATTTTCTATGCCACATCATCATGAGATCACAATGCAGAAAAGTGAAGTGAAGAAATGTGTTGGATTTCAGTCCAGCAAACAGCAGCATGGACCTGCCTGTTCTAAATGCAAAAATTCATACATAAAAACCAAATACATGTAACAGTGCTTATTGTAATTCGCTCTATTTCTTCTAATCTTCCACCGGTCTTCTTCTCTCACCTTCACTTCTTTACATTTTTATTCACTCTCTTTTTCATGGTATTGTTCTATGCCTTACCAAACCAAAGATGGCTAATAAGCAATACAATAATACAAAAATGTATTTGTGTATTTAATGAAATTATAGACATACACACAGCATGTTACATACACACCTACAGAATGTATCTGTAAACGTACAGGACAGCAGGACCTTTGGCAGAAATACAGGAAACACACAGTACACACATTCTGTGGACATACCCATCACTCAGTCATCTTTACTGTTTGTGTTCAGGTCTTATTTCAGTGTAATCCAGTGTAGAGCCACTTCTCTGACTCTGGTGTTTGATTGCAGACGGCCGCCCTCTGTCCTGGTGGCTGGATCAGAGAGGAGAGAGGCGGAGCTACTGGGGGGGCTTCCTGCCTGGAGTACAGCAGTGCTCCTGCAGCCTGGAGGAGAACTGCATCGACATGAACTACTTCTGCAACTGCGATGCCGACAGAGACTCGTGGTACATAACACACAACAGCAGCTGTCGCGTCTGCACAACACTAAAGATTCTCAAAGCCGGGATGAAACTATAAGAAGTGCATCAAAAGCACTGTGATCAGCCTCAGGAAAAATCTCAGTGAAGCAGAGTTCATGTTCACGTTCTGATTTCTTTTATATGGTGGTTAATTAATACTAATATTAACAAGGAGAGGAACAAGCAGAAGATTAAGCCTTATTTTTTATAGCATTTGCAAAGCGTACAGCTTTACATCACACAACAGCTTTTCATTAAGAATATATGCAGATGCTGCTGAGCAGCAGTGGCCTTTGCTGCCCAGGTGGTAATGACAGGACACTGGCACTATTCTGTATTAATACAGCACTACACAGAGAGACAGAGAGAGAGAGAGACCCACAGTAAGTTGCTTGAAAAGGAGAAAACATCCAGCAGCATGACAGAAATGAATCGGTGTGTGTCACTACAGGTTGAAGCGCTCTGAGACGAAAGGCTCAGAATCATATTACACACTATATTAACCTGAAAGCTTTCAGTTTCAAACTCTGCAGTTTGCTTCCGAATGATTAATTAGAGTTCATAAAGGACTGGGACGAAACAGAGCACAGTGTGTCACAGTTTCGGCGTGTTACACTTTCTGGATCGCTTTGCATACTGTATGTTAGTCCTCACCTCGGCTGGTCCTCTCTGGGGATTACACATTAGGGAGCTTCATTTGCATTTTTTCCACAGGCACTTGTCTGAATCGTGATGTATGGTTCTGTTTCCACTGATTTACTCTACAGAGGAATACATTTATCTGTGGTTTGTGTGACAGCTCTGTTTTTTTGTTTTTTTTTTCTTCTTCTATCACAGGGCTAATGACACAGGAGTCCTCTCCTACAAAGACCATCTGCCAGTGAGCCACGTGGTGATCGGAGACACCAACAGATCGGGCTCGGAAGCCACCTACCGAATCGGCCCTCTTCGTTGTTATGGAGACAGTAGGTGATCTTTTCAGCGTTGAGGCTTTGGGTTTCTGGGTGCAGATGGAGACGCTGAATCTCGGGCTTGATGTTGATTGAGACGACCCATGTTAACCTGTACTTTTAACATCATATCAAGATTAATAATAACGGTTGCTTGCCAATGGCTGTTGGCCAGTTAGCCCTGGCCTTAGCATGCTAACTTTAGCAGAAGAAAAGAAGTAATAGAAATAGAAGCAAACCAAGAGTTAACAGTGATGTTGCATTCCAGAGCTGGAGGCAGCTCTTGGCAAAGGAATGAAATTTAATACTTAAAACACAACGTTTCTTCTGGACGGATAAGTAACCAGCTGTTAATTCTAACGCTGGCTGTGTAGCGATAGCAAAAACTTGCATGTAGCTTCTTTAATGTCTCACTGAACATTTTGCCTTTCTATCAGCCTCCCACCAGCTCGCCCACTTCCCTTTGATTTTCTTCCAGAGTCCATGTGGAACGCTGCATCCTTCTACCAGGAGTCCTCCTCCCTCCTCTTCCCCACCCTGCAAGCCGAGCTCGCCTCTGACATTTCCTTCTACTTCAAGACCAGCATTCCTTCAGGAGTGTTCCTGGAGAACCTGGGTCACAAAGGCTTCATCCGAGTGGAGCTCAGCTGTGAGTGAATGATCCAACATGACTCCTAACCAGCTGGAGTGAGACTGATAGGAAACGCGACAGAGGAGAGCACGAGGGCATGTTCGCAATAAGCAACACCACACAAACTTTCTCTTGCTTTTCTTTGATGGAAATGCTGTAGCTGCTGAAGTTTAATTTCCCAAGAAAGCTGTCAGACCTGTACAGCGTGGATGGAAACCTAATGACCTTAGAGAGTAGAATTTCCTTACTGCCTCTGCACAGGAGAAGAGTTACGTTCTTAAAGAGCATACGTGATGTAGAAGTAAGATTTATTTGACCCTCTGTTGAAAGAAAAATAATGTGCGTGTTGTTTGCTGTGCAGAGCAGGAGACCAGGGGTCTCATTCATAAAACATGGGTTGTATACCACATGTAAAGTCAAACATTAGAGCACACAGTTTTCTCTTCTTATAAATCATAATCAACGTGTGGTATAATGCACTATAATTTAATACAATATAATGTAATATAATTATTTTTTGTGCAGTACTGAAATCAAACCAACCCCCTTGACATGTTTCACTGCAGCACCAGAGATCAAGCTCTCCCAGCAGCACTGTGTAATAGAACATACACAAACACACATAAGATATACAATCTGACTCTGGGTGTGTCTCAGCTCCCTCAGTGGTGACCTTCTCCTTTGACGTGGGAAATGGTCCAGCAGTCCTGGCTGTGAAGTCCCACCTCCCTCTGAATGACAGGCAGTGGCACTACGTGAGGGTGGAGCGTAACGTGAAGGAGGCGTCGCTGCAGGTCGACCAGCTTCCTCTCCGCTTCCTGGAGGCTCCAGCGGATGGACACCGCCACGTACAGCTCAACAACCACCTGTTCGTAGGTACGACAGCTTCTGAGGAGAGAACAGAATCACATCGCATCAAATCGATCAACAGTTCAGATGATGATAGAGCATTTTCAGTGTGTTTTCACATAGCCTGTATAACCTGGTTTCTATGAGTAACCTACCTAGTTGTCTTCATCCAGGGGCAACGGCATCCCAGCAGAGGGGCTTCCTGGGCTGCATCAGGAGTCTGACTGTCAACGGTGTGGTCTATGACCTGGAGGAGAAGGCTAAGACGGCGCCAGGGGTGAGCTCTGGGTGCCCAGGTTACTGCAGCAGCTCCAGCAGCCTCTGCCACAACAGAGGAAGGTGTATCGAGAAGAGCAGCGGCTACACCTGCGACTGCTCGCAGTCAGCCTACGGAGGACCCGCCTGCAAAGACGGTGAGCGACAGTCAACCTGGGATCACACTGTACACACAACCCTAGAACCTGTAAATGTGTGATAGGAATTTGAGCACAGAGCAGTGTTCAGATGACCGTATGGTGGTGCTAGGGTCAAGGGTCACCTCTCCTCTGGGCTCCATGAATATTTGAAATCAACAACCCTAAATTGTTATACAAAGCGACCTGTTCATGTTTCATTCACAAAAATATCTGTAGAGCTTCAAGTCCTGCTGTTAGGAATCAAACGTTCAGAAGGTTCGTCCAACGCTGTTACACAAGTTTGGTTCTGTTCTAGTGTTCTGGGTCCAACCACTCTGTCTGTCTCCGCTCTGATACAGTAAACCGTCCATTGTTTCATTTCCTTTCACTGCTGCAGGAAAACGGGAAGTGAAGCAGTTTCTTCATCCCTGAAAAAGGCCTGTTTCATGACATTTACAGGATCAGTGATTGGTCACCTTTCAGTGAACCTTTTCTTTTTTTTCTTTTTATTGTCTTATCTTGGGAATTTTACCAGTAAAAAAAAAAGGTAAAGACCTTTGTAGCTGCTTCATTTTCAATAAAAACTGGAAAAAAATGGGGGTTTGCTAAGACTTTTGAGCAGGTGTTGATGCTAAATAACATCTTGCTAAAGCAGATTGGTCCATGAATGGAGGGACATGACAGGCGATGGGCTCTGGTAGTGTAAAATATCTCGATTTGTTCATGTCTCATGAGTCCCTTATCTATGTCCTTCATTCACGTTTTCTGTTCAGCTGGTCTCCTTTGCCTCTAAGAGACATCAGCAAGAGAAGAAAACAAAAAGACTGATGATGATGTGTACAGATGTGGCTGTTGTTGGGACAGACATGGTATAGTCAACAAAAGACCTGCAAAATATAATGTTTGTAGGTCCCTTTGTTTTAATATCACCTGTCCAGCATGTTAAAGAAAGAACCTTTTCAGTAAGTTGACGAAGATGTGTGCTCTGCCTCAGCCTTCTGCTGGTGTTATGTCTGCAGCCAGTTCATCTTCAGGTAATGTTCAGTCCATTGTACATGCAAAACATCAGTGATTTTATGTAGTTGATATTCACTGGATGTTAGAGTAGAATTAATATTTCCACTGTGTAGTTTTTACTTGAGCTTCTGCAGCTTGCGGCACAGCCTCCCTGTGAGGACGCAGACGCAGCAGAAGACAAAATGAGCGAGCAGACTTTGTTCCACAAGAATCAATTTTAAAATACAATCATCAGAATTTAGAACTAGTTATTTTAAAACACAATTTCCAAGGCTGTCAGTCAGTCATCAATAATTAAAACAGGATGTGCTCAAGCTTTGAGAGAGAGGAGCTTTTTGGAGCTAAAGAGGAAGCTGGGAGGCACCTCTGAAACAAGTAAGAGAAGGACCACCCACTCCGCTGCACTCCTGCGTCACAACGACAGAACAGCATCAAGGAAACAGTCCTCCCAAATTAAATCCAACAAATGTAAAGCCACTAAAGGCTGACAATGTAGGAATACAATAAAATATCACTAAAACTAAGTGCAGTGCATAAAACACCGGCAAAAACACGGTGAACCAAAGATTAAAAGGCAGCGTCACGTAAAATTCAAGTGAGTATCCTGTCTCACTGTTAGAGTGGGCAATACAGCAGAGGCAGTCTCTGCTCTGCGGGGACACAACCATCCAGTGATTTACATATGCATGAAATCAGTCAGGACTGACAACACAGAAAGGGAAGCTTGGCTGTACACAACGCTCCTTTATGCCAGGGAGTAACACTCAGGACCAGGTGGACATTCACAGCAGGAAGAGGGAAGATCACACTGCTCTACCACGGGTCTCTATGTCCAGGAGACTACTGACAACTCGCTGGTGGAGGGTTAGCTGGCTGTAATGGGTGGTAGAGAAGGGTGACTCAACCTAACCTGACTCAACCTGATTCAGCCTGGCTTAACCTGCCGGTTCCACAAGCTGTAAGTGATTTTACAGTGTCAGGGGCAGCAGAGGATCTCCTCAGTGACAGTGACCTGTGGAAAAACACTGAGGCAGCAGTTCCCTAACAACTACTGAATTTGCTTCATTTCTGTTGATTTTGATGGCAGATTTCAATTCAAGGGGGACAGTTCTAAGTATGAGAAAATCAGTAAAAGGAGCCGGGGCCCCGTAGCCAGGGGCAGATTTTGAACCTGAGGTCCGTGGGGATAGCCGTGGGGGTTGTGGAAAGGATTTCTTCTCATTTCTTGGAGCACAAAGTAAACTGCACCCAACAGTTAGAAGCATATTTACACTCTGTGACGCTTAAAGTGTTTGGACAGAGAGTTTGCTTTTGCTCTTCTCCCTCAGATGCTTCAGAGGCAAATAATAAAGCCAAATACAGGCTGAGTATGTCACAGTGCATTTACACACAGTCTGATCTGTGGACAATATCCTAAACTGAGACATTGACAGAAGAGACTCGGAGAGAACCCATCTGTTGGTGCAAATGGTTCTTGTGTGAGACTTACTGACTGGTCCATCCATCCAAGACAGAAGACATGAGGACAGCTACTGATAATGACATGTGTCAGCCTTAGATTTTTAGATTTCTCTCCTGTTATACACAGTGTCCTCTGTGTCCTCTGTGTCCGTGTGCAGAGGTTTCGGTGTCCTTCGACAGGGAGTCCTCGGTCACCTTTACCTTCCAGGAGCCTTTCTCAGTGATGCAGAACAGAAGCTCCCAGGCCTCCAGTGTTTCCAGAGAGAGCGGCAGCAGGGCCAGAGAGGACGTGGCCTTTAGCTTCATCACCTCCCAGACCCCGGCCATGCTGCTGACCGTCAGCGCCTTCAGCCAGCAGTACATCGCCGTCATCCTGGCTCACAACGGTACACGCATCTGACGTTTCACAGTACACTTACACTGAACATGAGTAACCAGCGTACATCGAATAAAATCAAAATTTACGTCTAAAAGCTAAATACGTGTTCAGACAAGGGCCAGCAGAAGCTTTTCATGCTGTTTGTGTGATTGTGTGTGTGTGTGTGTAGGAAGTCTGCAGATCTGGTATCACCTGCAGACACACAGGAAGCCAGACATGTTCTGTCCCATCCTCAGCAACCTGGCAGACGGACGACTCCACCAAATCAGAATCCATCGTGAGGGCAAAGACCTTTACATACAGGTGAGCCTCTAACTAATGCTGTGTGGAAAATATAAGCATTATTTCAGCTTTAGTGTAATTAACCGAATAAGTACATGTTATGTTTAGAACAAAAAGTCTCTTTAAGGACCCAGAAACAGGAATCAGACACAGGACAGACGGACAGAGGTCAACGAAAGGTGGGGTTTTTTTTTTTTTTTTTTTTTTTGTAAAAAGACAACACAGTCTCTGAGGTTGGAGCCGGGGCTGGCAGGTAAACCAGAGCAGGGCGTCCGTTAACTGGACCAGCCAGACAGGAATGGTGTCCAGGAGTAACAGGAAGCAGGTGAGTATCCACAGGAACAGGAGACAGCAGGAGAAACCACTGAGCGTGGCGAGGGGATGTCTGCCGCTGACAGCACTGATGGAAGGCTTTGCTTCATTAGAGCAATTCAAATAATATTTATTATTAAACTCAGACAATTCAAGTGCAGAAACATTTCCATCCCAAAGACGCACAGTTGACTTGAACGGATGATTTGTTTCTTCATCCATGAATATAGATTTAATACTGCGACTGCAGTAACTTAAACACCTACATCCCTGTCCTCTGTCTCTTCCCACACTGAGTCTGGGACATGTGCCGTCTTAGAGTCAAAAGACAGGTGTTATTGTCTGTATGTAACATAATAATTATCATGTCTAAAAACCTTTTAAAAATAAAGACATGTTCAACTGGGTCCATCGCTTGATAGGAACCCAAGATTAGCATAAACCCATCCATCCATAATTAAAAGACTATAATCAATAAGGTCCAGAACCAAGCAGATCTCATTAGGGGTAGATCTTCCTTTGAGGAATCCTGATTGAGCTGCGCGAATGATTTTCAATAAGCCTTCTTTAATCTTGCTGCCAAGACTCTTGTGAAAAGCTCATAATCCGTATTTAGAGGAGTAATAGGTTTTAGATTAAAGCTTAAAAAAAATCTCTTGTTCTTTTTCCAGGTTTAGGTCTTAATGTAATTATGGCTCGTTTTCATTGGTTCCTTTTTGATAATGCAGTCATTTAATATGGCAACATTTCTCTTCACAGGAATGGAAAAGCTGATGATATGTTTTTTTTTTTTTTTCCTGCCTACATTTCTCTAAATGACTGAAATGCGAGGTGTTTTTTTTTTTTTTTTGTTTTTTTTTGGATTGTTTCTTCTCGTTTCCTTGTGGTCGTGTGAGGTTCATGATGGTCCTTTTGTCAGTCATAACATAAATATGTCGGTCATAATAAACAAAAATAACCAAAGAAATGTTTGTTTCTGTGCATCGAGTCTTCAGTCGTAGGGTTTTCTGCTCTGTATCGAGCTGAGCGTCTGAGTCATGATGTTAGTGCGGCGGAAGCACTTAAAGCTAATTGTTTGGCTGATAGTGATTTGTGTGAAACGCAGCCTCTGATGTATCACAGCGTGCTGCTGTCTTGGTTTAGGTTTCTTGTAACTGGCTTTTTCTTTGATTGCTTTCCATCCCACCAGATCGACCAGGATATCCACAGGAAGTACACCATGTCATCTGATGCAGAGCTGATCTTAATCAGATCCCTGACACTGGGCAAAGTCATCAGTAAGTCCTCTTAGTTTTCCCTGAGAGGAGGTTGAGACGAGAAGAATGGATCGTTTCCTGTAACCGTTTCCTCTCCGTCCTTCACGTGGCTCTCAGAGATGACTTCAGATAGGGAGCAGGGATTTTTTTTTAATTTCTGTTCTCCCTGCTGCTGTAGTGGAGGGGTCTGAAACCACAGGAGGCAGTCTGCTGCCTGGATTTCCTGGTAAAGGATGAATTCGAAGCAATTACTATCAGTTTAATAAGTTAGAAAAGTTGTGGCTAATGTTGTAAACAAAGAGTAATCCATGTTATAGTGACCCAGTTCACTAGAAAACAGTTCAAATGAAACTGTCGAACCTTTTTACATGTTGAAAATATACTCATCAAATCAATTTAAAGGAAGGAAAATAATCAAACTCAGATAAACTCTGTCTCTGTCTGTCTGTCCATCTGTCTGTCTGTCTATCTAGGAAGAGACAGCTTCCATGAAGAGGTCATTCAGGCAGGTTCGAAGGGTTTCATTGGCTGCCTGTCCTCGGTCCAATTTAATCACGTGGCTCCTCTGAAAGCGGCGCTGCTGAATCGAGGGAGCTCTCTGGTCACTGTCCGGGGTCCACTGGTCCAGTCCAACTGTGGAGCACTGGCAGACTCTATCACATCCCACAATCTGCGAGGTAACACACACACACACACACACAGTTTATTTGAGTTTATTATTTACTTTTTTACGTTGAACAGTAACTGCAGCTGATAAATGAAAAGTAGAACACTCGAGTAAATGTATTTAGTGGCATAAGCAGAATACACCGACAGTTTACACCACAAATGATTTGACAGTGGTGAAGAGCATCGCTCAGAGGTCAACTTTCTTCTGTCAGAACAAGCCAGAACCCTGTGGCTGGATCATCACGAGGCACCACAGAGGGAATTAGCAGGGCATAATGTGCTTCAGACACTTTGAAATGAATTACAAAAAAATCAACTCAAATAAAGTTGGAACATAAACAGAGCCTTAACAAGGAGATGATGGAGACGTCAGCGTGGCACGTCGTTACTAAGACGGTTCAGAAATATCGCAAATGAGTTGACCCCCAAAGCATCTGTAAGCAGCTTATGTGATGGTCTGAGTCACACACACACACACACACACACACACACACACACACACACACACACACATACACTGTACATTAGTGAAATGTCAGCTGGTTGCTTGTAAGTACTTTTTGTCAGGCAGCAGCTGTTTTCTGGGAACACTGGTCCCTGCAGTGTTTTCTCATTGGATGATTAACATCTGTGGGATCAGACAGCCGCATTTCAAAAAAAAAAAAAAAGTTATAAACAACAAATAGAAAAGAATAAAAAAAAAAAAGGTTCTGAACCACATTTCTTTCATGTTCCTGTGTCTTTGCTGGTCGATTTCACGCTTCCACCGCGGCCGTTCGTGTCGTGATTATATTCCGGGAATCATTCAGGAGTGTATTCTGAAACACCTTTGTCACTGAGCAGATGATGGAGCTGACACAGGGTTGGACACATCACTCTGCATGTTGCTCAGAATACGGCGTTAATTCATTTCTTCCTCATGCTTCTACAGATCAAGCTGCAACAACAAATAAAGATAAGGAGCAGCGTGGTGGGGAGGCCAGCACCGGCGTGGCTGTCATCGCAGGTGTGTTTTTTTTTACTCTTCTTACTGAAAATGAGTCCCAGCGGTTCTGTATGACACTCAGTCCGTCTTCCTCCACCTTCATCCATCTGTTTTCTCAGCTCGGGCTCTTTTACACACACACACACTGTGGTTATGTCGGTGACTGCTCTGGTCTGGTATATGTTGGTTGGAGCCGTGGCAGTGCTGAGAACGAGGTCTTCCCGCTCTCGTCACCCTCCTGTGCAAGTCTGTTACCTGGGTCGACAGCTCAGGACGCTTTTCGCTCCATAACAGATAGTTAACTGCACGTGATTGTTGAATGGATCACACGCAGGAAAACATGCTGTCACACCTTTAACGTGACAGAAGGGAGTGCGAGTTAGAGACACCACCACCTGCTCACACAGAACATTTAATCTGATGCATTTCTGTTTGAATCTCTGCACGCAGACAGTTTCCTCTGAGGAAACCTCTCTGCAGGATTCCCCACACCTGTCAGTGCATCATGACATGTCCCACCAATGACGATTGTACCTGTCACCAAATCACCAAAAGTGTATTTGAGCCACTCCCCCCCCCCCATCCCTGCGACCGCTGCGTGGTTAGTTTTGTTTGGAATTGTTTGATAGTGACGTTTAAGAATTGTACTTGAACCTGGACCGGCGTCTGCTCCTCAGGTGTGGTGACAGCAGTGGTGTTCATCACGGCTTGCATCCTGGCCGTGGTGAGCCGCCTCCTGTACAGGCAGTGGGCCCAGAGGAGCAGCAGCGGCGGCGGCGGCGGCGGCATCAAGGAGAAGGAACAGGGCCACGGCGTGGACACGGACGCCAGGACAGAGATCCACCTCCACAACTCCCTCAGGGACAACGCGAAGGAGTACTACATCTGACTACACGGAGGAGTTCTTCACGACACCAGGAGTACTGCATCTGACAGCAGCATCTCTGGAGCTGGAGACCTGCACATTGACCCCGGGCCGTCCAGGGAGTTTCCTGCTGCGTAAAGAAGAAAGTAAAAACAACAACAACAAAAAAAAAAACAACACACAAAAGAGGGTGGAATCTTTACAGGCAGAAACTGTGAGCTGCTGCGGACGAATGAAAGGAGGAGTGAAGCGAGCCTGCTACACCACCTGAATGTGCACAACACTTTCTTAAGTCGTATCTCTTTTCTTTTCTTTTTTCTATGAACTCCAAATGCTGAATATTTCCACATTTCAGTAGAATATACTTCATGATACTTGGAAAATCGGTAGAAGTAGGCCTGGCCTGTAGGACTCTGTGCACAGTGGCTGCCATCTTTGTTTTGTTTTTGTTTTGTTTTGTTTTGTTTTTTTTAGTGTGGTGGTGAATGTTCTGCTGTCGGCAGTGAAGAGAAAAGGGGGCCCCGATTCTGCCTACTGTATGTGCCTAATTTGTCCTCCAGATTTTCTTTCAGCGTTTTTGGAAACTTTTATAGGCATGATCAGCACCGAGACAAGCCCGTTAACACAAGCAGGAACCTAAAACTAAAAAAAAAAAAAAAAAGAAAAAGAAAAGAAAAAAACAGACAGACGAAGGTGGAATTTGATCTCCCTGTAGCTCAACCACATCAGTCATGTGACCGTTAGACAACGAGTGAAATGTTCCTGTCGCTGGGTTGTTTTTGAGCTGCATTGTTGCAGTAGTATTATTAATCATTAACTCAGAGGTTTGACACACCTCTGAACTGTTTTGATTATTATTATTATTATTATTTTGTTTTATTTTTGCATTATGTCCTATCATGTGATTACTGCTCCTTATTAATCAGTAATGATTTGTACAACTGCAGTTTTATTAGGGGTGTGTTGTAAAGATGGGTAATTTAATAATAAAACGGAATATATTCTTATCCGTTTGCTCTAACATGGATTTACTTTACGGTTTCAGAGGAACAAGAGTTTATACCATATAGCCACCTTGCCAAAAGTGTGTGGACACCCCTGTGTTTTTTTTTTTTTTTTTTTTCCTGGTTTGGGTCCCTTAGCTCAAATAAAGGCAGATGCTAATGCTACATCATACAGTGATGTTGTAGACGTCACATCACTCCTCTGCTGTCTGTATCATCATCCTCTGCCTCTGCATCGTCCTCCTCCTCTAAAGGTCTTCGTCTTCGGAATCTGAAAAAAACGAGTCCATGCAGTTGTTACTTCTTACCCCTGCGTTTCTCCTGTGTTAGCTTCTCTGCACTGGCTCCCTGTAACATCCAGAGTAGAATTTCAAATCCTTCTCCTTGTGTGTAAAACCTTTAATGACCAAGCTTTGTGTCCTCTGTCTCCCGTAGCTTGTGCTTTTCCTGTCTGTCCTCTCTCTCTCTCTCTCTCTCTGTCCTCATTCTGCAGGTGTGTCTGACTCTGGAGCAGCAGGATCCCCACCCCACCCACCCCCCCCCCTCTCACTGAGTCCACTTTTCTCTGAGGTTTCTTCCCGTCGTGGGGACTTTTTCCTCTCCGGTGTCTCCAGGTGTTGCTCATGGAGGGAACTGCTGGGTTTGCTCTGAGATGTGCTGTCATCATCTATTTGCTCCAAAAACAAGAGAAACTTCAGCTGAACATTAAGGGTCCTGGCTGCCCTGCCTGAGTCCTGAGTCCACAATAGAAAGTGATAGCCCTAATGGCAGCCAAGCACTTGGCCCTGGGACAATAAGCTGTGTGCAGCAACCTCCAGAGACCTAACGTCTCAAAATGTAGAAAGTCCAGCAGAGGGCAGCAGGTATCTATTTATTTTTTTTTCTTACATGAAACAGCATTGTACCAGTTCACCAACACTGACATGACAGTTGCATTACATCCTGCATTAATACATTGAATATGAATGGTGATGAAGATCGCAGCACGAGGCGAGTCTGGTAACGTTTTATGTGAAGTTTGCTTGAGTCATTTTTCCGTGAATACGACACGGACAATGCCAGACGCACCGAAAACGGGTTGCTCAAAAGGAGGCTTCCCAGTCTATGCATACATTCCTGCTAAAACCCAAACAAGATCCAAACGCAGATAAGGTAACAGCGGCTGAACTAGCTAGCGTTTACCACTCCCTATCATACAGGTCAGAAGACTGTGGTAATAAGCTAACAACCGGCTCTGAGATTGCAAAGAAAATGGCATGTGGTCGTACAAACCAATAACCAATGCTTGTGCAGAGAGAGTGTTTTCCCTCATGACTGCAGCCTGGACTGATCAGAGGAACCGTTGCTCTGTGGACCTTATCAAGAGTGAAATTCAAGTCAAGACCAATTTTGAATACTGTTGCAAGGCATTCTACAGCTATGCACTTAAGCAGAAGGCCTTATTAGAAGCTGCACGCTCAAGCAAAAAGTATAAAGCCAAGAACATCTAAGGTAAGATCATTGTCTAAGATATAGATTAGAATATTGTGAGCACTGAGCCAGTGTTTCACCGGCAGGTGCTTTCTGTGCTGCTGAAAGTGCATTGTCTGTGTGGGCCCGGCCTGCCTGCAATTGTTGCTGTGATGGAGAGAACTGAAAGACTTTTGATGGAGCAGAATAGAAATGTTTATTTTTTTTAGAAGTTTTTTTAGACTACCTTGATGCATTGGTATCCCACATTGTCCCACACAAACGTAGTCGTCTTTGTCCCACATCTGGTGAATTGGGATCTGGTCACCTTAATTGTGGACCTCCTGACTATGGAGTAAATAATCTGATTCTATCTGAATAACAGGTCATGTTATCTCGTCTGAGATTTTTGTTGACATTGTCTGACCTTGTAATTGACTTTTTTTTTTTTTTTTTTTTTAATCCGTACCACTCCCAAACAGTGAGGCTCTGCACAAATCAGTAACAAAACAGTGCGTTTGGGTTAGATACTCCATACAGTGAGGTTTCACAGTGGCAGCATGATTACCGTTCCCTCAAATTATACTACTCAACATCTGAGGGAGCAGGTAATGGATGGACGGACGGACGAGGCTTTGATGCTTTCAGGCTCTCTTTCTGTTTTTGCTGATGATGGATTTAAAGCTTCAGGGATTCAAACTCCAGCAGCACAGTGACATCTGCTGGTTTGCCAAACGTATAGCAAGCTCTTAGACGGGCTGAAGCACTGATGAACTGAACAGTGTCTCACTGTGGTGACGCACACTGTTTCAGTACATTGTGTCCAAGCTTATATCAGATAGGGCAGTTTACGGCCCGTTCAGGCTGCTTTATAAAACATTTGGCAAGCAGTTTTTTTTTTGAGGATTGTGAAACTACTTTTCATCATCAACTGGGAGGAAGACAATTTGGGGTTTATTCCAACGAGCCTGTCCTTCTATCCTCCATGTATTATGATTGAAAACAATGTCCTTTTATGACTTTACTTTGAAGGACATATTAAAGAATAGGTTCACATTGCTTCTCTATTTAGACAACAGTCAGACGCCCATATGTGCAGGGAACCGGTTGTGTTTGCTGTAATCGTTTGTCCTCTTCACACTGGCTATTAAGAGATCGCTTCATAATGTGTTTCCACATGGTGTGTGTGTGTGTGGTGTATGAGTAGTACTATCACAGCTACAAAATTGAAGGGTTTAATTATTTCAGTTGTAATTGTTTTAAATATAATTAAATATAATTGAATGAATTTAATCATGCAAGCACAATAACAAGTGCTAACAGCAGGTCTTAGGTCCATGGACTATGTGGGCGTCTCCATCTGCTGTTTAGGTTCATGTATGTGGGGCAACAAGGTTCTGTAATCAACACACTCTCAGCCAATCACATCACTGGTCTCTGAAACAGCTGAGCCAATCACAGTAGAGCATGAAATAAATAGGATCAGCTGGTTCTAGTAGTGGTTCTACATTGAATTACTCCCTGGGCTAGACACCCCCCCCCCCCCCCCCCCCCCCCCCCCGTCCCTCAACCCTAACCCCTAAACCACTGCCATGTTTTATCAGAAATAAAAAGTTATCAGAAATTAAATAAATATACTCTATATACATAAAAGTGGAAAAAATATACACAATCATACAGAACAACAGCAGAGAATAACAGTAATATGAAAACAATATAATTTTATTATTTTAGAATAATGAAAAAAATAAGAATAATATACAAATAAAATATAGAATAAATATTCTGAATAGCACAAATCCTTCATCACACAAATGAAAACACACTAAAGGAAATCTAATTATAGCACTAAGAGCCGCAAACAAAAACTAAAACTGAAACCTGACCTTTCTGGCCTTCCTTGATGCTAAATCATGAGTGACTGATACTGATGACAGCAAGGCCAGTGAGCCGTTCCTGAGACATGGTTGACCTCAGGTATGACTTGATCAAAGAGCCTCCTCTATACAATAGTATACAGTGCAGTGAAATGGCTGTGAAATGGCTGTGAAGCAGGTGGTTTCTGCTTTCTGATGAGCTAAAGCCTCCATGTGTAGGAGTTAAAGATGTTTTCTGTTTCAAAAATGACCAACAGTCTGAATGTACTGTGAGCACATAAGGAGAAACAAATCAAGACAGGAGCGTTCTATTATGTGGCTTTGCTTAAGGTGTTCTCTCTCATTTTTTTGTGAAAAGTTACCGTGCTGAACTTTGCTTCTGATGCTTCAGGTGGTGACTCTTCCTTTCATTGTGACTAGTGTGATAACAGGTAAGCTGCGGGTGTATTTCTCTCTCTGTTAACTGTCACATTAGGTTGTACATGTTAAACACAGCATTCAAAGGGAACAGTACTGATTTAGTTTAAGCTTATGAAACTTGAATACAGTGTGTTCCTTTACTGAGCATCAGTCTTGTTTGACAGAGGAAAGATTTGTTCTGCCCATCAAAGACTAGTCAGTGTGTTTCCTGCCTCTTCAGAGTCTTTATTCATTTCCTGAGCTCGTCTCCTTTGACAGCTGGCAGAGTCTGTGGCTCACACACACTTTATTATTGTTCATTTGAACAGTGGAAACATGACAGTGCTGTTTAGTTTGTGTGGCCCAGGTGGTGGTTCCTGATTGGTTGCCAGGTTACAGGTACAGAATCATGCATTCATTCATTCATTTTCTCCCTGCAACAGTGCTAACCACTGTACCACCGTGCACCACCTGGGACATAAAAAAATAAAATTGTAATAATAATAAATACTAAATAAGTACTAAGAAAAAGACAAGAAAACAAACACACTCATTGATTCGTCATTTGCCCTGATGAGTCCCACCACTGTGGTGTCATCTGCAAACTTTGTGATCAGGTTCCCCCTATTTCTAGCTGCACAGTCGTGTGTCAGCAGTGTAAACAGCAGTGGACTGAGTACACACCCTTGAGGAGAACCGGTGCTCAGCGTTATGGGTTTAGAGATGTTTTTTCCAACCCGTACAGACTGTGATCTCTCAGTCAGGAAGTCCTGGATACAGAGACATGTGGCGGTGTTCAGGTCGAGTAGGAGGAGTTTCTCCACTAGTGTCTGTGGGATGATGGTGTTAAACGCTGAGCTGAAATCAATGTACATGATTCTGGCGTAGGTGTTTTTGTGGTCCAAGTGAGCAACGACTGAGTGCAGGGTGGTGGATATTGCATCCTCTGTTGAACGGTTGGGACGGTATGCAAACTGGAGGGGGTCCAATGATGCAGGGAGGCTGGCTGTGATGTGTGGTTTGACGAGCCGTTCTAAGCACTTCATCACAATCGCGTTAGTGGGACGGGGTGGTAGTCATTCAGGCACGAGACGACTGGTTTCTTTGCCACTGGTACTATGGTGGATGTTTTAAAGCATGTGGGAACAGTGGCCTGATTGAGTGAGATGTTAAAGATGTCAGTCAGGACCTCAGCCAGCTCACCAGCGCAGTCCCTCAGCACACGTCCTGGGACGTTGTCTGGGCCCGCTGCTTTCCGTGGGTTGACCTTCTTCAGGATCCTCCATGTGTCTGCTACGCTGATGGTGTGAGCTGGCCCAACAAATGGTCAAGGGTCGGCCCTCCTTCCGGTTCTCGGGTTTGGTTCCTCGAAGCACGCAAAGAAGTTGTTGAGCCTGTCAGGAAGGGAGGCGTCGTCGTCCTCGACCCTCTGCCTGGGCTTGTAATCCGTCAGCACCTGGAGTCCCTGCCACATTCGTCTGGTGTTACCTGTGTCACAGGTGTAATAGAAATGAACAGAAATGTGTAAAATGCTTGTCAGCCAGTCACAACACAAGATTTGAACAAACTGTGGAACGATTTGCTTTTTTTTCCTCATAAAGTTTGAAATATGATTTCTTTAAAATAATTTGAAATCACCTGTTTATTTACTAAATCCAAGCTTTTTATTTGAAGGTAGTGAGTAGTATTGTACCTGTCCTCCAGTCCTGACTCACCTGCAGACAGTCCTCTGAACTTCTGAGATGTGACGGTGGAGCTCTGACTCTCCGTGACCTTACAGGGTCTGCAGATCACAGCTTCTGGTTTTTCTTGATCGTGTTTTTTTTTATAGGCGTTTCTGGTGTGGAAACCTCCATGAGAATTGCTGTATGTGCAACAGCATGCTCCGTCTTAACCACTTTTCTGTCAGTGATCACAGGTGAGAGCAGGGTCTCAGGTAGATTAGATTAAAAAGTCTCAAAGATCAAAAGTCTTACATTTTCTCCTCAGCTGTTTTTTGTTCATTTACTGTTGTATATGGCCAAAATAATATACCCTCATTACTGTCCTTTCATCCATTGTTCACGATGTCAGTAACAGGACAGTGAATAGCTCAGGCTCAGTCTCTCCACAGCTGAAGCATCGCAGGTTTAGCCTCTTTTTTGGTTTGTTGGTCCATCAGTGTCTTCAACAAGACGACGGAAAATCCCGTCTGTTCCTTTAGAGTTTCTCTGAGGCAGAAATGGTTGTTCATGTCAGGTCCTACAAACTTAGACTAACGTCTCATCGCCTCCTTCATTAGGTTCCATTTGTTGTATCTTTGGCCAACATTTACACGTTTGCTAAAAGTGGGACTTTTCTTTATTGTTTGCAGGAACATGGTCCCACAAAGCCTGATTCAGGCATTATGGAGAGAGCCAACATGCTGGGTCTCATTGTCTGCTCTTTCATTTTTGGCCTGGCCCTCAACCAGATGCAAGAGAAAGGGAAAATCCTGGTGGAGGTCCTCACTATCCTGAAGGAGGCCACCAAATGGGTGTTCAGCTTGATACTGTGGTAAAGTCAAACATCATCCTCCATGATTCTCTCTGAATGTAATCCAAATGCTGGGTCTCTTCTGCTCAGTGTTGAGGCTTTTATTTTGTCGTCACATCATTTCCTTTTGCAGCTACTTGCCATTTGGAGTTCTCTTCATGATCACAAGCCACGTTGTTGAGGTGCATTTTTTCATAGGGTTAGTTCACTAACAATACGTCTCCTATGTTACGTGCTACCTGTTTTCAGTCTTGACCACTGAGCGAGTGGTTGCACCCTCAGACGTGACTGACTCAGCCGTTATACCGGATACTGGTGCCTTTCAGAGGCCGCTGCAACACTGTCATCAGCGTGATGGGAGACTGCATCAGGGTCACACTTGTTCACCAAGTGTCCAGGAATGAACTGGAAGAAATGGAGGAGCAAGGGCAGGAAATGACAAGGTGAAGTTCTAGATGCTCTCAGTGTTGTGTTCATTTTCAAATCTGATGCAAATGATTATTTCAAGGAGGGATGATGAAGGCACTTTGACAGTATGTGAGCTGAGGGGACCTGTAGACCTGCAGACCTGAATCCAGAGAAAACTTCTTGGACAGGCATCTAATTTCTAACTAACTTCATAATGGGAAATCATGGAAAATATTTTACTCTTAATTTCAACAATTCAGAATTCACTGGGATACAGTTGTGTTTCACGCTGATGACCATGTTGTACTCTACACAGTATGCATGGCAGCGATGCTGAGGGTGCCACTCCTGATGAGATCCACCTTCTACACTGTGCTGGAGGACCCATTACCCCAGAACAGTGATGCTGAAGATGTCACGGGGAGACCCCGTGCCCTAAAGTAAGGCACAGGCACTACACACTCTTTCTCAGGTAGATTTGATCAAAATGTTGATACCTGGTGGAAACTGCTGGGGAGATGTGAGTGATATGAACATTTGGAGGAGTGGGTGAAGGGGAGAAGACTCATTGTGATTGGGTATTTGATTTATTGGATTTAAATTGTGTTCACCTGTCTGTAGAGTGTAATTCTTTTGTTGTGTATTATTTGGATTGTTTTCTTGAGAAGTGAGGTTTTTTTTTTTGTTGTTTTTTTTTTTCTTGCGGGCCCAATGTGCATTTTTTATTTTTGGTGTAAAATTTTTGAACAGGACTCTACTTTTTCTGAACAAAAAGGAATTTGGAATTGCTCCGGACTGCCGCAACTCATTGTTTATTACAGGTTTCTTGGCCACCCTCACATGACGACTTGGAGGAATCTGAGAGTACTAGAGGAAGAGATAATAAAACATAAAGTTACAGAAGAAAAAACACATTGAATGCTCATTATTCTATTCAAACTAAACATGTGCATTATAAGAAAGAGTCAGAACAGATGTTATGGTCAGAAATCAACACCTTTATGTGAATGAAACACGCACAAACTATTCACAGCAAACTATTTACATATTTACAATTTCACCTTCCCCAGTTTGGCCGCCTGGTTAGCTCAGTTGGTAGAGCATGAGACTCAATCTCTCAGGGTCGTGGGTTTGAGCCCCACTCCGGACGGCACCGCCTGTGGGAGATGCCGTAGAACTTTGGTGCATTGTGGGCTGGGCGGCAGTTCCCGCAGTTGGCCCTGCAACCTGGGCCTGGACCCAGATAAGCGGCAGATGATGACATGATTACATGTTACTCTCAGCATGCCATGCAGTAAAGTAAGAGACTTGACTCATTTGAACAACTGATCTCAGTCTTCAGACAGTTGATTGGTCAAACTGTGTGCTCTCGATTGGTTGGAACAAAAACCTACAGTCACACGTCCCTTTGTGGAACAGTTTGGACACCTCTGAGGTAGACACCCTCTCCTGTTATATGGAGAAAACTTGCTGCTGCTGTCCCTGCTGAGGTCTGCTGAAATTAGCACCTACTCAGAGGCTGAAAAATAAAGTTTGAGCTACTGGTCTGATTTTGACAACCTGAATGTGTGTGTATCACGAGTGTGTTGTCCTGCCTCAGACTTTTTCCTGCTCTATCAGCTCAGCTCACTCTCCAATCTCAGTGATTGTGATACTGAACAGACAGTTTGCATGTCTCTCGCCCGTCACAGGTCTGATTGAGCAACATGAAAACACGTTCACGTACGCAGGCAACAGCCAAACTGTAAACTGTGTGTCTGACAGTAATTTTCCCATCATCCAGCAGTGGAGTAAAACCGTACACTGGTTGAGTTGGAGTAGGTTAACACTGGAGAGGTTCTCAAGTCAAGTAGTCAAGTAGGTTTATTGTCATTTCAGCCATATACATAGTACACAGTGAGATGAAACAACGTTTCACCGGGAACAATTGGTGATATACACAACTGTTAAAATACAGTAGAGACAAGACAGATACAGTATAGTACACACACACAATTTCCAACCACACACGCACACATTGCGTACACACACAATCACTGAGATCACACATTTCTTCTTCTTTTTTTCTTCTGAAGTCCTGCAAGTCAAACATCTTTCTTACACAAATACCAAACTACAAGGACTGGCAGATGCTTGATGTGTTTCATTATGAATGCCTCCTTGCTTCTGGCTTCAGGCGTCCTGCTGCTGTCGGTTTTCGGTGTGTGTGATCGGCCAGTGGGAGCAAAGAGACAAGAACCAGAGATTTCACCTGAGACGCACAGCGCTCGTCTCCAAGGCCTCTGGAAGCTGCACATGAGGGACTCCCTGCTGAAAGGAGAAGGTCAGAGAGCAAAGAGGAAACTGTATTTCACGAAAGTGTAACCACATTTCTTAGAAAGACAGTTCTCTTTCTATGCTTTCTGTAGTCTTTCATCCAGGACACAATCCACAGGGTTTAGGAGTTTCCTAAATTCAGTCGTGAAGTAGTTGTCATTTTCATTACACGTCCTTTTAGAACTCTGAGTATACACACTCAGAAATTGATGTGAATTTTTCAGGCCAAGCTGTAGACCCAGCTGAGGGCCAGTTGAAGCTGAGTCCAAGTCTGGCCGAGTCCCCACACCTTAATCTTTTACTCTCCATTTTCTAAGTCTTTTTCATCCCAAAAAACTTGTGTTCAACTCTTGTGTTCAACTTTTCTTTTTAAGGAAACACAAAGAGACACATCTTAAGCACTGGAGACCAGGGAAGTGGAATCCATAGAGCTTTTTTCTTCAATACAGAATTCAAAAGCCCGAGAAGTCCTGCAGGAACATCTGAAGAATCAACAAAAATACATCAAATCAATTTTTTTCCTGGGATTTAACAGACCTTGACCTGTAATAGGGTCTCTGTCCCACATGTATCACAATTTTCTACCTTGTATCTATTGTACGAAAACAATAGGTGTGTGTGTTTAAAGGTGCCCTGTGTGGAGTTTTTCCTGTAAACAAACTAAAGTTATTTTTTACAGTGTTACTGAAGAGGACACACACACACACACACTCACACATTAAGGAGGTCACAGGAAGGACGGTGAAATTTTAGAGACTAAAAGACTCATCTTCCCTGACCTCCCATGATTAAACCATCACATGGACAGGAAACACAGACAAAGAGATCTTTCTCCCAAAATCAGATCAGCGTTTAAACATGTCAGAGGAATTTATGACCAGCTCATGATCGAATACGCAAAACAAATGAGAATAAACAGATCGAGCCTCCACAGAGGGGAAATGAAGCTCATCGTGCCACAGTAAGACTCACCTCTGATTGATTTCTGACTCTGATTCTCCTCAGAGTAAACAACACAACAAAGACTGTAGGAAACCTTTCCACAGCACAGACTCCCTGTCATCATCTGCACAGACTCTCCTGTCTCCATGTCTCACCTTCTCTCCCAGGCCCCCAAACAGCAGACAACACAGCTCTACCTCAAACCACACTGCACTCCACGTCTTGACTGTGGGCTAACACTTTCTTCCTCTCAGCGCACGTATGAAATGAAATGAACTAACCACTCTGTGACACAGGTGAAAGGGCGTTTTGTATTGTTATGTTGTTTCTTTTCCATGTAGTTAAATAAAGTTCAGTAGAGAAGTCATTCCTTCTTTTCTGGTTTAAACTAAAAAAGGGAGAGGAGAGAAGACCCCTGATTGGCTGCCGCAACTATAAACACATTGCATCAGCATCATAAAAAACAGTTGTTGCCCTTTTTAACCTGTCTTTCTTTACATTTTCATTCATTTGAGGCTCTCCTGCTGCCTTGCCCCAGGGCTACCTTAGGATGGAAACATTTCCTGGATGATAACAGGACCTGTGCAGCAGCGGAAGCCAGTGGAAAAGCTGCAAACTAAGAAGCAAGCCCATTGAGGAGCGGTTGTGTCGGACTGAAGGCTCCCTCTGGTGCTGCCTCCACTCACAGGTGTGGTCAGGGTGCTGGGCTGGGGAGGCGGGGGGGAGGGTCAGGGTTAGTCTGTTGATGTATCCACAGATCCTTCACAGAAGACTGAAGTGACCTGTATCACCACTGAGGTAAACACAGTGAAGTTCACATTCAGGTCACCTTCAGTTTTAATATGCAGGTATCAACCTCTGATATTTCTGTGGTAAATAAAGTGTTTCTCCAGAAGCTTTCATCAAACCCTGCAGCTGGATGAGGCCTAAAATATTAGTGTTAAGAATCCAGGTGTAAAACTGTGACAGCGGAGGATGAGTGAGATTTATAAAACAGAGCACATGCCTTGTTATTGTTCTCAGGTGCACACATTACCCACAATGCAACTCAATTCACCTGACTAGATTCAGATGTGTTGTGCTAATAATGGCTAAAGTAGCCTGGAGCCTTTGCACTCAAGCAGAGATGAGGAGCAGGCTGGAAAGGTGTGGTGAGCCCCCCTTCTTTCTAACCCCACCCCCAGAGATATGGTGATGTCATCATTTATGAATGAAAAAGACTGTGACAGCGTGGACGTGTCAGAGATTAGACCAAGGAGATATTACCCACTTCCAGAAAATGACAAAAAAAAAAAATTCCCATGGTGACAAGTTACTTAGATACAAAAATGAAGTTTGCGACAGATAGAAAGTTAGAATTGTTAAACTTATTTCAGCGGGGCCATGTTTGAGGAGGAAGAAGGCTGTTTAAAGTCCATCATGGTGTCCAGGGTGGCCTTTTATATTGTTAAAGAAAACACTGCTCACCTGCTCACCTACTTGCGTTCCCTGTAAACATCACAATACGATCCACACCGGGTAAAATCACAATCAGGGTTTAGAAAAATCTGATCACAAAAGAAAGAGTGGTTTAGTCATTTGCAGTCAATTCAGCACAAACAGAGCTATGATCCAGAAAAGATCACAGTAATGAGACTGCTGTGGTTATCAGCCACATTTAACAGGATCACGGGCAAAAACAAATAAATGTGTTGTCATTTGAGTATTTAATAACCAAACCCTGGCCTTGGCTGCACGCTATTTGGATTGTGTACAGGACCAACATGATCAAACTCAGCCATAATGAATACAACCCATATTGATATGATGAAGGGGGAAAAAAAAGGAGGGCGTGGATCTCTGACACTGAAACTTTATTAACACCCTGTGAGTGTTGGTCATGTGACAACTCAGTGCTAGTGTTTCCACAACAGCGTGGTCGCGCTCTGATTGTCCCGCAGAGGGAGAAGGAGGAGAGGCGGGTAAGTCAGCGCTGTTAGTCCCGCCTGAGAGCGACGCCGCATACAGACAGACACACACACAGAGACAGGCAGGCAGGCAGGCAGACAGCAGCTCTGAATACCTCCGCGGACTGAAACACGATGCAGTCCTCCAGCGGTGCCGCGGGATGTTTGTGGACTCTGCCTCCTCTCTGTGACTGAGCCCTCCTCAGCAGGCTGCCTGACCTCAGCTCCTTACTATGCTCTGATTACTCTCTCTCTTGCTGTCAGGTGGGATTATCAATGTCATCTCCATGTGGATACCGGGAGCAATAACGGTTATTACTCTGCTTCTACAGTGCCGTCTGCACGTGAGCCCTGCTTTATACCTGTTTTAATAGCAGTCATTTTATTTTTTATTTTTTTTTACTGCAGACACGTTATCTTTTATTCTCAAAGAAAAACTGTAGGAAGTAAACTCACCATTAACAGCAGTACTATGCTCATGGTCTGCAGTTCCCTCACCTGGCAGAGCACCTGCTGTACTTATAGGTCTTTCAATATGTTTTGCAGGCAGAAGCTCTTCCTCCTCCTGAGTGCGACCCTAACTACATTTTACTCCAAGATGAAATGTTCTGCTTGGAGCTGCTCAGAACCAACCAGAGCTCCCCCAGTCCCGGAACACAAGGCGAGTACTGTATAGTGTCTGTTGTCATGATGAGTAATGGGAGAGAGGTTCAGAGAGAGGGAGCCAGTGGAAGGTGCTGTAACACACAGTTCAAGCTTTAAACGCATCGACTTTGTCCTAATACTGGGAAGAACTATTGATTTGAACATCATGCTGAGTAAACCTTGTAGTGATTGATTTGACAACAGTCTGAGGTATAACAGGACGGTCTTTAACGCTGTGCTGCAGGGTGGTGAAAACCTACAGCACAGGTGGACGGACGGAGTGGGAGCCCCGCTCACTTCTGCCTTTGTTTTGTTGACACGTTGTCACTGTTTTGGGGATATAGCTTCCAGAAATTCTCCCTGTGATGTGAAAGTGTTTGACATCAGTACAATATGTAGCTGTTTGTAGGATCAGTGACCACAGAGGTCTTGAACTACCGATACCCAGAAGCAGAGGAAATGTCTTGGATAAGCATCTGACTTTCCGTGGCTGGTCCCTTTTTCAAATTAAATTCAATTCAATTTGATTGAGTGGTCATTAATCATTAAAAAATGGTTATGGGAAATAATGTAAATATGGTCAGTGTTCCCATTTTTTTTTTTTCAACAAAATCATTTGATGGAATTCAGGGAAAGACTTATGGTGATTATTATTATTATTTCAATTTGGTGAGAAGTTGTTGCACTTGTTGCATAATGATCCTAGTGAAAGATTCACAGCATTTTTCTGTGTGATTTCCTTACAGTGTGTTTGTGATTTAGCCAGTGTAACCACAGCACTGCTGTTAGTCTTAGTTATCATCACACATACAGTGTCACTGCTTCAGTTTATCATAGTCACTCTTCAAAGGAGAGACTTTAAATAATACTAATAATACTCAGATTTGAATATAGGAAACCTCACTGAAAGCCTCTCTACCGTCCCGTTGCACGTCTGTCTGTTGAGCTGCGGTGAGTTTTCAACAAATGTTGTGACTGCAGAGGAAACGCCACGCACCTCATCCCATTATTAAAGCAGGTAATAGCATGATCTGTCAGCTAATTGCGTTTGCAGCCAAAAAAAACCCCAACTATTACCAACGTGTTGCCATGGTTTCCGCTCCCAGGTTGTACTGGAGATGAGAGAACTGAAGAGGAATTGCATTAACTGTTGTGCTGATTGGTGGATTGATGTCTTACACAATGACATCACACATTGTTAGAGTTCCACTGGGCCGAGAGGCCTCACTTCATCTCCTGTAATGAATAACAGGCATTTCCTTCATGTCCAGTGTTTTCAGAAGCAACACAACACAGTGTCCTTCAGGTTTTACTTCTCTGCTGCTCAGATCTTTTATTATTTTATTTTTTTTACATATCAAATGAACTAAGACAAAATTAATTGTGAACTTTTAGTTTTATTCATTCATGGAAACATAAATCATGTTTATGAATGAAGTTATAAGGAGATCAATTTTAGAAAACCACTGTTATGACCTAGTGAAAACTTTGTGCAGTGTAAGTGAAAACATTTTGGATTGATTGAATTGGCATAATGTTTTTAACCTGCCATAGAACCAAATCCGCCAGAACATATTTTACATTTTTACCTGCTGTGGTGCCATTTCTTGGAGTATTTTAATTTGGTATACATCAATACAACCCTTATATCCCAGATTTTAAGAATATCTATGAATTTATGTCCATACTAACTAAATAAAGTGCCAAAACTGCAATAAACCACAAAAAAATTTAAAATCTTTTTTTTTCTCCACATATTTTTCTAAATACAGAGATGTCTTAGCTGTATCCCTCAAAATTAGAAATGTAAAAAAGTTGCACTAAATAATTTTAAACCACAATAAATTTATTTTGAGTGTATTCACTGGATAGTTTTTGAGATACACTCAAATTTATAAACTAAGACAAAAATGAAAAAAAATGCTCATTGTGCACAATTTGCAAAAAAAAAGAAACCATGAACATCCAAATAAACTATTTACAACAGTGCAATCAAATGTATACGTTTCTAAGTTACTTATGATCATAGATAGCTTTGTATGAGACAATAGTCATCAATATAAAGTGCGATAAACAACAAAAATGAAAATCGTTTTTTACTGTGTTAAAATTTCAGAACAGGAGAACAGGAGGAGAAGAACACAAATAAAATACACAATGAGGCATAAATATATACAGGAAGGCACAATCTGCAGAAAGATAACATGAACATACAATGAAACTATTTACAGTGCAACAGTATTTTACTGCACTCAAGAGCTGTGGAAAGACTTGTGACAGTTCCTGTCCACAATGACACAGAGAGGCACTTCACATGCCTCACACATGAAGGGAGTGCACTTCCCACACAGCCTGCACTTCCTGCGCCCCCGTGTGGCTTTTTTTGAGCCTAATGCCCCCTCACAGATGGCAACAGGGATGTGCTGACGTCCTGTGCTCTCCCGGACTGGTTGAGATTGCACTCCACAAAGCTCCGCAGTCAGCTGCTCCTGGAAGGCCTGGTGGGTCATTGGCCGCTGCTCCAGTCTGCCACACAGCTCTTTGTGCAGCAGATAGCTGTTTGTCACAGCAATGTCAACAAAATGATGGAGCACAGTCAGGTACCACTTTCTGGTTTTTCTCCAAGAGGAGTAGGAGCCAATCAGCTGATCTGAGAGGTCCACTCCCCCCATGAACTTGTTATAGTCCTTCACAGCTGAAGGCAATGGCACCTCGACCGCTCTGTGCTTGCCACTGACCCTCAGCACTCTTCTCACAGAGTCCCCTGAGAAGGCAGTGTGCAAGGTGGAGCACACACTCACCTCCCTCGTGTCCATCCACTTGATAAAAAGGAGAGGTCCCTCTCTGATCCACCTGATGGTCCCTCGTGGAGAGTTTTTAGTCAAGGCATTGACTTTTGTGTGTGGGATGCCAACTTGTGTGTCCCGAAATGTCCCACAAGCTCCAAACCCCAGGTCATGCAGGTGGCGGAACAGTGCTGGGCTGGTGTAAAAGTTATCACAATAAATGTGATAACCAGATCCCAGGAAGCTTTTCTGCACAAGGGACATCACCGCATCAAATGACAGCCCCTTCCCAGTTTTTGGAGTAGACCTCCCTGTATATATGAAAAAGTCCACTGTGTAGCCAGTGTTGTCAGACAGGACAAAAAGTTTTATCCCCCACTTTGTGGGCTTGTTTTTTATGTACTGCTTCAGGGCAATTCTGGCTTTGGTGGCTACCATGCGCTCATCCACAGACAGGTTTCTCTGGGGGTGGTACACCGATTTACAGGCAACACGTAAATGATCATACAGCGGTCGAATTCTGTGTAGACAGTCATAATCAGTGGTGCCTTTTTTGCTGTCATTGACAGTGTCTTTAGCTGGATCACTCATGTGAAGGTTCCAGGTTATGGCGAGGAACCGGTCTCTGGACATGACCTTCTGAAGATGACCCACATGAAAAATGGTATTGCCACGCCAATAATCTCTGAGCTTTGGCAGCTTCAGAATGCCCATAAACAGTGTGATGCCAATATATTGGTGGAATTCGGCCTCCGTTAGCTCAGTCCACTTGAATTTTTTGCCTGCAGCAATATGTTTTGCTGCATTTTTATTTGTGTTGGCACATATAGTTTTGACCGCAGCTCGGTCAAAGTACACACCAAACAGCTCAGAAGGAGATGGTATATCCACATACTCTGTTAGAGGTGGCTGCACACCTGGTCTTCTTCTGGGCAGGAAATGTAGCGGGGCATGTGGCAGGCTGTCAGGCTCCTGTGCAGTTTTCCAGCCAGCAACATCACCAGGGAATGCCTCTGAACCGGGACGATTCCCAGTTTTAGCTGGAGGCAGACTCCTTCCTCTCCCTCTGCCTCTCTCCGGGGTGCAAGGTGCCTCAGTGGCACAGGAAGCCTCCGAGTCCTCGTCTCCATTACCAACCTCATCAACACTACACGCAGAGGAAGATTACACAGCGTGTTAGATGTGTACAGCACGAGAGTATTACAATAATGATGCGTATTTGGCGCGAAATTCTTTCAACTAAATATGTTCCTCACTTTTCTCTGACTAAAAATTAAAAAAAAAAAAAAAAATCATCAACATATACTTACATGTCATGGGCTGGGTCTATTCCATCAATAAAGTTGGCTTCATCTTCACTGTCGGCAGAATCCGGACCAGATGAACCGGCAGAAATAGCGCCATCTTCGTCCGAAGCGGTAATAAGCTCGAAAGCCTCTTGCCAGGTGTACCGTCGTTCGGCACGTCGTGGATCCATGAAAGTGTGTGCAAGTGTGTAGGCAGAGTGTAGTGAGTGCCTGGTGTGTGCTAGCTGTGTGTGTGTGTGTGTGTGTGTGTCAAAATGTTTTCGAAAGAAACTGATAGCGAGAACGCGACTGCAATCCAAAAGCTTTTTCCACGGAAAAACAACCAAAAAAACGGGAAGATGACGTCACTCCCCGTTTCGCGGGAAATATCGCGGGAATTCATGCATGTTCACAACGTGATGACGAAATCACCTGCGTCGGAAGTGCTGTGAACTATACTATTTTTATTGTGTGCGCTGTTTATGGATTTTTTTTGGCGACTTTTTACTGGTTTTCTGCACATCCACTCGTGGAAGAGAACAGCTCTGTTACTCCTCCGGTTAAATATGCAAAAAGAATTATTGCTCCATCTTATGTGGTTGCAGTTTTACCGGCATTTAAAAATTGATATGCAAATGAGATCGCCGGCGCTCCCGTCGGTTTAAGCGGGTTTAAAAGAAAAATCTGATAATATTCTGTTCTTTATTATTACAACAGTTAACAACTCCAACCAACAATGTGTTAGTCAGGTCAGTTTTTATTTAAATAGCAGTGTATCATTGTGCAATTGGCAGAAACAGTAACTGATATTTACTTCATGGTTCTGTGTTCCTGCCTGTCTGCCTGCCTGGCTCCACCCACAGACAAGAGCCCGTTCAAGACTGCTTACAGCTTTAATTCTTGAATCTTTTTTTTTTTTTTTTTTCAGTTAAATTCAATTTTATTTATATAGTACCCTCCACAGTTAAAACTGTCTCAAAGCGCTCTCAGCTCAGCCTTTGATGCACCTTATATGTGTTATATATATATATATATATATATATATGCTACTGTAAATTATATTATAAAGCATCATATTCAGATCTATTCAGTTGAGACTCTGCCAGGTGTAGTGCTTGACAATAACTTTTCATTTGACACACACGTTAAAAAGTTGTTCAGTTCTGTTTTTATCAACTGAGGAGCGTCTAAAAAAAAAATTCTTTTCTCTTTTGAGCTGATCTCATAAAATGTTTACAGTATATCATCACAGTTAGAGATTTGTAATTCACTGTATTCAGGGTTAAGCCAAAAGAATATGTCACACTTCAGCTGGTAAAAAAAACACACAGCTGCTCAGCTTTTAACAAATACTACATGACAAGTTCATCTCGCTCCTCAGTGTTTCCCATACATACACTCAACTTGAGTGGAAGATGAAATCACTGGGTTGTGACTGAGGTCAGTCTCACAGTAGAATGTTTTATTTCACTTTTTTCAAACCAACTGATTTTTGGCCACTTACCTGTTTGAGTTGTGTTTCCTGCAGATAGTCACTCTCAGCATGTGAGGGACACACACTGATCATGTGTCTTTCACTGGTTACCAGTGGATTTTAGAGTTGATCTGAAGATTTTACTGATTACTGGGTTTTAAAGCATTTCATAGTTTGGGTCCTAGTTGTGTTTCTGAATAGCTGCTCCCCTCTGAGCCAGAGAACAGACTTAGATCCTTAGACCTGGACTCAGCTGGCTGTTCATAAGTCCCGGGCTCAAGACCAAAGGCTTTTACTAGCCCCTCAGCTGTGGACCTCCCTGTTATGACCTGGCTCAGGTGGCAACAACAAAAGGGAGACACACCACAGGGGAAAAAAAAAAAAAAGAATATTTTTATTTACAACATAGGGTGTGGGAATCAGTAATATCAGTGGTGTGTGTGAGTGACGGATGTGGGTGAGGGTGTGGGTGTGGCTGCCTCAGGTGTTCTAGATACACCGGTCAGCTACTGTACCTGCAGAGCAAAGACATACAGACTAGTTTCAGGTAGTTTAAGGGTCGTCACACTCAGCGTCTGAAGATGTGAGGCTGCACAGCCTGGAACATCCTTTAAATCATTTCTCAGAACGTTTCATTTAAAAGAAGCCTTTTAATAAATGCTAGAGAACTGTTGTATTCCCAACATACCTTTATCTGTCATTACTGTTTATTTTATATGATACTCCATTTCACTTCTGTGTTTGTTTCAGTTGTCAGGTTTTAGTTGCCTCTTTGCAGCCCTGAATTGTTTAATCCTGGTTCAACGATGTAAAGCACTTTGCTTTGAACACAGAGCAGTGATTACTGTGCCATTCTACTCTGCCATTTCTTGGCCTTCACTTCTGTTTTTTATTTAGTCTATTTTTTACTGTGACTGCGAGTGTTTGCAAGTCAAGCCAAAGTCATTTGGCAAAAGGTAAGACATAACTCTGGAGAGACATGTAGTAGACTCTTCAGAATGTGATATAGTGTTGAGAGGGAGTTATTATGCCATAAATGGACACATCAGCGGATCACTTCTATAAACATCTGAAGGTGATGGAGGGGAAAACAGTCTCAGCACTGAAAGCACCACACACAGCAATCAAGTGCATTTCTTTTGGTTAAACTTGTGTTAAAGACCAGCTGGAATGAACTCTTTCAAACAGCTTATTATTTATGTAAAATAGAGTTGTATCCTCAAATTATAATTTAGAATATGAATAAAACTGAGCTGAACTTTTTTGAGTACAGCTAGATCTCCTGATTGCATTGACAATAAAACAGCCATTTGTATTTCAGGAATGTAACATTTCTCATTTTACCTGTCCTGAATCCTTCGCTGCTCATCTTACACAAACTAAATGTGTTCAAAGATCCTGAGTAGCACCATGTGAAGCCTGCTGTTCTGTTTCTTTTCTCATGTGGTGACAGTTACTGTTTTCTCCGACAGAGTGCAGGGGCTGGTGGGACCAGCTGAACTGCTGGCCCCATGCTGCAGTTGGAGAGATCGTGTCTCAGCCGTGCCCCAGGTTCCTTCACACTACAGGTAGGAAAGAAGGCCGGTCAAACTCAGCACCACGATGTTAGCATTTATCTCTGATAGCATAGCTTCACAGAGCTGCGAGCATGGTGTAGACTTTGAGACTTGTTGAATGAAGTATCATTGTGGTGGAACTGGTGCAACAAAGGCTGGACCCAGCATCTGGAATAAGAAGACACACAATGAGATTTTTTCTCACTCTGTTCTGGTGGATTTGTGAAACAGCATCAGGACTGCTCCAATTCAAAGTCCACACCCAGCCAAAACAGCTCAGATGGCTGGAAAGTGTCTTCACTCCAACTGTTTTACCAAGCATACTTTACAGATTCACATTTCACTAAGAATCAACAAATAAAAATAATGTAAGAGAAAGTGAAATGAAACAGAGACACGGGTGTTTTTCTTTCGACCCCGTCACTCCCATACTCTATGTGCTGTTAATGAGGTTCATTTTCTTCAGAAAAGACTGTTAGTGGGCTTTTGAGTTGAGGACATTTTGTCACAGTACAGTAATGTAAAAGCTGTAATGACCAGAGCTGAGCTGAGTCAGTGGTATTAGCGAGAATGCTGTGGGCCCAATGGCAAATTGGCAAAAAATGGCAAAAACCTGGTTCATATGTTATTACTTCCTGGGAGTGAAACAAAGTAGGTCGATAACCCAGAGGGGACTCGAAGGGAGACAGACCTATGATGGGCAATTGGAAGTCTTTCCCCTGAGCACAGATGGAACAAGTGGTAACAAAGTCTTGGGAATCCGTCTCCATGGAGAGCTACCAAAAATATCACTTAAGGAGGGCCAGGGTGCCAAGCAAGGCTGCTGGTGATAGTTTGTGGGAAACGAAAACCCATACATGGAGCTTTTGGTCTGGACCAGAGCACTGAGATAACATCACTCCCACTCCATTGTCTAAAGGGACGGCTTCCACAATGAAGTGAATCAGGACAGGTGTGGGACTGAAAGCCTAGTCAGCCTCTGGAGTCCAAGTCCAAGTGAATGGTGTTGCCATTCTGCTGAAGTCTTTGATGAATCTGCGATATAGAAGTGTGTAGTAACCTCCGTAGTTTATGAGTGGTTGGTGTCAGCCATTCAGCGACTGCTCACATTTTTTTCTGGGCCAGTCTTCACCTGCCTGCTCTGGATGATGTATCCCAGGAAGCTGATTGTGTTGATGTGGATCTTTCACTTATCAGCTTTATCAAACAGCTTATATTCCAACAGTTTCTATAAGACCTGGCGGACATGAGAGATGGGATCAGTCAGATTCTCAAAGTCAATGAGAATATCGTCAAGATAGAGGAAGAGACGTTGTTTACCAGTGCCTGGGAGAGTGCAGGAAAGTTAGGTAATCTGAATGGCATTACCACATACTCAAAGCAGCCATGGGGTGCACTGAGTGCTGTTTTCCACACATTGCCATCTCCTATCCTCACCAGATGGTAAGCATTCCTGAGGTCTAACTTTGTGAAAACAGTAGCACCTTGGAGAGATTCAAAGCCGAGGTGATGAGTGGCAAGAGACATTTGATTCTTGATGGTGACACTATTCAAATCACAGAAATCAATGCAAAGATGGACCCAGCACCAAGAAGAGAAGAAGAGGTGTGTATGATAACTGCAGCCAACGAGTCACGGATGGACTTCTCCGTGGCCTCTGTTTCTGGATGGGATTGGTTGTAGAGTCTGCTGGAGGATAACAGTGTTTTCCAGGGAGCAGGTCTACAGCACAATCATAGGGGCAATGAGGTGGCAAGGAAACGGCCACATCCTTGCATCCTTGCAAAAGACCCTGGGACTTGGTTGGAATGGTCGACAGATCAGGCGGTGTGGGTTATGCTACCCTCTGTGGGAGGTAAAGCAGACAGCAAACAGAGAGACAGAAAGAGCTCCAATTAGTTATTCTGTCCTTAGACCTGTCAGTGTGTGGGCTGTGTAGTTTTAGCAGTCTGTGTCTGAATACCAGGGGCGTCTTTGGAGCACTGATGACATTTAAATGAATCTTTTTTTTTTTTTCTATGGTTGCCTGACAGTGTCAAAGCCACAAGTATGGTGCACCATGTAACACAAACCTAGAGTCAGTAACCTGCAGAGAGAGTAGAGCTTTGAGTAGGTCTAAATCTATCCCAGACTGGATTTACATGTGTCCTGGGTGATCCTGTCACAAGTGGACAGCTCCAAGTACAGATGTGAACGCACCAAAGACTCACTGATAAATTTCCTAAAACTATAGCTAGCACTGACTAACTAAACTAGTGTTCAAGAAGATAAAAAAAAATATAAAAAGGTTATAAAGTTCTGGCGTAATATAATGTAAGTGATGGAAAAGAGGAAAAACATTGAGGAAGTCAAAGAAAGTTAAAAATATTGAGTCCACAGAGACAGAACTTAAGTTCTCCATGGAATTCTGGTAAATCATTTTCTGGTGAATGGCCGACTGTTTTCCACACCTACACCTAATTCCTGCTATTGATATATATAAAATGTGCTAGTAATTATAAAGACCACAATATCTAATATGTCCCAGTAATATGTCCCATTTGTCTCTGTAGGGCGAGTGTTCAGGAACTGTACAGAGCTTGGATGGACTGAGCCGTACCCTCCACATGATATAGCATGCGAGTACAGCTTCAACGAAAGCCTTCTTCTGGAGGTAAGCCTCACCCTCTTAGCTTGGACACAATGCTGGTGTGTCAGAGGCAGCTGACCCACAATATGACCCTTTAAACTTAACTGACCCCATCATATAATCATATTATTTCTGGCTTCTGTTGGGTACCTACCTGTCCCACCTGAGCTCAGATGCTACAGATGGATACAGCGAGTTGTTTATTTATGCTATATGATATATATTAGCCTGAGTCAGAAAACAGGAGTACTGATCTTTGATGAGAGAGAACAGACTCTGAGCAGGGCATCGTGCTCGTGCTGTGTCAGTCCTCTCTTCCTTCTATTTTTGGAACAAGCAGTTTTATCTGAAGGTTCAGTGTTTTACTTTCAACTTTAGACTGAGCAGATTCCTGTTAAACAGCAAACGTTCGGAAAACATCGGACCGGATCAGTTATCATTTCATTTAAAACCATGGATCCGTACTAAACCCACTTATTCATGCAGCTGTTTGCTGATTGTCTAAACGTTCTGAGACGTTGTAATTTTCAGTCTAACACAAACAAGCTGTGTATCATTATATTCATATTAATGGGGTTGGAAAGCGAACTAAGAATGTGTACACTGTTACATAATGACTGGAGGTGGAGGTACACCACCACTGCAGGCTGCTTTTATTTGATCCATTCCTTAATGTTTCTTAAAATATAACCCATCAGCCTGTCAGTCCATTTGTCAGTGCTCTGACCTCCCTGCTCTGTCTGTGGCTGTCAGCCCCAAATCCACTGCTTGCACTAACCAATGTTTGTACATAAACGATGTCTTTAAATGACTATATTATAAGTGGCAGAGAACGCAGAGACGGCTAAATACTGAACTTATATTCATCAGGTGGACAACAGCAGAACTCACATTAAATGCTAATGTTGCTGTGTGTCTCCAGCAGCCATGTGACCATGTTTTTTTTTTTTTTTTTTAAGGTGATGATGTGGAAAACATGTGAGTGATGTTCAGCTTTCTGTGGAGTTGTGCTCCAAATGCACGTGTGTAGATTTGGGATGGGACAGTAGGGACGTTGTCGCCAGTGTCGAGGTGTTGCTTGTCTCGAATGATCTTGCCATTTTAATTCCATAAATTAGCCCAAATTAGCTGTTTAGCTAATGGGATTTAAAGATCGGTCTGAGCATCGCTGTGGCTCTGTCATTAAAACTCTCAGATGAACAGATCTGACTCACAGCAGGCTGCTGACACCGTTGCGCTGGGTCTGTATGGGATCGGTTGACAGTGAGAAAAATATGATCAGACTCATCTGTTAACTGAAACTACTGAGCAGCTCTGCTACTGTGCCACTTACACCTCCACTTAACCGTCATCTGGTGTGAATAATATTATCAGCAAATAAAGTGTGGCGCTCAGTGAACAGCTACAGCTAAGCACCGGCTCTATCTACCTGATTCCCCACCGTCTTTGTTTGGATTGGAGAGATGTGAAATTAAAGTTGTGTGTCATTACAAGCACTGGTCTGGTTCCTGTCAGTGTATCCTCTCAGCCATGCAGTGCGCAGACTTCCTGTAGGGAGGAAAGCAATGCTTAACCAAAGTGAGTTAGGAGGTAGACTTTAACTACACAGACCGAATGTACTTCTTTATGTGCTGTGTTTCATTACCAGAGGTTACAGATCAAGTGATGCTACACACCCTCCATCTGCCAGACAACATACACACACACTCATGCCTGCACTCGTGCTGAATTCATTTGTAAGCATCTATTCCTCTGTGCTTTTAGCTGTAAATCAGATTTTTTTTTTTCAGTGATGGCTGTGAAAGAGCAGCTGATGAAAGAGTACCCCAGGAGTCCTGCACTTAGGACGAGTCCTGAGAAGGAAAGATCCCACAGAAATGTGACCCCTAAATGTTTAGGGGGAAAATCTTTATTAACGTCATGGTTGCATTGTTGTTGGATGTCTATGTATTTAACAAATGATGAGGACGTGGACGTGCAGCAAAACAAGGAGAACGAACAACATCGACTGTGACAGCAGAAAAATAGAAACAACAGTGGACACAGCATACAGTGTATATGCGAGGCAACCGGTTTCTGAAGCGGTCTTTCTTCATAGTGACACAGACATGTACGTGTTAGTAATCCTGCTGCTGCTGAAGTCTCTGTCTGCATCTATGCCTCCCCAGGTATTCACGTCTCAGAGGTACTTCCTGTACGTGAAGGTCATGTACTCTGTGGGCTACGCGGTTTCACTGGTCTCCCTCACCGTAGCTGTTACCATTCTCTGCCTCTTCAGGTCAGTGATCAGCTGCTCTCTGAACTAACAGACAGAACTAACATGCGATCAGGATATTTTCTCTTACATAAACAATTGTGAGCTAATGATTCCATGAATGTTATTAAGCTTTTTTTTCTACATGTTGGGTCAACCAATGAAGTAATTCGAATCTGATTTGAATCACTTAGTTTGGTTCAGGTTTGAAGTCAGCAGGTAGTTTGTTTGTTTGTAACACTGTACAATGGCTCAGCAGCACGTTATTTATGAGAGAGCCTTCAGATTCTAATGGTTTCTGTGGCTTCTCTGGACTGTTTATAGGCTTTTAATGAGAAAGTAGCTAATGATGATGGAGCTCCACTACTCAAAGCTACTGATCTGGTCAACAATGGTGATTCTGTATAGTCACTTCAGTTTTATAAATTCTTTGTTCAAGCTGTACTGAACACCTTCAGCTCCAGTTTCCTCCTGCTTCAGTGACATTTGTTCAAAACTACAGTGAACATCTGAGCTGAGCCTTAAAAAAAAAAAAAAAAAAAAAAAAAACATCAAATGATATATTTGTGAGCTGTTTTTAAAGATAAACAGTATAGGAACCGATGGGCTCAGAGCAGAGAGCCACAGAAAGGATAGGGAGGTCAGACAGACCAACAACGCATTGTTGTTTTTGGTCTGCACATGAAGAATAACACCAGTTTCATCCTTTAACTTCATCCATCAGAATACTATTAGCTCTCTGTGGACGTGGATGGAGGACTTGTTTCCACAAAGCCAGTGTTTGCTGCGGACAGTCACACTGAGACAGACAGCAGCTGCTGCACAACACAACAGCTAAACTCTCCTTTTAATTGACTTTGTGACTAGACGTGATTTCAGTCGGACTTTTTCTGTCTTCTTTCCACCAGGAGGCTCCACTGCACACGCAACTTTATCCACATCCAGCTCTTCCTGTCCTTCATCCTCCGAGCTGCACTCATCTTCATCAGAGACTCAGTTCTGTTCTCAAATGAAGACCATTTCCACTGTGGCGTCTATCCGGTACGTAAGGGCTCAAAAGTCGATGTGGTGGAGTTTTATTTAGAGCAATGCACCTTTATTATGTTCAATCACAGCAAAATGAAGTTTTCACCGATTCTCTGCAGAACTTCGCACGTAGTATAAGACCTAATGACACTACATGCCCGTCTCCAGAGCTGAGGCCAGTGCATAAGGAAGAATATAATGTGTGCTGTCTCATTGCAAGGAGTTTCTACTTTGTCAGTCATGGAAAATGCACTGAGCAGCTCTTCAGTGGGTGGACTAGCTAATGTTAGCATAGCAAGTCGTGGCCGGAGTGGCTGGAGCTTGACAGATGAGGAGCCTGGTCCTCTGGTCCTGCTGTGGCTGGTGGAAAGGTTTTCACTTGCAGTTGATCAGAGCAAAGCTGGCCTCGTGACGTCCCCTCAGAAGGGTCATAATCATGGTAATGATGGTGATAGAAACCCTCACCCTTAGTTTCCATCGCTTTGTAGTAAAACCAGTAGCCTATATGACAGGCCTCTGTTAAACTCAAAGTCCTCTTACAAGCTTGTTTCTGTCTTTCAACTGCATCTCATTGTCTTCACCTGCTGGTCCCTCACTCCTTCATTATGAAGATGCAAAAAGAAAAGCTTCCAGCTGCAGCTGTAAATGCACTGACTGTTGCAGAAATGTGTTTAACGTGTCCTCTGTCCTCTCCTGCCTCCTTCAGGTGAGCTGTAAACTGGCCACCGTTCTATCTAACTACTGCATCATGGCCAACTACAGCTGGCTGCTGGCGGAGGGTCATTACTTGTACAGCCTGGTCAGCGTCTCGCTGTTCTCCCAGAGGAGACGCTTGTGGTCGTACATCGTTGTCGGCTGGGGTACGACAGATGGACTGTGCTCTGGAAATGAATGACCACGACCGTTTTTTTTTAAAAGAACAAAAAATGAGCCACTTTTCTATTATTTATAACACAAAGAAGCCAATCGTTCATTCAGCTGTACAGTCATCCCATTAAAACCAAACATCAACATTAACGTTTCTCTTTACTTTCAGGTTCTCCAATGATAATTATGATTGGCTGGAGTTTTGCCAGGTATCTCCATGAAGATGAAGGGTAGGTTCAATATACATTTACCTAGACTGCATAGGCTATACACAGCCAAAAGTTTATGGACACCCTGGCCACATCGAGGATAAAGATTTTCTTTTGATTTTAAAATGTTCACCTCCTTTGGACTAAATCCCTCTTCTCTCATGATTACCAGAAAATTAGTTCTAACAGAGGAGTAATGACCATTTTAAGTTTAGTTTTAACATTAGGGTAATCTCCAGCTTTTTACAGTTGTATGTAAAAGTTTGGGCAAGCTCCACATTTTGTTGATTTTTGAAGAGAAATGAAAACTTCTGCAGTAAACACATGTTTTAATGTAGACGTTGGTGAGTAATAATCGTAGCTAATTGTTGCAGCAGCCTGATTTCATGCTGCACGGTGTGCACAGTTGTGTGGCACAGCAGAGTAGGTTAGCTTTCTGAGAGGCTGGAGGTGTGCGGCCTTCATCTAACATCTCACTGAGGCTGCTCAGACTCTTCCTTTGTTCCCTGGAAAAACTACATTGCTAACATTTAAAGCAATGTCCAGGGTTTTGGAATGAAATCTTCAGCTATCACATGAGGAGGAGGAGGAGGAGGGTTCAGCTGTCTGCATACAGTACTTAGTGTGTCCACATACTCTTGGTCTGATATTGCATTCATGGTGGGGATGTGCTGACCAGCATGTCTGGCTTACTTGTACTTGTGTCTAATTCCCTGCTCTGAAGCTGCTGGGAGACGAGAAGGAGCGAGTGGATCTGGTGGATTCTCAGAGTTCCTGTTCTGCTCTCCATTATAGTCAGTACATCTCTCATCTTTTTAACCTTCTTTCATCATGTCATGATGGAGGAAGCACATACTTCTGTAATGATGTGGTTTATTGTACACTCACCAGTGAAGCAGAATTCATCAGCAGCAGAACGTTAAACTGACTCTCGCACTGATGTGTTGCTCAGGTGAACTTGGCATTCTTCCTGTGTATTATAAGAATACTGGTGGCCAAGCTAAGGACGCAAGACATGCCAGGCAGTGACTTCCACCACTACAGGTGAGTAATCTGTTCAGTTCCACGAGCTTCTGTTTTTCAGATCGTGCTTAATTAGACTGAAAGTTGAACTCTTGGGTTGATGCTGCTAACAGACATTCACAGGGAGAAGCAGCACAGGAACCAGCGAAGCTAGCTAACCCCACAGGATGAAATATTTAACCCACCCAGCAGTGATGTTACAAACAAAAATGGAAAACTTTCATGAGTCATTTGTACTTTACTTTCTGTTACACACTCTTGTTTGTTTTTTTTGTTTGTTTTTTTTGAACAACAGGAAACTTGCCAAGTCATCGCTTCTCCTGGTGTCGCTCTTTGGCTTACACTACATCCTTTTTGCTTTCCTTCCACACAAAGTCAAAGGCAGGACTTATGAAATCTGGAACTTCATTGAGCTGGCTTTTGCCTCCACTCAGGTACAGTAAAGCTCCCTGGAAGTTACTGTGCAATCACCAGATGTAATATTCCTCTAACACAGCTGGGTCAGCAGCACACAGCAGCCTCATAGTACCTGAGACACTAGAACAGGAAGTTGCTTAAATATCCCTGAATTCTCTGCCTGCTCTCCTGGGAAGCATTTCTATCACTGTCATGGAAATGGCTGATGTTTCTCTCTGTGCTGTTTCAGGGTTTTGTTGTAGCAGTTCTATACTGTTTCCTGAATGGAGAGGTAAGACTTTATTTCTCCCATTTCCCAAAAACAAAAACATTAAAAAACAAAAAAATTCATCCTTACATGCCAGCTCCTACTGTCCTCTGCATGGCATTACTTTGTCACAGCTGGAAGTTTCCAGAGTATAAGGAGAGACACAGAGAAGCCACGAGCCTCAAAATCACTCAGCTGTCACCATTTTTCCTTTTCATTATTTCCATTGACAGGGTTTTTTATCAATGGAAAACCTTTTCCCTAAAGTGTGTTTCATGCAGAGAGAACACGTCAATATCAAAAACAAAGCTGTGGGCTGTGTCTTTAAACCTCCCGACTGATAAAACACAGCCTGAAATATTAGGAATGATTCCAGCAATTTAAATTATTATAAAAATACAGAGCCTCCTAAACTTCAAATCCACCAGAAACAAAGTTCAACAACAAACAAACAAACAACACGCACAAAAAAAAAAAAAAAAAACAGGATCTGCAAATCTTCACCAGCTCGATGGAAAATCTACAGCTGAATTATTTTACTACAGAATAATCATCTGAAGCACAGTCGCAGCCTACAGGAGTCAGTGTGGGGAGATGTGGGGCTGTTGGCTATTTACTGACATCATGTGGACAACAATGGAAAACAACTACTTAGAAACAGCTGTAAAAAAAAAAAAAAAGCTGTATATTTGACTGTTTTTCTCCAGTTAATCTTCACTGACTATCTTCAGTGATTTCTTCATCTAAACCATCAAACGTCTCTTAGACCTGATCCCAACCAGGCTGCTCAATGAAACTTTACCTTCCTAGATCTGATCAGTCTGTTTATGAACAGCCCTTTAACGATACTAACCTTCATTTTCTCTACTTTGTTTCTGTAATTTCATTTAACTGTTAACAGGGTGTTGCTGTAAAAGGTCATACAGCTATGCTCAGTTCCCCTACCCAGTATATGTAGAGGTTAAATGGATGAATTAGCTAAATCAAGACGAGAGTTTTCTTGTCATGTCTCTGGGTTCCTTTAGCTTCAAAGTGAAACTGGACAGAGTCCAGAATAGTTGCCTCTTATTTTCATATGGAGCCACCAAAGGTCTCCTGCTGCTCTAACATGTAGCTGCTGATTACTGTTTGGATGTCCATTCCAATGCTATAAATAGTTAAATTGCATGCAATGTAAATGATTGTCCAGGTGCAGAATGAGATCCAGAGGAAGTGGTTGAGGTGGAGGCTGAAGCAGCGTATGCAAGTGGGGCCCAGGAGACAGTGTGGCTCCTTGAGCCAGAGTGGGGGTGGACCCACTAACGCCACTCTGCTCATCAAGACAGTCACCACACCTGAGTCCGGTCTGGTGGAGCAGGAAGCTAGGTAATGGTACAAGACTCCAAATGGTCAAATCCAAGATCAGGTCCAGACCAGACTGGGTCTAAAGCAAAAAATCAAAATACATTTTTTTTTTTTTTCAAATAGAAAGATTGCACAGAAGGAGTTTATAGGGAGCCAACAAAGATTTAACTCAATCAGCAGGCACTCAGGACACACAGGTGTAGGGACACACAGGTGTAAGGACACACAGGTGTATACAGGAGATCTCCTCTGAAAATGCTCGTAACGCTGGGGGAGATAAACCAAGCATCAGTGGAATTATCATTTTTTGCAATGCCAAAAGCATTTCTCTGACACGAGGTTGAACATTGTTGGTGTTTAGTGAAATGTCTGACCAAAATTAATTGTAATAACTCTTCATTCAGAGACATCAGCGGGGCAAAATCCTCAGTTGTCCAGTACTTTGCTTTATGACCACAAACCTGCAACACTGATGACGTTCCCGTCGGCCTCAGTTGTACTTTGTGTGCTAATCACCAAATGTTAGTGTGTTAACGTGCTAAACTAAGATGGTGCACATAACTGGTAAACTTCAGCATGTTAGCATTTGAGCTTGTTAGCATTGAGGTCAGCATTTAGCTCTGTGAGCCCTGCTGTGCCTGAATGCAGCCTCACAGAGCTGCTAGCATGGCTACTGACTCATAGGCCCAACCAACGTACTACATGCTACAGCCTCAGTGAGTATGTTCTGCATACCACCTACTAAATCAACAGTGTGGTCAGTTTATCTAACACCTGTCTGGATATTTGCATAGTTGCACGTAGCATGCGCACACACAAGAATGAGACACTTAAAACTAATGTTGTAAATATTTTCTACTGCACCCTGTATTTGTATTTATGTGTAACTGTGGACGACTGTTTGCTGACATGTAAAAGCTGCTGCACTGATTTTTACTGGCAGTAATAAAGTACAGTAGATGTGGACCCTGAGATATTGTAACACAGTGATAAACAGAGTTTGTGCTGTTTTGTACGTATACCTGAAGTGGTAACACAAAGAACTGTTGCTCCCAGTCAAATTTTGTGTACTCTGCTTTTAGTGCTTTTTAGGTTTTGTGGTTGTGCTCTCAGAATAAAACTCAGTAAACTGTTGCCTCTAACCTACTGCCTGCTGTAGTAATTAAAAAAAAAAAAAAAAAGCTTGGTGTGCTGCCATGTACACTGACAGTGAACAGGTCTACTGGACATAGTGGATTTGTTCTCGGTTGACCTCTAATATCTTATTATGTAAATGTACACTAAAGGTCACTGCCTGTGATCAGCTGAGATAGTGACACACAGTTCTGTTTGAATTCATTTGAGGTTCCTAAAATGTAGTACACACTACACCAAGACAGTGAGAATAGATGAATTTAGTCAGCCAGTAACCATCCAGTAAATCCCTCTCAGTCTCAGTTTGACACGATGCACAGACATTGTGTGTGTGAATCTACATCAGAAAATCAAAGCACTTAGAGAAAAAGGATTTTATTTTGAAATGGCAGGATTCTGTGCAGATCCGTGTTTGAAAACAACTAAAACATGATGGTATAAGTGGTTATTCAAGCCAGCTTAATCTCACTGGGACCACGGCAACCCAGTAGGTGTTCAGGCGTTGTTTAAGGACACACTCCTTGGATTTAAAGGCGTTTCACTGCATCGGGATGGGGGACGAGTGGTGGTGGCCTCAGCCGGCGTGCTCTCAGTCCATCCAGCTGTTGGCCCAGCCGGTCTGTGGTCATCGTATAACGTTAGATTCCATATTTTTCCTTCAGCTGTTCCACCAGGCTGATGTACTCGTTCATGGCATCCTCTTTGCTCTTTCCTGTTAATGAAAAAAATCTAAATGTATTTAAGTAAATACATAAAAATAAACTGGTCAGTGTGGGCTGTTTGTGTTTTCCCCTACAGGTTTCTGATTTTGAGATTCTGAGAGTTGAGGCGGTTTGAGAGAGCATAAAGCAAACTGGAGCTATTTCTGTTCTAAAAGATGCTGCTCTGTGTACGAGGAAGGACAGAGTCATGAACACAACAGTTGATTTATACATGTAAGTGGGACTGTGCAACTCCATGTATGTGAGTAACCAGGATTCTCAAACCTGTGATTATAAAAGCTGCTCACGTTTACTTTGAAACAGTCTGAATCCTTGCACTGCAAACTCAGACTGAGAGCAGAGCTTCACCTCTTTTGACCTGGAAGTGAATGGTCATCCTATATGATCTTTCCTGCTACTTTCAAAATAAAAGCTGGCACAGTGGCATTTGTTAACCACCAGATGGAGACAAAGAGGAGTGTTCAGTGTGCAATTTCTGAGAAAAAAAAAAAATCAAACTGTGATGACCACAAATGACTAAAATCACATTCATATTGTTGGGAAATGGTCTAGTTTTTAAGCCACTGAGTCATTTTCAAGTGTGCCTGTGCACTATTCAATGATGACTTTCAGAGTGAGCAGCAATGAGAATTTGTTTTTTGCTCTCAAATTTTCTATATTCAACGTATTTCAATTGTGAAATAATTCAAGAAAAAAAAAAAAACAGTGCACAAAAGTAGTCTCTAATTCAGCAACACAATAAGGTGGACCTTTATTGCCAGGTGCAATAAACAATGTCAACACTTCACACTTTATATAGCCTACTCTATACACTGTATAGTTCATCTTGAATATATTTTATATTTTATTACACTGTGATTTATATGCCTTACTTTTTGAACTGATGTGGGACAGTACCTCAATTTTGTTGTTTCACTTTTGAGTGAAAGCAAGTTTAAGCTTCTCAAACACATTTGTGCTCGTCAGTTTTGTTTAAATTTAATAAAAATATATATTAACTTCAGTCCCTAACACCATAAACTAATGGAAGCCACAAGTACATCTAATGGATCAATATCAGGGCCTGATGGTGTTTCTAGATGATATGACTGCTGACAGAAGTCACAGGATGAATCCTGAAGTGCTTCACAGTACAAACGCATAAGGAGCCAAAACACACTGTGAAAGCAAAGAGATGGAGTATTCTTCAATGGCCAAGTCAGTCATCTGACCTCAACTCAACTGAGCGTGCCCTTCACTTACTGAAGACAAACCTGAAGGCAGGAAGACCCACACAGGCAGCACCTGAAGGCAGCTGCAGTAAAGGCCTGGCAAATTATGTTAGTCTGTCCATTACATCTGACCCCTCTGAAAATGAGGGACTACGTATAAAACAGCTGCTTGAATAAAAGCTGAAAGTCCACACTTCAATCACATATGAATGGCTTCATTTCAAATCCACTGTGGTGGTGTACACAGGCACAAATACGCAAACCCTGTCACCGTCCTAATACTTAAGAATCTGAGAGTAAAGGTATGGTAGTGGACTTGGTACTCACATCTCCAGGGTCTCTGATAAGAAACAGATGGTTGGTGTGGTGGTTGTACTTTAAACTGATGTGACAACATGCACACAAATGGACTGGATGTCGAGGTTTTGCTGTGGCTACATCAACATAGCAGTGATGTTTTGTTTTTGTTTTTTTTAACCATCCACAGGACAGAACATATACCTTTCTGCTTCTCCCAGGCATCCCATTTAGCCTTCCCGGTGAAATCGAACATCCCAGGGCGAGCTGCAGAGACAGGAAAGACAAAGACAAAGTAAATGAAACAAGTTAGAAGACTCCAGCTGTACTGGAGGTGTAATGGATTTGAGATTAAAAAGCCTCTAGACGGCTGGTTACTAAATAACAAGGCAGATGCCTTTAAATCAGTGGTTTTTAAAGTGGGTGCCTTATGTACTGGCCAAGGGTGGTGCAGGTATTTTAATCCCTCCCAGTAGATGTGTAATAATGGTTCACCAAATAAATAAATAAAAATCAGGCCACATAAAAAAATGCATTTACATATTTAAGTTTCAATAAATGCCAAAAATCACTGTATCACCATCATCATCTTACTAAGTATAATATCAAGGATCAAGGAACTTTATTGTCATACCAGGACATTTACATGTTATGGTACGAAATTAGTACTCAGGTCCCAGTTTAAGCCATTCAGAGCAAGACGTGAACAAGAATGAAATCTAAACATAAGGGCAATAATATAAACATTAGAGTAGAGAAATAAATATAACATTAGAGAAAATAAAAATAAACATTAGAGCAGAAATATATAAACACTGTGAAATTTAAACAATTAACAATTAAATAAAGTGAAAATAAGATAAGATAAGATAATATTATATAACAAACTGGTGAGGACAGCTCTTGGGTTCTGGTCATCATAGCAACATAGTTTGCTTTCCAGCACATGTTTTTCAGGTGCACAAGAGTCAGAATTTAGGGACTGTCAGAGCATGTGATGGTGACATTTCTCAAACTGTAAACTAAGGTCAAAGAAATGAACAACTGACAGCTGACCAAAAGAACCAAGAAATCACTGACATGGTGCTGTGCAGCACATATGACAGTGGTGACACTGAGCTGTGAGTACCACACTGCGTTTGTGGCAGGAGGCAGTAAGTGCTGTCTCACCTGTGTTGACGTCACCTACGGTGGCCTGCTTGAACAGGGAGTAGGTCTGCAGCATCTCTTCATCTGTGGGCTTCGCCTTCAGCTGCTTCACCTCAGCTGCTGCTGTATCAAATTTAGCCTGAAAAGGAGACGACAACTTTATTAACAACTACATTAACAACACTGCTGTCTTACTTTGTTGAAAACAAACTTTTGAGTAGTAGTTTTAATTTTAACCACCTCTGCTAACATATGTCATGCTTTTAACAGGCTAACATGAGCCTGTATTGAGATAATGTTCATTCCTTCACCTCCAGAGTTTGATAAGACAGAGATAATTGGTTAGTGTGTTGAACTTTAAACTAGTATGAGAACCTGCACACAAGCTGATCCGGGGCTGAACTCCAGCACAGCCTGAAACATCCCTCAAATCTGTCCAATGAGACTGTGAATCTAGAGATGAATGTAGTGTAACTGAGAAGAGGCAAAGTCCTACAAATACAATAAGCACATTGATTCACTCAGACCCCTCCACACACAACAAAGCCCCACAAGCTGTGCCACTCTGTGCCAAGTGGGCCAGAGGGGAGGACGAGGTTGGGTAATTGGGAATTTACTGAAAACACCTCATGAACTACAACAACCCGTACTGGAAAACTAACCACACTGTGCAAAGTATGCTGCTGGTGTTTGAATCCAAATATTAAAAAAAAAAAAAAGAAAAAGAAAAAAAGAAACCTATGAAAAAAACTCAGTTACACAAAAACAGAACCTGGGTGGATATAGGTGAAAGGTCAGGGAGATAAATCTGAACTCTGGCACCATTTTAATTTTAATACTCCTCCAAACTCGTGCTGGTCAGCTGTCAGATGTGGCAGTGTGTCTGACTGTGACAGGCTGGACATGGAAATTTAGGAAGTTTCCTTCCTAAATTTCATAAAAAAAATTCTAACTCTTACTGAATCTGAGCTCTTCACAGCTCACCCGTTCAAAGTCCACCTGCCAGCACCGAGGAGGAGGGAGCACATTTTGTTAACACTGGGCATAAACTGCACTCGGTGCACACGTGACCCCGCGGAATGAAGAACAAAGGTGAATTTTAAGTTTCACCACACAACTTCACACACTAACAGTCCGAGCCCTTACCGTACATCCGCGTACCCGTAAAAATTACCTTCAGTTTCCATGTGTCCGCTTTAGCTCAGGAAGCAAGGCCCGAGCCTCTATTTCATTTTGGTTAGCAAGACTTAACGCCAATGGCTTCCTCTACCGCTCGTTTAACGGGACACGGCGGAATATGAACTTGCTGTTCAATGCCTAAATGCTGCTAACTAATTTCACACCCACCTGGAGGTCAGCCATATTTAGTTAAGGATCCCACAAAGCAAGCTCGCCGTTCAGCAGGCACACGCCTCTACAGAGTCTGAGGGGGCAGAATCTACTGCTCCTTTCATCATGCAGCTGCTGTGCTAACAGGTCGACCCCGTGCTCCGACAACACGCCATCCCCTCAACGCCATTGGCTAACTCGAAAACTGACGGTCATTCATTGGGTGGCGTGAAGGTTGTAACCAATCACGGCTGCAGAAATCGGGAGCGTAATGATGAATAAATGATAAGAGATCGCCGTGTAACAGGAGCTGAAGAATACACGGAGTGTAGGGTGTGTGCAGAGAGCTGTAATAAAGCGAGTAGTAGCAGCAGCGCTTATGAGACATCCATCACCTAAGAACTTTTAATAAACGTGGCAGAGGTCACTAACAGGCGGATCGCGGTCCGGGTCCGGACCCAGACGCCGTCCTATGCGGACCCAGATCTTCAATCAATAAATTATTGAGGGATTCATCACGACGCGGCGCTAATGTTTTAACCGGCACAGCTTTTCTAGTCTTCACGGTATCTGTTTAGCGGACCTTACAGACCAATTGCATGCGAGATAAGCATACCACGTGACGCTGCTCAGCCAATCAAATTTGAGAGTGAAAGCGCGACTCTGAATACAGAGATGAGAGAGATGAGAGGTGAGCGACCGGTGGAAAGGGAAGTTAGCGATACAGGGAGATGACATTTATAGACAAGTGAGCCGGAGACAGGAAGAGAAGACAGAGAGACGACTGAGCGGGAGACAGCAAGAGAAGACAGAGAGGCGAGTGAGCGGGAGACAGGGAGAGACAATGGCCCTGACACCATTCCAGCCCAGATTTAAAGTCCTGGCAGGAGAAGTTTTAGCTCAGTTCTCTCACTGAACAACAGAAAGTGGGGGTATAAGATATAAGAGGGGAAGAAAGAGAAACTGTAAAACTGGTCAGTTGTTAAGATGTGTTATATTCATTTATTGTAAAAATTTGTTGAGACAGTTTACAAAGAAAAAAGGAAACTCAAGCTGCTGGTATTTTATTTTTCTAAAATTAATCACTTTATTATTTATTTTGCACAATTTTTCAAATGTTTTATTCATTTTTTCTATTTTATTTTCAAATGCAGCCTTAACCCAATGAGAGAAAAACATTATTATTATCATATGTATAGTTCAACATACACATATATACTTCACAACTTAAGTGACAATAAATATTTTTGAATTGTGCTTTGTTTAAGTTAGTTGCAGATGTTGATACAACTATGAGGCTACTTCTATATATATAAATATAAATATAAATATATCTCACTAATTCATAATGTTTGACATTATGATGTTCCGGACCTTCACTTGAAGAAATTTTCTCTCACTGGACCTCTTAAAATTTTAATTGAATACCCCTGGTTTATATGAAGGAACACATACCAAAAAAAAAAAAAAAAAGAAAAAATAAAGAAAACACCAAAATAGTGAATGAAGACTTAACAAAGAGTAAGCGCCTCAGACAATCGCTTTGTCCACTACTGCCAGCTTAGGGACCTTTCAGACCCTTTAGCGACTCTTTCTCAAAAAACACCCAGCGACTTTCCGTAGAAGAGAGTTGCCAGTACTGGCACTAATGATGTGTCAGTCGCGAACGAAACGACTCTTAGACCCGGATCTTTGAAGTCGGAGTGTGTCCGCACTGAGCAGGAGGGGGAGGGGTCGGGGTAGCAGACACAGCTCACACAGGATCAACACCTCAAACCTGAGGTATTTGGTTTGTCTTAATGCCAATCTACACTAAAGACGAGCAAAAACTGTTACATGGATGCTGATTTATTATTTCTGTTTTACACATTTTCATTTATATTTTCTTGTGTTAATCTCTAAGCTTCTCTATGTTGTTTCACTGAAAATAGTTAAAAATGTACAAATATTATACATCCAATCAGAGATTGGATTTTTTTTGTGAATTTGAGATGGGTATTTGTTTTTGTACTTAAAATGTATTTTTTTGTGCCCCCTTGTTCCATGTTGAGTATAATAAGCCATATAAATGACTTTTAATGTTTTACTCGTCAAGGCTTCCTGTCGTTGCCTGAATTATCTGATGTTCGAGTTTTTCGGATTTTGTAGTGTTTTATTGTGTTTTTTTATACTGCGCTGTGGTGTTTAGTTGTGTAGACTGAGACAGAAACAGAAAAACTGTCTGTCAGGACATATTTGCTGTTTTTATTGATGTCTATCTGTGTCTCTGCTGTTTGGTTTGGTTTTGGTTGTTGCTGCTTCATATAGTTACTACGACGACGTTACTATTATAAAAGGCAGGAAAGTGCCAGAGGCCTCAACTAAAAAGGCCACTGGAATAATATTGAGGAGAAATGAAGTGAGTCTCAGTTTTTTTGTGTGGAATAATCACCTGCAGCTTGTTTCATCAAGTCATTCTCTACAGAAAGACTGCAGACAAACAGATTGTCACATAAAATCAGTGGATCTCAGTCCATCTGTGTGTCAGTGAATGGAAATGGTCGTCTCTGAATTGTGTGTGAAAGATACGAAGGAGGAAAGAAGAGCCAATCAGTGGAGGAGCCGCTGATATTTCTACAGGACAAATGATGGAGAGGATGATTTCAGTTGATGTGCAGATAAATGATTTGTGTTTTCTCTCCAGATGAAGGTAGAAAGTGTGTGTGAGCTGATGTGGATGTGAATTCAGCATCATGAATCAGTGTGAGGACAGAGAGGAGGGAGCCCCTTCCCCTAAAAGCAGTCTGTGTGGGGACCATGAGATCCAGACCAAAGCTCAGAGGTGAGATGAGGATCTCTAACACGAGCCGCGCACGTCGGTGGAGGACCGGCCGTTTGGCGTCTGCGCCAGCGACGACAAGGCGGAAGAAAGCGGGCGACCAGGAAGTGGGCCTTGGAGCCAGGAGCAAGAGAGGGTCAAGATGGCCACAGCACCCTTTTATAGAGTGCCCTCATGTGGTGATAGGCTAACGAAGACTGAGGTGAACAAAACGGTGCAAAGCCGCACTGGGAGATGCAAGGCGAAACATTTCATCCTGCTACAATTGGAGAGCACTCCAAAAGAACTGACAAACATCCGGGCACAGGATTGACTACAGACTAAAGAGGACTCAGGTCTAAAGAAAGCCCTCAAAGATAAAGAAGAAAAAAAGGCTAAAGAAATGCATGTTAATGGTGCCCTTTAACTGAAAAATGCAGAATACAATATTTCAGCTTTAGAAGAACTTGTAAAACAGTTGACTAAACAGAACAAGAGCTTAAAGGGCAAAAATGAAGAACATCTGTCCAAGCTCAAAGACAAAGAAGCTGCCTTAGATGAGTCCAAGAGACAAAACAGCCATCTCAAAGAAACCATGGAACATCTGACCCTTAAACTCAAGACCCGTGAGTCAGAATTTAACAAGCCGAAGACTGAGTGTGCAGACCTGAGGGCAAAGCTGCTGCGTATCAAGGAGAGCATAGCGACATGCATGGATGATATTGATGAGCCAAAGAAATTAAGGAAAAGAATAATGAATCTGAAAAGGCACTACATAAATGAAGAGGAAGTAGAGCTTGATGAAAACACCAGGATGGCTTATCAGCATCAGATTGAATGTCTGAGAAAAAAGTGTGCCTTCCTTGAAAGGATCCAGCAGAGTCAACGTAATGAGAAGAAACATCTGGAGAAGACCCTTGCTAGCACATGTGAGCCGCTAAATGCGGTCTGAGCTCGGCTGGACAGCGGCTGGAGAACAGCTCTGACCTTCTTTCTTTCTGACTTTCATCATTAGATGAACTCTATGGGACTGAGCTGAGAGGGTTTTTCAGGCTCTATGTGATTTTCAGAGAGACAGTTAACACTCCATCCACAGAGTCAGAGGCCTCCTGGTCCTATCAGGACAAACTCCGCCTGATGAATTACATGATAAAGACCCAAATCCATAAATACTCTCACAATAAAGCATCTCAGCGGCTCTGATAGGTGATTATATCTCGGTGGCTGGTCACAGTACAAACAGAAAAACTGTCTGTCAGGACATATTTGCTGTTTTTATTGATGTCTGTCTGTGTCTCTGCTGTTTGGTTTGATTTTGTTTTGTTGTTTCTGCTTCACATAGTTCAGACTTTACTGTTAGAAAAGCAGGAAAGTGCCAGGGGCCCCAACTAAAAAGGCCACTGGAATAATATCGAGGAGAAATGAAGTGAGTCTCAGTTGGTTTGTGTGGAAAAATCACCTGCAGCTTGTTTCATCAAGTCATTTTCTACAGAAAGACTGCAGACAAACAGATTGTCAGATAAAATCAGTGGATCTCAGTCCATCTGTGTGTCAGTGAATGGAAATGGTCGTCTCTGAATTGTGTGTGAAAGATACGAAGGAGGAAAGAAGAGCCAATCAGTGGAGGAGCCGCTGATATTTCTACAGGACAAATGATGGAGAGGATGATTTCAGATGATGTGCAGATAAATGATTTGTGTTTTCTCTCCAGATGAAGGTAGAAAGTGTGTGTGAGCTGATGTGGATGTGAATTCAGCATCATGAATCAGTGTGAGGACAGACAGGAGGGAGCCCCTTCCCCTAAAAGCAGTCTGTGTGGGGACCATGAGATCCAGACCAAAGCTCAGAGGTGAGATGAGGATCTCTAACTGTCTATGACTCTTCTCCATGTCAGAGCTCAGCACTCACATCACTGCACCATCATTATTCACACTCAAAGCTCTGTGTGTGTTGTGTTGAAGGTCAGAGCAGCAGCACACACCAGACTCTGCTGGACCTGGACCTGAACATGGACCTGAGCCCAGCTGTGTGTCCATGAATTTGCAGCACTGGGAATGACCCACGAGCCGCGCACGTCGGTGGAGGACCGGCCGTTTGGCGTCTGCGCCAGCGACGACAAGGCGGAAGGAAGCGGGCGACCAGGAAGTGGGCCTTGGAGCCAGGAGCAAGAGAGGGTCAAGATGGCCACAGCACCCTTTTATAGAGTGCCCTCATGTGGTGATAGGCTAACGAGGACTGAGGTGAACAAAACGGCGCAAAGCCGCACTGGGAGATGCAAGGCGAAACATCTCATCCTGCTACAATTGGAAAGCACTCCAAAAGAACTGACAAACATCCGGGCACAGGATTGACTACAGACTAAAGAGGACTCAGGTCTAAAGAAAGCCCTCAAAGATAAAGAAGAAAAAAAGGCTAAAGAAATGCATGTTAATGGTGCCCTTTAACTGAAAAATGCAGAATACAATATTTCAGCTTTAGATATGTTGTCCCTGTCCGCATGTCCCTGGTAATAGAAACAAAGCTATATATATATAAGCTTTATATTAGTATTAGTAATAAGTTTTCCTGTTAAAATCACAGTTCCACTTGCAACCGTCATGCGATCAGATAAAAGGCCTCTCCAAACCAAGCTCCCGGGCTGAATTTCAACCCCAGCCCGCCCCTGGCAGGAAGTTAACTATACTCTGTTGGCTGGTTAGCCGATTCACAATGTAAAACTGTATTTCCTAGCTAGCTAGCTAACTTAACGTTATATATTAAACTGAAGTTATATCATAAGGTTATACCACACACACAGTGTGTGGTATAAAAGGCCTCTCCAAACCAAGCTGAATTTCAACCCCAGCCCGCCCCTGGCAGGAAGTTAACTATACTCTGTTGGCTGGTTAGCCGATTCACAATGTAAAACTGTATTTCCTAGCTAGCTAGCTAACTTAACGTTATATATTAAACTGAAGTTATATCATAACGTTATATCACACACACAGTAACGTTAAATATAAAATTAGAATAAAGACTAAATTACACTGGTCCGTGAAGGCTAACGTTATGGTGCTGAATTAATTCAGAGCAAGGGGGCTAAGGCTTGAGCATGTGAAACTGACGTTAGCAAGAAACTACGTTCGTGCTTCACCTCATGACAAGGTAGGTTAAAAATGAACACTGATAGAGTTCAATTTTGACACTGTACACTAGTGTTGTGTAATTTCAACACTGCCAGTGTTAAATTTCAACTACTGAAAGTGTTGCTTCAACTGTCACAGTGTAAAAATATTTTAACACTTTCAAAAATGTTGAATGAACTTGATTAAGTGTGGACCAATATAGACACTTTTGGTGTCAAAAATACAGAGTCATTTCAGCACTTGTTTAGTCATTTCAACTACAAGAATGCTGAATTACTAATTTTTGTTATTATTGATGTTTTTTCCATGCAGATATAGCCATAGTACAAGATGCACACACACACCGTAGTTTTAATTTTTAAATAAACAGTGTTTGAGTATGCATATTATGTGTGAGCATATGTAGCTTACTGTAGTACACTCTACTGACTGTATATCACGTATATCATTAGATTGTTTTTATATTAGTATTAGTAATAAGTTTTCCTGTTAAAATCACAGTTCCACTTGCAACCGTCGTGCGATCGGATAAAAGGCCTCTCCAAACCAAGCTCCCGGGCTGAATTTCAACCCCAGCCTGCCCCTGGCAGGAAGTTAACTATACTCTGTTGGCTGGTTAGCCGATTCACAATGTAAAACTGTATTTCCTAGCTAGCTAGCTAACTTAACGTTATATATTAAACTGAAGTTATATCATAACGTTATACCACACACACAGTAACGTTAAATATAAAATTAGAAGACTAAATTACACTGGTCCGTGAAGGCTAACGTTATGGTGCTGAATTAATTCAGAGCAAGCGGGCTAAGGCTTGAGCATGTGAAACTGACCTTAGCAAGAAACTACGTTCGTGCATCACCTCATGACAAGGTAGGTTTCATGTTCAAAGCGCAATGCTTCATGCGGTTTTTGGCAGATAAAGTTTTCTTTTTTGTTAAGAAATTGCTATTAACACGCACAATGCACTTGATAAATGCATGCACCTTTGTCTGTTTCAATGCCGAAGACCAATGTTAGCGATTGCACGTTTTCTGTGAGGGGGTTTAAGCTAGCGCCATCAATGTAACACGAGCATATGCTGCAGACGTTTGATTATTATATGGTCTTATAGCAATGCATTGAATGTATAGGGGGGGTTTCAAATGTTGGATGTTTAGACATTCATAATTGCCAATTTTATGTAACTTTCTGTGGCGGCATGCTCTGCTGTTGTTGTGTAACTCAGGTGAGTCTATTATGTGAGAACTGCCAGGCTCGTTGGCCTATCAAGGTAGGGGGCGAGGCAACTGCCGCGACTGCCTTTTGTTCTGGCTGTGGCTGCGTTCCGGGGTCTGTTTGTCGCTTCATTTGCGGCGGCGGCTATTCCCGGTCCTCCTCACTCCTTCCCCTCCGAGAAAGACGTCTGCCGATCCGGACATACGGCTCGGGTCACCTCGACCATTAACACTCCTGCTTCGCCTATGCCTGCTTTTTTCACAGTTTATACAATATTTGAGTTTTTCAGTCCATTTTGTTTTTATCCAGCTTCATATTCTGTAGAGCTCACATATATGACCTATGGCTGAGATACATAAACTCATTTATGCTTTGTTATAATGTGGCTTAGATGATTACATGTCAGTGTTGATGACATCAGTAAAAACTATGATAGAAAAACTCACTAACAACCTTTTATTTCACTATGAAACCAAGATTTCAACTTAATACTAAGTAATGAGAACTGTAACAAAATATATTACAATTCTATTAATTAATAAAAACTAAATGAAAATATGAAAGACAAATGAATGGACACATTAACTAATTAATAATCCTTAAAGTTAATTCTAATAATTTAATATAAGGCCTCATTTAAGGAGTAAGTTGAGGATTAATGTGGACAGTCAAACATCTAGATCTTCCTCTAGATGTTCACTGATGAAATATCCCACGTTTTAGCTTCTCCTCTCAAGATAAACCCAGATGCTGAAGAGTATTTTAGTCAGTCAGCATCTGAATGATCAGCTGCTCTTCAGTGAAGAGGAAATGTAGCTGTGCCAATGCTAATGTTAATGCTACGTCAGCTTTTCAGAGTTTCTAATGAGAAGTGGATTTACTGAGGAGAGTCAGTCTGTTTTTTTAACTGCAGAGCAAAGTCACATGGTCAGTGTGTGAGTCAACAAGTAAACAGCTGTAACCATGGTAACTGAACACAACAATGATGGAGACAGCTTGACCTTCAAAATGCTTAGACTCAAAAATCATGTCTCAGATTTCACAGACTAAATCTAAAAACTGGTAAATGGCTGCATTTATATAGAACTTTTACCCACAGCTCTTTACATGCTGCCTCTCATTCACCCATTCACACACACTGATGGCAGCCAGCTGCCATACAAGGTGCTGGTCTGGCCATCAGGGCTGGTTTGAGGTTGAGGTTTTTAGCCTAAGGACACTTGATGTTGACAGGATGAGAGCTGTGATTAATGGACAAACCTCTCTACCTGCTGAGACACAGCTGCCCTGTACTTACAACTAATAAACAGTTTTATTAGAGTATTCAAACAAAATCAAATCAGGTACCAACATTAACACAGTTACAGTCAAGACCTGAAGTATTTGGACACTTATTGTTCTTCAGGCTCTAATTTTAGCCCAGTTTTCAAATGCCGGTCTGTTAGTTTGCTGTGAGCTGCAGAGCAAACTGAGAGTTTTGTTCCTTTGATTTTTCTTTCAACACAAATGTTATTTGACTTTTTCTTCATTGTTTCCTCTTCAGACTGAGCAGCTGTAACCTCTCAGAGAGAAGCTGTGAAGCTCTGTCCTCAGTTCTCAGCTCCCAGTCCTCTAGTCTGAGAGACCTGGACCTGAGTAACAACAAGATGCAGGATTCATGGGTGAAGTTTCTGTCTGGTGTGCTGAAGAGTCCACACTGTACCCTGGAGACTCTCAGGTCAGATCAAGTTCCAGTTTCTTTGAAATGACTGCAGATATTTCATAAGTCCATCGATGCTGACTTTAGAGAGGCCCATATCTAATGATTTTCACAGTTTATACAAACTTTGAGTTTTTCTGTCTTTTTTATCCAGCTTCATATTCTGTAGAGCTCACATATATGACCTCTGGCTGAGATACACAAACTCACTTATGCTTTGTCATAATGTACCTGTCAGCGTTAAAGACATCAGTAAAAACTATGATAGAAAAATTCACTAACAACCTTTTATTTCACTATGAAACCAAGATTTCAACTTAATACTAAGTAATGAGAACTGTAACAAAAATATATTACATTTCTATCAACTAATAAAAACTAAGTGAAAGTATGAAAGACAGATGAATGGACACATTAACTAATTAATAATCCTGATAGTTAATACTAATAATTTAATATATGGTCTCACTAAAGGAGTAAATTGAGGATTCATGTGGACAGTCAAACATCTAGATCTTCCTCTAGATGTTCACTGATGAAATATCACTATGTTATCCCATGTTTTAGTTTCTCCTCTCAAGATAAACCCAGACACTAAAGAGTATTTTAGTCAGTCAGCTTCTGAATGATCAGCTGCTCTGCAGTGGGGAGGACAGGTAGCTGTGCTAATGCTAATGCTACGTCAGCTTTTCAGAGTTTCTAATGAGAAGTGGATTTACTGAGGAGAGTCAGTCTGTCTTTGATTGTCCTTTCAACACAAATGTTATATGAGTTTTTCTTCATTGTTTCCTCTTCAGACTGAGCAGCTGTAACCTCTCAGAGAGAAGCTGTGAACATATGTCCTCAGTTCTCAGCTCCCAGTCCTCTAGTCTGAGAGACTTGGACCTGAGTAACAATGACCTGCAGAATTCAGGGGTGAAGCATCTGTCTGCTGGACTGAGGAGTCCACACTGTACCCTGAAGACGCTCAGGTCAGGATCCATAAACCTGTTTAGCTGATGACTCATATCTGATTTACATCAGTGAATAAACAGTCAATTTGTGTAGGACTGTTCAAAGTAAATTGTACTGTAGTTCAGCAGAACTTTCTGGACTTGTTTTTGCTTCAATTGTTAATGATGTTTTCTACTCTTACAGATGATTTTTAAGGTATTTGACTTAAATGCAATGAACTTGAACCTAAATGGACCAGAGCCAAAATCACGAAAATCGACCAACCAGACCAGCAGGTGTTGACAGAGGGTTCCTGTGTGATGTTGTGTGTGTCTGCAGGCTGTCAGGATGTCTGATCACAGAGGAAGGCTGGGCTTCTCTGGCCTCAGCTCTGAGCTCCAACCCCTCCCATCTGAGAGAGCTGGACCTGAGCTACAATCATCCAGGAGACTCAGGAGTGAAGCTGTTGTCTTCTGGACTGAAGGGTCCACACTGGAGACTGGACACCCTCAGGTATGGAGAGACCTGCTGCAGCCACAGACAGTGTGTGATAGAGGAGGAAGAGCTGGAAACATTTAGTGTGTCACAGCTGATGACAGATCTCTACAGAAGTGCTTTGAATTCAACAGCTACACACATTCTGACTTCAGTATCTCATCATGACTCACTGTGTCATATTTAAGAGAAAATATTTGACAATCATTAAATCAGGTGTGGTCAGCTGTTTTCTGTGACCTGAGCAGGACTTTCTCAGACTGGATTTCATGAAATCTTTCCTCCATGTTGCCTCCCTGCTCCGTATAATTCCAAGATAAGGACCTGTGTAAGCATCTGTGTATGAGAGCCATGTAATGTCCATGTTTGCATGCTGAAAGAGAACGTGCTGGTCTGACTCCCCTCCTCCTTTCAGGGTGGAGCCTGGTGGAGTCCGATGGTTGAGACCAGGGGTCGATTTCACGAAGCAGGTTATGTGGAAACTCTGAGTATGTTAAGCCTGAAATGAGGGAAACCCAGAGTTAACCGTTTCAATAAGAGAGGTAAATTAACCCCGAGTTAGGGGTAAGTCAAGGAGTAAGTTAAGCCCATTTCATAAAGCGAGGTAACTCGTACTCGGAGTCTGTTACCATGGTAACTTAGTCTGTGAACATAACCTGGTCGGGAGCAGGTTTTATTCCAGAAACCCAGAGTTTGTTTCGGACTCCTCCCCTGGAGTGCATAAAAGCTGAACCGTTTCCTTATAATTGAGTCTCCATAGAACCTGCTTAAAATGGCATGTCCCTTTCTGGAAGACCCGATTGATGAAGAAGCAAGACTGATTCGCAGAGAACTGCGATTGCGTCGGGCGAGGATTTTCCGTCCACGTTTGGATACGTTTTCATATCCTCCCGACTTTTTCTTTGAACGTTATCGTTTTTCGTTACAGTCACTGCAATACATTCACAACCTCATCCGCCCTCTCATCACTCACATCACCCACCGTGGACGTGCACTCACCACTGAACAAATACTTTGCATTGCTCTACGTTTTTTTGCAAATGGAAGTTTTCTTTATAATATCGGCGATGCAGAACACATAAGCAAAGCAACCGTTTGCAAGGCTATAAGAAAGGTGTGCCTCGCTCTGAAGCGGTTTTTATCAGTTTTTGTTGTTTTTCCCGGACACAAACCTGTGAGAGCCATCAAAGAAGAGTTCCATGGGATTGCAGGTAAATAATTTTAAATGATTAATAACTTTTCTGTCAATAACATGTTGCTGTGACCTCTGGGAGCAATAATTTGAATGTCTTTTAGGATTTCCCAATGTGATTGGCTGCATTGATGGCACCCACATTCCTATCACTGCTCCTTCAGAAAATGAAGGAGATTATGTGAATAGGAAGTCCTTCCATAGCATCAATGTGCAGGTACATACATTGACTACTACTTTTAAATGTCAGAGCACAAATATTTCAACTAACTTGTCTCATTTTCTGTACTGTCAAGATCATTTGTGATGCAGCACACATTATCACAAATGTGGAAGCCAAGTGGCCCGGGTCTGTGCATGACTCCCGCATATATAGAGAGTCTACAATAAGCAATAGACTGGAACGTGGTAAGTGGTCTGAAACATTGCTGTTTGTCACCGCAAAGATCTTTGTCTAATTTTTCTGAGAAAAATATCAGAAGTAAAAAATGTGACTTCACTTGCAGGAGAGATTCATGGCTTCCTTCTGGGTGACAGGGGTTACCCCTGCCAACGAAATCTTATAACCCCTTACCCAGACCCTCAACCAGGACCCCAGCAGCACTTCAATGTGGCACACTGCAGGACGAGAGCCAGGGTAGAGATGACTATAGGCCTGTTGAAAGCCCGTTTCCAGTGCTTACGTCATCTCAGAGTAACCCCTGAGAGAGCCTGTGACATAATTGTGGCATGTGTTATTCTCCATAATATTGCAACTATTAGAGGAGAGCAACACCCTGCCCTACAAATAGAAGACCCTGAGGAGGACCCCATCCAGCTCCCAGAAAATCAGGATGGAAGGGCAATCAGAGATCTGATCTGCAACAACCATTTTCCATGTTAAATTACAGCCACACAGAATACCACACTGTCACACGTTCATTTTATTTAGTCTTCCTTATATCCTACAGACAGACAGAGACAAAGAGAACATTTTTATATTTCCAACTAACCCGATTGAATTATATTTTTATATTTCATTTTCAACTGCCTCCAAGTCCATTTTTCGCCCCCTGGGTTGCACCTGCATGAACAGGGGGCCAACAGCATTTTTTGCATGCAATATTTTATGAGTGATTAAAAACAAAACTTACGCATTGACTCGAGCAGTGATTTTTTCCCATGCGTTTTCTCTATCTTTTGCCGCTGCCACTGTGTTGCTTTTTTTCCGGAAAATATGCTCATATTCACCGTATGCCTCCATCAAAATTTCAAGCTCCAGGGGTGAAAAAAATGTTGAGCGCTTTCGTTTTGATCCCACTTCCATGGTGAATCAAGGAATCGGGGCTCCATTGATGATGGCTTATTTATAGTCGTGGTGCACGCGCTTGACTCGGAGTCAACATACTCAGAGTTGACAAAACTAATGTGAATCAGCTGTGTTGAAACAGGAAACTCAGAGTTTTTCATCTCAGGGTTTGTCAACTCAGGGTTAACACTCATACTCAGAGTTTGTTGAACCTCCTTCATGAAATCGGCCCCAGGTCTGAGGAAGTGTGCTTTTCATTTGATTCCTGAAAACAAAGCAGCTCACATTAAACCATCTTCAAAGTGTCAATCAATGATCAGGTGATAGATCAATAACTGCAGCTGTGTTGTGTCTTCTTCTCTCCATCAGATTTCTGTGAACTCACCATCAACACAAACACAGTAAACAGAAAGATCAAGGAGAGGAGGAGTTTATATATCAGTGAGTTACAGAGGAATCAGAAGGAAAGGACACAGAGAAAACTGTGTGTTTGGAGAGAACGATCAGTCCTGGAGTCTGAACTGCTCTGATGGTGGTTACTCTGTTTGGCACAATAACACAACGACACCTGTCTCCTCCTCCTCTTCCTCCTCTTCTTCATCATCTTCCTCTGGCTCTCACAGAGTAGCAGTGTATGTGGACTGTCCTGCTGGCTCTCTGTCCTTCTACAGAGTCTCCTCTGACTCACTGATCCACCTCTACACCTTCAACACCACATTCACTGAACCTCTGTATCCTGGGTTTGGGCTCTGGTCTTCTGGTTGCTCAGTGTCTGTGTAGAGTGCAGCAGAGAGAGTCTCCTCCTGTTAGAGAAACTCTCACTGTTGAACAGATAGTTCAGTCTGTACATGTCTGTCTCTTTCACTCACACACATCTTTTCAGATTCATATATTAAAGCAGTTTATTTGTTAAACTCTTCTAAATGATTCCTTGTAAACTTCTTCCTCTTCCAGTCCTTTAAAGATGGAACTTGTCAAACTGTCTTTCAGAGGTTCAGAGTTAGAAAGTTCCTGACTACTCTGAAAAGTTTGAGCCTCGATTCTATGAATTTTAAAAGTAAAATAAAAAAAAAGACTCAGAAAATATGAGACTGAAAACCAGCAGCTGAAATTTGAGTAAAACAAGAAGCTGTGAAGTTTATTTGAAAAATGTTTAAAGAGTTTTTCAACCTCATCTATCATTTTTTACAGTGTATACCTGGTTTTCACCCTGTTCTTCATGTTTTACAGTGAATCCTCTGGCTGCTGATAATACTTGTGTACTTTTACTGCTGATGTTGTCATATGTCGTTACATATTGTTGACAGTCCTTTCCCTTGTGATATTTTCCATGTTGTCACCCTGGTTGTTGTGTTTTTAACAGTGCAGCCTAACTTCCACTTTACATCTGCTGGTTTTTGTTTTTTACAAGTTCATTACACTGTTGTAATATTTTACAGTGCATCCCCTGGCTGTAAGTTAGTCCAGAGCTCATCGATGACCATCATTTTTTATTATATATATTCTGTGTCACCTTTGTTGCCATTTTACACAGTGCACAGCCTAAATTCTTTTACAGCGTATTTCCTGAGAATCAGTGTTAGAATTTTTTACAGTGCATCTCCTGTTTATCATTTATCAGTGATCCTTTTACAGTGTATCTGCTTGTAATGAAAACACATATGGAATAATACATGGAACATTATTCAAACTATGACCAGTCCTCATCTTCCTGCTGATGTCATCAATACTGATTGGTACATATTGATCCTAATAATCAGTGAGAGTCCTGTTGGACACTTGTCAGTGTGACCACTGGAGGGCAGTAAACTCTCTGATTATTTGTCCATCAGTCAGAAATCAGTATTTATAGCAGTGTAATAATATGTGTGTTCACATTCAGAGAGTCATTATCAGACTGATGAACATTAGAGCTAAAATAAGTCAGTAAATATGGAATAATGTCAGTGTGAACATCAGTATCATTGTCAGTGCTGTGTGCAGAGTTGTAGTTACTGACAGTGACCACTGGAGTGCAGAAGACTCCTGTTCAGTCAACACTAAAGACTGAGAAGCAACGATAAATAAACAAAAGAAGTCAGATCAGACGATCAGTCATGTTTACATGTGTTGATGGAAAAATGTGGAGGGTTGAAGAACTTGAAGAACCTCTCTAATTTTAAAACTAACCTTCTTGTTTGACAAAGCTTATAATTAGTTGTAGTTACAGTCTTAGTTATTATGACTAAACTCATAGTCACAATTATTTCTATAGACACTGTTACAGTTAAGGATAAAGCCCATAGTAGGGCTGGCTCAGGCAACTGAACCATCCCTTAGTTATGCTGCTATAGGCCTAGGCTGCTGGGGGACTTCCCATGATCTACTGCGCACTTCTCTCTTTCTCTCCTCAGACCCACTCTCAAATTTATTAGCCTTTATTACATGTCATTAACTCTGTGTCCTCTCTGTCCCGTAGTCCTGTGCTTGTTTCTCTCTGGTCTCTCTTTCTCTGTACCTTTCTGCAGGTATCTCTGGCTCCGGAGCTGCATGTTCTATGGTCCTGGCTCCACCCACCTGCTGCTGTTTATTGTCTACAATTATCCATTTCTAACACATTACTATGTTTAATGTTCCACTGTGCTACAGATAAATTTTGGATTAATATTCTTTGCAGACTGTAATGTAAATAATTACCAATCATGACAGCTTTTTGCTTCTGTGCTCTGTTTCCTATCATAACTGTAATCTGCTGAGCACACAGTATCCACCAACTGTTCACTAACTGTAACCTAAACGCTGGCCCTCTAACATTGTCCATTGCCAACCCTGTTTGTATTATGTTGCATGTCCTTCTCCCCCTCTCCTCCATTCCCAGCTGTCCTATCTTCCTCCTTTTCCTCCTTTCACCCAGCCCGGCCATCGGCAGGAGGGTCCCCCATCTGAGCCAGGTTCTGCTCAAGGTTTCTTCCTGTTAAAAGGGAGTTTTCCTTGCCACTGTCGCCTTAAGTGCTGATCTGGGGTCAGGCTCTGGGTCTCTGTAAAGTGCTTTGAGACAATTTTGTGGAAGGCGCTATATAAATAAAATTGAGTTGAATTGAATTGAATTGAATTGGTTACTTACCTGAGGCAACTGGTGGTGTAGATCTCCTCCAGCTTGGGAAGATGAGTCCCGATTATCCCTTGTGCACTGGACAAAACACACTGAAGTGCTGTTCTGCTGCAGAGCAGCTGTGATACCACGTGGAGATGCAGCATGTTAGAATGCTCTCTATGGAGGAGCGGTAGAAGGTTACCAGCATCTCTTGTGGTAGTCCGGCCTTCTCCAGTGTCCTCAACAACCGCTGCTGTGCCTTTTTCACTTGTGAGGTGCTCAGAGATGTGTGCTCCCAGGAACCTAATGCTGGACTCTCTCTCCACTCTTTCACTGCTGATGAAGACCGGAGTGAAGTCCTCAACCTGGGATCTCCTAAAGCTGATGACGAGCTCCTTGGTCTTTCCAGCGTTCAGAGAGAGCTGGTTCTCTGAGCACCAGTCCACCGGTTTCTGTATCTCTGCTCTGTAGGCTGATTCATTGCTGTTGTCGATCAGCGCGACCACAATTGTGTCATCTGCAAATTTCACTTTAGTGTTGGTGTCAAATGCAGGGACACAGTCGTGCCTGAACAGAGAGTACAGGATGGGACTGAGCACACACTCCTGTGGCATACCTGTGCTCAGGGTGATTTTGGAGGATGTGTGGGGGCCCAGTCTCACTGCCTGAGAGCACTCTGTGAGGAAGTCCTGGATCCAGTTACAGAGCTGTGGGCTCAGGCCGAGCTGGTGGAGTTTGGTGGTGAGTTTTCCAGGGATGACTGTGTTGAAGGCAGACCTCAAGGAACTGTACTGTCTCCCTTTCTATTCACCACCTACACGGCTGACTTCCAGTACTCTTCTGAGTTATTTCACTTCCAGAAGTACTCGGATGACACAGCCATAGTCGGGTGTGTGGAGAGAGGACGGGAGGATGAGTACAGGGGCCTTGTGGAGAGCTTTGTTAGGTGGTGTGGGGAGAATCACCTGCAGCTGAACGTGGCCAAGACAAAGGAGATGGTGGTGGACTTTAGTAGAAGTCAGTCCCCGCCCTCCCCTGTCTGTGTTAGTGGGAAAGATGTAGAAGTGGTGACTTCTTATAAGTTCCCGAGTGTTCATCTGGACAATAAACTGGAGTGGTCCACAAACACTGATGCTGTCTACAGGAAGGCCATGAGGAGACTTTACTTCCTGAGGAGACTCAGGTCCTTTCAGTGTTTGCAGCAGGATGCTCCACATGTTCTACCAGTCTGTTATGGCGAGCACCATCTTCTTTGCTGTGGTGTGCTGGGGTGCTGGCATTAAAGCAAAGGATCAATCATGGACAGTCCCTCCCACCCGCTCCATAAAACTGTGAACAATCTGGGAAGCAGTGTTTGTGTGTTTGTGTGTGTGTGTGTATATATATATGTGCAATTATCTGCTGCTATGTGTGTATGTATATGTATATAAGACCCCCTCCTGTATATGTTGTATTACTTTTCCATGTTTATTTTTCCTATATATAGTGTAATTATTGTTCCTTGTGACTGCTGCTACAACTGAATTTCCCCATGGGGATTAATAAAGTAACTCTTAATCTTAATTTCAGGCACTTTGGGACTGTTTCCAGAGACAGAGACAGGTTGACGATGTTTGCGAAGACTTCAGCTAGTTGTCCTGCACAGTCCCTGAGAACCTGTCCTGGGACGTGATGCCTGCAGCTTTGCGTGGGTTAATTCTGCTCAGTGTGCGCTGCACATCGCGTGTGCTCAGTGCCAGAGGCTGTTCCTTTCCTGTGTCCGTTGTCAAACCAAGCAAAGAAGTTGTTGAGCTTGTTGGTTAGTGAGAGCTCTGATGTCTGGCCACATGCTCCTGGTGTTGGTGCTACTGAGGTGGTTCTCTACTCGCTGTCTGTAGGATTCTTTAGCCTTCTTTATGCCTTTCTTTAGATTGTGTCTGGCAACACTGTATGCTGTGTTGTTGCCAGATTTAAAGGCATTATTCTGTGCTTTTAGTAGGTTTTTTACCTTCTTCCACTGTTTGTGGTTTGCATACCTCTTTATTTGCTTGGGCACTGTGACATGTTCTACACAGCTGTCGATGTAGAAGTTTACAGTGGCTGTGTATTCCTCCAGCTCCAGCTCTGTGCTTTATTAATTTCTGACCACTTTTCTGTTACATTGAATTTTAAATAAACCTACTATAAGGTCATGGCGCTGAGTGCATTTTCTATGAACTACAGAGCACTGACCAGGTTTTTCCAGATTTACTATAAATCTTATGATGAATCTAACAGGATGCTTTGGTGAATTAGTGTTTTCAGTGTGATTAAAATGGGTAAGAACAAAAGACTCACACAAGGAAAGCACACATTTTAATATGTCTTCTGATCTTTGTCAAGGGTCAAGGACAGCAACATAAAATAAACATTTCTATTATTTATGTTGTTGATTAAAGCTACTGTAGAAATAGACTCGTGATTCATTACAAATTCTGGTGAAAACCTCCGTCAGTGTGTTTAAGTTTATTACTTTATAATCCCTCAAACTGGGGAAATTTATTCTCTGCATTTTATCCACACCAAGTGTATTTCTGTGTGTGTGTGCGTGTGTCTGTGTGTGTGACACTGTGGGCTGTCTTTTGGGTATTCTTAGCTGTTGCTTTTGCGACTGAGACAGTGAATCTGCAGCAGTATCAACACTATGAAGTTTGATTTTTGCACCAAATTTCAGACAAAATGTCGTCCACAGGTGTCAGCCATATTTATGTAGAGAGAGGTGAGAAAAGAGGTGAGAAAACACAGATGGGAAAAAAACACTGATGTGGTGGTGTGATGTTTACGTTCCACTGAGTGTGTATAACCCAAAGGAAACTGATGTCCTAGTTGTGCGTCCTATCATCACACAACCTCTTGAGTTTAGTAATGTCCCTGTAGGTTCACATCTCTGAGCAGGACCTGTGAGAGCACACAGGGTATGTTTCATGTGTTTTCTCTGTTAGACGCAGCTGTGAAGTTTTAGTGTGATTTGTGTGGCTCAAATTGTCTTGAGGTTCCTGAGCAAAAAGGTTGCTCTGTCCTTACAGCCAGCTGTCCATCTTAGACGAGAGCTTTCAAGTTTCTACCCTTCACAACTCAACAAAGATGTGTGTGTATGTATGTGTGTTTAACTGTGAACTAAACTTCAAGCAGTCTCTCTTCTACAGTCCTTACACTATATGAATCCCCAGGCATGGGTGGATTTTGTATGTGTGCATAAGTCAGATTGTGTGTGTTTGTGTGTTTCTACATGTGAGTGTTTGTTGTGTTCATATCTCTGCTTTTCATCCCAATCTGTCAGATGTGAGTGAGCGAGTTGTGTTGTAAACATTACTTCTGCTTTTATTTCTGCTCTTTTATTTTACATATTCTTTTTTTTTTTTTTTTTTTTTTAAAAACACATGACTGAAGAACTGCACACACATTCCAATGTGCATGGACTTTGTGCAAATGGCGATAAATTCTCTTGAATCTAGAATGTGAAGCTGAGTCCCCACAATGTGGATGAACTAAAAGACAAGTGTCCCCATAATGTATTATAACATACACATACACACACACACACACACACACACATGTTCTGTTTTCTTTTCAAAATCAAAGGGACATGATGATGTCACATGTGATGATGTCACCAAACATATAAATACAGATGAGGTTGAACTTCACAGCACTTCTGAATCCAGACACACAGTGATTGTGTAAGATTGCAGCAGCACAGCTACCATCAAGAATCAGCAATGGACAAGAGGGAAGACAAAATACGGTCTAAGATTGCAGCAGCACAGCTACCACCAAGAATCAAGATTCAAGAATCAGCAATGGACAAGAGGAAAGACAAAATACAGTCTAAGATTGCAGCAGCACAGCTACCATCAAGAATCAAGATTCAAGAATCAACAATGGACAAGAGGAAAGACAAAATACAGTCTAAGATTGCAGCAGCACAGCTACCATCAAGAATCAAGATTCAAGAATCAACAATGGACAAGAGGAAAGACAAAATACAGTCTAAGATTGCAGCAGCACAGCTACCATTAAGAATCAAGATTCAAGAATCAGCAATGGACAAGAGGAAAGACAAAAGACAGTCTCTTAAGACTGAAGAGCAGGATTTGCAGTCGGAGCTGGAGGCCTTCAAGGAGAAGTACACTTACTTAAGTCAATCTGGGGAATGTGAGAGTGAGACAGATGAAACTGACCAACAGAGTGATTTTATATTCAAAAGACTTCAAGATAGTCTGACAAACATTTTCGAAGAGTATGTACTACAGATAAATGACTTACATGACTCTCAGGAAAAGCAGTTGGCAGACCTTAAACACCAAGAACTTATGCGAGAAGAATCTGAAAAGAAACTGGCATTGCAAAATGAAGAAACGTCCAGGATGTTGAGAGAGCAGGCAGAAAAATATAACTGTGAGCTGTTGAAAGTGAAGGAAGAGCTCAGTCAGGTGAAACAGCTCAGGCAGAAGGAGCAGGAGGAGCAGGAGGAGAACAAAAGGTTGGTGGAGAAGCTGCAAAAAGAAAAGGAGGATTTGGTAGAAAATGAGAAGTTACAATCAAAACAGATGGAAGAATGGAGAAGGGAATCTGAGGAATTAAAGCACACTGTCTCAGTACTAACGACAGACCTCAGAGATAGAGAAGAAAAAATGGCTGAACAAATACGTGCTATTGATATCAGCGCAAAGTCTCTGAAAGACACACAAGACCGTAATTCAGCTTTAGAAGACCTTGTAGAACAGTTGAATAAACAGGTCAAGAGCTTAGAGGGTGAAAATGAACATCTGTCCAAGCTCAAAGACAAAGAAGCTGCCTCAGATAAGTCCAAGAGACAAAACAGCCATCTCAAAGAAACCACGGAACATCTGACCCTTAAACGGAAGGCCCGTGAGTCAGAATTGAACAAGCTGAAGATTGAGTGTGCAGACCTCAGGACAAAGCTGCTGCGTATGAAGGAGAGCATAGCGACATGCATTGCTGATATTGATGAGCCAAAGAAATTAAGGAAAAGAATAATGAATATGAAAAGGCACTACATAAATGAAGAGGTAGTAGAGCTTGGTGAAAACACCAGGATGGCTTATCAGCATCAGATTGAATGTCTGAGAAAAAAGTGCGACTTCCTTGAAAAGATCCAGCAGAGTCAACGTAATGAAAAGAAACATCTGGAGAAGACCCTTGACAGCACATGTGAAGATATGTTTAGGACCACCAGTGTTCTCATGACAACAGTTAATGAAAAGACTGTGGAGGTGGAAAAGATGAAGAAAGCAGTTCAGGAGACAAAAAAGCCAAAGAGTATAAACTCATGGATTAAAAAGAAAGTACTGAGAAAAAACAGGGTTCACCCAGCTGCTCAGGAGGAAGCACCACCCCTCCAACCAGAGTCCAAGAAGCTGCCTTCTGACACAGGTCACAGGATCATACATGTCAGGCCGTATTCAGCTGATGGCAAGCCACCAGTTGATGTCAAGCCACCAGCTGACAATTAAAACTGTAAACAAAATCCCCCTCTCCACCCCCCACCCTTCCCCTATCCCCACTCCCCCCGACCCCTCGAGTTTTCTTATTTTTTCCTCCCCACTGTTGCCTCGTGCTTGCTAGGGCTAGCACCCCCCTCTCCAACCACTCCGCCACCCCCCCCCCCCCCCCCCCCCCCCACATCCCCCCACCCCACACCCACTTCCCCCACCCCCCCCACTCCCAAAGCCAACGGTCGAGGCAGATGGCCGCCCACCAAGAGTCTGGTTCTGCTCTGAGGTTTCTTCCTATAAAAAGGGAGTTTTTCCTCGCCCACTGTTGCCTAGTGCTTGCTCTTGGGGGCTTGTTGGCTATTTTCCCATTAATAAATCTCATAAAATCAAATTAATATGTAGTTGAAGTTATTGTACTGTACTGTATTTATACTACTTGTATTTTCACACACACTTTGCCACAGATTTTTAACTTTTAGATGGTTAAATTATGTTAGAGACAGCCTTACCAGTAGGCTGAAGTTTCATTTTTGGTCTATTCAATCGAGACTATTTCATTTACAATTTAATTATCAGTTTATCCTTAGAAATGTTAGGAGTGGCCAGATTTACAGTTTGGTACATTCTGAGGAAAAAAAGAGAACAGTGGTGAGCTTGGGAACTCAAAAAGGCCTGGACGTCCACGGAAGACAACAGTGGTAGATAATCGCAGGATCCTTTCCATGGTCAAGAACACAACATCACAACATCCACCCAAGTGAAGAACACTCTCCAGGAAGTAGGTGTGTCAGTATTAAAGTCTACCATAAAGAGAAGGCTTCATGAGAGTAAATACAGAGGGTTCATCACAATTAATTAGCCTCAAAAATAAAAAGGCCAGATTAGACTTTGCCAAAAATCATCTGAAGAAGCCAGCCCAGTTCTGGGACAGCATTCTTTGGACAGATGAGACTAAGATCAACCTGTACCAGGTCTGTATCTCTCCCTTTGTTTTCTCTACATGAATCGCTATCTTTCATTTTATTTCTACCGTCTTTTCATGCGTAACTTGCCCCTAACTCTCTCATCTGTCTGCACTGAGTCGTAATGTTTACCACCTAGAATGCACTGTGTGTCTGTGCATTTCCTTATCCACTAAACCTCGACCCCAAAGACTACAAAAGCTGCGCTGGTTAAAATAGAAGTGTCAGGTTTTAAATCATAACCTTCTGTTTCTGTAACCTTTCTGTTTTGGCTGTAGGTCCAGGTCCGTATGGGACAGCTTCTGGGTCCAGCTGGGTAGGCTGCTGGGGAACTTCCCATGATCCTCTGCACACTTCTTCTCTCTTTCTCTCCTCAGACCTACCCTCACATTTATTAACCTTTATTACATGTCATTAACTCTGTGTCCTCTCTGTCCCGTAGTCCTGTGCTTGTTTCTCTCTGGTCTCTCTGTCTCTGTACCTTTCTGCAGGTATCTCTGGCTCCATAGCTGCATGTTCTGTGGTCCTGGCTCCACCCACCTGCTGCTGTTAATCGTCTACAATTATCCATTTCTAACACATTACTATGTTTAATATTCCACTCTGCTACAGATTCATTTAGGATTAATATGCTATGCCAACTGTAAATAATTACCAATCATGACAGCTTTTTGCTTCTGTGCTCTGTTTCCTATCATAACTGTAATCTGCTGAGCACACAGAATCCACTAACTGTTCTGTAATCTGAATGCTGGCCCTCTAACATTGTCCATGTCCAACCCTGTTTGTATCATGTGTTATATAATACAATCTGATATAAATGGACTAACAGATTGTATCTCTGAGTACACTGGGTTCTGTGTAGATAATTCCATCAGCACCAAAAAGGTCCGCTGTTATCCAAATAATAAACCATGGGTCACAAGTGAGCTGAAGAGCTTACTTAATGAAAAAAAGAAGGCTTTTAAGACAGGGGACAAGACAGAACTCAAGAGGGTACAAAAAGAGCTGAAAAGGAAACTAGGGGAGAATAGAAACAACTATAGGAGTAAGCTGGAGGAAAAACTGGAAAATAATAAAGCCAGAGCAGTCTGGAGTGGGATGAGGGAAATAACTGGCTTCAACAGGAAAGACAGAGGCACTGTTGAAGGGAATATGCAGTGGGCCAATGAGCTAAACCAGTTTTTTAATAGGTTTGACACAGCTACCATCAACAGCAGCTCTATTACCAAGCCACTGCCCCATCTTCCACTCACCAGTTGCAGCCCGCAGGCCCCAACACCTTCTCCCCCTCACTCACCTAATGGCTCTGTACCTTCTAGCAGTACAGCCACATTAAGCTTTACTGCTGATCAGGTGAGGAGGAGTTAGAGAGGCTTCATCCCGGAAAAGCACCTGGACCGGATGGCATAAACCCTCGAGTACTGAAGGCATGTGGGAGCCAGTTGTGTGGAGTCCTGCAACACCTGTTCAACATGAGCTTGTACCACCAGAAAGTCCCGGAGCTATGGAAAACATCATGCCTGGTCCCAGTTCCAAAGAAAGGACGCTCTGCGGAACTGAAGGACTACAGGCCCATAGCTCTGACCTCCCACATAATGAAGGTCATGGAGAGGCTGGTCTTGGGACACCTGAGGACGCTGGTATGTGCAGCTCAAGACCCTCTGCAGTTTGCGTACCAGCCCCATGTGGGGGTGGACGACGCAATTATATATCTACTGCAAAGGGCCTACTCCTCCCTGGACAGACCTAACACCACTGTTCGGATTATGTTCTTCGACTTTTCGTCCGCCTTCAATACCATCCAGCCAAGACTGTTGAAGGAAAAGTTGGAGAGCATGGATGTGGACCCTTCCCTCATCATGTGGATCACCAACTATCTGATGGGCAGACCTCAGTTTGTGAGGTTGCAGAGATGTGTCTGACCGTCTGATCACTAACATCAGGGCCCCCCAGGGCACTGTGCTTTCTCCCTTCCTCTTCACCACCTACTACCTGTGGATTTTAAGTACTGTTCCGAGGCGTGTCATCTGCAAAAATATTCTGATGACACGGCTATAGTGGGCTGTGTGGAAAGAGGATGGGAAGAGGAGTACAGAGGACTGGTGGATGACTTTGTTAGGTGGTGTGGGGAGAACCATCTACAGCTCAATGTGGATAAAACAAAGGAGATGGTGGTTGATTTCAGCTGTAAGAAGGCTAAGCCACTACCAATTTCCATCGCGGGATCAGATGTGGAGATTGTAACATCATACAAATACCTCGGTGTTAATTTGGACTACAAGCTGGAGTGGTCCACAAACACTGAGGTGCTCTATAAAAAAGGCCTGAGTCGACTTTATTTCCTTAGAAGGCTCAGGTCCTTCAATGTCTGCAATAAAATGCTCCACATGTTCTACCAGTCGGTAGTGGCCAGTACCATCTTCTTTGCGGTGGTGTGTTGGGGAGCAGGAATCAGAACAAAGAATGCAAACAGACTAAATAAACTCATAAAAAAGGCTGAGTCAGTTGTTGGCACCAGCCTGGTTCCATTAGAGGTGGTGATGAGAGACAGAATGCTTGGAAAGATCAGAGCAATTTTGGACAATGTCTCTCACCCCCTTTACAACATCTTGGACAGTCTGAGGAGCTCCCACAGCAACAGACTGCTGCAGCCCAGATGTTCTAAGGAGCGCTACAGCAAGTCCTTTCTACCTGAGGCCATCAGACTGTATAATACACATGTAGCCTCCAGAACTGTGCTCTGAATTTCACGAGAATCTCACTTAGATTAATCTATTTATAACTATACTGTATTTGTATTTGTATTTGTTGTGTATGTGTGCTGCTGGGACACTAATCTCCCTCTGGGATTAATAAAGTTATCTATCTATCTATCTATATGCTGCATGTCCTTCTCCTCCTCTCCTCCATTCCCAGCTGTCCTATCTTCCTCCTTTTCCTCCTTTCACCCAGCCCGGCCATCAGCGGGAGGGTCCCCCATATGAGCCAGGTTCTGCTCAAGGATTCTTCCTGTTAAAATCTGATCTGGGGTCAGGCTCTGGGTCTCTGTAAAGTGCTTTCAGACTGAATTTTGATTGTGGAAGGAGCTATATAAATAAAATTGAATTGAATTGAAAATGTAACTGTCATGTCTCCAACTTGTTGAGAATAAATCCGAAAGGATTTAAATTAGAGTGAATGAAAGATGATCATCAATGCAGAAACTCCTCATTGGTTAACAGATGGATAAAGAGCTGATATTTCTGCTTTCCAGCATGGAAACATTTGAGCTGCAGCTGGTTGAACTGCTCCTGAACCAACAGAGTCACTTTAAGCACTCAGAGTGCTTTCACCACAACAACCCCAAAGACTTTAGATACCTGTTCAGTGCTGACACACTAATAATAACAACCATTGCAAGATGGTGCGGTCACTCTCCGGGTCAAGTTTTACAGTGTTTTGTTATTTATAGTGCTCTTATTGATGTTTCATGTGAGATACACCAAGGCTCATGTGAAGTACGACCGAGATGCCCTGATAAAACTTGGGGAGATGAGCCACAGAGGACATTTTAACATCGACATCCTCCGCTCCTTCCCAGAGCTACTTCTTCACCCCGAAGAAACGCCGGGCCAGGCAGGGGGATCTTCGAGCCCCCAGAGACCGATCAGGAAGCGCGGCCGGCGGGGAGGAGCAGCACGAAGGCTCCGTCGTCTGGTTAGCAAAGGACGGCTAACCGTCCCGGTCATACTTCTCGCCAACGTTCAGTCTCTGGTAAACAAGATGGACGATCTTCACGGTCGGATGGCTGCACAAAGGTACATCCAGGACTGCTCTGTGCTGTGTTTCTGTGAAACATGGCTCGGACCACAGACCCCAGATGAGGCCATAACACCGGCAGGCTACGCTGTTTATCGAGCCGACCGCATCGCGACTGGAGCACCGACAACACGGTAATATCACGGTCATGTTCCGAAGATGTGGAATATATCACCGTGAAGTGAAGGCCGTTTTATCTGCCCGGAGAACTGCAGTGTATCATACTGAGTGTGGTGTATATACCCCCCTCGGCCAACGAGGACAACGCACGGAGGGAACTACAGGACATGATCAGCAAACATGAAAACACATATCCAGATGCTGCTATTGTTGTGCTCGGAGACTTTAATCACTGTGATCTCCGGAAAAATATCCCAAAGTTCCATCAGTTTATCAACTTTCCCACCAGGGGAAGTAACATTCTGGACATGTGCTACAGCAACATTAGAAATGCTTATTCTGCTGTCCCCAAGCCACACTTTGGGAAAAGTGACCACACTGCCATCCTGCTACAGCCCACCTACACCAAGCGGCTCAAAGCACACCCGGTCACTGTTAGAACTGTAAAGATGTGGACCAGTGATGCAGTGGCAGAACTGCAGGGCTGTCTGGAGGCCACAGACATGAGCATTTTTAAAGAAACCACGGACAATATTCATGAGTATGCAGACACTGTGAGCAGCTACATTGACTGGTGCACCTCCATTTGCATCCCTGTTCGGACTATTCGTACTTATCCCAACCAGAAGCCCTGGTTTAATGCGGATATACGAAACAAGATCAGAGACCGGTGCGCAGCCTTCCAGTCAGGAGACATAGAGGGCTACAAAGTCGCCCGATATGAGCTCCAGAAAGCCATCAAAACAGCAAAGAGGTCGTACACCCAGAGACTGGAGAGCTGCTACAGGGAATACAACACCAGGAGCATGTGGCAGGGGATAAAGGCAATCACCAGCTACAGGAAGGACGCAAATGGAACTACCACCAGGAACACCCCCGAACCAGACAACCTCAACAGTTTTTATGCCAGATTTGATCTGTACAATAAAGACATCCCCCTCAAGGCCCCCCCCAACCCAGAGGAGACTCCACTCCAGGTGTCACACACACAGGTTCTCAGGGCTCTGAGGCAGGTGAACCCCTGCAAGGCGGTAGGACCGGACTGTGTGGCACCAAGGGTACTGAAGGAATGTGCAGTACAGCTGGCAGAGGTATACACGGACATCTTCAACACCTCTCTCTCACAGCAAACAGTCCCACGCATATTCAAATCCTCCATCATAGTCCCAGTCCCCAAAAAAGCACACACAACCACAATGAACGACTTCAGACCTGTGGCTCTCACTTCTGTTGCCATGAAGTGTTTAGAGAAGCTGGTCCTGAAGCACGTCAACTCTGCCGTTCCAGTGTCTGTAGACCCCTTCCAGTTTGCCTACTGCCCAAACAGATCAGCAGACGATGCAGTGGCCCTCACGCTGCACTACATCCTCCAACACCTGGATGGTCCCAACACCTACGCCCGGCTCCTGTTCCTGGACTACAGCTCAGCCTTCAATACCATCAGGCCGATGAAGCTCACTGAAAAGCTGGCTGACCTTGGAATACCAACACCCACCCGCAACTGGATTCCGGACTTTCTCACAGATAGACCACAGGTTGTGAGGATGGGGAGCAAGGTCTCTGCTGAGCTCACAGTGAGCACAGGAACCCCGCAAGGGTGCTGCCTCAGTCCTAAGCTCTTCACATTGTACACACATGACTGCACAGCCACACAGAACAACACAGCCATTATAAAATATGCTGACGACACGACCGTCCTCGGCCTCATCAGAGGGGCCACAAGTTCCTCGGCCTGCTCATCTCTGAGAATCTCAGCTGGGCCAAAAACACCACATTGGTAGTGAGAAAAGCCCAGCAGAGACTTCACTTCATCAGAGTGCTGAGGAAGGCAGGACTTGGATGTCAGCCGCTCGTCCAAGCCTACAGAGGACTCGTTGAAAGCATCCTCACCAGTGCCATCACAGTATGGTACGGCAACAGCACGCTGGCTGAGAGGAAGTCTCTTCAACGAGTCATAAAAGCTGCAGAGAGGGTCACTGGATGCAGCCTTCCAACCATGGACTCAATCTACACCGAGCGCTGCAGACGCAAAGCACAGAGCATCCTGAAAGACAAACACCATCCAGCTCGTGCTCTGTTTCAGTGGGTGGACTCAGGCTACAACCTGAGGCATCGCAGGCCGGTGAGCATCAGTGCCCACAGAGCCCGCCTCCACAACAGCTTCTTCCCAGCCACTGTCAGAACAGTGGCACAGGACATTAAGGAGGGAAGAAGCTACATATCATAACCCTGTCAACATGCAAAAAACGTCAAAACAATCTGTTAACACTATGTGCAATATGTCCTTATATTCACTATGTGAAATATTTCTAAAATGTTCTAAAATATTTGTAATATCACCATGTGCAATGTGCCTGTTAAGATCACCATGTGAAACATCACATACAGGAAGTGACAGTGTGCCTATATTAGGCACCTAATTTTCTTAAATTTATTAAGAATCTTCCCAGTATTTTAAGTGCACTATCTTGCTCTACTTTTGTATTATTTATTTCTTGGTTGTTTTATTTTATTTTATTTCTTTTTTATTGTATTATGTAAACCTTTTAACAAGCTTGACTCAGGGGAGGGATGCACAAGAATTCCAATGCACATGTACTGCAGTGTATCTGTGCAAATAGCAAATAAAACTCTATTCTATTCTATTCTATTCTATCCCAACAATAATGAGACATCTACACTGCTCAGAGACATTCATCTGCCAGTGTCTCAGACCAAGGAGGAAATGAAATCAGGTCTCCGATCATGTCTGTCTTCTAAAATGTCCATGATCAATAATCAGATGAACCTCTCTGAGATCCTGATCTTGTCATTCTGAGATCTTTTGTTGTGTCTGACACCAAAAGTGATATCTGGAGCCTGGTGGAGTCCGATGGTTGAGACCAGGTCTGAGGAAGTGTAAGTGTGCTTTTCATTTGATTCCCGAAAACAAAGTAGCTCAACCATCTTCAAAGTGTCAATCAATGATCAGGTGATAGATCAATAACTGCAGCTGTGTTGTGTCTTCTTCTCTCCATCAGATTTCTGTGAACTCACCATCGACACAAATACAGTAAACAGAAAGATCAAACTGACAACAACAGGAAGGTGACACATGTGGAGGAGGATCAGTCATATCCTGATCATCCAGACAGATTTGACCAGTGTCCTCAGCTGCTGTGTAGTAATGGTCTGACTGGTCGCTGTTACTGGAAGGTCGAGTGGAGAGGAGTTCATATATCAGTGAGTTACAGAGGAATCAGAAGGAAAGGAGACAGAGAAAACTGTGTGAATGAACGATGAGTCCTGGAGTCTGAACTGCTCTGATGGTCGTTACTTTGTTTGTCACAATAACATCTGTCTCCTCTTCCTCCTCCTCTTCATCATCTTCCTCTGTCTCTCACAGAGTAGCAATGTATGTGGACTGTCCTGCTGGTTCTCTGTCCAGTGTAATAATATGTGTGTTCACATACAGAGAGTCATTATCAGACTGATGAACATTAGAGCTAAAATAAGTCAGTAAATGTGGAATAATGTCAGTGTGAACATCAGTATCATTGTCAGTTGTAGTTACTGACATTGACCACTGGAGGGCAGAAGACTCCTGTTCAGTCAACACTAAAGACAAGTCAGATCAGACGATCGGTCAATAAACATGTTTACATGTGTTGATGGAAAAATGTGGAGGGTTGAAGAACTGCATGAGGAGAAGGAGCCTCAGGGGAACTGATGAGACTCTGGAGGATTCTCAGTCTGTTTCATTTGTGTTTAGGTGAACTGGATGAATAATGTAAAGAGATCAGTGGGGTGTCTTGCATTGTAGACTCTGAGCTGGACCACAGAGGAGCATCTGAATTTCATCAGTGAATCCAAACATTGTGCTTGAAGAGGTTATAAAGTCACTTTGAGAGAGCCTGTCACCAAGGGAGGGGGGGCATTGGAGCATTGTGTGCTCCCCATTACACCCCTACACCTCCCAAAATGGCTTTTCAAGTAAAAGAAGAAAATGAGATCCATAAACAGTCTGTGTGTTCACTGGAGAATGTGAAAAACCTTCAGGAGCACTGAAGAAAGTTTTCACTGTTTGTTGATGCAGGTCAGACACAGCTGCTCCTCAGCCTGAGCAGAGGCCAAATGTAGAGGTGGCGAGGCTGCAGCTACCCCCCCCCCCCCCCCCCCCTCTCCAGGTGGCTGAGGTGTATTATTATTAGATTGTTGCATTAGCTCCCACTCTCCTGGTCCCTGTCACCCACAACAGGCCTATCCTTTTACTAAATGCTCATACTAAAGTTTTCCAGGTGGTTTGGTGTGTCCTGCACAGCGTCCTGTAGTCATCTGTCTGTAGTCTGATCTGTCAGAAGGTTTGGATTCAGACTGACTCTCCAGCATCAACAAAATAAATTTCATCTCCAGCCTTCAACCATCAGCAGCACTTAAAAAGTATGTTACTGTCTCAGAAATGGCTCAGTGCAGTTATCCTGCTTTCTTCCTGTCTGTGTTTTTTTATTTCTATTTTTTATTCAACTTTTTTGCATAAAAATGTGACTAAGTATAACTCTAATGCTGTCATTTTATTGGCTAAATTACACTGTATGAAAAAACCCAGTGCATCTTCTAAAGTTGTTGGTAAGGTAATGTAGTGTTTGGATCCTCTGGTGGAACACACACTGCAGTAATCCTAGCCATCAGGGTGTCCGCGGGGTTTTAAAAAGTATTAAAAGGTGATAAATCAAAATTACCAAATTTAAGGCCATTAAAAGTGTTAAATGTGGTTTAGAGGTATTATTTTTTTATAAATAGGTATTATTTTTTCAGACTATGAGGTGTCCTATTCTGACTGAAATTCTACCTACTAAAGTTCGTGTTAGTCTCAATCGTTAGTCGTTAGTCGTCTCATTCCTGAAGTCTCAACTTTGTATGATTGATGCCGACTGATGATGACGTCATATTCAGTGGTCGTTCGACATCTCAAACGCTGTGCGCGCTCAGCTCACCTGGATAGTGAACTGGCTTACGTTTCTGACGAGTTTAGGTATATCATCAGCGTCCAGGCAACCATTGTCGTCGTCATGGGTAAATGCAAGTTTTCTGACAGCTGAGTGGAAGTAGTGATGGCTGATCGAGGCTTTGCTGAAGCTTCGACACCTGATTCAGAAAAATGGTTCGTTACCCGAGGCTTCAATGACACAGTGCTCGAGTAGGACATCTAGTGGCCAATAAAATGAAGTGCAATCAAGATGTGTCATTTATTGGTTCATTGATTGTGTGTGATTTGATTCGCCATGCACATTCTTGTTCGACTACACTACATGTTTGTATGGTTTCAAGCTGACACAATAAAATACATATATCAAGTATATACATTAAATACATAGGCTATATTATCTGACACGTGCGTTTGTTGTAGAAAACAGCGATATACTTGACCTGATATTTTGTGTTATGAATCGTGAGCTATTCTGATACAAGTCTAAGTCCGCAGATGGCAAATGTGATCTCATTCCAAATTTCTAATTCATGAGCTAAATAACACGCAGCTCTGACGGGGATCGAACCCACACTACATTGTTGCAAGACAACTAAACCAATGACAGGGTTTCGATACCAAATGAAGCAGTGGTTCATACGTCATAAATCACGTGACTTTTCCTAACCAAAACACACCTCTGATTCCGAGTCAGACTGTCATGGAACTACATAAATAGTACTTTTCCGTTTGACTGCACCAGATGATAATTTGGTTTCAAGTGGATTAATAATAATAATAATAATAACAATAATAATGCTAATACTAATAATAATAATAGAAGACCATGTTTGTTCTTTGGCGTGGCTGATTGTAAGCCTACATAATCTAAACTTATATTTGGTGTTGTGCAACATTGAAATGGTGCTGGTACATTCATGAGATGTGGTCTACAAATACAGAGTGATGTTATTGTCACATGGTACTGGTGCAAATACAGACTATGTCATGGTATGTTTTGGCCTTCGTTGGTAAAGAGGTTTATGTGTACATGGGTAAAGAGGGTGTGCTTGAAGAACAGGGCAGTGGGTGTGCTTGAAACAGGGCAGTGTGCTTGAAGAACAGGGCAGTAGGTGTGCTTGAAACAGGGTTTCTACAGTTTTTGGACTTAATCGGTTTCTTCTTTTACAAACAATTTCTCCAGCCTTGGAAAAAACCCGTTCACATGGCACAGATGAGGCTGGGGTGCACAGAAAATGCTTGGCTACATGATACAGATTTGGGTACACAGTTTTGTGGGTGGCCCAGTATGTGAGGGGATCCTCAGTTCTTTCCAGGGGAGGATCAGCTAGGCACCGGTTCACTTCCACTATGGCTGTGGCACTTTGCATTTGCCTGGCTCTGTTAGCATCCTGATCCAGAAGTCTCCACAAGTCAACTCCTAAAAAATATTGAAGATCAGCATCACCAGAAATGTCATTAGTCATCCCTTATTCATAATCAAATAAAGAAGAAATACCTGTGGAGGCTGCCGCTGCTGCTGCTGGAGGGCAAGACTGATGTGGTGCTTGTGACGTGGATGGCTGCTGCTGCTGCTGGGCGTTGTGTATGTTTATAACTTTTGTGCATTCTGATATCACACGGTCTTTTACACCAGCTGCCACTCTTGGACTGGTGAATCCAAATGTTTTGTAGCGTGGATCCAACAGTGTAGCGACTGCCAGTGAACTCTCTTTTTCCTTGTCATGCAACCTCTCTCCCAAGCATCTCATAAGGTTCTGTGACAGGTGTTGTGCCATGGGGGTGGTGAGTTGTGGATGGAGTTCTTCTGTTGTGTGTCGCAACACACGGTAGAGGGGGATGACCTTTGAAGCTGATACTCTCTTCTCTTCAGACAGCTCCACAGTCGTCACCTGGAATGCAGCCAGCAGCTGCAACAAAAGGAATATAGATACTGCCTAAATGCAGAAACTGTGTGGGGACCTTGATCTCAATATTCAGTTTCATTTGCAACGACTATGCAATAAACTACAACTACAGTCTGCATTCAGTGATCACTTTAGGTTTTCTAATACATACCTTGATGCATTCTCCTGTGTTTTCTAATTGCTGCCTGCTCAGAGGAGTCACGTCTGTCTTCAGTGATGCTAAAGCTGCTTCCACTGCATCTCTTTCCTCATAGAGGCGTTGTAACATGTCCAAGGTGCTGTTCCAGCGTGTGTCCACCTCCAATTTAAGTTTCTTTGCATTGCGGCCCAGTTGCTGCTGCATTTGGCTCAGTCTCTCTTTTGCAGTTGTGCTTGTCCTAAAATAAGTAACAATCCTCCTGCTCAGGGCTCTAATTTCATCAAGGCCAGGAGTTGCTTCAATGGAGTTCTTGACAACTAGATTTAGGCAGTGTGCAATGCATTTACATTGCCTCAAATTCAACGTGTTGGCTGCAGCATTCATATTGCTTGCAGAATCAGTCACAATGCACCGAACCCTGTTTCTGGCTCTGCCATCAGTGATGTAATTTTGGCAGCAATGTGGGCTGCTGTGTGGGTTTTCGGAAATGGCTTGGCCCCCAGAAGAAGAGTGGACAGCTGGTCATTTTTATTGACAAAATGGCAGGTGACAGCCAGATATGCGTCCATGTTGATGGAGGTCCACATATCCGATGTGAGGCTCACAGTCTCAACACACTGGATCTCAGCTTTGGCCTTCTCCTTCTCCTCATACTTGGCAACCACCATGTCCTTCAGAGCCTTCCTTGTTGGTAGAGTGTATGTGGGGTCCAGCTTTGCCACAAACTCTTTAAAACCAACATCCTCCACAACAGAGAACGGCTGAGAATCCTTGATGATGAAGCTCACCAAAGCATCATCAAGGTCTCGCTTTCTATTGCCTGAAAAATATAATTTATACAGTACAATGCATTAGGGTACTTAAAAATACTAAGTGTTATTGAAATGTATCACAGGCATTTACAACAAACTTATAGGTATAGGTAATCCTTTGTTACTATCACACATAGGCCTACCTGGGTTGATGGCAATAGCTGGCTGCTGCCTGTTCTCTGGTGCCGGATCAATCTCTCTTCCATGCTTGGCCCTTAAATGCCTCAGCATGGATGAGGTATTGTTGCTGTATGACAGCCTTGCATCACACAGCATACACTGGACCTGCGAGACGATCAAGGTAGCAAAATCACGCAGAAGTTCAATTAACTCATACACAATTTTCCTTTCCATTGAAATGTGGTATTGGCTACTACATACATGTATATCAATGACAACAACTGTGTAATTATGTGTTTTATAGCCACATCATTGTACTTGAGGGCCTGCCCTTAAGGAGATTTCCACTACTGGTGAAATAAAAATGACATTCATGCTTACCTTATTATCCGGCAGCAATTGGAAATCATCCCATGCACGGGACCTTTTCCTAGATGGCTCCATCTAATGACCGCCGCTATATAGAGATATCCTATCCCTGAACACACTCGATCCCGCCTCGTGCTTCACATGACAAACCGAACCAGTCCGGTGATTCGTATGATGTCCGAAGCAGGTGCTTCAAACGTCAGTACTCACGTGACCAAACCACACCTCGGCACAGTGGTTCGATACAATTGCTTCATGAGCTACCGCGCATGTGTCGGAGTCTCGGGTGTCAGAGGACCATCACTAGGTGGAAGACCCAGCGTTTAAGGACTGGCTCAGGCCTGTAGTAGGGAATAACCGGCAGGCTTATTGTTCAGTTTGTAAAAAAAAAAAACATTGGTGTAAACTGGATGGGAACTAACGCACTTCGGTCGCATATGCAATCGACTAAACATAAAAATGTTTCTGTGCTGCTGCACCACCACCACCGCAAACTACTGCCACGAGACAAGCCAACGTTATGGCTCCAGCAACTACGTCTGACCTGCGGGTGACTATGGGCGCCACACCAACACTGCGTGCGGAGGCTCTGTGGTGTCTAAACACTGCAGTTAAACACCACTCGTTGAACTCCAACGAAGGAATTGCGGAGCTGTTTAAAGAAATGTTTCCCGACTCTGACATCGCGAAGTCATTCACGTGTGGTAAAGACAAAACCAGGTACATTATCAGATTTGGATTAGCATGGTTCTCCAAAAAACGTCTTATTGATGGCATCAACAAGGCTGGGCCATTCGTGGCAGTCGAAAACATTCCTGTGGCAGAGAGAGCAGTTGAAGTTTGGCCAATGATTAAGATTAACTTTTGTCATTTAGTAGTACTACTACTGCTGCTACAATGTTTAGGCTGCTACTACTACTACTACTAATAATAATAATAAGAAGAAGAAGAAGAAGAAGAAAATAATAATAAGGAATAAGGATAAAAAAGTAAAACAGATTATTTTCCAAAGCATTTGCAGAGAACATTCATTAATGTTCCTCATTTGTTAGGAACTTTAGACCACCAGTTCATTTAGTGGATGCCAGTTTGTGAAGTGATATCAGCAAGAGTTCATATAGCAGATGCCAGCTTGTAATGCGTCAGCAGTTCGTGCAGTGAATGCCTGCCTCATGGAACTGTACTCTTCATTGCACATTTTATGTAGTTTGTTTTATTTTTATTCACAAAGTGAAATAAATGTGTGCAATATGAAGTCAACATCAGTGAGTCTCTAAATCTATTCTGTTGTGTATAGTGTTATATATGTCAAAATCTGTGTCAACGTTAATAAGGACGCTGATTAACACTTGCAACTCAGTGTCGTGATGGTTTTAAAAGAAAATCCGAAGGTAGTAAAAAGGTATTAAAAGGTATTAAATTTAACTTAAGGATTGCTGTATATACTCTGAGCCATGTTTTGGAGTAACAGAGATGTTGTGAGCATTGTGGAGCAGAGAGAGGTGGTTTTCCATGGAGGACTGGATGTAGGACCAGTCTGATTTCTGCAGCTAAGAGGAGACAGTGCTATGAATCAGCCCCTGCTCACATACAGTGAACACATGCGGCAGCCACTTCCCTTTAGTCCTCACTGTGGCTCAGGTGTGTGTGGGTGCAGCTGTGCTCATAGTGGTGTAGGTTTGATATTGCTTCTTCTGTGGTTGGTATTGACACTGGCAGTGAGGCTGGAGGGTTGGCAGTGTTGCTTGCTCTGTCAGTCAGAATGAAATTGCTAAACTGATGGATTTCCATCAAAGTTTGTTCTTTCATAGTCTCTAGAGGATCAGTCCTGATGACTCTGCTGTTTTCTCTGCCATTAGTAGGTCAGATGTTTCGTTTGTCCAGTCAAATATCTTCACATCTACTCAATGTATTGTCACAAAATTTGGTCAAGACATTTTCCTTCCCAGCAGGATGAATTTTGATTTTGTTTGATGCCCAATAAGATAATTTAAAACAGTATATGTGTAACAATGGCGATATAAATAGAAATACAAATTTGGAGGCACTCAAGATAGTAAATGTACAGCATGGAGTGTTGTGGGATATAGATGTAAATATGAATATTCCTATAAATAGATCTGACTGATAGAGAATATGACTGTGGAGAATATACAGATATCATGTACGTATAAATAATAAACATTTGATAATGTAAGTTTTATACATTAGTAATTCATTTTACATGGAATTTTACATTTAAGCAGCAAAAATAAAAATCTGAGGAGCCACCTGGGAGCTGAAAGAGCCGGCTCATTTCAGGGAGCTGAGCCATAAGAACCAGCTCTCTTAAAAGACCTGGAATTCCACGGGCGTCGCACCCACACCCACACTTTTTCTGCAGATTTGTACAAACGCCATACTACAGTCGCTCTGTGTCTGCGCTGTGGCTGCCTCCTCTCCCCCTCCCTCTCCTGTTGTTCCTTGAAATATGACACTGGCTTTGAGTGGAGCTGAGGGAGGCCGAGCACCGACCTGCTGCTGTTTATTGTCTACAATTATCCATTTCTACTCCATTTCCACTCTCTTTTTGCTTCTGTGCTCTGTTTCCTATCATAACTGTAATCTGCTGAGCACACAGTATCCACTAACTGTTCTGGAATCTGAATGCTGGCTCTCTGACATTGTCCACTGCCAACCCTGTTTGTATCATGTTTTATATGCTGCATGTCCTTCTCCTCCTCTCCTCCATTCTCTCCACGGTGATGATTGGCTTTTCTGCTTTAAGTCCCGCCTCTCTTGCTGGCAGGAAAAGATTGACACCCTTTTCAAAAGAAGTGAAGTTGAAAGCTTAAAGTTGAAAAATGTTGACATTAAACAACAGTAGCATATTTCAATTAGATATTGTTTATATTTATTTCATGATATTACTTTTCAGCATTCACTGAGGTTTGCTTGTGCCACAGCTGGACACATACCCCACACTTTTGAAAAGCTTGCTATGCCCCTGTGGAATTCCCATCACTGTATCCCATGGTTGCTGAAAGATTACTACCATGTTGTGGTGTTTAGACTCTGAGCTGTCACTGTAAAGTCAGGATGAGGCAGGAGGAGGGCCATCATTATCTGCCATGTTGTGCGGATATTTGAATAGAATAGAATAGAAAAGAATAGAATAGAATAGATCTTTATTGTCATTGTCACAGGTACAACGAAGTGTTCTCCAGTCAGTGCATTGTCTAAAAAAATTTTTTTTTAAATATAAAAAAGAATAAATAAATCATATCACAACATTAGCAGCATATATAACAGACATACATACACAGTAATACACACCAAGTCATTGCATAAAAAACAGTATATTGCATATAATTTTTTTACGGTATTCAGGGTTGTTATTGCGGTTGGATAAAAACTGTGTTTGAGTCTGTTTGTCCTTGCATTTATTGACCTGTACCTTCTGCCTGAAGGCAACAGTTCAAACAGGAAGTGACCGGGATGGTAGGTGTCCTTTATAATGTTCTGCGCTTTTTTCAAACAGCGAGAACTGTGTAGTTCTTCCAGTGTGGGGAGAGAGCAGCCGACTATCTTTTGGGCGGTGTTGATGACTTTCCTCTGAGCCACTGTGCAGCTGGTGTACCATACACACATGCAGTATGTCAGTATGCTCTCGATGGAGGCGCGATAAAAGGACACCAGCAGTCTTTGTGTGATGTTATTCCTCCTGAGTATCCTCAGGAAGTACAGTCTCTGCTGGGCCTTTTTCAGCAGCTCAGAGGTGTTCACGCTCCAGGATAGACTCTCCTCTATGTGGACACCCAGGAAGCGGAAGTCTGCCACCCTCTCCACACAGTCCCCACTGATGATTAGAGGTGGGATCTCTGTTTTCTTTCTCCTGAAGTCTATGATGAGCTCTTTGGTCTTTGAGGTGTTTAGGAGCAGGTTGTTGGCCCTGCTCCATGTTGACAGTCGCTCCACCTCATCTCTGTAGGCAGACCCCCCCGGAGATGAGCCCCACCAATGTAGTGTCATCAGCAAATTTCACCATTGTGTTGCTGTGATGGTCAGGGGAGCAGTCGTGTGTGTAGAGGGAGTAGAGCAAGGGACTCAGCACACAGCCCTGGGGAGAGCCAGTACTGAGGCTTAGGGCTGTGGATGTGTGGTGGCCCACTCTGACCCTCTGTCTGCGATCAGAGAGGAAGCTATTTTTCCACATGCAAATTGAGTGTGGAAGCCCCAGGTCCCCCAGTTTGACCACTAGCTTGTGAGGGAGGATGGTGTTGAATGCAGAGCTGTAATCTACAAAGAGCATCCGCACATAGCTCCCTTGCTGCTCCAGGTGTGATAGTGCAGTGTGGCGTGCTGTGGCTATGGCATCCTCTGTGGACCGGTTTGCTCTGTAGGCGAACTGGTGGGGGTCAAGGCTGTGGGGCAGGGCTGCTGTGATATGACTACGGACCAGTTTTTCAAAGCACTTCATCACCACTGGATCGAGTGCCACTGGTCTGTAGTCATTGAGGCTAGAAATGTGGTGTTTCTTGGGCAGGGGGACTATAGTTGAGGATTTCAGGCAGGGTGGGACAGTGGATTGTGCCAAGGATTGGTTGAAGATCTTTGTGAAGATTCCAGCCAGCTGATCTGCACAGTCCTTCAGCACGCGTCCCGGGATGCCATCAGGACCAGCCGCCTTTCTCAGGTTGATGGCCCGCAGCGTACACCTCACCTCGTTCGCTTCGATTTTGAGGTCTCCGCTGCTGTGGGCCGCGTGGTGTAGCGGTGCTGACTCTGGTGCTTCGACCTCAAAGTGCTCAGGTTGTCCTCTATCCTCCTCCTGTAGTCTGCCTTGGCCTCTCTGATGCCCCTCCTCAGGTTGGCTCAGGCTGTGCTGTAGAGGCCTTTGTTGCCTGACCTCCATGCAGTATTCAGCGGTGGAGTCAGAGTAGAAGCAGAGTGAGCTGATGGTCAGTAGCTGAACACGGAGCCTTTGTTAGTCTGTGGCTCCACTTACTGCTGACTGAAGGCAGCTTTTCCTGCCTGAATCAGCCTGTGGAGGAGGCAGATCTGAGCCGCTGCTCTCCCGCAGTCTGAGCCGCTAAATGCGGTCTGAGCTCAGCTGGACAGCGGCTGGAGAACAGCTCTGACCTTCTTTCTTTCATCATTAGATGAACTCTACGGGACTGAGCTGAGAGGGTTTTTCAGGCTCTATGTGAAAGACAAAATACAGTCTCTTGAGACTGAAAACCAGGATCTGCGGGCTGAGCTGGAGGCCTCCAAGAACGTGGCCAATGACTCAAAAACGAAATTAAAGGAACGTCAGAGAGACAAAGAACAACTTGACCAAGAGAAGGATTTATTATTGGAGAGCACTCCAAAAGAACTGACAAACATCCGGGCACAGCATTTACTACAGACTAAAGAGGACTCAGGTCTAAAGAAAGCCCTCAAAGATAAAGAAGAAAAAAAGGCTAAAGAAATGCATGATAAAGTATCTCTATCTATCTATCTATGATGATGCCCTTAAACTGAAAAATGCAGAATGCAAATAATTCTCTGTATTTCACAAAACAGAAATAAAGTTAACCAAGCTACATGTACATGCAGGTTAGATGCATCAAATGCACCGAGGCGTACATACTGATCAGGCTACGTGTGATCACCTGTGGGAGAGAGAAGCGAGCGCGTGCTCACTCCGCAACAGTGGAGGCTAGCAGCAACCTGCGGCTAATTTGCAGCACTGGGAAAGACCCACGAGCCTGCTGCTGAGGACTCAGGTCTAAAGAAAGCCCTCAAAGATAAAGAGGAAAAAAAGGCTAAAGAAATGCATGTTAATGGTGCCCTTTAACTGAAAAATGCAGAATACAATATTTCAGCTTTAGAAGAACTTGTAAAACAGTTGACTAAACAGAACAAGAGCTTAAAGGGCAAAAATGAAGAACATCTGTCCAAGCTCAAAGACAAAGAAGCTGCCTTAGATGAGTCCAAGACACAAAACAGCCATCTCAAAGAAACCATGGAACATCTGACCCTTAAACTGAAGGCCCGTGAGTCAGAATTTAACAAGCTGAAGACTGAGTGTGCAGACCTGAGGACAAAGCTACTGCGTATCAAGGACAGCATAGCGACATGCATGGATGATATTGATGAGCCAAAGAAATTAAGGAAAAGAATAATGAATCTGAAAAGGCACTACATAAATGAAGAGGAAGTAGAGCTTGATGAAAACACCAGGATGACTTATCAGCATCAGATTGAATGTCTGAGAAAAAAGTGTGCCTTCCTTGAAAGGATCCAGCAGTCAAAGTAATGAGAAGAAACATCTGGAGAAGACCCTTGCTAGCACATGTGAGCCGCCGCTCTCCCGCAGTCTGAGCCGCTAAATGCGGTCTGAGCTCAGCTGGACAGCGGCTGGAGAACAGCTCTGACCTTCTTTCTTTCATCATTAGATGAACTCTACGGGACTGAGCTGAGAGGGTTTTTCAGGCTCTATGTGAAAGACAAAATACAGTCTCTTGAGACTGAAAACCAGGATCTGCGGGCTGAGCTGGAGGCCTCCAAGAACGTGGCCAATGACTCAAAAACGAAATTAAAGGAACGTCAGAGAGACAAAGAACAACTTGACCAAGAGAAGGATTTATTATTGGAGAGCACTCCAAAAGAACTGACAAACATCCGGGCACAGCATTTACTACAGACTAAAGAGGACTCAGGTCTAAAGAAAGCCCTCAAAGATAAAGAAGAAAAAAAGGCTAAAGAAATGCATGTTAATGGTGCCCTTTAACTGAAAAATGCAGAATACAATATTTCAGCTTTAGAAGAACTTGTAAAACAGTTGACTAAACAGAACAAGAGCTTAAAGGGCAAAAATGAAGAACATCTGTCCAAGCTCAAAGACAAAGAAGCTGCCTTAGATGAGCCCAAGAGACAAAACAGCCATCTCAAAGAAACCATGGAACATCTGACCCTTAAACTGAAGGCCCGTGAGTCAGAATATAACAAGCTGAAGACTGAGTGTGCAGACCTGAGGACAAAGCTGCAGCGTATCAAGGAGAGCATAGCGACATGCATGGATGATACTGATGAGCCAAAGAAATTAAGGAAAAGAATAATGAATCTGAAAAGGCACTACATAAATGAAGAGGAAGTAGAGCTTGATGAAAACACCAGGATGGCTTATCAGCATCAGATTGAATGTCTGAGAAAAAAGTGTGCCTTCCTTGAAAGGATCCAGCAGAGTCAAAGTAATGAGAAGAAACATCTGGAGAAGACCCTTGCTAGCACATGTGAGCTGCCGCTCTCCCGCAGTCTGAGCCACTAAATGTGGTCTGAGCTCAGCTGGACAGCGGCTGGAGAACAGCTCTGACCTTCTTTCTTTCATCATTAGATGAACTCTACGGGACTGAGCTGAGAGGGTTTTTCAGGCTCTATGTGAAAGACAAAATACAGTCTCTTGAGACTGAAAACCAGGATCTGCGGGCTGAGCTGGAGGCCTCCAAGAACATGGCCAATGACTCAAAAACGAAATTAAAGGAACGTCAGAGAGACGAAGAACAACTTGACCAAGAGAAGGATTTATTATTGGAGAGCACTCCAAAAGAACTGACAAACATCCGGGCACAGCATTTACTACAGACTAAAGAGGACTCAGGTCTAAAGAAAGCCCTCAAAGATAAAGAAGAAAAAAAGGCTAAAGAAATGCATGATGATGCCCTTAAACTGAAAAATGCAGAATGCAAATAATTCTCTGTATTTCACAAAACAGAAATAAAGTTAACCAAGCTACATGTACATGCAGGTTAGATGCATCAAATGCACCGAGGCGTACATACTGATCAGGCTACGTGTGATCACCTGTGGGAGAGAGAAGCGAGCGCGTGCTCACTCCGCAACAGTGGAGGCTAGCAGCAACCTGCGGCTAATTTGCAGCACTGGGAAAGACCCACGAGCCTGCTGCTGAGGACTCAGGTCTAAAGAAAGCCCTCAAAGATAAAAAAGAAAAAAAGGCTAAAGAAATGCATGTTAATGGTGCCCTTTAACTGAAAAATGCAGAATACAATATTTCAGCTTTAGAAGAACTTGTAAAACAGTTGACTAAACAGAACAAGAGCTTAAAGGGCAAAAATGAAGAACATCTGTCCAAGCTCAAAGACAAAGAAGCTGCCTTAGATGAGTCCAAGAGACAAAACAGCCATCTCAAAGAAACCATGGAACATCTGACCCTTAAACTGAAGGCCCGTGAGTCAGAATTTAACAAGCTGAAGACTGAGTGTGCAGACCTGAGGACAAAGCTGCTGCGTATCAAGGAGAGCATAGCGACATGCATGGATGATACTGATGAGCCAAAGAAATTAAGGAAAAGAATAATGAATCTGAAAAGGCACTACATAAATGAAGAGGAAGTAGAGCTTGATGAAAACACCAGGATGGCTTATCAGCATCAGATTGAATGTCTGAGAAAAAAGTGTGCCTTCCTTGAAAGGATCCAGCAGAGTCAAAGTAATGAGAAGAAACATCTGGAGAAGACCCTTGCTAGCACATGTGAGCTGCCGCTCTCCCGCAGTCTGAGCCACTAAATGTGGTCTGAGCTCAGCTGGACAGCGGCTGGAGAACAGCTCTGACCTTCTTTCTTTCATCATTAGATGAACTCTACGGGACTGAGCTGAGAGGGTTTTTCAGGCTCTATGTGAAAGACAAAATACAGTCTCTTGAGACTGAAAACCAGGATCTGCGGGCTGAGCTGGAGGCCTCCAAGAACATGGCCAATGACTCAAAAACGAAATTAAAGGAACGTCAGAGAGACGAAGAACAACTTGACCAAGAGAAGGATTTATTATTGGAGAGCACTCCAAAAGAACTGACAAACATCCGGGCACAGCATTTACTACAGACTAAAGAGGACTCAGGTCTAAAGAAAGCCCTCAAAGATAAAGAAGAAAAAAAGGCTAAAGAAATGCATGATGATGCCCTTAAACTGAAAAATGCAGAATGCAAATAATTCTCTGTATTTCACAAAACAGAAATAAAGTTAACCAAGCTACATGTACATGCAGGTTAGATGCATCAAATGCACCGAGGCGTACATACTGATCAGGCTACGTGTGATCACCTGTGGGAGAGAGAAGCGAGCGCGTGCTCACTCCGCAACAGTGGAGGCTAGCAGCAACCTGCGGCTAATTTGCAGCACTGGGAAAGACCCACGAGCCTGCTGCTGAGGACTCAGGTCTAAAGAAAGCCCTCAAAGATAAAAAAGAAAAAAAGGCTAAAGAAATGCATGTTAATGGTGCCCTTTAACTGAAAAATGCAGAATACAATATTTCAGCTTTAGAAGAACTTGTAAAACAGTTGACTAAACAGAACAAGAGCTTAAAGGGCAAAAATGAAGAACATCTGTCCAAGCTCAAAGACAAAGAAGCTGCCTTAGATGAGTCCAAGAGACAAAACAGCCATCTCAAAGAAACCATGGAACATCTGACCCTTAAACTGAAGGCCCGTGAGTCAGAATTTAACAAGCTGAAGACTGAGTGTGCAGACCTGAGGACAAAGCTGCTGCGTATCAAGGACAGCATAGCGACATGCATGGATGATATTGATGAGCCAAAGAAATTAAGGAAAAGAATAATGAATCTGAAAAGGCACTACATAAATGAAGAGGAAGTAGAGCTTGATGAAAACACCAGGATGACTTATCAGCATCAGATTGAATGTCTGAGAAAAAAGTGTGCCTTCCTTGAAAGGATCCAGCAGAGTCAAAGTAATGAGAAGAAACATCTGGAGAAGACCCTTGCTAGCACATGTGAGCCGCCGCTCTCCCGCAGTCTGAGCCGCTAAATGCGGTCTGAGCTCAGCTGGACAGCGGCTGGAGAACAGCTCTGACCTTCTTTCTTTCATCATTAGATGAACTCTACGGGACTGAGCTGAGAGGGTTTTTCAGGCTCTATGTGAAAGACAAAATACAGTCTCTTGAGACTGAAAACCAGGATCTGCGGGCTGAGCTGGAGGCCTCCAAGAACATGGCCAATGACTCAAAAACAAAATTAAAGGAACGTCAGAGAGACGAAGAACAACTTGACCAAGAGAAGGATTTATTATTGGAGAGCACTCCAAAAGAACTGACAAACATCCGGGCACAGCATTTACTACAGACTAAAGAGGACTCAGGTCTAAAGAAAGCCCTCAAAGATAAAGAAGAAAAAAAGGCTAAAGAAATGCATGTTAATGGTGCCCTTTAACTGAAAAATGCAGAATACAATATTTCAGCTTTAGAAGAACTTGTAAAACAGTTGACTAAACAGAACAAGAGCTTAAAGGGCAAAAATGAAGAACATCTGTCCAAGCTCAAAGACAAAGAAGCTGCCTTAGATGAGCCCAAGAGACAAAACAGCCATCTCAAAGAAACCATGGAACATCTGACCCTTAAACTGAAGGCCCGTGAGTCAGAATATAACAAGCTGAAGACTGAGTGTGCAGACCTGAGGACAAAGCTGCTGCGCATCAAGGAGAGCATAGCGACATGCATGGATGATACTGATGAGCCAAAGAAATTAAGGAAAAGAATAATGAATCTGAAAAGGCACTACATAAATGAAGAGGAAGTAGAGCTTGATGAAAACACCAGGATGGCTTATCAGCATCAGATTGAATGTCTGAGAAAAAAGTGTGCCTTCCTTGAAAGGATCCAGCAGAGTCAAAGTAATGAGAAGAAACATCTGGAGAAGACCCTTGCTAGCACATGTGAGCCGCCGCTCTCCCGCAGTCTGAGCCGCTAAATGCAGTCTGAGCTCGGCTGGACAGCGGCTGGAGAACAGCTCTGACCTTCTTTCTTTCATCATTAGATGAACTCTACGGGACTGAGCTGAGAGGGTTTTTCAGGCTCTATGTGAAAGACAAAATACAGTCTCTTGAGACTGAAAACCAGGATCTGCGGGCTGAGCTGGAGGCCTCCAAGAACATGGCCAATGACTCAAAAACAAAATTAAAGGAACGTCAGAGAGACGAAGAACAACTTGACCAAGAGAAGGATTTATTATTGGAGAGCACTCCAAAAGAACTGACAAACATCCGGGCACAGCATTAACTACAGACTAAAGAGGACTCAGGTCTAAAGAAAGCCCTCAAAGATAAAGAAGAAAAAAAGGCTAAAGAAATGCATGTTAATGGTGCCCTTTAACTGAAAAATGCAGAATACAATATTTCAGCTTTAGAAGAACTTGTAAAACAGTTGACTAAACAGAACAAGAGCTTAAAGGGCAAAAATGAAGAACATCTGTCCAAGCTCAAAGACAAAGAAGCTGCCTTAGATGAGCCCAAGAGACAAAACAGCCATCTCAAAGAAACCATGGAACATCTGACCCTTAAACTGAAGGCCCGTGAGTCAGAATTTAACAAGCTGAAGACTGAGTGTGCAGACCTGAGGACAAAGCTACTGCGTATCAAGGACAGCATAGCGACATGCATGGATGATATTGATGAGCCAAAGAAATTAAGGAAAAGAATAATGAATCTGAAAAGGCACTACATAAATGAAGAGGAAGTAGAGCTTGATGAAAACACCAGGATGACTTATCAGCATCAGATTGAATGTCTGAGAAAAAAGTGTGCCTTCCTTGAAAGGATCCAGCAGAGTCAAAGTAATGAGAAGAAACATCTGGAGAAGACCCTTGCTAGCACATGTGAGCCGCCGCTCTCCCGCAGTCTGAGCCGCTAAATGCGGTCTGAGCTCAGCTGGACAGCGGCTGGAGAACAGCTCTGACCTTCTTTCTTTCATCATTAGATGAACTCTACGGGACTGAGCTGAGAGGGTTTTTCAGGCTCTATGTGAAAGACAAAATACAGTCTCTTGAGACTGAAAACCAGGATCTGCGGGCTGAGCTGGAGGCCTCCAAGAACATGGCCAATGACTCAAAAACAAAATTAAAGGAACGTCAGAGAGACGAAGAACAACTTGACCAAGAGAAGGATTTATTATTGGAGAGCACTCCAAAAGAACTGACAAACATCCGGGCACAGCATTTACTACAGACTAAAGAGGACTCAGGTCTAAAGAAAGCCCTCAAAGATAAAGAAGAAAAAAAGGCTAAAGAAATGCATGTTAATGGTGCCCTTTAACTGAAAAATGCAGAATACAATATTTCAGCTTTAGAAGAACTTGTAAAACAGTTGACTAAACAGAACAAGAGCTTAAAGGGCAAAAATGAAGAACATCTGTCCAAGCTCAAAGACAAAGAAGCTGCCTTAGATGAGCCCAAGAGACAAAACAGCCATCTCAAAGAAACCATGGAACATCTGACCCTTAAACTGAAGGCCCGTGAGTCAGAATATAACAAGCTGAAGACTGAGTGTGCAGACCTGAGGACAAAGCTGCTGCGTATCAAGGAGAGCATAGCGACATGCATGGATGATACTGATGAGCCAAAGAAATTAAGGAAAAGAATAATGAATCTGAAAAGGCACTACATAAATGAAGAGGAAGTAGAGCTTGATGAAAACACCAGGATGGCTTATCAGCATCAGATTGAATGTCTGAGAAAAAAGTGTGCCTTCCTTGAAAGGATCCAGCAGTCAAAGTAATGAGAAGAAACATCTGGAGAAGACCCTTGCTAGCACATGTGAGCCGCCGCTCTCCCGCAGTCTGAGCCGCTAAATGCGGTCTGAGCTCAGCTGGACAGCGGCTGGAGAACAGCTCTGACCTTCTTTCTTTCATCATTAGATGAACTCTACGGGACTGAGCTGAGAGGGTTTTTCAGGCTCTATGTGAAAGACAAAATACAGTCTCTTGAGACTGAAAACCAGGATCTGCGGGCTGAGCTGGAGGCCTCCAAGAACATGGCCAATGACTCAAAAACAAAATTAAAGGAACGTCAGAGAGACGAAGAACAACTTGACCAAGAGAAGGATTTATTATTGGAGAGCACTCCAAAAGAACTGACAAACATCCGGGCACAGCATTTACTACAGACTAAAGAGGACTCAGGTCTAAAGAAAGCCCTCAAAGATAAAGAAGAAAAAAAGGCTAAAGAAATGCATGTTAATGGTGCCCTTTAACTGAAAAATGCAGAATACAATATTTCAGCTTTAGAAGAACTTGTAAAACAGTTGACTAAACAGAACAAGAGCTTAAAGGGCAAAAATGAAGAACATCTGTCCAAGCTCAAAGACAAAGAAGCTGCCTTAGATGAGCCCAAGAGACAAAACAGCCATCTCAAAGAAACCATGGAACATCTGACCCTTAAACTGAAGGCCCGTGAGTCAGAATATAACAAGCTGAAGACTGAGTGTGCAGACCTGAGGACAAAGCTGCTGCGTATCAAGGAGAGCATAGCGACATGCATGGATGATACTGATGAGCCAAAGAAATTAAGGAAAAGAATAATGAATCTGAAAAGGCACTACATAAATGAAGAGGAAGTAGAGCTTGATGAAAACACCAGGATGGCTTATCAGCATCAGATTGAATGTCTGAGAAAAAAGTGTGCCTTCCTTGAAAGGATCCAGCAGAGTCAACGTAATGAGAAGAAACATCTGGAGAAGACCCTTGCTAGCACATGTGAGCCGCCGCTCTCCCGCAGTCTGAGCCGCTAAATGCGGTCTGAGCTCAGCTGGACAGCGGCTGGAGAACAGCTCTGACCTTCTTTCTTTCATCATTAGATGAACTCTACGGGACTGAGCTGAGAGGGTTTTTCAGGCTCTATGTGAAAGACAAAATACAGTCTCTTGAGACTGAAAACCAGGATCTGCGGGCTGAGCTGGAGGCCTCCAAGAACATGGCCAATGACTCAAAAACAAAATTAAAGGAACGTCAGAGAGACGAAGAACAACTTGACCAAGAGAAGGATTTATTATTGGAGAGCACTCCAAAAGAACTGACAAACATCCGGGCACAGCATTTACTACAGACTAAAGAGGACTCAGGTCTAAAGAAAGCCCTCAAAGATAAAGAAGAAAAAAAGGCTAAAGAAATGCATGATGATGCCCTTAAACTGAAAAATGCAGAATGCAAATAATTCTCTGTATTTCACAAAACAGAAATAAAGTTAACCAAGCTACATGTACATGCAGGTTAGATGCATCAAATGCACCGAGGCGTACATACTGATCAGGCTACGTGTGATCACCTGTGGGAGAGAGAAGCGAGCGCATGCTCACTCCGCAACAGTGGAGGCTAGCAGCAACCTGCGGCTAATTTGCAGCACTGGGAAAGACCCACAAGCCTGCTGCTGAGGACTCAGGTCTAAAGAAAGCCCTCAAAGATAAAAAAGAAAAAAAAGGCTAAAGAAATGCATGTTAATGGTGCCCTTTAACTGAAAAATGCAGAATACAATATTTCAGCTTTAGGAGAACTTGTAAAACAGTTGACTAAACAGAACAAGAGCTTAAAGGGCAAAAATGAAGAACATCTGTCCAAGCTCAAAGACAAAGAAGCTGCCTTAGATGAGTCCAAGAGACAAAACAGCCATCTCAAAGAAACCATGGAACATCTGACCCTTAAACTGAAGGCCCGTGAGTCAGAATTTAACAAGCTGAAGACTGAGTGTGCAGACCTGAGGACAAAGCTGCTGTGTATCAAGGACAGCATAGCGACATGCATGGATGATATTGATGAGCCAAAGAAATTAAGGAAAAGAATAATGAATCTGAAAAGGCACTACATAAATGAAGAGGAAGTAGAGCTTGATGAAAACACCAGGATGGCTTATCAGCATCAGATTGAATGTCTGAGAAAAAAGTGTGCCTTCCTTGATAGGATCCAGCAGAGTCAAAGTAATGAGAAGAAACATCTGGAGAAGACCCTTGCTTGAAGACAATATTTCAGCTTTAGATATGTTGTCCCTGGTGGCCTTAATCTCTGTGTCCACCAAGATCCATCAGAGACCAGACTTCCCTCAGATACCTGAGCCCAGCTGTGTGTCCATGAAGAGTGACAGGTCAAAGGATTTCCCCACTGATTTCAAAGGATAGTGTCCCTCAGCAATGGACAAGAGGAAAGACAAAATACAGTCTCTTGAGACTGAAAACCAGGATCTGCGGGCTGAGCTGGAGGTCTCCAAGAACATGGCCAATGACTCAAAAACGAAATTAAAGTAACGTCAGAAAGACAACAACTTGACCAAGAGAAGGATTTATTATTGTGTGGCGAGCGAAAGGAGATGAGATAAGAGGATGATAGGGGGTGGTAGCAGATAGCGGATGGTATCGATCACTACAACACCCAACTATGAGCAACCTACAAAGCCAAAAACAAAATCCAACTGAATATCAGGGCTAATTGAACCACAGAACGTCAAAAATTAAACAAGAAAGAAAAAGAAAAAAGAAAACAAATAAGCCAGCCCAGGGCCTAGTTAAACAGAATATTTAATAAACCAAATAACCTAACCTAATAGAAACAAAGCTATATATATAAGCTTTATATTAGTATTAGTAATAAGTTTTCCTGTTAAAATCACAGTTCCACTTGCAACTGTCGTGCGATCGGATAAAAGGCCTCTCCAAACCAAGCTCCCGGGCTGATTTTCAATTGGTTAGCCAATTCACAATGTAAAACTGTATTTTCTAGCTAGCTAGCTAACTTAACGTTATATATTAAACTGACGTTATATCATAACGTTATACCACACACACAGTAACGTTAAATATAAAATTAGAATAAAGACTAAATTACACTGGTCCATGAAGGCTAACGTTATGGTGCTGAATTAATTCAGAGCAAGGGGGCTAAGGCTTGAGCATGTGAAACTGACGTTAGCAAGAAACTACGTTCGTGCTTCACCTCATGACAAGATGCACACACACACACAGTAGTTTTAATTTTTAAATAGTGTTTGAGTATGCATATTATGTGTGAGCATATGTAGCTTACTGTAGTACACTCTACTGACTGTATATCACGTATATCATAAGATTGTTTTTAGTATTAGTATTAGTAATAAGTTTTCCTGTTAAAATCACAGTTCCACTTGCAACCGTCGTGCGATCGGATAAAAGGCCTCTCCAAACCAAGCTCCCGGGCTGAATTTCAACCCCAGCCCACCCCTGGCAGGAAGTTAACTATACTCTGTTGGCTGGTTAGCCGATTCACAATGTAAAACTGTATTTCCTAGCTAGCTAGCTAGCTAACTTAACGTTATATATTAAACTGAAGTTATATCATAACGTTATACCACACACACAGTAACGTTAAATATAAAATTAGAATAAAGACTAAATTACACTGGTCCGTGAAGACTAACATTATGGTGCTGAATTAATTCAGAGCAAGGGGGCTAAGGCTTGAGCATGTGAAACTGACGTTAGCAAGAAACTACGTTCGTGCATCACCTCATGACAAGGTAGGTTAAAAATGAACACTGATAGAGTTCAATTTTGACACTGTACACTAGTGTTGTGTAATTTCAACACTGCCAGTGTTAAATTTCAGCTACTGAAAGTGTTGCTTCAACTGTCACAGTGTAAAAATATTTTAACACTTTCAAAAATGTTGAATTAACTTGATGTAGTGTGGACCAATATAGACACTTTTGGTGTCAAAAATACAGAGTCATTTCAGCACTTGTTTAGTCATTTCAACTACAAGAGTGCTGAATTGCTCATTTTTGTTATTATTGATGTTTTTTTCATGCAGATATAGCCGCAGTACAAGATGTACACACACACACACACACACAGTAGTTTTAATTTTTAAATAAACAGTGTTTGAGTATGCATATTATGTGTGAGCATATGTAGCTTACTGTAGTACACTCTACTGACTGTATATCACGTATATCATTAGATTGTTTTTATATTAGTATTAGTAATAAGTTTTCCTGTTAAAATCACAGTTCCACTTGCAACCGTTGTGCGATCGGATAAAAGGCCTCTCCAAACCAAGCTCCCGGGCTGAATTTCAACCCCAGCCCGCCCCTGGCAGGAAGTTAACTATACTCTGTTGGCTGGTTAGCCGATTCACAATGTAAAACTGTATTTCCTAGCTAGCTAGCTAACTTAACGTTATATATTAAACTGAAGTTATATCATAACATTATACCACACACACAGTAACGTTAAATATAAAATTAGAATAAAGACTAAATTACACTGGTCCATGAAGGCTAATGTTATGGTGCTGAATTAATTCAGAGCAAGGGGGCTAAGGCTTGAGCATGTGAAACTGACGTTAGCAAGAAACTACGTTCATGCTTCACCTCATGACAAGGTAGATTTCATGTTCAAAGCGCAATGCTTCATGCGGTTTTTGGCAGATAAAGTTTTCTTTTTTGTTAAGAAATTGCTATTAACACGCACAATGCACTTGATAAATGCATGCACCGTTGTCTGTTTCAATGCCGAAGAATGTTAGCGATTGCACGTCTTCTGTGAGGGGTTTTAAGCATGAGCAATGTAACATGAGCATATGCTGCACACGTTTCATTATTATATGGTCTTATAGCAATGCATTGAATGTATAGGGGGGGGTTTCAAATGTTGGATGTTTAGACATTCATAATTGCCAATTTTATGTAACTTTCTGTGGCGGCATGCTCTGCTGCTGATGTGTAACTCGGGTGAGTCTATTATGTGAGAACTGCCAGGCTCGTTGGCCTATCAGGGTAGGGGGCGAGGATATAAAAAGAGGGTGGTTTCCCTTTGTTCTCTCTCTCTCTCTCTCTTTCTCTCTTTCTCTCTTTCTCTTTCCTGGCGTTAGGCCCGCTCACTTCCGGGGTGCTGCATCTCCTCTCCTGTCCGAGTGCAGCGGGTTCTGTCGGCACCGTGGCAACTGCCGCGACTGCCCTTTGTTCTGCCTGTGGCTGCGTTCCGGGGTCTGTTTGTCGCTTCATTTGCGACGGCGGCTATTCCCGGTCCTCCTCACTCCTTCCCCTCCTAGAAAGACGTCTGCCGATCCGGACATACGGCTCGGGTCACCTGGACCATTAACACTCCTGCTTCCCCTACGCCTGCTTCGCCGGTGTGTGCTTCGCCGGCGTGTGCTTCGCCTGGGTCGGCTTTGCTCGTGGCTTCAACGCCTGCTTCGCCGGTGTGTGTTCCGCCGGCGTGTGCTTCGCCTGTGTCTGCTTCGCCGGCGTCTGCTTCACCTGTGGCGGCTTCGTCGGGGACGGCTTCGCTGGTGGCTGTTTTGTCGGCCCGCTGTCTTCTGCGGTGGTGGCTGCTGGTGGTGGGGCGTGCTGCGGTCTCCTGTTTCTGGCTGCCGGTTGCTTCGGTGCAAGCCGTATAGCTTCCGGTGGCTTACTGTGACGACCTTGTCGGCTGCCGCTTCTCTGAACTGTTTACAAGGAATCATTTAGAAGAGTTTAACAAATAAACTGCTTTAATATATGAATCTGAAAAGATGTGTGTGAGTGAAAGAGACAGACATGTACAGACTGAACTATCTGTTCAACAGTGAGAGAGTTTCTCTAACAGGAGGAGACTCTCTCTGCTGCACTCTACCCAGAGAAACTGAGGAACCAGACGACCAGAGCCCAAACCCTGGATACAGAGGTTCAGTGAATGTGGTGTTGAAGGTGTAGAGGTGGATCAGTGAGTCAGAAGAGACTCTGTAGAAGGACAGAGAGCCAGCAGGACAGTCCACATACACTGCTACTCTGTGAGAGACAGAGGAAGATGATGAAGAGGAGGAGGAGACAGGTGTTGCTGTGCCAAACAGAGTAACCACCATCAGAGCAGCTCAGACTCCAGGGCTCATCGTTCCATCCAAACACAGTTTTCTCTGTCTCCTTTCCTTCTGATTCCTCTGTAATTCACAGATATATCAACGCTTCCTCTGCACTCGACCTCCCAATAACAGCGACCAGTCAGACCATTACTACACAGCAGCTGAGGACACTGGTCAAATCTGTCTGGATGATCAGGATATGACTGATCCTCCTCCACATGTGTCACCTTCCTGTTGTTGTCAGTTTGATCTTTCTGTTTACTGTGTTTGTGTTGATGGTGAGTTCACAGAAATCTGATGGAGAGAAGAAGACACAACACAGCTGCAGTTATTGGTCTATCACCTGATCATTGATTGACACTTTGAAGATGGTTTAATGTGAGCTGCTTTGTTTTCAGGAATCAAATGAAAAGCACACTTACACTTCCTCAGACCTGGTCTCAACCATCGGACTCCACCAGGCTCCACCCTGAAAGGAGGAGGGGAGTCAGACCAGCACGTTCTCTTTCAGCATGCAAACATGGACATTACATGGCTCTCATACACAGATGCTTACACAGGTCCTTATCTTGGAATTATACGGAGCAGGGAGGCAACATGGAGGAAAGATTTCATGAAATCCAGTCTGAGAAAGTCCTGCTCAGGTCACAGAAAACAGCTGACCACACCTGATTTAATGATTGTCACATATTTTCTCTTAAATATGACACAGTGAGTCATGATGAGATACTGAAGTCAGAATTTGTGTAGCTGTTGAATTCAAAGCACTTCTGTAGAGCTCTGTCATCAGCTGTGACACACTAAATGTTTTCAGCTCTTCCTCCTCTATCACACACTGTCTGTGGCTGCAGCAGGTCTCTCCGTACCTGAGGGTGTCCAGTCTACAGTATGGATCTTCCAGTCCAGCAGACAGCAGCTTCACTCCTGGGTCTCCTGGATGATTGTAGCTCAGGTCCAGCTCGCTCAGATGGGAGGGGTTGGAGCTCAGAGCTGAGGCCAGAGAAGCACAGCCTTCCTCTGTGATCAGACATCCTGACAGCCTGCAGACACACACAACATCACACAGGAACCATCTGTCAACACCTGCTGGTCTGGTTGGTCGATTTTCTTGATTTTGGCTCTGGTCCATTTAGGTTCAAGTTCATTGCATTTAAGTCAAGTACCTTAAAAATCATCTGTAAGAGTAAAAAACATCATTAACAATTGAAGCAAAAACAAGTCCAAAAAGTTCTGCTGAACTTTAGTACAATTTACTTTGAACAGTCCTACACAAATTGACTGTTTATCCACTGATGTAAATCAGATATGAGTCATCAGCTAAACAGGTTTATGGATCCTGACCTGAGCGTCTTCAGGGTACAGTGTGGACTCCTCAGTCCAGCAGACAGATGCTTCACCCCTGAATTCTGCAGGTCATTGTTACTCAGGTCCAAGTCTCTCAGACTAGAGGACTGGGAGCTGAGAACTGAGGACATATGTTCACAGCTTCTCTCTGAGAGGTTACAGCTGCTCAGTCTGAAGAGGAAACAATGAAGAAAAAGTCAAATAACATTTGTGTTGAAAGGACAATCAAAGACAGACTGACTCTCCTCAGTAAATCCACTTCTCATTAGAAACTCTGAAAAGCTGACGTAGCATTAGCATTAGCACAGCTACCTGTCCTCCCCACTGCAGAGCAGCTGATCATTCAGAAGCTGACTGACTAAAATACTCTTTAGTGTCTGGGTTTATCTTGAGAGGAGAAGCTAAAACGTGGGATAACATAGTGATATTTCATCAGTGAACATCTAGAGGAAGATCTAGATGTTTGACTGTCCACATGAATCCTCAATTTACTCCTTTAGTGAGACCATGTATTAAATTATTAGTATTAACTATCAGGATTATTAATTAGTTAATGTGTCCATTCATCTGTCTTTCATACTTTCACTTAGTTTTTATTAGTTGATAGAAATGTAATATATTTTTGTTTCAGTTCTCATTATTTAGTATTAAGTTGAAATCTTGGTTTCATAGTGAAATAAAAGGTTATTAGTGAATTTTTCTATCGTAGTTTTTACTGATGTCATTAACGCTGACAGGTAATCGTCTAAGCCACATTTTAACATTATGACAAAGCATAAGTGAGTTTGTGTATCTCAGCCAGAGGTCATATATGTGAGCTCTACAGAATATGAAGCTGGATAAAAAAGACAGAAAAACTCAAAGTTTGTATAAACTGTGAAAATCATTAGATATGGGCCTCTCTAAAGTCAGCATCGATGGACTTATGAAATATCTGCAGTCATTTCAAAGAAACTGGAACTTGATCTGACCTGAGAGTCTCCAGAGTACAGTGTGGACTCTTCAGCGCACCAGACAGAAACTTCACCCATGAATCCTGCATCTTGTTGTTACTCAGGTCCAGGTGTCTCAGACTAGAGGACTGGGAGCTGAGAACTGAGGACAGAGCTTCACAGCTTCTCTCTGAGAGGTTACAGCTGCTCAGTCTGAAGAGGAAACAATGAAGAAAAAGTCAAATAACATTTGTGTTGAAAGAAAAATCAAAGGAACAAAACTCTCAGTTTGCTCTGCAGCTCACAGCAAACTAACAGACCTGCTTTTGAAATCTGGGCTAAAATTAGAGCCTGAAGAACAATAAGTGTCCAAATACTTCAGGTCTTGACTGTAACTGTGTTAATGTTGGTACCTGATTTGATTTTGTTTGAATCCTCTAATAAAACTGTTTATTAGTTGTAAGTACAGGGCAGCTGTGTCTCAGCAGGTAGAGAGGTTTGTCCATTGATCACAGCTCTCATCCTGTCAACATCAAGTGTCCTTAGGCTAAAAACCTCAACCTCAAACCAGCCCTGATGGCCAGACCAGCGCCTTGTATGGCAGCTGGCTGCCATCAGTGTGTGTGAATGGGTGAATGAGAGGCAGCATGTAAAGAGCTGTGGGTAAAAGTTCTATATAAATGCAGCCATTTACCAGTTTTTAGATTTAGTCTGTGAAATCTGAGACATGATTTTTGAGTCTAAGCATTTTGAAGGTCAAGCTGTCTCCATCATTGTTGTGTTCAGTTACCATGGTTACAGCTGTTTACTTGTTGACTCACACACTGACCATGCGACTTTGCTCTGCAGTTAAAAAACAGACTGACTCTCCTCAGTAAATCCACTTCTCATTAGAAACTCTGAAAAGCTGACGTAGCATTAACATTAGCATTGGCACAGCTACATTTCCTCTTCACTGAAGAGCAGCTGATCATTCAGATGCTGACTGACTAAAATACTCTTCAGCATCTGGGTTTATCTTGAGAGGAGAAGCTAAAACGTGGGATATTTCATCAGTGAACATCTAGAGGAAGATCTAGATGTTTGACTGTCCACATTAATCCTCAACTTACTCCTTAAATGAGGCCTTATATTAAATTATTAGAATTAACTTTAAGGATTATTAATTAGTTAATGTGTCCATTCATCTGTCTTTCATATTTTCATTTAGTTTTTATTAATGAATAGAATTGTAATATATTTTGTTACAGTTCTCATTACTTAGTATTAAGTTGAAATCTTGGTTTCATAGTGAAATAAAAGGTTGTTAGTGAGTTTTTCTATCATAGTTTTTACTGATGTCATCAACACTGACATGTAATCATCTAAGCCACATTATAACAAAGCATTAATGAGTTTATGTATCTCAGCCATAGGTCATATATGTGAGCTCTACAGAATATGAAGCTGGATAAAAACAAAATGGACTGAAAAACTAAAATAACTGTGAAAATCATTAGATCCAGTCTGTTATGGCGATCACCATCTTCTTTGCTGTGGTGTGCTGGGGTGCTGGCATTAAAACAAAGGATGCCAACAGACTGGACAAACTCATTAAAACGGCAGGGTCTGTTGTTGGCTTTAAACTTGCAAACCTGGAGGAGGTGGTGAGGGACAGAATGCTGTCAAAGCTGAGGACAATCATGGACAGTCCCTCCCACCCGCTCCATAAAACCGTGAACAATCTGGGAAGCAGCTTCGGCAACAGACTCCTGCTACCACGCTGCTCTAAGGAACGGTACAGGAAGTCATTCCTGCCATCCTCCGTCCTGCCGTCCAGACTCTATAACTCATCTGTATCTGTCAGTGCTGTGCTGACAGCTTTGTTTGGGCACTGTGACATTTTCTACACAGCTGTCGATGTAGAAGTGTACAGTGGCTGTGTATTCCTCCAGTTCCAGCTCTGTGCTGTGGGTACGTGCATCTGCAACTGGTTCCCAGTAGGTTCTCCCAGTGTGTTTAGTGCCATTCATCTGATTGTGGAGGAGGACTGCATGGATGGATGCCTGAAAACCCAGATCCAGTTCAGCTTCCTCTGATGAAAGGACAGGCCAACGTTTTAGTTTATTGTTCTCTGTCCTTAGTATCCACACGTTCAGTTTTACGCCTTGGACTTCATCTCTGCTGCTGTAATTGAAAATACGTTTAATGTGCTTTATTAATTTGTGACCACTTTTCTGTTACATTGAATTTTAAATACACCTACTGTGTGGTCATGGCACTGAGTGCATTTTCTATGAACTACAGAGCACTGATGAATCTACTTCATAAAATCAGAGAACGTTTTAGCCATAGCAGACTGAGTCAGATTATGAGGAATAGGCCGATCCATAATTGGGTCAAAAACACAATTTACATCCCCACCAAAAATCAACAAGTGAGTATTTAAGAAGGGAAGATTGCTCAGTAATCTATTTGCAAAATCAGCATTATCAAAGTTACAATGTATAAATTTAGTATACATTTACCAATAAAACCTTTTTTTGCATTAGAGTACCCGCAACTATCAGATATCTGCCATTTTTATCAGCTGTGACATTAATAGATGAGAACTGCACATTACAGCTAACTAAAATAGCGACTCCTCTTGCCTTTGAAGTTTGAGTGGAAGACTTGACTCACCCAAGGACAACGTAGCCTATTGTGATCCCTAATGCCAAGGTGAGTCTGCAAAAATACTATATCAGAGTTTAAACTCGGGCACACCCCTACTCCCTGCCTGCTATTGCTGCATCGCAAGAGGTAATCATTCATGCTTTGTCCTTTGTTTGCCCTCTGCATCTCACCCACCCACCCCAACTCTATCTCACACACACACACCTCTACTATGTCTCTCATACACACATCCCCGTTCTGTCTCCCACACTGATCTCCAATGGAGTACACCCTATCTTGCACCCGCCCATCAACAGTCTTCCACTGGTCATGTGTAAAGGCCACGTGCTGTACTTTTTTGGTATAAGATGGGAAGGGCTAAATTTTCGATATGAGTAGAATCATCCCAAAAATAACCAATGAAAGGAAAAAGGGATGTGGTCAGACATGCCCCTTGGTCTGTAACACATCATCTGAAACAGTCATGTTTAAAACACAGCAGCAACATTATGATCTCTGTTGTATGCTGTGTGTTGCGGTTACACGGGGTCGAGCTAGTCGGGTCAGACTCGGGGACTGTCGTGTGGTGGATGTAGCTGCGTGTAGCTGCCACTTAGCTTGTTAGCCTAGCTGATTAGCCTTAGGCTAGCTCGGTCGCTCCAAGCTAAGTGGCCGGGTTCTCGGCCGGGTGACCCCGGCTGACCCGTAGAGTAACCGCCTCTTCGCCAAATATGGAAAGTACACTCCCACTAAAATCCAAGATGGCGCAGCTCAAATGCCCATGGTTTGGTCACAAAACCGACTCCCCGAAACCAATGGATGACGTCACGGGTGCTACGTCCATGTCTTATAAAGTCTATGGTCTGATCCCCCTCCTCCTTTCAGGGTGGAGCCTGGTGGAGTCTGATGGTTGAGACCAGGTCTGAGGAAGTGTGCTTTTCATTTGATTCCTGAAAACAAAGCAGCTCACATTCAACCATCTTCAAAGTGTCAATCAATGATCAGGTGATAGATCAATAACTGTAGCTGTGTTGTGTCTTCTTCTCTCCATCAGATTTCTGTGAACTCACCATCGATACACAGTAAACAAAGAGATCAAATTGTCTGGAAACAACAGGAAGGTGACACATGTGGAGGAGGATCAGTCATATCCTGATCATCCAGACAGATTTGACCAGTGTCCTCAGCTGCTGTGTAGTAATGGTCTGACTGGTCGCTGTTATTGGGAGGCCGAGTGGAGAGGAAGCGTTGATATATCTGTGAATTACAGAGGAATCAGAAGGAAAGGAGACAGAGAAAACTGTGTTTGGATGGAACGATGAGCCCTGGAGTCTGAGCTGCTCTGATGGTGGTTACTCTGTTTGGCACAATAACACCTGTCTCCTCCTCCTCTTCATCATCTTCCTCTGTCTCTCACAGAGTAGCAGTGTATGTGGACTGTCCTGCTGGCTCTCTGTCCTTCTACAGAGTCTCTTCTGACTCACTGATCCACCTCTACACCTTCAACACCACATTCACTGAACCTCTGTATCCAGGGTTTGGGCTCTGGTTGTCTGGTTCCTCAGTTTCTCTGGGTAGAGTGTAGCAGAGAGAGTCTCCTCCTGTTAGAGAAACTCTCTCACTGTTGAACAGATAGTTCAGTCTGTACATGTCTGTCTCTTTCACTCACACACACCTTTTCAGATTCATATATTAAAGCAGTTTATTTGCTAAACTCTTCTAAATGATTCTTTGTAAACTTCTTCCTCTTCCAGTCCTTTAAAGATGGAAGCTACGATTATTACAGGAGAAAATTGTTGCTGACTTGTCCTTTCACATTAAAAGCATCATTGTGAACATCAGCGTTTTGTCTTTCTCTGAATCTTGGGACAACTGAGCTGATTCAGTTCAAACTAAAATGCTGCCACAGTTGAACTTGTGTTTGTGTTTAGGTGAATTGGATGAATAATGTAAAGAGATCAGTGGGGTGTCTTGCATTACATAGTAAAAATTATTTACACAAAAAATAAATAAATAAATAAATATATATCCCACTGTTTGAGGAATTTGAAAACGTAATTGTAAAAACTCTTTTTTTAAATCATATGATCTTATTATAATTAAATAAATGTATAGTTTGTGACACTCATGTTTTCAGTTGTGGATGAATACAATGTTCTACTGATGTTTTTAACTTTTGCATTCATGACATTCTATATGTATGAAGCGCGGTTTTGTCCATTAAACAGGAGGATCAAAAACCAGATTCTGTCTCACAGAGAAAAAACCTTGGTCACACTCTGCTAAAGTAATCAAAAGTGGGCACATTCTAACAACATTCAAGAGACTCCAGCTATCAGAAAACTTTATTCAGCATATTTTAAAACAACTAAACACATCACCAGAGGAAAAAAAAAAAACAATAAAAAGGAACATTAGTGTGGTGCATGATAAGCTTCAACTTTAAAAACAAGCCCACAAATTAAAACTCTACTTTCTAAACTTGATGGCACCATTCATGTTCTCCCATTGGTCCTGGCGTGCTCGCCCTTTAACCTCTGTCTCCTCTGCTGCAAAGTAAAACACTGTGTTTACCAGGCAGTTTTGGGATTTGCTTTATAGAGACCGTAGTCTTCTCTCCTGAAGAAGGCCACTTCTGTTTCATTAGCTGAAATGACAAACACAGAAATGATATTTAACACTGTGATCAAACTATACTTCCAGCAGCAATTTATCAACCTTAAGCTCTTAATATTAGTCTAATTCACAGATTTATTACTTCAGTATTTCACTACAGGAAATTCTGAGTTTGCATCACAACAGCATGAATACTATCTTCCATAAATAATCATCACAGACCTGTATCTGTGTGCCAGGCTGAATTAGAGGAGGTGTGTTTTGTTATGTTGCAGCCTGATGCTGTTTTACCCTTGTCAGTCCACACTCAGTGATCCATAATGACAAAGTGAAAACACAAATATACTGAAGTACTACACTGACCAAGTCAATGCCAAAATTCTGAAAACCTAATGTTACTGGGTTTTTTTTTTACAGTAGGTACCACAGGCACAGTAGATGAGCTAAGGGAGATGTGATTTATCTGGAACTGATGGGGGCAGCAGAAATAATGCTACAAGTGTTCTAGTCTGGTGTTACATGCAAAGGGAAAAGGAAGAAGGAAGTAAGACAGTAACAATAACAAAAACACATGGAACGGCAGCGGCAAGAGCAGGTGTAGCAACAGGTCTGCCACGACTAGTGGGGAAAAAAAAAAAAACACGCCAAGAGCTACTGTGTTTGAGGTGGATTATCAGGGACAGGTTTAGAGAATCAAAAGCCTGTTGAAGTTCTGAGGTCCTGAGTGCTCTGGACCAGGTTTTCATGAAAGTACAGAGACATCGTACTTCGCTCCGTTCAGCTTCAACCCTGATCAGTCTCCCTGTCCCTGCAGCTGTAAAACACCCCCACAGCTGATGCTGCCCCCACCATGCTTCACTGTTGGTGATGGTGTTGGGCAGGTGATGAGTGGTGCCTGCTTTCCTCCAGACACGAAGCTTAGAACTGAGGCCAAACAGTTCAGTCTTGGTTTCATCAGACCAGAGAATCTTGTTGCTGACAGTCTGAGAGTCCTTTAGGTGCTTTTTATAGCTTTCATTTGTCTTTCACTGAAGAGAGGCTTCACCTGTCCACTCTGCCATAAAGTCCAGATCAGTGGAGTGCTGCAGTGATGGCTGTCCTTTTCTCAAATATCCACACAGAGTGACCACTAGGTCCTTGTCCCCTGATTGTTCCAAACTTTTTAAGAATTTAAGATTTATGGGAAACATTTTTGTGACCCTTCAATGCTACATAACAAAATGTGTCTGAATACTTTCTGAATGCACTATAAATATATGGAGGAACAGAAGTAATTCTACTCCACCATAAGTTACCCTAACCGATAAGTTAGCTAAGAGTTATAAGGAACGTCTTGTTTCCATGATTTCTAAGAAGATTTATGGACAGTTATAAACCAAGCCGTCTTATGTTAGTGCTTAATGGGAAACAGTGACACCCTCTTACCAACACCAGCAGTTCTAAGGGTTTGGCCATCATGCAGAATGAGCTTTTCATCGTCATCTAAACTCATCACCAGCTCATTAGTCTGTCAAAAGAAGAAGAAAGAAAAAGGTGTGTCCATTAAATTGGTACATTTGACTGGAAAAACTATGGATGCACAATATATCAACTGCCAAAGTATTATTGGCAGATAAGGAAGGAATCCACTGAAACTGTTCCATGCCCTTGTAAAATTTTAAAGGTTCATTATTATGGTTTTGAATTTCTCTGTAATGTAGCCCAGTGTTAACATTCTTTCTCAGCTCCGCCTTCATCTAATCACCATGATTGCCAGCTAGTCAGCTTTTATTGGACAATAAAGCTTTTCCTTTTTACTACACTGCTGCTGTGGACTATGGGAAAGTCTCAGGCTTTTGGATCCCACTGTTTACATAAACAGGTAGCATATACTGTTTAGTACTACATATTTAAAACATATACAGACATATCTTCCGACACTGCCACTAGCTTAACTGATATTCACTGCAGTCTTTTAGTGTGTACTTGAGCCGAGTTTATTTTGTCACAGCACAGTCAGGTGCAATGCAATCACCACAACCAAGCTAAAATGGCGGTTTCAACGCAGCTGCCCAAATTACTAATTGATCCAAATGCGTCCTAAAGTCTTGTGGAGGACTCCTGAGTTGAACCACATCCAGACTCCCAGGTATGTGTGCCCAAAAACTGGCGTACTCTGTCCCGAGAAAGGCCTAGTGATTAACACAGCTTTAGAAGTGGTACCTGTCTGGAGACCACACACCACTCTGGGTCATATGCCACTAAACCAAAAGGCACAAACTGGACACTTTTCAGTCTCTGTGCTTCTGAAACTGAATTGCTTGTGGACACTTGGCCCTCAGACGCACGCCTTGTTTCTGGGCAGACAAGTGTGATAGATACCTTTGATCCATGCGCCTGGTGGATAATTTTCATTGTGTCTGAAAATAAGAGAGAACAGAGTCAGATGCAGAGCATGGACTTTTCCAGGTGCCACAGAATGAACAAATAAAAATGACAACCTTCTCAGACTTTGGTAAACATTTGGATAAAATAAACAACTGGATTCATTTAGGTATCATTTTTGAGCTCAGGTGACTTATGATGGCCAGCTAGCAATGTATGAGGTGATAATGAGAGGCTTGTTTCCTCCCTGTCAGACCACCTCTGAGAAGCTTAATAGTAAAAAATGAAAAGTGCTCCACTGTCTCAGACTAATGTAAATCATGTCAGGTTCACTCACCATAAGCATATTTCCTGAACGGAGGAGGAAGCCCTGGTCTTGTTGTAATATCTGGAATCAGTTGGAGAGTGTATCATGACTTTAGCCTCTCATTTCTGTTATATTGCTAATAATCAGATATGATACAGCCTGTTGTGTTTACACACCCTCCCTCACAAGCTTCATGAAGTCCTGCACCGTCTGGTCCAAATTGACTTCGTGAAACACAACTGGTTTGAAGTTCCTGTGCTCGAAGGACCTCACCAGACGGACAGTGACCACAGTTTCAGCCGCCATGTCCTGCTGCTGGACACCAGGCTGCAAGTCCCCCCCACCCGAGGAGCGCTGATAACACACGCTGCTTTCACCGCTCTCTCAGCGGAACGTTACGGTGCTGCGGCGTCAGGCGGCGCGGTTGTTTTGGACGGGCGTGTTTAGCATGAGGGGGTAACACCGGATATCTCATAAGGCCAGATCAATCGAACAATTTAAGGCTCGATGAGTCGATCGCCGAGCTCTGAGTCTGCTCTTCAGTCTATGTATTACCTACAGACCTATGGTCCATGAGGGTTTTATTGGTGGCTCGTTAACTACCGTCAAAGGTAACTACCGCCACCTACTGTATGGAAATATGTAGGACATGGAGAGGAATTTACTCCCGACAGACGATCGACTTAGAAAATCTAAATGCACATGTAACAACCAGTTTGAACAAACATGGAAAACAAACAACCTAAGTACAATAAATGTGTGTGTATATTTCCAAATTTCATTTCATCCGTTCAATAACACTTGCTTTTGAAAAGTTTCCTGTGCAAATCATTTTTTTGAAAAATTAAGCATGTGATTTTTTTTTTTAGTTTTAAACATTAAACAGCTAAGTTGATGTAAAGTTAATTTGATGTAATTAAATTAAGTTGATGTAATTAAATTAATCAACTGTTTTACAGATAAAAGGGCCCAAACTACAGCACGTTTACAATTACTTTTTAAATTTGAACTAAATACAAGTGCATTAAAATTTGAAGAAAGACTCGTTTTTTCCATGTTGACATGATTCATCACATAATTCAAGCTGCCAATCTCTTGTTTTACCACATCATACCCTACCGTCTGCGGCCTCGGCAGAAATCCAGATCCATCGGATCAGGCTATGATTTTCCATTCCTCATCTGTCCAGCTTTGGTGAGTCTGTGTCCACTGACGTGGTCTTCTGACCTGACTTGGTCTTCTGCTGTCTGGACAAAAAAAAACACCACAAAATACAGAAACACAATGAAATGTGGTATAAATATATTCTCAGTTACATTAACTGTATATATATGTTATATATGTATTGTATATGTATATATATATGTATGTGTGTATATATGTGTGTATGTATATATATATATATATATATATATATATATATATATATATATATATATATATATATATTTATATTTATATATATATATATTTATATATGTGCAATTGTCTGCTGCTATGTGTGTGTGTGTGTGTGTGTGTGTTTCTGGTTGTCTGTATGTGTATATAAGACCCCCTCCTGTATATATTGTATTTCTTTTACAAATTTATTTTTCCTTATAGAGTGTATTTATTGTCTCCTTGTGACTGCTGCTACAAACGAATTTCCCCACGGGGATTAATAAAGTATCTCTATCTATCTATCAATAAAATGTATTTTGACACTTACACATTTCTTTTTCCTCGGGCTCTGTTTATTTCTGTGTATCTGTCCAATTACTTTTCAGCTCCTAAACTATGAGCACCATGTGTCAAAAGGGCTCCTTAATGTAGTGTTCATTATTTTATTTCAAACTGAATGTGCTGAAGCTCAGAGCCTGAAGAACAAAAACAAAGTGTAACCGTCCGAGTACACTGAGTCTCCATTGTACATAGTTGAGCATCAGAAGCGTACATAGGCCAAGTCACAGCTTTTCATCAGTGGTTTAGAGCAGCAGCATCACAGGCCTCCAAAATGAGCAGAGCTGAATGACTGTATTCAAGGCACAACAAGAAACTGGTGAACATCACAAAGACAGGATTTATTGCAGGGCTGCACTATTAGTAGTCCATTTTCACAAATTCAGTCAATAGTCATTTATCTCTTATATCACACAATTAGCATTCTGTTTATATGATGATGTTTTAAAATGTTTAAAGCATTTGAGGAAGTTTCAGCCATGCTAGAGGGGGATACATACAAAGAAAAACGACCCTGATCAGAACAGATCAGATCAGATCCACAATGATCAGTTCCTTACTGCAGAAATGAGTTTCTGAACAGAAAACTACACATGAAACGATTTAAAATGAGATTCAGGATGAGATGTGTATTAAAGTTGATCCTCTTAACTTTTCATAAACCAAAACTTCAATGCCAAAGAATGAGCAGTATGTCAGAAGTGATTCCTGTGTGCACTCAGCCTGCACCTTTAAATCCATACTTTTTACAACTGTGTTGTCAGACCTTTTTAAATACAATACATACAATTTCTGCAGGAAGTTGAGCAGTGGGGCATTTTACTCCTTTATAGTGACAATCCAGGAAATGAGGGGACAGAAAGAGAACTGAAGGTGCCTGGACAGACTCAAACCAGGATTGTGGTTCAGGCTCAGTACCTTAATCCCTGGGCCACATGGGTGCCACATTATGGCACTAATTATAGCTAAATTAAAGACTGATCATATACCACATTTTAACTGCTACACAGCAGGTCAGCTATGTCAACAAACACTCATTTAATTCAACACATATGGAGATCAACATTTTCTATAATAACGGAATGCTGAATAAATATTTACTTGGGCTCACATGGAGGACTCCTCTCAGGGAAATTCTTCTGGAAATTAATAACCAACTCAAAACAATTCGTAACTACAACAACTGCCTCAGAATCAGTTATCTCTGTAATTACTACCACTGATCAGGGAAAAAAAAATGTTACCTTCTGTTTTTTGTGTGTGAACTTTGGAGCTGAAATGGATAATTGATTAACTGATTAGTCAATCAAAATTTAATCTCTAACAATTCTGATAATGAATTAATCATTAATAGATTTTTAAGTATAAAACCAAAATGAGAAATGTTCTCTGGTTGACTGTTGGTCAAAGTAAACAAGACGTCTGAAGATGTTTTCTGAAACAATTCAGAAAATAATCAGCGTATGTATGTTACGTGACATGTGAAGTCAAATGTCCAGACAGACATGTCCAGTAGCAACTGAGTCACTTTCGTAACAAACATCCTGTCCAAATCCTGTCACTCTGCTGTCTCAGTTCAGCGTCCAGCAGGACATGATGTCATGATGAGAGGAGTGACAGTGATGCTCTCTGTGTAAATTTCTAGACTTTCTTGCCTGCTATTAACTGCAAAATGATTTTCTAAGAATAAACTTTACAAAATCTTGCTTTTAAAAGTCATAACTCCAGAATGAAGGCTACACCAGGATCATGGACATGTTAGATCACTCTCTCTCTCACTGAGTGTGCCTCCTTTCTTCTTGTTAGTGTAGCGCTGAAAAGTAGCAGTCATGAAGAAATGTCCAGATACAGCCTCTCAAAGTCCAGAAGAAGAGAAAGAATTTAGACTCTCACAAAGATAAAAGACACATCTGGGCTGTCCAGATTTCTTTCCCTTACAACCTCGAATATTAAACATCTCTGAAGTTTGGAGGAGGATCCTCTTCATTTGAACCCAGCTCCTGGTTTTTTGGGGTCCGGTGTCTTGCACTCTCCCAGCCCTTGCGGATCTTTGCCAGTCTTAGCGTCAGGCACGGCAAAGCCAAGAACATCCGTCCGATCAGGACCATGCAGGGCAGAATGAGGGCCAGCAGGTACGCTGGTGGCAGGTAATAAGGGTAGGCCACAGGGAAGAAAGCAAAGTCCCAGCCAAAGAAGAGAGTGTGCATGATGGATAAAGTTAAGGCAGCATAACCAAGTCCTGACTGGAGACACGAAAAGAGACACACAAAATCTTTAACAGTCAGAGGATCCAAAGAATTTGACATGGAAAAAAAAAAACACACACAGACAGGAACACAAATACACAGTAAAAAACTGGGTTAGCGTCAAAGTTGCATTAATGTTTGTGGCATCCACAACAAGCTGAACATCACACACATTAAGACTTTAAGATTAATACTGTTGAATATTGAAGCAACCAGAAGACAGGTCCCAACATCAGCATTCATTTGGAGTCATGGTTGTTTAATATTTGTTGTTTCTGTTCCCTCTCTTTTAGCTTTGTTTTTGGTCTCCACCACCTCCTGAGGAAAATGTCTGGCTCTCTAGCTGCTAAATCCTCCACTATGTTCTACAGCCAGTCGCTAGTGCTTCGTTGCACTCAGAAGAGATCACGTCATATCTCTGTACAGACAGGAGGAATGAACACAGCCATCGTTCTCCTCTTTAACAAATACATGGAACCTGGCCTTTAAGAACAATTAATGAACGGGCAGAACAGAAAATTGTTAAAAAACTGTTTATCATGCATTGATCTGCTGACCTGAACAAACGTAAACTCCCTCCAGCTGAGGGCATTTCCCACAGAGGGCAGAGAGGTAACAGCCAGCAGAGAGAGGACTCCAAATCCCAGAATTCCACAGGACAGATAAAGATCAGACCTCCACACCTGCTGTTCCACCCACGAGTTTTCAACACCAGCTTTCACCTAAACGTGAGAGACAAAAAAGAAAACACATATATATATATACACACATACACACAGGTATGTATAGATACACCTGTCCAGTACTCACCTGGTGGTACGCTGCATTGAGCAGTGTGTACCCTGCAGCCTTCCGCAGCGTCAGACACATACTGTACACAGCATGGAGCAAAGCGCAAAGGAAGCTCAGCAGGCCGAGCTGCTTCCGCCTGCACAGCCAGAGGTCTAACCAGTGTGGAAATCTCTTATATTTGGTCCCCCTCCCCAGCTGAAGGACAGCTGCCACCAGCCCTGAGGAAACACAGCATGAGGTGGATACATGCAAAGTTAAGCAGTTCATTTAGAGGTGAAGAGATAAGAGAATGACACCTGTTGGTAAAAATTTTCAGCCTAGCATCTTTCCCTGCTTGATGATTTTGTCATGATTTCGTCATCAAGCAGGGAAACATGCTAGGCTGAAAATGGTCCTATGAAAAAAATACATTCCTGTTAATATGATGCTTCAGAACAGAGAAAACTAAAAAGCCTGAAACTTTGGAAGTCAGCATGTTCATTTCATCAGCAAAAGGTATGATGGAATTTATTCAGTGGCCTGCAAGCATCTGTGGAAGCACACACTGTAACCCAGCTCCTGATCAGTAAAACAGTATCTCCTGTTCAGAAGGTGATTTATCTGTTTGATGCTCACTTAAGATCATGATGTGTTTTAACTTCTCCTTTCAAACTTTACCCGGACTGTGGACAGTATTTTAGAGAACAGGTGAGTGAATGATTCCGAATGACTTGCTTTGCTCTGCAGTGGAGAGAACAGGTAGCTGTATTAACGCTAGGTGAGCTGAAATGACACAGAGAGCAGTTCTGTTCAGACACAGTTTGGATATGATAAGTGGATTTAATGAGTACTCGGTCTGTACTGCTGTAGAGCAGAGTCACAGGGACCAACGGCAGCACTGATGAGAGAAACGCCTGTATCCATGGAAACTTTACACAACACAGCTGGTAACACCTGTAGCCTCAAAATGCTCATAAGACATAAAAATAGATTAAAGCTAACTGACGTGTGCCAATTGTCATAATAATAATAATAGCAATTGATTAATAATAATTTGGGTCCTCTCCCTTGTGTGCCTAACCTCACCACAAGAATTTGATGAAAATTCATATCAGGGGTGCTGGCAGGATGCTGGCTGACGCAACTGAGCCTGACCACTGGACACTGCACAAAAAAGTAAGATGCTGTCTGTGTGGAGTGACTGGCAGTAGACATTTAGAACATTTTGTATCACTTCCTGTTTTCAGATTTTTGAAACTTATGTGACAATGATGATTGTCACACAAGGCTTACGTCCTGTTGCCTGTAGGTGGTGCTACGACCACAACTGAATCCTGATCTATAGGTGTCTTCAGACCAGGACTCTTATCAAACGTGTGAAGTTAGGGGCAGATTAGACAATGTGTATTTGAGCTACAACAACTTCCTGTTTCATGGCTTTTAGATGACGCTGAGCAAATCTGAAGTCACTCAGCTTAGTTCCCTCGGAGGAATTTGTTACAGTAAAACACACATACATAAAAAATAAAATAATATCTACAAAACCTCTGTCTGAAATTTACTTCATGTCTTAAGAGTTGGTACAAGTAATTTTTTTTCAAATTCTAGCAAAACCTAGCAGCTACTGTTCAGTGCCAAACGTGTTTTCACTGTCCAACAGCCTTCAAGTCTCGTGTTCTGTTCAATACCTGGTAGATAGACTAAAGCCAGTGTAACCAGGGCAACCACCGGCAGTGTCTCATTGAACGTCACCAATGGGAGCTGGTGGAAATTGTTCTCTCCTTGATCGAGGTAGGGCAGCAGTATGTGCCTCAGGAAGTTGTAGCCATAGAAGAAGAGGAAGAGAACGAAGGTGACCAAGATGGGGCCTCCCCAGGAAGGGAAGAGACTGAGTGGGACTTCTTCAATGTCTCTGGATCTACGCAGACCCCCGAGATCCATAGGGCCGAAGCCCATGCAACGAGCCAGGTGGAGCACAGCGGCTTTAGAGTCGGAGCAGTCACCGCAGATCAGGACCTGGAGGGGGGCAGACGATGGAAGATCAGATTTTTCAGGGCTTCAGGTGCAGTGCATCAGTGTGGCATATGGAGTATTATCACTTTTTCCTGTCAGATCTGTCAGGCTGAGGGCAAACACTGATATTACACAGCAGTGTGTCTCCAGGTGTTGCACAGTTTCACTGCATATGTGAAAAAAAAGGTGTATAAAGTCTTTCGTGGCACCACCTCACCTGCCTGCCTCCATCATGGAATCCAGTCTGCATCTCCCATGCAGAGATAACATTGAAGCCCTTCACCACCCTGCTCTCTGGGAATAGCTCAGCCAGACTCTCTGCATTTGACTGCTCTCCACTGTTCAGCCTGGAGGCACTGCTAACATCTACCAGCACCTTCCCGGCCAGCCGCTCCCTCAGCCCCACCAGGGTGTGATAATGCTCGGGGTATACCGCAGCGAACACCACCCTCTCCGCGCGCTCCACTGCCTCCCTCTGTGATCGCAGCTCCACCCCATCAGGAAACAGATCCCTGGAAATACGGGTCGGGTCGCGGCTGCCCACCACCGCCCTGAAACCGCTGGCCAACAGCCGGATCGCAAGGGACCGGGAGAAGTCTCCAGAGCCAATGATGCCGATCACTGGACCTCCAGGGCCCCGGGACAGTGGCTCTGAGGCAGCAGATGCAGAACTGGCTAACAAGGGCTTCTTCATGTCACTCTGCATGCTGGTCTGCTTCGGATCAGGAGGACTACCACAGCTTAACTAAACAAATGACAGTATCACCTGTGGACATTAGAAACGATAAGTGTTTTGACATTTATGTGATATATATATATATATATATATATATATATATGTATATATATAGAATATTACTTATAGTGTTATTATTGTTATGAAAGGACAACAGACATAACAGTGGTGATGATGACAATGATGATTAGGGGCACTGAGTTTGATATAGTTATTATAAGTTATTCTGAGTTATTATAGCCTTACAGATTGGTTTAAAAAAACATACAAACCTCTGCATCCTGACAATAATGAACAATTATGGCAACGCTGATATAAAACTTTATGAAGAGAGAGCTGATGTCAAAGCTTGTTGGTCCATTTTTCCAGTTCTCCATCATAACGAGACCGAGGTGAAGGTGAGTGACACGAAGCTGAGCGGGATCCAGCACTTCCATGTGTTTCACATATCAAAAGTATATCCAAAGCAAATCAAACCTGAAGACTTTACAGCAAACACGTTCATACTTTACCGTCTTCTCTCGTCTTCTCGCGGTGTTAAGTCCAAGAACAATGTAAATACATGTTGATATGTTCAGCTAAATCTTACTGATAAAAACTTAACGTTCAAACCTTCTGTCAAACCAGTTGTTGTCCTGCGCTCTTATTCCGCCTCTTGTGCTCACAGAGGACAGGGCTTGGTGTCTGTCACGTGTAAGATATGTCCCACCTACTGGTGCCTTCAGGGACTCCAATGAGCTCGGACTTTGTTCTCTAAGCACGGGACTCAGAAGACTTAAAAACTTGTTAAATTTCAAAGGTCTCTGAGTTGTCTATGAGCAGTTCCACCAAGAAGTCGCTTCACACAGCAAAGTGTCAGGGACTATCTGAGTTATAAGACACATTTTTAGTGATAGTACCTTTACTTGTCCAGTAGCGTTACTGTGCTAAAATGATTGTCCCTTGTCCCTTCTGAGACATAATGCCACTGTCAATTATTCTATTTCCTACATTAAAAAAAAATCCTTGGAATTAGTTCATTTTTTTTCCCCTTTGCATTGTGGGAAATGTGTAGCCGTGTAGATCTGAGGCTGCTCTCCAGGGAACAAATGATGAGTAGCCCTCAGTCAAACTCCAGGGCTGTTTTTATGTTTGTCTCTGCCTCAGTATAAATAATGTAATTTATTATGGCATATGAGTCACAGCAGCCAGTTTTCTGCAAAGTAAGTAACTTTAATAATGTAAGAGTTGATCATTTGTACTTAAGTAAAGATTATGTAAAGGAAGAGAACTTCTGCCATCACTGCCAGCCAGGCGGTTTAACAATACACATAAAATACACAAAGTAATAACAGTAGAAAGTGGGTGTGAGAAATGTAGCCCTATGTCAATACAGGTCAAAAGCTGCACTGTTTTCATAGAGTTAATAGGTTTTCAAAATACACTTTCAAATCAAAATAGTGTACAGCTGGGTGATGTGGGAATTAATGTAAGTTTTAAGTAAATGTCAGTTATGAGTATATGTGTAACTTCACAGTGTAGAAATGCTATATTTCCTTTACCTGCATCAGCAACTTTGTATGTCCCACAGCAACTGAAGGCATCACATCTGACAGCTGAAGATAAAGGCCCACACCCTGTGTTTCACTGTGATAGTGCAAAGGTTTTATAACGCTGTAGCGGTGAGAAGCACATGGCAAGCGTTAAACTGCCCAAATTAAAAAAAAGAAACGGTTTAGGTGAGCAGTCACTGATCCCGACCTAAACCACAGGGAGCTGGTTTAGGATGAACTGGACAGAAAGTGAAAGTAAAGCAACCTGCAAGTGTACTGTTTATGTGTGTCTATAACTCTCCACTGGATGTCGCTCTTTTACTGTCGTACACAGGGGGTGAAGCTGTGAGCTTATTTGTCTCACTCTCTATTAATTCGCCAGTGTTGCTAATAACAACAACAGTTGTTTATTCAGTAACTACCACTTGGTAGAGTTTTTTGTGATCAAAAAACACCTTCAGTTGTATTATAATTATATTCCAACCCTTCATTCACATTCAGTGAAGTTTGGTCCTGTTTTTTCCTTTAACAGTTTTCTTTTCAAACACTTGTTTTTACAATAACCAGTATTTGAGAACTGATCACGCTGAACAAGCCTACATTCACATCAGCTGTGTCAAACATCCCACTGGTTTCTCACAGTTTTCTTCTAATGTGTTTGTGTGTTTTTTAGAATTAGTTTGGTTTTCTATTATATTAACCAAGATGTTAAAACGTCACAGGAAATCGTATAAATTTAAACTGATGATATATTTCACAAATATTTACTTTGCATTTGGCAGATGAAACTGTTAAATTCAGATTTAATACTGTAAATATAGTTGTAAAATTAACCACAATTACTAACAGTAAAAGAAGCATTGATTCCGTACTTTTGCATTAGAACATACAATCATAAGAAATGTGTTTTTTAGCAGTGTATAATATCCATAAGCATTGGTACACTGTCAGAATACAGCATTTATCACTGGAAACAGCTGTAATTCCTTTCATTTCACAGGTGGTGACTTTTATTATAGTTAAGTAACGTTTAAAAGTCAGATAAACGTAGTAAAAATTACAAGTATGAGTTTAATGAGGCTGAAAAGTGTAAAATTAATGATAAATGAAACACGTCTGTTATTTTACCTGAGTTTACTGCTCATTATCAGGCAGCCTGTATAATAATACAGGTAAAGTAAAAAAAAACAACCTTGCACTAAAAAACCTGTTCCGTTATTTTGATCAGTAAAGAGTCTTTGCCATAGATGCACAGTTTAAACCTCAATGTATCTGGTGTTTTACCACATGTTCACTTTTTCCATTCCAGTACAGTACAGTGGTATGCAGTATATCCATTTAGATAGTGAGTCCACAATGTGTAAACAAAGCAGGTAAAGAAAATGGATGTAAACATAACAGAGGAAAAGCTGAGCAGGGACATAGACAGGTGGGAATGTGATCCTTTTTTCCTCTTTAACTTTGTAGACCCAAAAAAACAAACACTGACTCAGGGGAACAAGTATAATAGTCTTTATTGTAAATAGAATTTGGGTGTGGTTGGTGAGGTGAATGCAGGCAGCTGATGGAGAGTCAGACAGGCGGTGAGTGGCAGAGCGGTGATTCCACAGGAGGAAGAGAGGAGTGAAAGGCAGGCAGACAACTGGAGAGTCTGACGATGAGGTCTGGATGGACTGGAGGTGAAGGCAGCAGGTGAACAGGTAGGAGTGGTCCACACAGCTAGACTGAACCATCTGGTGATGCGTGAGTGGAGAACCAGGGTTTAAATACTGCGGTGCGGGGCTGATGGGCTGAGGAGGAGCAGGTGGCTGAATGAGGCAGTCAGGAAGAGGAGCTGAGAGAAACACGAGAGGTGTCGAGATGAGAGAGAGACAGGGAGGGGGGAAGAAAACAGGAAGAAGGGGAAGATCTTGGAGCCTCGGCCAAAACTGTGACACAAAGAAAGAAAAAAAACTGTAAGAACTTTATTTAAAGCAAGCCACCATGCTTTGACCTTTCCACCCAGTCCCTCTCATAGCAACCCTGCGGTTGGAATCACTTGACATTTCAGACTCAGACAGTGACTCAAATGGAGCAACACATACAGAACAGCAGCCTCACAGAATCATCTTCATCATCATCGTCATCATCATCACTTCCAGGGGGGATGACAGTATTTAAACTGATGCCTCCTTGTGTTCAGCGTTTTAACCCAGCATCAGACAGACCTTCTGGGATAGATAGCTGGGTAACAAGTGCTTGATTTATTCCACAGATGTGTTTATTCATTTCATCTTAAAAACACGTAGTGGAGCCTCGCTGACAGCTGACTGATGCTCATGAACTGCTGCCAAATGACTGATTAGGAGAAATGTTTAATGATCCTCATGAGAAAATTAGATTCAGATGTACGTTCATTTGTTATAGATGAAGTCAGGCGTCCCGCAGGTCCACCGTTCTGTTTTCTCTCTGCCCCCCCGCCCCACCCTGTGTGTGTGTGTGTGTGTGTGAGTGAGAGAGAGAGAGAGAGAGAGAGAGAGAGAGAGGGGGAGAGAGAGAGAGAGAGAGAGAGCATGTGTGTGTTTGTACTAATATATTTGTGAAGACCAGTTTGAGTCATTAACCTCATGGAGAGAGGACATTTCTGACACACTTTCAAAAGGCTTTTGGAGGGTTCAGACCTGATTTTAGGATTCAGGTTAAAGCTGGTTTTAGACATTTAGTCCTGATGGTTAAAGTTAGGTATGATGCAGTGGTTAGCATCTCAAAAACATTCACATTAGGTTGATCGGCCCTGTGATTGACTGACGACCACTCCAGGGTGTACCCTACCTCTCGCCCATAGTCAGCTGTGATAGGCTCCAGCTCCCCCGCGACCCTGACGGATCAAGTGGCTTAGGAAATGGATGGATGGATGGTTAAAGTTAGGGTTAGGGAATGCATCATGTCAATAAGTGTCCTCACAAAGAAGGACAAGTTTGTGTGTGTGTTTGAGTGTACGGGTTCTATTTCCTGAAGTCTTGGTTGTTTTGTCATCACTATTTTTGTGAATCACAGTGTGTGTCACTGTGCGTGACAGTGAGAAAGAGTCATCTGGGCACTCACACCTTCAGCTCTGTATGACTCAAACATCAAACTTACCTGGAGGTAGGTGATGTGGCTGATATCAGGTTCAAAGGGAACGTGAGCTGTACTGTGAGGTGAGGCTAACATATTGTGAGGGAATGGAAATGTTACTGCAGCACAGAACAAAAGGAGCTCAAAAAGAAGTTCCCTCTCTGACCTATGAGATACTCCACAGGATCTGAAAACTTTTTTTAATAAAATGTTATTCTCATGAAATGTGTAATCAAAGAGCTCCTTCCAATGTTAGTGCTGCCTGCTTATCTCTTTCACTCCCTCTTTCCACTGAAAAGCTCAACCTGTTTTGGTTGGCGAGGAAATATAAAGCTAACATCAATACCTGACACTTTCAGTGTTGGCTGTGTGTAAAATCAATTGCAACTAAAAGTATGGCAGCTAAATGCTTTCAAAGTGACTCATGGATATTTCCAAAGCTATTTAAAAAAAAACAAAACAAAACAACAACTTGTGTGGCACAGTGTTATCAGAGGAGCGTTAGCAAAAGGAAACTTTCCAAAAACATTACTGGGGATATTTTACTTTCATTAGATTGTAGACAGAGACAAAAAGCTGGTAGTTAAGGTCTTGAACCAACTCTCGTACTCGACACAGGGATGGCGTGGTTACACACAGCTTGTCACGACTGAACTAGGACAGAACCCAAATGCACAACTCCAAAACGTAAGGCTAAATAATATAGTCTTTAATGAACAGAGTAACAAAACAAGAATCACCCAACAAGGGAAAAAGGTACAAACAGACAACTGATAAAAACAAGAACAATCAAAGTACAAAAGAATAACAAAACCTCACATGGGATACAAGAGCTAGACAAGGACGCTGGTTCTCTTGACAAAGGACAAGACAAACTAGCACAGAACAAAGGGAGACGCAGACAATATATAGACACAAGGTAATGGGGAACAGGTGGAAACAATTAGGGCGGAGAAAACAATCACACTGGCAGGAAACAAGAGGAAGGGCAAGCAACCTGAAACAAGAGGAGATAACATTTCAAAATAAAAGCAAAACTTACAGGACAACATGGACACAAGACAAAACAAAACAGAGCATTGCTTCCTGACTATGACACAGCTGTCATAGTGCTGCCATGCTAGCTCTGCGTCCATACAACAACAACCTCATAGTTACAGTTAATAGACAGTTAATCTACAGCCATTTCTACCATCCACAAAATACCTTGTATTTTTACAGAGCCTGCAACTTGAGACTGCATCCACACTAAGCTGGTTAATGCATGTTCTAATTGTTTTCGTAGAGGTCTCGATTCACACTAAAATACAAGGATGAAAGAAAACAGCTAATGTGTGGACAAAAATACAAATATATTAGTTAAGGTTTTCCTTCCTATAAGAAGCCAGGAGGTGTCTGAAGAGCTCCTCTGACAGGTAGAAAAGCAAAAAGCAAAGGATTAGAACTAACATGATGGACAGAGAGGTTATAAGAAAGGTGTAAAAAGAAAATAAGCACACAGCCAGAACTAAATATGAGCCAGCTGCATAGCTGAATATATTCAAAGTGTTTATTAACAACAACATGAACTAGAGCTCTAATTGATTCCTGCTCAGTGGCTCAGACACTGGAAAATACAGCAGATACAGCACTGATCTATTCTTGGTCCTTGGAACTGAATCTTTTTTTCTTTTTTTCTTTTTTTTTTTATGATTCTGACCTTTCTGACATTTTAATGAAAAACCTTTGGAATCCAGTGCAGTGAACTGGAACAGGACCTGCAGGCCACTCTGTTCCCACACTAATCTGCATTGTAAAACAGGACTCGGCGGGCAAATGTTTCTGTCAAGGTGAACTGGGCTCCGAGGTTGTGGTCCACTGACCCACTGCTTTTGTCTGATGAAGTTTGTTTGAGGGTGATGCTGCATGTTGTGAAATCAGAACACTATACAGTAAAACTGGAGGCTTCTGATTTGGATACAGAGAAAGCAACAGCTACACTGTGTGATGTGATATGGAAACACACTGACAATTTCACTGTCACAGCTCAACATTTTCTCCTAACAAATATGTTTCTATCCAACTAAACTGCAACAGCAAATACATTTTGTATATTTGTTTTTGTGAATATGTAGAGACTGAACATATCAGTTAAATGTTCATTAACAAAATATCTCATCCTGCAGTATAAACTCTGATAACAGCATAATTATTTTATAGTTATGCACTTTCAACTCTTGGTTGAGGCTGAAGAAACATCAGGTTTAATACAGGAAAAGGGTCACAGTGGCATCAGACACAATGTGTTCATCTACCAGTTAACAAATTAACTCTCTTCTCTCCCTAAACCAGAGTGCCTTTTGTTACCTTAACCTAACCGCAGATGGAACTGTTGAGCTGAACCCTGTCTTTGTCTCTGGTGTGAAAGTGGTGTGCCACTGCCATTGATATATATGGAGCTTTATTTCTTCTCAAAATTCATCACTTCTGAACATAACCCAGCCAACCTGATTATGTTTCCTACAAACACACACACACACACACACACACACACACACACACACACACACACACACACACACACATATATATATATATATATACAGGTTTTGTTTTTTTTTTGCAAAATCTTTTACATGATACATTGCTGATTAGACAGTGAATGCACAGTGAATGTAAAATAATTATATCCCAAGCGAGGACAGTGTAAAAATCTAAAACTATGAAAGCTAAAAAGTGAATTTTAACGTTAATTAATATAAATTAAAATAATTAAGGACACCCAAAGGCCTGAGAAAACATGCCAATTTTCAGTTTGGCCTTAAAAGTGTCTATGGTGGGGGAACACTTCATTGTAAATGGTAAGCTGTTCCAGTGCTTTGGGGCAGCTACAGCAAACACATGATCTCCCTTACCCCTTAGCCTCAACCAAGGGACACCCAGGAGCAGCTGGTCTGAGGATCTGAGAGATCCAGGGATGGAGAAGTTTCAGAGGAGCTCAGAGATGTACTGGGGCACCAGGCCATGTAAAGCTGCAAAAACAAAAGTCCAAAAGTAAGAACCTTAAACTCCATACCATACTTAACCAGAATACAATGCAGGGATGGAAGTACAGGTGAGATATTATCTGTCTTCCTGGTACCAGTTAGTGGTCTAGCAGCAGGATTCTGCATCAGCTGCAAATGAGACAAGGATGACTGACTAATGCCCAATTAAAGAGCACTGCAGTAGTCCAGCCGAGAGGAAAGTAAGGCATTTGAGAGAATCTTAAGGTCATTAAGTGCGTGCTCCTGTTTTCTATGCACCTCGTGTTCATTTGAGAAACAAAATAAACTGTCCTGCCAAAAGTTTGACTAAATTCCACTAATCAGAAGTGGTGACGTGACAGAAAAAGAAAGAGCAGTGTGAAGGAAGGTTATATTTGTGTCTTGCGATTCAGACATGAATGAGGAAGTGGGCTCTTCATCGCCGGAGGAAGGAAAAACCACAGATTGAAAGTCTGAGACTGAACACACCAAGTACAATCTCTGTTTCAGCCTTTTGGGTTTTTTTTTACACTTATTAAAGTCCAGTTTGCATCTGTGTGCAGAACAAAACACCTTAAAACACTACAATTATTATTATTTTTTTTTGCATCATTGGCGCAGAAACCCCACTCCGGGTGGCACCACCTCCCATGGGCTCACCACCCGTGGAGGTGCCATAGGCCTTCGGTGCATTGTGAATTGGGCGGGCTGCCCCCGCGACCTGGGCCTGGACCCAGATAAGCGGCAGATGATGACATGACATGACATGGCGCAGAAACAAAAGTCGAGCAGTAGCAGTGATTGAGGATGTTGTGGCTCGTGGTTCGGGACAGTTGCAGCTTTGGTTTTACACATATCAAAGTTTTACTTATTATATTAAAAGAACATAAACACAGAATATGTCTACACATCTGTACTTACTGTTCATCAGTATAATAATCAATCAATACCCAAAGTCTTTAAACATTAAAGTATCAGCACAAATTACATGTTCACACGTCCATAACAGATGCAGAGAAAAGTCTCACAAAAGTGATTTCAAAAGTGAAAAACTTTCAGTGTTTTTATATCAGGGTTATATTATAAATGTGAACATTTAAAATTCCAGTCAAAGCAGAAAGTTGTCAGATAAATATAGTGGAGCAGAAACACAAAACACACTTCCTCTGTTGTCAAAACAACAACTACAAGTTACAGGATTATAATAAAACTGGAAAAGCAGCGACGTCTTATATGAAAATGACTAAAATAATCAGACTATTGCAAACGTAGCATCACCTGCAGGTGATTGGCTCTGCTCAGGTAGAGGGATGATATCAAGTTTAACCCTCGTATTGTCTTCCCATTTACTACGCACCTTTTGTCCTCCCGGGTCAAATTGACCCGGTCTATTTTGACTGCTTATAAAGCATGAGGTATAAAATGATCACCAAATTTTTTTGTTTCATCTTTTCAGTGAACTTGTTTCCAACACATTAACATATATTTTACTCTTATTTTTGTCATTTATGGTATAATAGACCTCATTTACATAAAATTACACCTCATTTTTGGGTAAAAAAAAAGCAGAAATTGTGAATTATTTTGACTGTAGTTATGATCAGAGGCACATATGTTGATGCATTATCACAGACTGGTATATGGCAGAGTTTAGTCAGGATACTGTTTTGAAACCATTTAAAATTTATTAATGGCAGCAAATAGTCACACCTGTTGTCCTCCCGGGTCAAATTGACCCAGTCTATTTTGACTGCTTATAAAGTATGAGGAATGAAATAATCACCATTTTTTTGTTTCTCCTTTTTAGTGAACTTGTTTCCAACACATAAACATATATTTTACACTTATTTTTGTAATGTATTGTATAATAGACCTAATTTACATGAAATTATACCTCATTTTTGAGTAAAAAAAAGCAGAAATTACGAATTATTTTGACTGTAGTTATGATCAGAGGCACATATGTTGATGCATTATCACAGACTGGTATATGGCAGAGTTCAGTCAGGATATTGGTTTGAAACCATTTAAAATTTTTTAGTGGCAGCAAATAGTCACACCTGTTGTCCTCCCGGGTCAAATTGACCTATCTATGGAATTGATTACTGGTTGACCCCCCCCCCACCCCGCCTTGGCAACAATAACCTCAACCAGGCGCTTCCTGTAGCTGTGAATCAGACCTGCGCATCATTCAGGAGGAATTTTAGCCTATTCTTCCTGGCAGAACTGCTTTAGCTTTGTCATATTTGGACGTCTCGTGTGTATGGCTCTCTTCAAGTCATTCTATTGCATTTCGCATCTGTATTGGGTTGAGGTCTGGGCTCTGACTTGGCCACTCCAAAAGGTGGATTTTGTTTTTCTGAAGCCAGTCTATTGTGGACTTGCTCTGGTGTTTTGGGTCATTGTCCTTCCATCATCATCCAAATGTCCATCATCCAAATACTACAGAGTTTCAGCTGACATTCTTACATTATCCTGAAGAATTTTTTTTGATACACTTATGAGAATTTTCCCATCAATGATTGCAATGATTGCATAATGTGCCTAAAATAATAACACAAAAAATCTGATCTTTCAAGTCTTGAGAACAACCATCTCATTGAGAACAACCATCTCATTGAGAACAACTACAAAAACGAGTTTGGACTCTTTGGACTAGAGCTACTCTGACTGATAAAAACCACTCAAACTTTTTGAGTTTGCTCCGCACAAGAAGAATATGCATATGTGAGGACTTTAGAAATTCACCAGTCCAATCATTCCAACCATAAAGTATGGTGGAGGAAACATCATGATTCGGGCCTGCTTTGCTGCATCAGGCCAGCTTGCAGTCATTGAGAGGAAGATGAATTCCCAAATGTATCAAAAGATTCTTCAGGATAATGTGAGAATGTCAGCTGAAACTCTGTAGTATTTGGATGATCCAACAGATCAATGACCCAAAATATCGGAGCAAGTCCACAACAGACTGGCTTCAGAAAAACAAAATCCACCTTTTGGAGTGGCCAAGTCAGAGCCCAGACCTCAACCCAATACAGATGCTATGGAATGACTTGAAGAGAGCCATACACATGAGACATCCAAAGAATATGGCAGAGCTAAAGCAGTTCTGCCAGGAAGAATAGTCTAAAATTCCTCCTGAACGATGCGCAGGTCTGACTCAAAGCTACAGGAAGCGCCTGGTTGAGGTTATTGCTGCCAAGGTTGGGGGGGAGGTCAGATCACATATAATGACAAATTTATGCAGAAAACCATGAAATTCAAAAAGGTTTACATACTTTTTCTTGCCACTGTGTTTTGGGTGATCACTGACAGGCATATGTCAAACAGTAGCTCGGAGCCAAACAAATATGATTTACGAAGCACAATACTTATTTCAAAACATGCCTAAAACTGTTTTGAACTTTAGAAAAATACAATCAACAGAGAAACTGTGTGTGTGTGTGTGTGTGCGTGCGTGCGTGCATGCGTGTGCAGCCCCATGTGTAGCCCCATGTAGGTAAATCAGAAGTTGTGATGAAATCAGGTTTACACATCTGTAGCTTTGAAGTTGTGTGTGTGTGTGTGTGTGTGTGTGTGTGTGTGTGTGTGTGTGTGTGCGTGCATGTGTGTGTGAGTGCGTGCATGTGTGTGTAGCCCCATGTAGGTAAATCAGAAGTTGTGATGAAATCAGGTTTACACATCTGTAGCTTTGAAGTTGTGTGTGTGTGTGTGTGTGTGTGTGTGTGTGCGTGCATGTGTGTGTGAGTGCGTGCATGTGTGTGTAGCCCCATGTAGGTAAATCAGAAGTTGTGATGAAATCAGGTTTACACATCTGTAGTTTTGAAGTTGTGTGTGGGTTAGGGTTAGGGTGTGTGTGTGTGTGTGTGTGTGTGTGTGTGTGTGCATGTGCGTGTGCGCGTGCATGTGTGTGTTAGAGGTAATTTTGTTTGTTTGTGTGTATGTTCATTGTGCTGGAAAGAGCAATAGTGTGACCCACTGCACCACTAAATATGGCTGGGTCAAATTGACCCGGGAGGACCACAGATGCTATAAATTTGAATAAAACATACATACTTCAACAAAAAAAGTCATAATTAATATTCCCTGCAAAGAGCATAGTGTGGAACCATCCATGTCATTTTCAGGCAATTGTATGGAAGAAAACCAAAGTTATGGCATATTAACTTTTGAAAACGGGTCAAATTGACCCGAAGACAACACGAAGGAATGGTTTGAGATGTTTCTCTCCCTGTGTATTTTTGGAAAATGGATCCTAAAGGGAGCATATATAAGGTGAATAATACTCCACAGATGACTGGTACAAATGAGGATAAGACCTGCTGCTGTAAAAATACAGCAGTAGGTCATTGGAAACTAAGTAAACCTTCAAGGATAAAACATAGAAACGGGCTGGACAGATATGTTTCATGCAAGCTCATGAAGAATAGCCACACTGCCTATTCTAAAAGCAGACTGCTGATGGATCTTGTGAGAAATTCTTAAGAATAGCAAGAAAAAAAAAATTGCCTCAATAAATCACCATCAAAAATATTAAGAGACCTGATTATTCCAGGAAAATCACTGCTGATGTGTCCAGAGGCATCAGTAAATCTATGTGGACAGTTAACACCCAGTTGTCAGTGACACCAAGGACACCAAGCTTGGAGAAAAGGCAACTGGGGCGGACAAATTTGGCCTGTAATCCAATTTATGTCCTCTGTGAGGATGATGCCAACAAAAGCCACAATGAGTATAATGGAAATATACCATGGGGGGGGGGGGGGGGGGGGAGCACCCCAGAGGGACTGACAGTGGTATCAGACCCAGACATCAGGCAACTATGAGCAAGCAGCGTGCATGTGACAAAATCTTTGAACACTTAGATAAAGTGGTGAATAATAAATGTAGCACTCAAGAAGTTGGCAGGAAGTGAAGACATCTGCCACACAGGCATGTAATTACCTATGTGACTAGACACAATGTGAGCAGCTCTCCTTGCTCTGTGTGTGAGGGAAAAGGAGAGTGGAATTGTTCCACTTCTGGAACAAATCCGCCCCTCTACCTGTGACAGAAGGTCGACTCAGAGTGGCAGTTGCCAAGGTTGACTGACCCCACAGTAGCTGGTTCAGTTCTGGGACCCAGGGCCTTCCTGGCCAGTAAGGTGCAACTCGCTAAACTGCATCCACCACCCACCATGACCACGTAGAGAACCTGCAGAATCAAAGGAAGTTGGGGGAAAGCATACCACCTTTCGGCCTTTCTTGTGACAGAGCATGGCCTTCCTCCATGACCCACTAGAGACAACCACTCCAGGCAATGAGTCATCTCTGCAGAGGCAAAGAGGTCAATCTGGGCAACTCAATTTTTGACTCCAGATCCGGGACACCACTTCCAGTTGTAATCGCCATTCCACTGGGAGAGGCCCTATCCTGGACAGGATGTAGGTCACTCTGTTTGCTTTGCTTGGGACTTGAATTGCCCTTAGAGAAACCCATGTCAACAGATCCCTTACTACAGTGTTGCCATTGAGGACTTAATATGGGACACTGCAGAGGTGCTGTCTGTTCACAGCAGCACATGCTTGCGATGTATAAATGCCAAAAGGCCCACGAGAGCCAAGTGAACAACCTTTACTTCTAGTACATGTATATGTTGCATGTGTACACTGTGAATGGGTTGACAAAGCAGAATAGGTCGGAGCTTTGGAATCCTAATTATCTTCCATAGGGCGGCTGATAGAATTGCCATGGCATTTTGTGTTTGGGCTGCATGTGCAGCAGCATTGAAGGGGTGCGAAATCAAATGGACAGTTTTGGCATATTCCTTCCTGGGGCATCTGAAGTTGGCAGAAGCATGAGCTGGCCCTAGAGCAGTTCAAGACACCATTGTTTACTTCACTGGTGGTATGTCTCCTAATCCAATTTCCACCGGATAATGTGCATCAATCAAATGTCTACAGCCTGCACTGAATTGGCTTTCAAATTTGTTTTTTGTTTTCTTTTTTTTCATGATGGTCTAAGCAATGAAGAGTAGTCCTCTAGAACTGGAAGGCAAGGATGGAATATAGCCTTTGAAATGCCCTCCCAGTCACCTTCCATGGGGGCTGGCTCTGTAGAATCTGAATGAGGACCACTGGGTGCCTGTCCCTGTCTGACTGCTGCTCACTATGAAAAAGAGAGTGAGGGACGAAAACAGACAGCACATCGTCCTCATGTGTAATGTCCTCTCCCCCACAACACTAAGGCACAGGTGGAGGAACACATTTCTAATCAGGACATAGAGATAAGGAGGAGGAGGAACGACAAGCCTAAAACCTTTCCATCCTCTTTGATACACTCTGAAAAACAGTCAGTGCATCTCAGCTGCCTCCATCAATGGGTGGAAGATGCCGCTTAGGAGCCTGAATTTCCTCATCAAGGTTTTTGGATCCTGTTTAGATCCATGGTGGTGGTCACACGAGCACTTGGGACCATGCCTGACCGGCAAGCGTTCCCCCTCTCTACCACACTCCAACACAGAGCTGCAAGCCCTGCTACCTTGGCAAAGACACTCCTCCCTAGGCAGGTCACAATCTGCAATGCAGGGATCATCCAGATCCTCCATCAAATGAGCTCCCCTCAAGCATGAGGGGCTTTTTGAACATACAATCCACTGACTGCAAACAGCAGTAAAAGGTGTAACAAGCCCTCACACAAGATTGTATAGGAATGTACCAGACCTCACCAACTATGAACAGTGATCTAGGGCACAATGGGGCCACAGTTCTTACCAATCTTTCTATTTGACAGTGTAACTCACCACATTTCAGTGGCAGACAAGCTGGAAGGGAACAGAAAGTACCACAAACAATGTGGAGCCACATCTAGCATGCTAATACACTCATTTCTGGCTGCATGATGTTAACACTACCTTGTAACAATACAATGCAAAACCATATCACTTTAAAGGGATACGATTCAGCATCACCCCTCTGAATAGAACAGTAGAATCACAAGAATAGTTTTCCTACCTCTACCTGATCTCTGAGAAAGGTAAAGAGTGAAGTGGACCCCACTTTCATAGAGGAGGAAGTTCTGCCTTCTTGGGCAATGGGTCATGGGCAAGACTTTGTTTACATGTGGTCCTAAGAATAGACAGAACAAAGGCTATCATCCTATTTCAACCTTAGTGGTGGTCAGAGTGTGGTTCTGACACACCAAAAGACCACTGAGGTCTCAAATGAGCTTCAGAAAAATGTTTTTTCTTCACAGAGCAAGAACTCTGGGTTTTATCCCTACATCTACAGAGTTGTTGTGTATGGACCAGAGTGGAGAGGAGGAATGTTTTCAGTCAGACAAACCTAAAAATCTGAAAAGTGCTTTCCCATAATATACAGATGATACAGTATGGACTGACATCCATATCATTTCTCCTTTCTCAGTCTCATGATTCAATGGTCATCATGTGACAAACATAATGTGCTAATTAAATTTTTAAAATATAAATAAATCATTTAGGTTCAGGTAATGACAGCGTGCTCGGTCACACAGAGGACTGAGACATCATTGTCTGTCCTTTACATTTGTCATTTGACAATGTTTAAGATCTCTGTTTGATCAAAATGTCACTTTATTAAAAGAAATCTGCTGGGAGCAGAACAGCACGTGGATCCTTTGTCTAACTTTTGCCGTGAAGTTTGTTTTTTTGATCCAGCACCTGTAGACATTTTTTTTTTAATATCTGACATATCACGACCAGATGCTCGGCTACAGCTCTGTTAGTTTGTGTGTCTCTAGAGAGAAAAGGCAGATCTCAGTTTACCAAAAAGTCATGACACAGAAACAAATTAGAGTGAACCCTCTGACTCAAACAGAGATGATCAGCATATGATCACATAATCAGCCTCCTCTTTGAAACTCTTTTCTTGAGGCATACACACAGACATAAATTCACATATACACAAATGACACAGGCACAAATGCACACAAACACTGCTTTTTACTTTTGTCTTGACTTTTTCATTAATTTCTTTAATAACATAATTTTCTTCTTCCAGACCTTGAGTGTCGTGTCTTGTCCATATATACCGACATGCATTTGCATGGACAGGAGGAGGTTGAACTTGACTGTGGCAACTTTTATTTCTGTTCTTTTCTGCAGCAACCTTCCTCCAAGTCACAACCAATGTTAAACTCCACTGAAGGCAAAGCCTTGCTGCTGGGTACAGAGGAGAACATTAGAAATGCATAGTTTTGCCTAGAGAAGAATGGAGCACAGCTAATGTTCCAACTAAAGACACAGTGAAGGGGAGACACACAGTCGTGCAAACAACAACGTCGTGGATTTAGAGTTTGAGCAGTTCTTGAAACTGACCCTGGATTTCCACAAATAACTCACTTTTGAGGAAGAGAAACAAAATTAATTTCCCCAAAGCAATATCAAAATGTCTCAGTGAATATCACTGAAAAGTCCAGCAAACAGGCTGAAAACACAGATGAACTCCTTTGTGATAATGAAAATGTATTTGTGCTTAAGAAAGAAAAAAAACAAAGGTCACATGGTACCTGGTCAAGCGTTATTCTTATGATGCCTGTGTTTGACACACAAGCATAACTGTACTTTTGTTAATTGAGTGTCTTTGTGTGAGGCTGATGCCCATCTGAGCCTGACCAGGCTCACTTAAGGTGGACTGATCTTTAAGGTAGACGATCTAACCCTACTACATGTATATTGCATTCATGTTTGTTTTATTTTGACTGCATGGCCAAAAATATGTGGACATTTGAGTATTATGTGATGGGAGACTGAAGGTGAGACTACACTCAGCAAGAACTTTATTAGGAACAAATATGCACCTGCTCATTCTTTACCTTTGGCCAGATAGTGGCGTGAGTGAAGTCTTTTCATGTGACACAAACACATCAATCAGTCGCTGAGTCTTTCTTTTTTTTCTTTTTGGCTCTTGATGAGCAGTACAAGATTAGAGTGTCTGGAAAAAAGATAGCAGCATTAATTACTTCATGACCTTCACAGTAAAATGCTTGTTATGTCTGTTTGAGTCAGATCGGGCCTCTGGGCTTGACCACAGCTGAGTAGACAGGCAGCTGCAAACCAAACTGACCTCAGTCCATTTTCATTTACACCTCCCAACAATATGTCAGCCACTGCATCAGTAAAGAACTGTTTCTCTGCATTATTTTCTGTCCAAAAGCAACAGTGTAGGACTTTCAGAATCACATGTCACAATTCAAGTATTTGTGTGTGTGTGTGTGTGTGTCATAGAGCTCTCTGACACACACAGACACACACTCAGAAGAACTGGAGTGTGTGGCATGTGGCTGTGTTTGATGTCTGCAGCCTTGGCCTGCAGCATGTTGCACTTCTTGGCCAAATGTGTCAAACTGACATTTACACAAAAGTTTAGCAAGAGACAGTTTGTTAGCATTTGACTTTGGGTGCTGGTGATGTTCAGCTAAGGGTGTCTTGTGATTACAGTGCCACTTTACTGCTTTTGTGCCCTTAAGTGAAGAACTGAAGCAGTCTGGAGTCTGCAGCTGAAGTGCTACACTGAACCTCAGGAGAGCCACCGCAGCTTGGATAGACTAATTAGACAAATTTGTACTTGGTGATAATAGTGTTCTCTTTTTCTTTGCTGTTGATCTTTTTATTTTTATTTCATGAATTCAGTGGTCTTCAGAATTCAACTCAGTAAATAATTAAACTGTAAAGTGTGCAGTATTAGGAACGTGCAGTTGGAGTTGAGCCTTATTATGCACATTTTTGTTGCACTGATTCCCATCTTTGACAAAACAGGGCAGAGACTAAATGACAGTTAAGCCGACTTAAGTAGTTGCTGTTCTGTTGAACATGTGCTGAAAAGCAACGTCAGTTCGTAGATAACACTTGAGAACTAGACCAAAAACTTTATGTGCGTTTGTGCACCCTGATCATTTAATAGCATATCCTGACCTGTTTGTTCATTTCAAAGCTGCAAGCAGAGACGTCTTTCATGTTTTTTTTTTTTCCCAATAGTGTCAGACAGCTGTTCACCCTGGAATTTGGGCTGCTGATCCAAATTGGATGCTTTGCTCTGTGGCTCGAATGTAAATGAATACATGAGAGGCACAATCTAGGGTTATATCACTGACTGAATCAGTAGCTTCTGGCAGTGGAACTCCCCTCACTGGTTACTGAGAGTGTCATTATCAGCCCAGCTTCAGTACACAATAAGTGTAACATCCTAGTTAAAAGCTTATTACAAGACTGTAAAAGACACATCATGTTAACAGTGCCGACACCTTGAGGGAGATGGAGAATCCAAAATGGAGGGAGCTACTCTAACTTCTTATCTGTCACCATTCGCTTTTATTTAACCTCCCCCTGCTAGAATGAAAACTGTTCCACAAAAAAGAATGGTTTGGAAACAACTATGACTCAGGAGTCAATGTACAAATTCAGCCAACAAGCTAATGAGTTTGCTGACGCTTGATATAAGCAATACCTAAAGCTTCGGATTTGCATCTTCAAGATTTCATGCATTGCACTGCTGCTATGTGATTGGCTGATTGGACAGCTGTGAAATGAAGTGTGCGATGAGTGCATGTATGTATTGTATTTTTTTTTTAATTCCAATCATTGTTCTATTATTTTTATATTTACTATAAGTGACTGTAGTCTGTGAGCCAAATTTCCCCACAGGGACACTAAAGCTTAAAGTTTACAGGCAAATCAGCCACAGTTAGAGACCAGCTGAACATAGTGCAGCATGCAGCAGCTCAAGAACCAGATAGTTTTCTCAGGAGTCAGTGACTTTGATTTACCATTCGTCAGGAGCACACAAACACAACTCCCGTGGGATGATCACATTCCTATGTGCTTAATGGAAGCTGAAATGACTGTTTGCCAACATGTTTGCTCTGGCAGCTTCATGAGGTGGAAATATGTCAAGGTTGTGCACACAGCTTCCTGCAGTGCCCCCAAGAGGTCAAAAAATAAATGAATTCATCTTGTTCTTTACAGACTGGAAATGGCTTGTTAAATAAGATTACATCTGGAAAAAAGAAATCATCATCAAGTTGGCAAGTAGCTCCCACAAAGTACCAAATACTGCTTTTTATGTAGCTTTCAGCAAGAGAAGGTGAACATCATCATCCCCATGTACAGTATGTTGTTGTTGATTTGTTGACATTAGTCCTATCCTATTTATTTCATGTACAAACAGTACTCAGTTACAATTACAGATCATTTTATAAAGCCCATGCATATTGAGAAAGGAATGTAAATGTTACCCGATGAGATGTGACAAACTGATTATGTAAAATGCCTTTATGTATGACAACAGCTTTGGTCCTCAAGGCGTACAGCACATTTGTCTATTGAAAGTATATGAATCTAATGAACAGGCCACTCGATAAACAAGCTGCAGCCTGAGTGTCAGTGTGTAGTTCTCTGACCTCAGGCACAGAGGACTATATATAGAGGAGACGCACAGGCAGAAGGGGACTGAGGCACAGACAGATGTCCATGTACAGATCCCTGCAAAGAAGGTGAAATAAGCTCTAATCACAGAAACAGGTACATCACATGAAGCAACACTCTTTGGCAGCCATATTGAAGGACCAAACAGTGGGTTATGGTTTCAGTACAAGGTCAAATCAGGATTCAGTGTTGAATCCACGTATTGAGTCTGAATCTTCTCAAATCCCTCATCAAATTTATTCTGGTTTAGCTGTCAACATTTGCAAGTAATGCAAGTATACAACAAAACTGAGAACACCCCTGGTTAATATCACTAAAATGTCAAGTAGGCTAGTTACAAATCCAACAAGTTTAATACACTTTTATCTATTTTTAGCTGAAGCCCAAGAAAAAGTTATATTTGAATTAAACTGTAATGAAAGGTTCATATTTAAGAACCAGCTCCAACTAAGGGCAGGTCACCTTCATGAGTGAGAGAGATGATATTCTTGTCATATTTTAATATTTTGTTTGTGCGTCTTTGTTGTTGATGACGTTCGATTCTCCTGGATTGATGATGGATGATACCAGTCTTTCACAGATGTGTACACAAACCTCCTTCTTCTTCTTCACACATGATTCTTCTCAGCTGCTCTTTGCTGGAGGTGTTTGGTTGCTCAGCCCTAAGCAGTAAAAATACTCCACAGCTGTTCTACTGGACCCAGCTCATACTTTTCATCTTTTCTTCTTTAAAAACATTTTCCAGTGTGTTTGGGATCATTGTCATGCTGGAAAATTCCTGCTCTCCTGCCAAACTTGTTGAGACTGGGAATCATCTTTTCATTCGGTGTACAAACTTGAATTCACGGTTCCGTCTACACGTCATCTCCCCGACAGCTTTTGGGCTCATGCAGCAATACACTGGTACTGGTATTCTTGCTTATAGTGCAGGTTTTCAATCATTTGTCGCTTCATTCTGCAGCTTGCATGTCTCTTAAAGTTATGTATTAATGTCTCCATGACCATTAGAGATGTGATGTTTGGTCTTCTTGTAATCACCTGGGCATCAGACCGCCAGAATTATGTTCAGTGAAATTATCTAGTAACAGATAAGGTTATTTAAGAAATTGTCTTAAAAGTAAGACAGTTAGGCTTGTAGCGTCTGGCCTCCACTGTCCAACGTGCCCAGGGCATGCACGTCAAGACCTGGGCTGCAACGCCATCTTCCCCATTCCTGATGCTGCCAAGCCGGCTCAGCTTCTACTGTTACACACACACACACACAGAAGTACCTTTCTCCTTTGCTATGCAGGTGAACTGAGAAATAATAATTGGCTTCTCTTTCCAAATGTGGCTCTGAATTCATCACTGTTCTTAGCAGTCGCTTCCAGGGGTTCACTCACCTGTTGCATGCTTCCCTGGCCAAACCTGGGTTTTACTTACATGCATCGATTCAATATGGCATAGCTGAATGTGTAGTTAGGCTTTTGTTGAGTTCATGTTGTGTCGTGTGTGTGTTAGTGGGCTTGTAATAAACATTTTAAATATAAAGTTGCCGCCTTTGTTTTCAGTCTTTTTACATAGCTGATTCTATGTTGTTTGTTCTACCAAAGTTTAGGGCAGTTCTTTGCAGAAGACTTTTGTGGGTTATAGACTCTCTTGGCTGATAACCAAGAGAAATGGTAATATATATATAAATTATGCTGACTCTGAGATTATATCTGCGAATGAATAATTAAAGTGGTTCCGCATGATATTTTGGAAGAACGTCATATTTCCCCATATTAAGCTAATTTTCCCAGTATATTTCCGGTGGAGACCATGTGCATACGCTTGGAGTCTACCTAAGACTCTGTGTTGTTTAATGTGGTGCTATGGTGATTAGACTGCTGCTATTGCTGTTTGAATGCTTGTACAGTCTTATTCCACTTTTGTAACATGAAGAAAATACAGAGTCCAGTAACTCACTCATCACAACTTTGCTCCACAGAGCTCTGGATGTGATACTCAAATCCGACCGATGTTGAAGGACACAGGTGCCTTTGACAATGATGAAGAAAGCCAAGAACTGCAACAAGTCCTCTACTAATACAAAGACTCCTTTCCCAAGGATTTGTGGGATCATCATCATCATCTTCAGTTTTATTTCCCCATTGCTGTAACTTAGTCGAGGCCATTTGTTTTGTTACTTTGGCCTTATACCAAGCTACAACTCGTGTTTATATATAAACTATATATATAAACTATATTTAAATATTCAAAGACCTCTTGGAGGAGGTGGAAGATAAGTCTGGATTAACTGCTCCGAATTGCTAATGGTCATGCAGGTACTTCTGTGAGGCTTTTTTTTTTTTTTATTGACTTATTACTCTCTGCATTTTACCCACATCCAGTGAACCAAACACACACACAAGCATGCACATGTACTAGAGACGATGGGGCAGGGGGCTGCCTAGTGAGGCGCCCGGGGAGCTGGGGTGGATCGGGCACCAGGCAGGGAAGGCGCGTCTCGTATCTCTTATCTTTTTTTTGGCGCTTGGTCGAGGGATCGAACCCACGACCCTCCAAACTCAGGCCGGTCCAAAGTCCAAAGCCACACTCTTAACTTGCTGCGCCATGGCAGCAGTTAATCCAAGTTCATTTGTGCGTCATAGACGCTCTGGACTTCATCTACTATCTTTTACAGTGTAGTCTCAACAAGAAGGGATCATTTCACAGCCAATATTAACAGAAGAGTGACCACCGATAACTAAATATGGCACATGAACATTGTACTGACACAGACTTTTTAAAAAAATCTGCCCCTTTCATTAGATGCCACTTATAAAGGAAGGTACAGGAGCAGTGTGTTGTTTGTGTCATTACACCCAAAAAGCATGCAGTGAAATGTGAGGTGATAGGTGCTGTGTAGAGGCAAAATGACAGTACGTGGGTTTGAGGCTGTGATGTTGTGTATGGGGAATACTTTGGTCTGAGAGTGCACACACACACACACACACACACACACAATGAATATGCATTGATCAAGCTGAGAGTGAGTCTGTTTTATTTCAACTTTTTTTTCTCAAATCCACAAGGATGCTAATCACCAACATCGAATGATTTCATTTGTGCCCATCAGGGAGTGTGGTAACACTGTGGGGGCTCTGTGGCTTCCTGTTTGTGTGTCAGTGCACTTGTCTGCATAGATTGTGTTCATGGATCTGCTTGCGTTATGCAGCAGTGGTTGTGTCTATGCTTTTGTTATTGTGTGTGTGTGTGTGTGTGTCTGGCACTCATCATCAGGGAGGGGGAGCTCTAGGGAATTGACATGGGCGCTTTGTTAGCTGCTAGCTTAGCCTGCTGAGACAAGGGGATATGAGAAGTTAAATCCCGGATCTTGGGAGATAAGGATTAGTTGCTCCTGACAACAGAAGGCAAGTCGTGCCTGTGTAAAAGATTAGGCTAACAGAAAATTGACACCAGCCAACTTTTAGATGCTTCACACTGTAGAGGCTCTTTCTCACCCAGGAGCTAAATGTGGTGGTGCAGGGCGGGGAGGGGCTTCAGAGGGCCCGTGGTGTCCTCCAGAGAGGGACCCCTGAGCGTGAATTAATTTGAAATCAGAGGCCAGATGATGTAAGATCTGTCAGGAGTCAAGCCAAAGCATGACAAACTCACAGAGATTTCCTCATTGTGCAGGCCAGCTCCCAGCATGGATTTAGCCTCTGGCGAAGTGAAGAGCTGCAGCCTCCACATCAGACCAAACAAGAGCAAGCGGTTCAGCAGTTGGTGAGACTGCTCACCTTGTTAAGAGTCAGGATTTCCATTAGAATGGAGGGGGTGGATGCAGATATGTCTGACACAGATATCTCAAAGCTGGACAAATAAAACCAAAAATATCTGACTGGTTAGGAACAGATACATAAGATTTCGGTTGTTGTTGAATTTATAATCTGAGCGGACTCTTTATTGGAAGTTTCATAATGATCAATAGACTTTTAGCAGGTATGTCCTGTGACCTGGTCAGCAGTCTCACCTCATGTAGGGAGAGGCTGAGACAAAAGGGAAAAACATCTATCTATCTGCCTGATCAACAGATCCCTTCTTCATAGACGTCAGCAGCAATCACATCATCATCACTGTCAAAAATGATGACCACTGAGCTCCTTCTTCATCCTGGGGAAGAGGCAGTGGTCTAAAAGGGCTGGATCAGGTCAGATCAGGCCAAGGACCTCCTTGGATGAGAACCCTTTGAGACCCAGGTATAATGACTGCATGAAGGCCGCTGTGTCCATTTTCGAGGACAAAGCTGACTTTCAGTTTTCAATTACCCAAAACCAGAAAACTGTCTGCTGAATCACTCAAAGAGCTGAACTGAATGTGCATGTAGAGAGCTGCAAACTCTCTAATATATTCACATATGTGTGTGTATATACATGTATATAAAAATGAAAAGAAAATAAATATAAACATTAAATAAGCTTGAGCTTTAACTAACCAGACATCTGTGTGGTTTTTAGAAGCCCAGAGTGAAGTTCAGGTACAGATGTTTGAAGATGACTGGACACTGTGCATCTGTACATTTGAACTAACTAATTCATTCGTTCAGCCCCTCTCCTCAAAGACATAACCCGCATTAAGACGATTCTTCTGTAAATGAGGAAGATAAAAGAGGAAATGTCTCACAGTCTGCTAGAAATTCAAAGTGTCAGTAATGCGTCCTGATCCTATTCCCTCGAAGCCGTGAGAGGGATTTATAAATCATAAATAAAGATGACATGATTATTGTTGCAGTCTTAATCCAAATTGCAACAGGCTTTGCCCTAAACTTGTTACGTCAGCGGCTCGACTCCCCTCTCTCTTGTTGCAGACGAACAAAACCGCTGGAAGCCTCTTTGTGCTCGGAGATCCGCCGCGTCCATCCACGCCACAACTAATATTTCCCCTGTCAGCTGCGTGAAGCCGAGTGACAGTGGCACCGCGCTCAGCGCTGCAGGGTGAACTGGGCTTTAGGGTTACAACACGTTTCTCTCCCTCTCTCTCCCCCCCCCCTCTCTCTCTCGCTCTCTCCTCCTTCCCCTCTCTTCATCCTGGGATTGAGTGATTCCGTTTTGGTCCACTCTCTCTTTGCCGTGGCTTTTAGCCCTCTCACCACCTTCCACCATTACGTCCCAAAGCAAAACGGACTTTTTAGCGCTTGCTTCTCGGACTCTCCAGAGGAAGAGAATCGTCGCCGCTGTGGTTGGCATCGTCATGGTTTTGGCTCTTATCATCGCGATCCCCCTGCTGGTCCAAACTTCTAAGACCGATGCGCACTACGAGATGATGGGCACCTGTCGGATGATCTGTGACCCGTACAACCCCAAACCGAGCGCCACGGCTCTGGAGGTCATGCAGGACCTGAGCGCCATCCCTTCTCCGACCTTCGTTCAAGGGAATAAAGGCGAGCCGGGTCGGCCGGGGAAACCTGGGCCGAGGGGCCCGCCTGGCGAACCGGGACCACCTGGTCCGAGAGGGCCGCCGGGGGATAGAGGTGATATGGGAAAGACGGGTTATCCCGGGATAGTTGGTACAGCGCGGACCGAGACCGGCGGAGAGCTCGGCTCTGCTATCGGTGGCGCAAAGATAGCGTTTTATGTGGGTCTGAAAAACCCTCACGAGGGATACGAAGTGTTACGGTTCGACGACGTTGTCACGAACCTGGGGAACCACTACGACCCGACAACCGGCAAGTTCACCTGCCAAGTGTCTGGGATTTACTACTTCACCTATCATGTGCTGATGCGCGGAGGAGACGGGACAAGCATGTGGGCAGACTTGTGCAAAAACGGACAGGTAAGTATTCCCTATAGAAACCATTAAAAACCAAGGCATGCACGCACGTGCTAATTAAATAAATGAGGAGTCTGGACTCGCGTGTCAGTCAGCTGTCCGTTGCGCAACAGAACCATGGAGAGGAATTACGCACTGGAAATGATGTAAAATCCACAAGTGCTGTGGATGTGTGAGTTCTATTTCATCCCGTTTACATTCAGTAAATGTGTGACATGTTTCACCGTGAGTCCAGATAGAAATGTCACGAGCTTTATTTGAGTAGTTTCGGGCGCTGCGCGCGCACTTCTGTTCGGTCGGTCGTGCTGTAAATTAAACATGTTGGGGAGGTGTGTGTGTGCGTGTGCGTGTGTGTAGAGGGAGGGTTATACTGCTGGGTCAAAGCTCTCTCTCTCTCTCTCTCTCTCTCTCTCTCTCTCTCTCTCTCTCTTAATTTGCAGGTGCGAGCCAGCGCCATAGCGCAGGACGCCGACCAGAATTACGACTACGCCAGCAACAGCGTCGTCTTGCATCTGGACTCCGGGGATGAGATTTATGTCAAACTGGATGGCGGCAAGGCGCACGGCGGAAACAACAACAAATACAGCACGTTTTCCGGTTTCCTTTTGTACCCGGACTAAAATCGGATAAGCGCACCGCTTCATCCCAGAACTGCCATGAGAGAGAAATAAACTTCCGTTTCATTTAATCAGAGGAAGGTGGCACCCTGCTGCGAAGCACTTAGCGCCATCATCAGTCTTAAGATCTAACTTGTCTTAAAGAATATTGATTACTGTTTTTCCCCCCACAGTGTATTTAGCTTCATGCTTTGAAAGATTAAAAAAAAAAACAGATTTCTCCAGTGCAGCGCGCTGATGGAGCCTTCTCCAACGGTTTGTCCTGCTTTGGAAATACGTGAAATAATAATAATAAACACATTCAACTAATTATTCAGAAGCATAACCTCAGAGTTACTGCACCCCCCAGTTGTTTTGAATCTGTGCCACAGATGAACTACCCTCACAGGATGGATTCACAGTGTAGTGCAGGTGTAGTTGCGTTTTCTCTTTGTGCATTTTGTGGAGTTGAGGTTGTTCATCATTGCCCTGTACAGGGGCGCACTGAAACCGAACTTCATCACCACTCCTGTACGACTGTAGGCTACAGACAGAGGACACTACTGTGTGACGTAATGCTATATTTGCTTGAAAGTGTGTGTCTCATATATGCACTTATGTATATATTTATTTAAAAACAAATGGAAATCAGCAAACCCATATACACGCTGTAGGCTATAATTCATTGTTCACCCAGTGTTGCAAAAATGTTTCTATATGTCTTCATATTCCAGTATAAACATTGGTCAGTAATTTCAATAAATTATTATCTTTTCTACGTTGGTGTGGGATTTTGTGGCTGTCAGTAAGACCACCAAGGTGTAGCCTGGAGCTGAAGCCAGATGTTCCCCTGACATCAGGAGAACATGTGGTCATACAGGAGGATGTAGGTTTGCGTTGATAGACAGAAGATTTTCACCCACAGACAAATCATTTCACACAAAAAATGTAATATCACAGTGATTTGATTTTTCTAATCAGACTGTTTCGAGGTTTCATCTGTGTTCCTGTCTCCTGATCTCAGGATCCACTGTGTGTGAATACACATGTGACACAGCCTACACAGGTGAAAGGTAATGAACTACAATTACTTCAGTATTTCACTTAATATATGGGTTTGGAGCACTTGTACTTTACTTGAGTATCTCCGTTTAATGCTATACCTCGCTCTCATTATATTTCAGCAGTAACATTTAATAAACGTCTAACATACAACACATTGTTAAAGACTAAACCAGTGGCTTCAAAGCTTTTTGTCTTATGATCATATTTAAAAAAAAAACACATTAGTTATTGCACCTTCACCAATGAGACATTCCCCCTCTAAATGTCTCACATGGTTTCATCTAACAGTTTGAAGCCCAAAGACGTAAAATTATATATATAAAAAAAAAATTCGCAAGAATTAAAGTAAATATTAAAAAAAGGTTAAAATGATCAAATAAATAAATAAAAACAGCAGATTTGTGAAGCAGAATTTTGTCTTTTTTCTCCCCGCTGATCATCCGATGACCTCTGATAATACTGTGACCTTATGGAGGGACCCCCTTTCACTGTGTAACTGTACTGCAGTATACTGCTGTACTACATTACACTCAAGTAATGTGTTATTTACAGTGCTAACAATCTAATGTCATGTATCAGTCACAGGGACATTTCATTACATGTGATACTTCAACTACATCTTACTGGTAATACTTGTGTACTTTCACCTCAGTGGTTATTTCAGGACTTTTACTTGTACAGTCCAGGAAGTAGAAGGTCACTGTTGCCATGGCAGCATTGTTGTATTAATACTTTAACTTAAGTGAAATGTTTGGGTTCTTCTTTCACCACTGAAGACACAAAGAAATAGAGGGAAAACTGTGAGTACTGTGTGTGTGTGTGTGTGTGTGTGTGTGTGTCTGTTGTGGGCACACAGCTCTGCATGCATACCTTGTGGTGGACAACAATCCAATCCTGCTCTGATAAATATTGAGATGACGTTTAGTCGCAGCACCTCTGGCTTTATGAGCGTCCCATCAATTAAGTCAACAGCCTCAGTACACACTCCAGGATGAACGTCCTCGTTAAGACGCCTGGACTTAAGGCGGCTGCGGGACACCGGCAGCATGTTAAGCGCTCACTTAAGATCCTTAAGTCATGGAGTATCACATCCTACGGGTAAACATGCGTAATTCATCCAGCCAGCTGATACCCTGAGTCTCCTGCCTGCACCTGGAGCTTGATGTTTGTGCAACCTTACAGGGGTTAATCAAACTAAACAGTTTAAGATCAGCCTGTTCGCTCATCATGGGCTCATACTGGGAGTGTTCTGCTGAGCATGTGCTCACTTGTGATCTTGCAGGACTGTCCTTTGAAAGGAGTCTGCTAACATTACTCATTATTAAAGATGTAGATGTTTACTGCAGATGTTTTTAAATATGCATTTTCTGATTTTCTGAATGTTGTCTCAGAGTTTTGAGCAACAGTGAGCAGTCTGACAAGATGAGGTGAAGTGCATAATGAGAACTGTGGAAACTGGTTCAGCATCATGGACTAGTTCTGGTCCTCCTTGTTCTCAATGCCCTGCTGTGTAAAGTCTTGAACTTGCATGTTTACCTGTGCTTGATCCTGGCTTGTTGTTCCAGCGGTGTCCCTTTGCTCCGTTTAGATACATGAGGGCAAAGGTGTCTTCAGGCTCAGCAGCCCTGCCTCTCCTTCCCCACACCTCCATCATCTGCTCAGCTGGGGAGTACCAAGTTCTTGGGTGTACACCTAACAAATAAACTAACCTGGTCTGACAACACCATGTCTCTGGTGAAACGAGCACAGCAGCGTTTACACTTCCTTCGCAGGATGAGAAGATCACACCTTCCCCCTCCCATCCTTACCACCTTCTACAGAAGCACCGTAGAGAGCGTACTCACAAACTGTATCTCTGTGTGGTGCAGCAGCTGTACAGCCACAGACTGGAAAAGCCTCCAGAGGGTGGTGAGGACAGCAGAGAAAATCATCGGGACCTCTCTGCCTGCGGTCCAGAACACTGGACACAAACGCTGCCTGTCTCGGGCTCACAACATCACCAGAGACAACTCACACTCACATCACAGACTGTTCTCCCTTCTGGCGTCTGGAAAGAGGTACCTCAGCATCAGAAGAAGAACAAACAGGTTCCACAACTCCTTCATTCCACAGGCTATCAGACTGCTGAATGCTCTGTAGCCTTCCAACAGGACACTGACTTACACTTTTTACTTTTTTATATACTTATACTTACTTTTAAATACTTATCTGGTACAGCTGCTCCATGACATGTACAATAGTTCTCTCAAGGACCATATTCCTATATGTATATTTATTTATCTCACCCTGGGATGTGCAATTACTATAATAATTACTATAATATATATATATATATAGTACTCTGTATATCCTGTACATTCTGCATATACTGTATACCATGTATACCACAACCGTAGCTACCTTACACTTTTATACTTTAAAAAATAATTAAATTATTATTATTATTGTGTGTGTGTATATATATATATGTGTGTGTGTGTGTGTGTGTGTGTGTGTGTGTGTGTGTGTGTGTATATTCTTACCATCCTCAACCTCTACTATGTACAGTCTCGCTGAAAAGACTTACTTTATTACTTTGTAAATACTTTGTATTTTATGTTTATCCTTATTTTTTATGGTAATTTAATTTTCTTGTACCTTATTGTGGTTTTCCTTCTCTACCTCTAAATACTGTGATCTTCTGAGCTGGTGCAACAAAATCTCGTTCCTAATACGTACCTGAACGTAAAGGGAATGACAATAAAGTTCTCTGAATCTGATTAAAAAAAAGGTGTAAAATATGAATTTATGAAATATTATGTGTGAACTAAATTAAAGGCTTAAGGATAATTTTCATTTCCCACAAACAGAAACTGATGATCTTAATGAGGAAAATGCTTCTCACATGATTGAGATAAAAACCCTCTCAGAGGTCTGGAGAAACTGCAACCCTTCAGAACAAGTTCTCGTCACAATAAAATAACAAAGTGATTGTTGGCAACAGAATTCACATTCATTAGCTAATATGGTCTATATGATTTTTAAATGTCCTTTAACTTAGATCATCTTCAGATTTCATCATATCAAACCAACTAAGGTTTCACATCTTGAAATTAGTTTATTAGTTTTACATTAAGCTTTCTATTGGGAAACAGATTTTTTTTCTTTTTTAAATTAATATGTAAGTTTGACTTCAGCTTGCTGGTCAGTCAAAAATCAAGAGGTAGTAAGTAGGTAGTGCAGAAAATAGGAGGAGCCAAAATCATCAGTGAATCAGCAAATGTTCATATGAAGCATGACACTGTCCAAAAATACTGTCAACAGATTGTACATTTCTTAGATAATCCGATTATTAAGGAGAACTCCTTCTAATGTACAGACAGGGAACGATCTGGGTAATGGGGGGCAGCCAAGCAGACCAAGAGATCCAGCTTCAGACTGGGTGCCAGAGTCCAGTGGTCAGGCTGGGGTGGCTTGAGATGATGCAATCTGCAATCTTCTTCCACCAGCCCCTGAAGGGAAGAACCACCCTGATGTCTCAATCACCATCTGCAGCAGCAACAACAACCTGGGAAAGATCAAGGATGTGGAGCTCATTGTAACGATGAAGTGGGACTCACACGACCTCCATCAGCAGGTCCCAGGATCGAAACTTTGCACCAGTGCAGACAGGTGTCAGAGAAGAGCTGCTAAGCTGAGATGGTTAAATAAATGAAGGAAGGAGGTGAACGGTCTGATGAAGACATTTGTTAGAGATTTAGGTGGGTGCATGGTAAGTCATCCTCACATAGTGTTTGACAGGCCTGGCTTATTTTAGCTGGAGCAGTGTAACTCAGACCCTTAAAACCACCAACAGGGTCAGTGTTGCTGTTGAAACTTGAAAAGTTTTTGTTGTTGTTGTGATCATTCTCATCCAGACCTAAGTAGAACTGAGAGTTTCTTCAATCCCTGATTGAAATTTTTGGTTTTGCATTGTATGTGGCTTTATGACACCTTTGGTGTGGAGTAGTCACAAATAAAGGAACCCCAGCACTGTATGCACTGAGAGGGACATCTGACAAATACCAAGTAACATAAGATGCATGTCTGATATAACCAACCATGGTTCTACATGACTGTGGAGAGTGATGTTCTACAAACCAACCACTCAAATAAACCACCACTGAAGCCTATTTAGAATCAGCTGTTTCTGCATTTAACACTCTTTCTTTCTTTCTTTCTTTCTTTCTTTCTTTTCAGAAAACTGTCTGGGTTGTTCATTTCTGTTGCAAGCTGTAAATACATCAGTGATTTTCAGCCCCAATTCCCTGAAGTACCAAGAACAAGTTCGCTGGCGTAATGTTCATGAATGTGCTGTCCAGTGAGACTGCTCACATAGGGAACAGCTGAGTAAGGGGAATGATGGGAACGAAGCAAATATGCACGTGCAGTTGGCTGCACAATGCAGGTGCAAACCTGCTAACAATGAGTTGTTAGCAGCAAATTGTTAGCCGAGTGTCAAACTCTTAATAAACAACACCTAAAGTTTTTTTTTTTTTTTTTTTCGGCTTATTAGGTCATGACCACATAATGTATAGAAATACTAAGGATTTTAAATAAAGTTTTCACTGGCTTAAAGACTTAAATTTTTATTTATAATTAAAATTGACCTGCGAATTTATATTGGGTATGTGTGTGGCATGTTGACGTTCCTTGTGATGGTGGATAGATGTGCAGGAAACTCATGCTCTTTGCCCATGTTACCGGTCTCATTCATTCTGATTCTTTCTGACCCACAGCGACAGAAACAGTTTGTTTCTTTATGATGCAAAAATTTATCTGAATTTCAGATTTAACACAAAACACTGAATCACTGAACCCGGCTGCTCTCCTCTGTGCTCGTTGATTTATTAGAAGCTTTACAACAGAGCAAACATTGGACTGGCAACGGACGTAAATATCCAGAAAATCAGACTAGGAAAAACACATAAGACTGGATTTAATGTGAGAAATGTTACCCATTTGAAAGGACACTTCACTCTATGAGTTAAAAGCCTTTTAAATAGGTGACACTTCACAGAATGTACATGTCAGAGCTCGGATTCAGAGGTAAACCCTTTGTGAGCCGCTGTGGCAGAAATCTCCATCTCTGTCAGCAGCTGTCAGACTTCATCAGACATGCTCGTTTACTGTCACCCCCTTCTCCGTCCCACAAGCCTCTCTGCTAAATGAAAGGCAACAGGTTTTTATGGCACTACACAAAAAATGTGCCAGCGGTGGGACACCACAGCGGTCGGGATAAAACACACTATTTGTTGCTTTCCTACCTTTCTCATTTAGCCTGCTTTCACAGGAGCCCCAGGCAGGCGGGTACATGCTTTATGTGTCTGATTGACACCTGAGCCAATGGTCTGTCACGGATACTACTTTCTCTGTGCACCAGCACTAATAAAACAACAAGACGCTCTCTGTCACTTCCAGGAACAAACAGGGAAGCTGGACGGCGCTGCTGGCGAGCGCTGGGCATCGCACACTAACTTTTTCTGACAAGAGGCAACGATTTAAAATAGGTTTGTCTCTCAGAGAGCAAACACAGGGACCATAAGGCAAAAAGAGCACTTAGGGGAAACTTTTCACTACAAAGAAATCTAATATGCTCTGAGAGCAGGGGAAAAAGACTTAGGTGGCACTGCAGTACAGGAATATTCTGGGGGTTTTTTTTGTTTGTTTGTCTCACTGAATTTCTTCAAGGAAGAAAAGGCCATTCTAATCAGCAGTACCTCACAAACCTAGCTAGTCTGCTCAGTGTCAGTGACTTAGACTTAGACTTAGACCTAGACAGACTTTATTGTCATTCAGGTATACAATGTATACAGAACGAAATTTCGTTGCATTTTACTCGCAACAGTATAAAAAGATAAAGGATATGTCATGTAGACAGTGAAATGAGGAAATAGGCAATAGAAATGAATAAATAAGGACTATAAACACAGGTAAAATATAAATACAGTAAAAAAACAGTGCAAAGTGCAATACGGTGATTGAAAGAGACAGTAGTGCAGTCTATGGATTTAAGAATCTAAGAGTTTAAAAGTCTGATGGCGAGGGGGAAGAAGCTGTTCCTGAACCTAGTGGTTCTGCACCGGATGCTGCAGAATCTTCTTCCGGAGGGTAGGAGTGAAAAAAGTCTATGGTGAGGGTGTGAGGCGTCCTTGATGATGTTGCTGGCCCGGGACACACAGCGCTGAGAAGCAATGTCCTGCACAGAGGGAAGGGAGCTCCCGATGATTTTCTCAGCTGTCCTCACCACTCTCCTCACATTCCTCCAGTCTGCAGCAGTGCATCCTCCACACCACACAGAGATGCAGCTGGTGAGGATGCTCTCTACAGTACTCCTGTAGAATGTAGTGAGGATGGGTGGGGGCAGGTGGGCTCTCTTCATCCGTCTCAGGAAGTGCAGGCGCTGCTGTGCCCTCTTAACCAGAGACGCAGAGTTCACCGACCACGTGAGGTCGTCTGTGATGTGCACCCCCAAAAACTTAGTGCTGCTGACCACCTCCACGGCCGAGTTGTTGATGAGGAGAGGAGCGTGACTGGGCTAACCAGTGAGATGACTAACCAGTGAGTTACTGGCTGAGAGTGACCCTCCTGCCCCATCCGCAGCAACATATATGTCACTTCTTATCGCTTTCTTTCAGGAAGGGTGGGAATGAGGGTTTTCTGTGACAGAAAGGTTCACCCATCTGCAGCCTGATGAACTGCTGTAATGTGAAACCATCAGGGCCAAAGCCTGGAGGGAAACTAATTGAGGTGATGAATGCAAGGGGAGAAGAAGCAGAGGTATAGCCCAGGATTTATACACTTCCCCTCTCAGCAGTCTTAAGGCTTAAGGACCAAAAAAAAAAAAAAAAAAAAAAAACATATATATATATATATATATATATATATATATAAATTTCATTGTGATTTGGAATCATTGGAATCATTTTTGTTTCACTGTCAAGTTCCACTTTTGGTGACATGTGAAGTTGCGTCACTGAACAATAGCAATAGACTTGACAGTGCTGGCCTTTGTCATCATTCAAACATCACCCTGATGTCAGCTGATTGGTCCATCTACCACCTGCCAGTCTCTACACATTTTGTTTCCAGTTCTCGTAGTGAACACTGGAAGAACATGATGGCTCGTTTAGGGTGGATTTTGACACATGGGCAACAAGCTACTATTATATCTCATACAAACATTATGCATCTCATACATTCGGCAAACTTGCATACAACGCTCTGTGCCCTGAATATCTCTACTGCATGACAGTCATAACATGTGATGAAGCTCCCAATGAAGATCTCAAGAATGAAAGATAAACCTGAGGAGATGTGAGATGATCAAGACAAAGTAATAGAAAGAAGAAAAAGGTAAAAGAGTGAGAAGATTAAGAGAAAACATTCCTGCTACTCAAAATTATGTAATGTTACTGAACGTTTGTAAAAATCTATATGTATCTGTGCTCATGTCTGCCAATGTTCAGCAAGTAACAGAAACCAAACCAGGTTTGAGATGATTTAAAGACCACCAGAGAGCACTGTCAGGTACAAGTATGCACAGAATATGTCATAGTTACACTGCTGTGCAAATATAAAACTAAGGGAGATGTGTCAAGATTGTTGTTTATATTATGTGTCTGTTGAAAATTACTATTGGCAGAAACATTATCTGATTTTTTTTTATTTAACTCCAACCATTGTTGCCTGTTATACCAATAAAGGCAAAGTGTTATGGTGTGTAGCCAGGGAGAGAATCCAACTACAGACATACAAAGTGGACTGATGAATGTCTTATAAAAACTAAAAACATCACTAACAAACTAAAGTCCATCCAGCCAGGAGCAAAATATCATGAAAACCAAGAAAAAACACAGAACCAACACATTTCCTTTGATTAACTCAGCTTAATCTAAGCAAACAGAGAGGAGAAAACACAGGGGAAAGAGACATATACAAACTGACAAGAAGACAGGGGAGTACATGGATTTAGATACCCACAGGTAATTGGCAACAGGTGACACACATTAGGGCGAGACAGACAATCAACAAGGAGGAAAAAAAAAGACAAAGACAGGAAGTAAATTGGGATACGCAAGGGAACAAAATTTAGAAACCAGGAAGAGTTCACAATAAAGTTCATGAACCACCACCAAGGGGGCTGATAGTAACAAAGTGCCAATAAAAGTCTTAAAAATACAAAAACACTGAGCCATAATGAAGAAAAGAAGAGGAAGAAAGACCCTTCGTCTTGCTGAGAAGTGATGATTAACGTTAGGCTTCATGATATGATGTGACAGTGAAGGTGCATTAGAAGAGGAGGTGTCAGAAGTAAAGCGCAAAGTATGATTCAGAGCACGAGACAGCGGATGAGGAACAATCAAGTGATGAGGAGGACTGAGGTTGTAACCATCCAGTCAAAGAACGGGAATTTGTCCTGGTCTTCCCCCTCTGAGAGGAGAAGAAGGCTGTCAACTGAGAACATTATCAGGATGACCCCAGGGTCAACAGAGTTCACCACAACCTGGATTAATGACATCAAATCCTGCTTTGAACCTTTCCTGAACAAGCCAATCAAAACCATAGTCCCAAATATGACAAACGTAGAAGAAAGATGGATGTTCAAAGAGGAACTGGATGGAGACAGAGCGGAAAAACATGACAAGCACACCTGGTCTGCTGCATGCAGATCCAGTCATGACTCCACCTCTTGTACATGGCAGACCAGAGTCTGGTCAGACATGTTTTTGTGCCATCATGTCATTACAGACATTTCACATGTGTTGATATGACATGCTCATGTGCCACGGGCGTTTTGACAATAGAGACCTGACCTGGTCACTGTCAACATGAAAACCCAAAGTCTGAGAGGTCTGAGGCAAGTGGGTGGAATGCTTGCCGCTCATCTACAGTTCCAGCCCAGACATTAGGCGCATGAACATCTGCTCCCTTTCACAGGTTACTGCCCACTCAGGGAACTATATGCCATGTAAACCTGGGAAATATAGGATCAGGATCCAGGTAGCATGTAATGACAGGATCATCGATAACTCCACCAGGTCGTGGAGCTCTAGAGAAGAACCAGGCCTAGTGTTTGGTCCTGGACATGACAACCAAGTTTCCAGGGGCACAATATCACATATGATTGTCCTCTACTCTGTATGCCCTCGGCTGCTACTAACCAAAAAAGTGGCTATTGTGGTAACAAGCCCAAACTTCCCCCTGTACTATTAACCACAGAGGATAGGGCTCTGATGAGAACCCTGCACAGAGATAATGCTGGGAGCACCAGGGAGGACAAGCAGCCCAGTGCTGTTGATAAAGTACACTACTTTTAATCGCTCTTTTGAAAGATTGTGCTGATACTGTTGTTGTGTAATGTTCTAATTGAGTTTTGATTTACAATCGTAAGGAAAATTTTGCCTCAGGATCTATGGCATTTTCAAAACTAAATGATTTCTGTTCAGTCCAATTTCAGAAACTTAGATTTAACTCCTTACATTTTTTTCTTGTTAGAGCCATTCACAACTTTTCATTCACAGGAAGATCATTACTCTCATTTTCTTCCCTTGTAAAATAAAAATTTCCTATCATGAAAAAAGAGAATCAAAAAAAAAATGCTTAGAAATAAGATTTGCAGAAATGTCTGCTGTGAACCACCTTCTACCTCTGTATCAGGGTATGCTCCCCAACATGACATAGACAAAACAAAATTAATGGTTTTGTAAATTCTTTGTATAGTAATAGATGCTGTGTCACTCCACCAGGGCACATTTCCCAGCATGCTGTGACCTGATCAGACTTTGTTCCTTGTTTTGTTCCAGATCCCTCAAATGCTCAGTGACACCCCAGCACACTTTTTCACAGTTTTTGAACGGTCTCAAGATTTGTACCTTATACTTTCGATTAGCAAACTAAACAACAATCGTAGGCTTGGTTTTATTAAGAATGTAACATGCTGAAATTTGCCGTCCTTCTAAGTAAATATACAGTACGACTTGTTGCTTTAGAATAAGCGGCTCCTCAGGTGATTCCTCCTTACCTTGTCGGTCACCAGCTGTTTGGTATCCAGTCCAGTGATGACAAGGTCAGTAGCATGGGAGTTCTGCTCCACGTCGTCAGTCATGGGTCTTCAACCATGACCCATTAAAACATGCATTAAAATAACATGGAAACCTAACGGCTATTAGATATATAGAGAGGAGCAATGCAAACGACTGACTGCATTAAACTTTACATTTCACATCGACTCTGCATGCACTAAAACTTGAATGGATGTTTCCAATGAGGCTTCATTTGCTAGGCACAAATAAGTAAATGAAATCATTCAAAACACAAACTGCTTGTGTTAAGAACAACAACATGTATGGTCTTTGCAAACAGCAGTGTTAGTAGTGTACATGTTTATTTGCTTATAGAGCAGGGAAATGAGACACTGGAGACACACTTTAATGCTGGGTCTGGACTGATGTACTTAGAGCTGTCCACAGGTGATCAGATCACCTGAGACTCATTTTGATGCCAGGCCTGAACAGGACCACAGATGACAACAGTGGCAGGTCGTCAGTGTCAGGAAGTGTAGACCATAGGAAAGTGACACACTGATGCACTTTATTTGGTGCTTTATGAACTGTCCTGAGTAAACCTCATCTGTCTCCAAGTTCAAGCAAGTCAAATTAAACATTGAAGAAAATATCTATGAACAGTGTTTGACATGTATTGTCATTTTTTGGCAACTTGGAGGGAAGTGGAAACAAGGTATGAACGCCATAATCACATAATCACATGTTGATATGTCAAACATGTTGGCAAACATGTTTATATATTCAGCAGTTACAGTTGGAGTTGCCCCACCATTTGGAGTCCCAGCTAATGAGTCTAAGTCCAATATTCCCACTCTTTTCACTCTGCTTTTGCTATCTACCAACTCATGAGAGAAAAATCCAACTTTTTAGCTGCTAAAAGCTCCACCATGTTAACTGGTTCTTTTTTTTTCTACTGAAAACAATTGCATCCTACAGTCAAAAACCAATCTAACCCTAACCGAAGATCACTGAGAGTGATCCATAACAGTGAGGTTGTTGGCTGAACTACTAAATGATGAGCTGAAACTCACTATAAAGCTGTGAGAGGAGCTGCAGACTCAGCTGGTTGTTCTCTGTAGGTTTATCACCTCCAGAGACTCACACAGTGTTTTCCCATTGCCATTTGATGAATTATTATTGTAACAATAGAGCAGCTTTGGCTGCTGTAAATTAAAATATTGTACTACAAACATGTTAGCAAACAGTTGCCCATGTACACATCCAGAACACAGAACAGCCCGGGGCCCATCAGTCTGTATACTCTGCATGGTTCTCAAGCCATATCACAACACACAAACCCAGAGACCAGTAAATAAAACTAAAGGGAATCTCTTTACATTTGGGTGAATCAAGTTTTGTATTACCTTGTCTGACTTTGTGAAGTAACCGTTTCTTTCCATTTTCATCATCTTAAAACCGAACAGAAATCCAGTGCTCCTGTCAAAGAGCTGATAAATAATGGAAGGAGTAAGAATGGGCTCCAGGGAGTTTAGGTCGGGTGTATGGCTTTAACACACCCAGTTTAAATGTAAAAAATGTCTGAGTCGTGATTAAAGGTGCAGTTATGTGCGAACATGTGTGGAGGACTTATGAATTTCTGTCTGTCTGAAAAATGAGAACTCTGGATGCTCATCCTTTCAAACAGCTTTATATAAGTGTGTGTCACATTATGTTGATGGTAAAACACACACAGCTTGTTTCTCCTCCTCACAAATAGCATAGTGTTGTGTGTGATTAGCGTGTCTGTGGGCGGCCCGTGATGCCAGCCCTATGGCAGAGTCAGGGGAGAATTGAGCACGCAGCATGGGTCACCACCAGAGATACACTCCCTGACTATATCAGGGGACTCCGCGTGGAGAGGTCTGCGGTGCTGTGTCATCTTCTGAGCTTCCCAAGGCTCGTCTCCAGGACCATTAAAATTCATGAGCTATGATTACCATATTAAACATGATCTCCATGAAATGCCATTGTTCTTTGCTTCAGGTTACGATGCCACATTTCACTTACCTGCCGTAAAAGTCAAACGCCAGTGACTCAGGCCTTGTGCCCGGCTGACTTTCTTGACAATTTGGCAGAAAAAGTGGAACGTTCGTGTGAGAGATGGTGGTAGCAGACAGTCTGTTGTCGTTAGAGTGGCCTGTCGCAGATAAAGGCATTTTGTCCCCAGAGCTCTGCAGCTGAGCCCACAACGCCTGTCTATAGGCCTCAGGACCAGTTTATTTTTAAACACCTCAAATGCTGATTGTGTGCATCAACTGACACCACACCAGTGTCACCCTCACTCTTACCCTTACTTACCCTCTCTCATCTTTTACAATACACTTCACTGATCTAAATTACATTAAATTTCATTTCTCCTCAACTTGCTCAGGGATGAAAAGAAAGAACTTTCATGTTATGTTATGTTATGTTATGTTATGTTATATGTTATATGTTATATGTTATATGTTATATGTTATGTTGTGTTGTGTTGTGTTGTGTTATGTTATGTTATGTAATGTTATGTTATGTTATGTATGATTGAGTACATTGTGGAATATATTGTAAACTTATTTTCTATTTTAATATATTCTAATACACATTTGCTTGTACATAAGCAAATGGTATGTATATCTGTAAATATTCCATTATAATGTACAGTAAATCTGAATATAAAATAATTCAGCAGTCAACAAAGCTAAAAACAGTGCTTTGGTCATTATTATTTTTATATCAGTACCTTAGTTCAATTTGTATCTGAGATGAGTGATCAGTTAAAAAGCATCATCCTACCTGCACAAGTCAAAGCCATGCACACTTGAATTTCCAAAACAGAACACAATTTTGCCATATTACAATTACACACACACACACAAAAGAAATGTTATAGCAGTGACTACTTGAGCATTTGTGAAACTGTGAAAATGCTGTACATTAAGCATATATATATGCATATATGTATATATATATATATATATAATTATTATTATTATTATTTTAAGTGGGATTATGTTTGCAAGTGTTTCAGCTACAAATTTGCATTACAAGACCGCAATTTTGAATGAAACTTATTCACTTTAACAGACTCGTGCCTTCATTAACTGTTTTGTGAATATCAAGCCATCGTTCATCAGGTAAACACAAATACACAGCTTTGAAGCCTGAATTTCACAAAGTTGACTGGATTTGAACTTCTGAGATCAGAATTTGGGAAACCTAAGAATATTTTTTGAATACTGGTCAGTTCTGGACAATTTGAAATCACATACTACATTTTAAAGAGTGAAATTTAATCACAATAAATTCAGATAGATGATTTTTTTACACACTCCACAACCAGAAAATACTGTGATGAGAACAGTAATTTAAAACACACAATAAATTTGGGTCCAATACAGGGCAAAAAAAACCTCCCTATAGAAAAAAAAAACAAGCTAGTCACTGATGTAATTCTACCACCAGCTTAAATGTCAAAATAAAGTTTAAATTAGCATCTGCATGAAATTTAACAGACTGTGTGCTATTTATTTTGCATGTGATGTGATAGTATTCAACCTTTTCTTTGTTTTTCTCCTCTTTTGATCAAATCTGATGATAGTTTATAGAAACGGGGAAATACAGAGACAGAGAGACTAACTGAGCTGTCTGGACACTCCTCTGTGTATACCGTCCCCTCCTAAAATAACAGAAATAGTGGCCACCCTGTCCCTGTGTAAGGTGCTGTCTCCTTCTCTTTTGGCTTGCTGGTCACATTTGACCGATTAAACTTGGTTTACTCTGCCAGTCCTGCATGCCAACACATCCTGAGGCAGGGATCGGCATGCTGATGATTTCACCCACTGCCAGGCCTGCATTCTTAAACAGGGCAGTATCAATTAGCAGTCTCACTGAATGCAGGGGCAAACCTGAGATTGACACTGTCACTGAATTCAACAAGTTCACATAGTTTGTGGCTGGTTGTAAAACTTTATTCATTTTACAAGTCACTCTCCTGTGTCACAGCCACTTTTTCTCTGTTGCTTTCTCTCAAACTGCAGAAGGTGGTGTTTTGAGGGAAATGCTAAGATCAGCATGCTAAAATGACAATGCTAACATGCTGTTGTAAAGCAGATATAACCTTACATTAGCATGCTATCATACTAACATTTGTTAATTAACTTTAAAGTAACACTAAAGAGTCATTTCAAGTCAAATAATCTATGAGTCAAATGATCTTCGTAGCCCAGGGGTCGGCAACCCGCGGCTTCAGAGCCGCATGTGGCTCTTTCATCCCTCTGCTGTGTCTAACTGTGACTTTGGAAAATAAAGAATGAGTATTTAATTTAAATGTATTTTTCCTTTAGTTTGTTCGTTTTTAATGTAATTCTAAATTTGAAGATTATGGTGATCTTGTAACATTAAAATAAAACGTTTTTAATTTTTTGCTGATGTGGACACACGGCGGCAACATTTTCAGGTTGACAGCTGACTGAACGCTCCAGTACACATGATAAAGTAATGAGGGAACACAGAAGCACATGGCATTTTTGGTTCGCTGCAGGTGGATAATTTAAGTTTGGATTTTTATTTCATAAATACGAGGAGGACTCAAATAGATATTGAGTGTTCTATTTGAAAGTTAGCATCAACCAAACGTCTTTTGTTCGGAGTTCAAAATGTTTTCGTTACATACAGAAATAAAATTTTGTGTTCTCTGTAGCAGTTCATTGATTTCATAAATGCAACACACTATAGTTTTTTATACATAGCATAGGCTACAGGTAGAAAAAAAGACGGTCCAAATGGCTCTTTGAGTATTTGAGGTTGCCGACCCCTGACGTAGCCCAATATCTCAAATCACAAGGACCTTAACAGCAAATGACACCTTCTGTCCTGAAACCCTGGAATCAGACCCCCAGGAAAAACAACTCAACAATAACAACTCAAGTTTATTGGGTGTTTCCTAATGATACTGATGAAGGGAAACATACTTAAGGGAAACATACATAAAATGAATAGAATTGGATATGATAAGATCTGATTTGATGGCAGTTAAATGTTCTGCTCTCTGTACCAGGATGTGATGGTCAGTGATATCAAATGCAACACTAAGGCCTAACAAGACAAGTACAGAGACAAGGCCTTTGTCCCATGCAGTTAGAATGTCATTTGTTAACTTAATAATAATCACTTAAATTGTTGTTCTGTAGAAAGCCTGTTCACAAAGAATCAAGAGTTGAAGCCAGGAACCGACTGTCACAATCTGGCTGTTATCACAGGACGTATGCATTACATCACACACAATCGCTGCTCTAAGTATAACAATTAACACTTGATTAACAAACATCTCTTAAACTCTCAAACTGTAGAAGCACTATCAGGTGGGGGTCAGCTAGAGGTGTCAATATCGGGGAGAAGATGTGATGGCACCACCCAAAACCATTGCATCGACAGGTGATCTCTGCAAAGTGTGAAGCAGAAGCAGCACAGCAATGTAAGCCAAAAATAAATGAAAGAACCATCTTTCCAACTATTACACTGTTGTGTTGCACAGCTGTGAGCTTATTTTAGTTCACCACTACAGCAAATAACAGAATCACTTCTACTTCAGGGAGCACTCACTGAATAATGTTTATTTACATATTATTTTTGCAGAGCTACACTTGTCTTCTGATTCCAGATTCTTTTTTTTTCCCGCTGTAGGCTGCATCTCAAAGATATTTAAAAAAAAAAAAAAAAAAAACCATAAACACAGTTACAAATAATCAAAATGACATTTGTGTTGGTTGTGCAAGCTCTGAGAAGAAGATATTGTAGCAATTGGAGTCGTCCTGCAGTAACTGAACACTGCTGCACAAGAAAACGTTTGGTAATGATGCATGCTCCAGCTAAAGCTATAAGTCCTTCTGATAAATATAGATCGCAGGGAAAGTGGATGAATAAAGGAGAGAAAAAAGAGCTTTTCCTACTCGACCCTCTTGTCCTGAATACATATTTAGATTGGCCCCCCTGCTCCTGCTCTTCAGGATAAAATAATTAAGTACATAGCAAAATGCCTCGGCCATCTAAAAATAAATACAGCTACTTAAGAGAATCCCACTGTCAATAAACAGGCCCTGTCATTTCACACGAAATAAAAAGCTTAGGAACCTTCGTCTGTTTGTCTAAACAGAGAGAGGACTTAAGCCTCTTAGCATATTTGTCTCATTACCATGAGCTAAGTATGAACTTGCTGGCTGATTAGATGACACACTGTACATATTCCAACGAATAAGATCTGATAGAAAACAACTATAATCTATCCCATCATCCCTCATTGCCTGAGCCCTGAGGTCTCACATACTAAGATCAAAGGTCAGCTGACCTGTAATATATATTTTCTCATGCATGCTAACGAGCCGCCCTCTCTGCATTACACTTTATCTCTGTGTCTTCTTGTCTTTTACATCTTGTCTCTGATGATGAAAAGCCTGACAGGACATGAATGAATGTAAGATTGTTTTATTCCATCCTGTGCTGAGGCATTGGGCTTAAAATAAGAAAGACAAAGGAAGAAAAAAATGGTACACATACATCCACTATTGACTTCATGCTGCTCTATCTGCTAACCTTTTTATCAACCTTTTTTATCATTTTTACTTCAGGCTGATGCTTCGTGATTAACACACAATCTGGAAATTCTTCACTGTTCGTCACAAACCAGTCTACAATGGTTTGCTTGCTTCTCCAAGGATGTCCTGCCACAGCCTCTCTTTCCTGTCCACATGTCCTGAAACATCCCCATCAATCAAATACTAAAGCGAATTGTTGCTATGGTGACAAAATGCATATATATCTTCATCAGTTTAGTAATGTGATGATAGGAAATAGGCTCCTCTCTGCAGAGTAAGGCCAATATCATCTGACCATTCATCATATCAATCACACTATGGGAATATAATATATAAATTTTGACTTTGGCTGAAGGCCAGGTGGGTCATATTCAAGAAAAGTAAAAATGATAAAGTAAAGTTAATGTCAAGTTACCTTACAAATTTGATTCTCACAGTAAATAAGAAACACAGACATATGAACAGTAACACTGAGACCTTATTCACCGTAAACTGGGCTGATTGGTGTCATCGTGTAGCAGGAACCTTTTGAAATGTGGTGACATGAAAAATGCAGGTGAAAGTGAGCTCCACTTTTCACTAAAAAAAAAAAAAAAAAAAAAAGTAGAAACAATGTGAAGAACCATACTGTGGAGATATAGTATATAAACACACTGCCCCCCCCCGGTGCAAACACATCTCCGTCCTGCAAGCAACTGTCGTTCCCAGCAGGGGACAAAGGTAAGCACAGGGCAGATAGACAGTGTGACCAGCTTTTGTAGTGCTGACATTTATTGCTATTCAAAGTCAGCTCATGTAAGTTTTATTAACTATTGTGGCTGAGGTCATTTGGGTATTCCTTATCTATCTGTCACCTTTTTTTCGACTGGACGAGCTATCCCAGGTTTCAAACGGCAACCTGCAACAAAGAAACACGTCATCGCTGCTGATTTTAGAGGAGACATACTCTGAATCAAAGAGCGCCCAGCATCTGTCATGCTGCCTCTCTTCAAAGAGAGGGTGCTGTGATGGAAGTTATCAGTATTCAGCTTCCTACCTCCCTGTCGTAGTTCAGTGGGACCCAGAGTCGCTGCTTTTGAATTGGGTTTGAGGATGTGAAATGAGTGATGAGTTTAAATACTAGTGAAATTTGTCTTTAAGCAAATCAGTGATTCCCAAAGGTTTACTTCAGCCTGGCTTTTACTTTATTAGTGTACTTTTATCATTTTTATTGGTTATAATGTTTTTGTATTCACCAAAGTAACTGCTCAGATCTGGGAACATTGCAATAATTCTATTAGTACAGCTGTAAATGTAATCCACTCAATGCACTGGTTCTATTTCCTGTCTGCACTAGCTATGTTTGTCCAACAGAGGGAACCGGTGGCGCTGAACAGTAGAAAGACAGGAAGACAATAAGTCATAGGAAAGATAAACACAAGACTCAGTCAGAGTTTTTAGATGTTTTTAGATGTTCGGCTCATGAAACAGACCGAATCATATTCTATCACATGTATCAATTCACTCTGACTCTGAGACACATGCGTGAGGTGGGCGTCACCTCAGGAGTTGTTTTTTTTTTTTTATGCCTCCAGTATATTTTTTTCCCTCTGGCATCAAGTGAAGTGTAATCTCTATAGACAGCTGTTTAAATCACGCAAGTCTCCTGAGCCTGCATGGAAGGTATTTTTATCCAGTAAATTTCTGCTGTCAGTCAGTTTGTCCAGACACTCTCCTCTCAGACAGACAGACAGACAGACAGCTGGTTCTGACCAGAGACAGAGAGCAGGGGTCAGAGTCAGTGTGGACCAAATACTTCAATAATGCGTCCATACCACTCATATCTTGCTTTTAATGTGGACTCCTAGAGAATGTGAAGTTGATGTTTTGAAGTTGTTTTCTTTTCTGATTAATCTAAAATAGACTACAAGGATTAGAGACAAACATCCATGCTCACATTCACACCTATGGACAGTTTAGTGTCACCATGTCTTTGCACTGTGGGAGGAAGCAGGAGAACCCAGAGGGAACCAAACTGAGTAACATAACTGAGTCAGTCTCATCAAGAACTGATGTAAGTTTGTATTGTTGTTTTCTGAGTTGTGTATTTTATGGTGTTTTATGATATGGCTGATATGATGTGATATGATTAACCCCTCAGACTGCAGCATCACATCCAGCTGTTGTGGTTGTCTGGTAGCCATTGGTTACCAGACAGGTCCTGCCTTTGGTCCCGTGGACACCCCCTAATTTGGGAGTGAAATTCAGCTCCCTCAGGAGGTGATCACTAAAACCTGCTCTATAAATAAATTGACTTGACTTGATGATCACAGCCAGACTCCTTCATGACTCTGTGCATAGAAGAATAATGACATAAGCTACAGTGAAGGATTGTGTTTTGGTTGTAAAAGGCTGGTCTGAGGTCAGTAATGTTATCCTCTGTCTCAAGTACTTATGCTGTCACTTCTACTTGAGTATTTGCTTGCACAAAATCAGAGTTCTTCTACATGAGCAGTTTTTTTTTTTTTTTTTTTTGTTATTAAAGCTTTTAAACAAATAAATGCACCATCCTTCAATCTTTTCATTTTGGGGCACAGGTGGTCCTAAAAAAATAAATGTAGGCATAGATCCCTGTCTTGCTTAAGTCATCTTTAATTTTTCTTTTAGGCAGTGATTTGTGTGGGTGGCATCCACTGCAGCACATGGTTCTCTGATCATGAAAGTCTCTCTTAGACACCAGGATCAGTTACAGTAGCCCTGAAGAGGTGAATACAATTTTACCTAGGCTCCTCCAAAGGCTGTGGCCCTGCCTGGAAAGCCCTCATTTTATTGATCAGCCCACACGTTCTGCGCTTACCACCTCTCTAACTTCATGGTAGTCATAGTAAATAAGGAATTCTGATTTAGCCACTGTATAAAAGACATTTTGATTCTGTGCACCATATGCAATATCTTCTCTTCTATCCTCTTCACTTCCTCCTGACCTCTCAATGGATGTCACATATATAGGCTGAGGGAGACATTGCGGCTGAGTTATGTCCCTGTTTCCCGCTTCCTTCGGGTTGATTTAAACCCCCAGTCCTGCGAATCAGCCGTAATGCACAGCCACTGTTTCTCAGATGTGTCACATCTCTATTCATGGGAGCGATTCGTAATGAGACAGCAGCGGAGACCTGAGAATCTATCGTGCAAGTATGGCTGCCCCGAGGGGAAGAGATTGGAGTGGACTGTGGACAGTGTGCTTCTCTTATCAGGACTTCACCATTATTCTCCAGGAGTGGGTGGCACATGGTGAGCCACTGCCACACCATGACGCCAGCTAATCACTATGCTGAACGGCTCCTATAAGGTGCTCTCTGACACTGACCAACTTTAATGTCGCCACATATCCTCGCAGATGAACCCCTGCTATCCATTCAGCATTTAGACAGTCAGTCGAATTCTGCAGGGAAGAGCTGATGAAGGACACAGACTGCTGAAAGTACTGTGGTCCCCTGGTTAAATTTCAAAAGCACATAATGTGTTGGAAAGTCATGAGTAATATGATACTTTAAAGTTTAGTAATGTGGTGTTATTTACAGTGTATATAATAAGCTTTGTTGACACTATGCAAGGTCTTTGTCAATGGCAATAAACATTTTGTAACAGCAATCACAAATCTATCACCTATCACCACAAACAATAACACAAAATCACTCTGTGAACTTGGCTTCAGTTTCTGTGTTGAATAGGAAACAAACAGCTGTGCTAAATAGCAATGTTCCTAAATCACAGTAAAGTGAGCTACAGTTAATATTCAGTGTCATAAATGAATGTACAAGTGGTATAGTAGTAATATATTGAAAGAGAACTGTAGGGGAACACACATTCTGAAGTTACAACATTGTGTTTCCTTGCTTGGATACAAATGCATGTTTTAAACGTAGAGTTAGAAAATCTTGGTTGTAGCCTGTGTTCTGTGACAGGAGGACATGTAAACAGTTATTAAAGCTGCGACTTTGCACACACAACAAGAGTTGAAATGTGAACTCTGGTAAGAAGAAATCATTTTATGAGCATTTTTATTCATACTAGCAACCTGGGTCTAGGACCATGTTAGTCTGTCAGTCAGACACTTTGGTCCAGATTGGAAAATATCTCTGAAGTACCAGAGAGACTGTCATGAAATATGCTACAGACATACATGATTTCCCAATGAATGCAACTGGCTGAGGTGACCCCCTGACCTTTCCTCCAGCTCCACCTTGTGGTTGATATTATTTGTTTTTATTTAAATAGTTCAACTATCAGGTGGATTACCATGAAGTTTGGTACAGAAATCCATGAAGCAGTTCTCATGGCTTTGGTGTTACACTGACTTTTTCTCTAAAACCACCACTGGTCAGTTTTCACTCCATCACCATCTACAACATTTTGTTCAGACATTTGTGTCATGATGATTCTCGCGGCGCTCTGACTTTTTCCACCATGAGGTTGACATTTCTGGTTCTCAGTGAAATGCCATGGTAACTGCTGGACAGATAACCACGAAATGTGGATTTGTGCCCCCCACAAGATGAGTTGTAATAACTGTGGGGACTGACTTTTAACTTGTCTCTTTTAATTGCCTTATACATGTGTGTTTACTGCCAACTAATTAATTTTGAGTCTAAAAGTGTATCTATTTTTGCAAATGTAGAATTTTCTGATCCATACATCAATTTTTTTTTTTTTTCAAATATGACACATAGACTTTACTTTTCTTTTTTTATTAAAGACAGTATATGTTTTGATCCGCATTCAGTCACTCTGCCCCCCAGCTCTGGAAGTCTCTCCCACCCAACCTCCGTAACACTGACTCACTCCCACATTTCAAATCTAAACTCAAAACCCATCTGTTCCGATAAGCTTCCTCCCTCTGACCACAACTGCATTGTCTATTTTAAACTGTATAGTCTTTTATTGTTGTTTTATTGTGTTTGTTTTTATAATGTAAGGTGACTTTGAGTGTCAAGAAAGGCGCCTATAAAAAGCATTATTATTATTATTTAACACAAACGCGTTCTCCCACTGCAACTTTAAACTAATATTTAGGTACATTGGAGATTAATAGAAAGCAATAGAATCTTTTAAATGTTCAGCTTGTGCACCATAGAGAACTGAAGAAGAAGTTACCATGCTTAACCTGCACTTGACAGGACCTAAATGTCTGAGACAAGTACATTTGGAGGCTCATTTTCCCAGGGAGGAAAAACACTTATGCATAATGACACTACTTGTTACTAACCCCCTCCCCACTCCTCCTCTCACTATCACCCCAGTGCTGTTCGTTGCCCTTTAACACAACCATTGACATGCATTGTATACAAATGAGAGCGTGCCTCTCCCACAGGGCCAGTCTCAAAGGTTAACAGCTGCACACTGCATGGTAGATGAGGGCTTTTAATGAGCAACAGAAACCCATTTGATTACTTGGCTGAATTAGACCCTTGGTCGGTGCTACCCTGGGTGCAGATACAACAGGAGTCACAGGTCAGTCAGCCGTAGAGCAGTGAGTTTTGGGCAACATTGGACAGTTGTTGGAGTTGTTGAAGACTGGATGTTGTTGGAAATCTTGATACAATATGCCACAGGGGAGAATTTATCCACAACTTTGTAGCATCCTAACCAGTTTTTTTTTCCCGTTTTTTTTAGGAAGGAGTGGGGTGCCTCTTTTGTGGTCCTATTTGGCAGCACAAAGTTGTGCAAGCCATATCTCTTCCCCGACTTTTTAGGTGATGATGATGTTTTCCACTTATTGGTCAATTGTGTAGGCAATGATGATATAATATTTGTATCACCTGGCTGATATAGCAAGTAGGCAGCGTCATCGTCTGCCCTCTCATTGATTGAAGGGTGGCACCCCTGTGGACTTGCAAAGTGGCCCTGATGGCCATCAGTACAAGGTACAGTTTGACATCCCAGTCTTTCTGATTGGAGAATACACACTTTTTCAGCATGTTCACAAGTCTTCAATTTTCCGTGCTCCCCTTGGTGGCAAGTGGAATGTGACAAGTTGTACTTTGATGTCCAGAAGCTTTCAGATTTCTTGGATAACCCCAATAGAAAAGTGAGTTTACCTTCACTGATAGGCCAAAATCTGAAGAAGACATGGTTTATTAGCAGATATGCCATGGATTGAGCAGCGTTGTTGGGTGCAGCAAGGCATTCTACCCAACTGGTGAACCCTCAGACAACAGTGAGGAAGTACTTGTTTCCACGTGTAGATCTGGGTAGAGGTCCAACCCAAATCAATTAACAAATCTAACCATGACAAGTGATTCCTCTGCAATGTAGAGGGTGGTTTGTATTCACTGGTTGAAACTGGCAACAGAACAGACAACCTTCATTGCATAGGTACAGCATGTGCTCGATTTATGTGTGGGGCAGAATTTAACTGAATTGTGAGGCAGCTGTGGTTCAGGAGGAAGAGCAGGACCCACTCTACCAGGACCTGTTCAATCCCTGGGTACTCCACTCCTGTCAAAGAGTCCTTCAGCAAGATACTTAATTGCCCCCGATGTGCCCACCGGTGTGTGAAAGTGTGTGTGTGTGTTAGAAAAGTGTTACCTGGTAAATGTGTTGTATAAATGTGTATGTGAATCACTTGTAGTGTACAAGCATTTTGAGTGGTTGATAAGACCACTTACCTCTTAACTGACAGGACATTTACCCGGGAGTTGATATTTCTGTTATTTGTAGATTTGAGATCAGTAATAATGTCGAGTGTTCATAGAAACAGAAAATATAGATAAGAAAAAGCATGAACCAACGATTAACCAGTGCCACTTTATTATTATTGCACTCATATTTCTTCACCATTGTTTTATGTATGTGTGAAAGTGTAAATATGTAAATGTATTTTTTTTTTACACATCTTTGTCAAGTGTTGTCTCTGCTGCACCGACAGTTTTCAGCATAAATACAGTCTGACATATTGGGTTTTTTTTCTTTTAGATTCCATCACAATAACATGAGCTTCATTAATGTAATTCAGTTTGACTCTCAAGTGTCTACTCTTTGAGCTATGTAAGTGACGAGAGGACACTGGTTTGAGAAAAAAAAATTGTTCGATGTCTTAAATCAAGCTCTAATGAAACGTTTTCTCTTCCCTGAGGGGTTCATTTATGTGACATAAGATGGTCACCACTGTCAGCTCTGTTGCTGTCACCCACAGTTGTTTCATTTGGGGGTAAAAGATAATGGTGTTAATTGAATGTTATACAGTGTTGACACTGACACTAGCTATTTTTTGTAGTTTTTGTTGTTTCTTGTTTGTTTTTTTAATTTCCTGTGCTGTTGTTAGTGGACAGTGGAAGCACCAGGACACTGTTGGTGTGTGTGTGTACACAGCCCACACTCAACAGCAAAGGGAGCTGTTCTTTCCCACAGAAAACACTGCTCCTGAAGTGCCTGAATCACCTTGTTTGTACATTATAGGTCAGTTCCCACTTTGTTGGGCCAGTCTGGAGATTCAGGATCCCAACCAGTCACTATGGCCTACGACCTAAAGACTATTCAAGTCTGGGGTTGTAGCTGAGCTGTACGCCCACTGCTCAGCAGTACAGTTTTGGCTAACTTGCAAACTAATGCTATTAATTTGACACTGTAGACCCACTTTTACCTGCAGATGTGTAAAAATATGCCAATTGTTAGTCATCCTCCAGATCTTTTCACTGCGTTCAGCTGTTGAGGTTGTTTAGGATAGCAAACTGTACCATTATGACCCTGATCTGCTGTAGGCCTTGGCTAACTTGCTAGAAAATTTTATTAAGTTGAAATGGTTTTAAATGGTAAATGGACATTTATGTCGCACTTTTCTAGTCTTACCAACCACTCAAAGTGCTTTTACCCTACAGGTCACATGCAACCATATTCAAACAATGCATTTGCTGTTATTCATACAAGGCGTCTGCTAAGTGTGCAGCGCTTTTTGCTAACACACACATTCAATACCTCCTTGGATCTTAGGATACAATAACTTCACCAATATGCATTTCAAAAACATTTATGAACATCAGTGAAAATCATATAGCCCAAAATGGCCAAAACTGTCAGTCACAGAAAAAGAATATGGAAATTCATTAAACTGCAGGAAAACAAATGGATGCAGTAAGATTATCATGATCTTCTCTAAGTGGGCTCACTTGAACAAGGCATCGGGCCCAAACACCACACATCACTGATGTTTATGGATCAGTTATTCGCAGTCAGCACAGGTAATCTCTACTTTCCGTGTGCATTTATCACAAGTGTCCTTTGTTTTATTCTTCTTGCAGTTTTTCTGCACCTGGCACTGCTTTCTTCTCTCTACCTGCTGCTGCTGCTCCTTGCCTGGGCTCTCGCACCATCAGTTGTTTGGCTCTCCTGTGGTTGGAGCAAAGTTCATTTGCAAGTTGCAATGAAAAGTTCCTCTGTGACATCTTCTCATTGGTGCATTTATTGAACAGGATGGAAGCATTTATTGCAACAAGATCGAGGATAGTGTAAAACACCGCCACTGGCCATCTACCCGTCTACTCTGACCTTGATTCTGTTGTAGTATGTGACTGTCTCTGGTTTAGCCTTTTGGCCACTTGTGATGGCAATTCAGCTGAGTGGACAGTGCTGAGAATGCAGATGTTTTTCCTTGCTTTGCGCTGATAGACTGTTAGTGTTGCATTGTCACATTTTCAGCACCTGTGTAGCGAACAATGGCTTTGTCTCTGTCTGTCTCAGTCATTCTTCGTCTTGCAAACATTTTTGTTCCTCCTCGGTTTTAGCTTGAAGCTAAAGCTTGGTTTTACCTTTGTAATACCGTAAATAACCAGCTAGAAGCAGTAGTTGCTTTGCAATCATGAAAAGCCTCTTCAAGAGCGGGAAAAAAATAGCAAACACTGAAATGATATGCCATCTATAATGCATACGGTCAAAATGAATGCTATGGCCATTCGAGGTAGACATGCTCAGAAATCTTTTGTGTTTTGTAATTTTATATGTAGGAAAAGTCAGCGTTCTATAGTTACATGGATTTTATGGTTCTATTGTTAAAATGCTACTGCAGCCTTAGCTAACTTTCTAGCTAAGATGATAAAACCCCTGGTATTTTTCTGCCTGTTCTGAGGCCCATCCCAGCCAAAGCTGACAAACTTAGATATACAACGTGCCTTTAGCATGGAGTCTTTTCAGTTCATTACAGCTAATACTGTATTTGGTCCCTCGTTAGACAGTTGGGGCTGTGTTGTTTATTATGATGAAATACATACATTTTGTCGTTGGACCTGGCGTTATATATGAACGTGGTTTTGAAGATCCCTGTCCCAGAGCACACGATGAGCAGCCAGATGAGGATGAGATCAAATGTGGGGTGAACCCTACATATCTGCCTATATTTTAATTATATGCATCTTTTTATATGCATATTACATGTGTATCATGCATGTGGATTATTATCAGAGTGACTCAAGCATGACTTGCTGTGAGTTGCTGTGAAACAGTACAACACTGAATAGTGCAACCATTGATGACTGATGACAATAAAAGCTTTACAGTCTTTTTACCAGAAACAATTGCTTGACTAGTGTTTCTCATTGCCTGTTGTTTCAGATCATACTTCCCACCCGTGTTTACCATAGACTGTAAAAAGTGTTTTCATTACATACAGTGCTCCATGCACCTGCTAACACGTTACCTCTGTAGCTCCTCGCAACAGGTATTTTCTACGTCACAGGGCTCTGCAGGCCTCTTCTCCCAAACTCCAACACGTGGAGTTTTTGGTTTAGAAGTGGTAATTGTGGTGGTAACCGCTCAGGTCTGGGACAACTGACCAATCAGAGCCTTAAAGTGATAGGAGCTAAAATGGAGCATTTTAGAGATTCTTTCTGCTTCTAGAGCAGTTTTCCTTCTGAATGATCTTCACATATAACTCCAGTCTGCGTTACTCATTATTCACCTTTTTCCTCTACTGCCACTCCACAGATCTCAGGTTCTGTTCTTTCTGTCTTCTGACACCTAAGTCATTCACACCATCCACATGGACTACCAGCTGTGAACCTCACCATGTGGGGTAAGGCAATTGCACAATGCATACAGCAGGACTTTTTTATTACTATTATTTCACTTATTCCAGAAAGGATTTTCTTTATATACTGAGATGCATATGCACAGTATATACACAAGTTAGCATTTTCTAGGTCTGTGCTGTCAGCCAAGCACTACTTTAACACTGAACCAAACATAAGCCTGTTGAAACACTAAGTCTAACCTCTGACCAAAAAGATCTGAACTAACATCAACCTTATATAAATAAGACACCATATTCATGACAGCTCAGTGGACCCACCAGAACATCTTTTTCTGCTAAACGCCTCTATGTTTTTCCTGAAACTTGCTCGTTTAAGTGTTCCAAGCGAGATTAAGTAAATTGTCTTCAAGACAGAGACAGAAATCACTCGTTTCAGCCTGATGAGTGTCTCCTCTACCTGTTGGCAGGTAGGTTATTCCAGTATCTTGAAGAACTTTCTTCCTCAAGATTCTTTCTTCTTTCACAGTTCTTCTGTGGAATTAGTTTGTCTCAGTGTTTCTGTCTCTTCATGTGATCCCAGACTGAGTCCATGATGCGGAGATCAGGGCTTTGTAGGGGGTTAGACCATTTGTTGCAGGACCCCTTGTTCCTCTGGTCTCTGAGCATGGTTCTTTGTGACTCTTACACTTAAATCAGTCTAGCACTTAAGAAATAATGATGAAATAGGTTATTTAATGCTGTAATGGTAATGCGGTAACCCTGGTTAGAATTATGTCCAGTTACCTTGATAGAGATAATTTAGTATTATATTCTCTATAAGGAGGAGCACCTCTCACACCAGCTTGTTAAGCTTATTTTGCTCTGAAGCACAATAACAACTGAAGGTGACTCATATGAAAATATAGACATTTTTATTTGCTCCTCTCATCTTCACTATCGTGGCTGGACAGTGAGAGGGCAATGTTCATAGAGAGATTTTATTTTAAGAAAAATAAGCCCGGAATAATAAAAGGAAAGCAGAAACAGGATTTTGAAATGTGAGACGGGGGGGGGGGGGGGCATGCACCCCCCATTCTCTGTAGAATGCCACTTAAAAATCTATTAGTACAGAGGGTTCATACATCACAGTGGATGCTTCTAAATTTTATATTCAATTCAATTCAATTCATTTTATATAGCTCCTTCCACAAAAATGTCTCAGGGTGCTTTACAGAGACCCAGAGCCTGACCCCAGATCAGCACTTAAGGCGACAGTGGCAAGAAAAAACTCCTTTTAATCTGCACATATAGAGATTATTTTGATTGAGGAATGTTGTCTTTCCAACTCCACACATCCACCTGCGGTGTTCCTAACCTACGACAGGGCACCTTCAGAATCAGCTGAAGCAGACAGGAAGGATAAGCTTTTTATTATCTGTTACCACCTCGTGGTTGACAGCAAAATGCAAGGCCACACAGAGTTAAAGTCCCAGTAAACCAGCAACCAACTAAAACGGAATTATGGGGTGTGTGGGAATGGCACAAGTCTGTGTTGTTTGTAATATATGGATGAGTGATAGTGTGATGCAGTGAGTGCTGTAGAGTATGGCAAACAAGCCAAACAAAGGCACTGGGTTGATGAGCATGCAGGGAGGACAGAGAGAGACAGACGGTTCTTTTTTATTCATCACAGCCTCAGCATGGATGTCATTGTGTGACAAACAAACACACACACACACACACACACACACTTCTGAAACTAAATTTATGTCTGTGACTTGTAACCTTGGCGAGAAGTTTTGATATTGAATCAATAATTATTTTTTTATTTATTTCCATAGAAAAAGACAGACAGTTGTATGAAACACCTGTTAAGTGCCAAAAAAAATCAAGGTGAACATGAGTCAGTAACCTCTTCTTAAAGGGAGCAATCCAATCAGTGAAGAAGGTAACCAACAAAGGTGTATACCCTTGGTACTACACCCAGCACACATGGCATGCCTACGGACTGCCCGTGGGTGCTGTCAGCTTTTGATGGGTCTTTGTACGTGGGTCTGACCCTGTCTTCCACTAGCAGGCCCTCAGCTGGAGATGGAGGATGATAGATGATTTGTCATTGGGACGACGCTGAGGCACGGCAGGACCATCCAGCTGGCCTCACTCCCATGGACACCGCTTTGTCATGGACGCACTGCTAAAGCTGATACCTCGACTCCCAGCTCAGGGCTGTTTCAAAGCATATTGTACTGAAAGATGAGAAAAATGTTCTTCTTTTGCCAAACAGCTAGAATTGTACAGTGATGAATACAGTGATATGCCTTTCAAGAGAAATGAAAATAAAAGTCACAGTTAATGCTGCCCTTCAGCCTCAAGAAAATCTATGAATGGAGCGCTGCCTGAGTTTAATTAGAAAAGTTAGAAGGAAGCTCAGCAGTGAAAAAGAGACTGAACACTGCTCAGTGAAACAAATTATGTACAACAAATTGTCCAATGAGCATGAATCAATCAGACAGAAAAAAAAACCAGCACTTCTAGGAACAAGAGAAGGAATAAGGGGGAACACGCTGTGAGGAAAAAAAAATGTACCAATCTGAATGGTGATGATGTTGCTTCAGGCAGCAGCAAGGGACAAAGTGCAGTGCTAGCAAGAAAAAAAAAATACACAATATGGAATAAACAAAGCCAAGAGCTGTCACCAAAGGTTACTTAGAGCTACATCAGTGAAAACGTTCCCTCAGCTGTTTCACACACTGAATCAGAAAGACCAGAAGACCAGCGTGTCAAAAACAAGCAGAAATAAAATCAGTCAAAAAAGTGAAGTGTGATGACAAAAGGTTGTGACTCACTTCAAAACGTATGAAACTCCTTAATGTCTCTCACTTGCCATGGATTGATGAACTGTTAAAGTAAGACTGCAGAGTCATTTTGTGTCTAATTGAACTATTTTCTGTTTCTTTGTAAACTGGAACCTGGAAAAGGAAAGTTGGGAGCTATTTGTAATTTGGAACTCAAATCCATCTTTACTCACTACCAAGGGCCAAATGTGGTGAAGACTAATGCTGTGAGGCCCTCAGGCACTGCCATCCCTTTCCATTAAATTGTGGTGGGATCACGTTTGCTGACAATCCAAAATGCAGCTGACGTCTTGCTTCCGCTGTTGTTGCAGTTTAAGTTAACAAATGATACAGATCAGCACAGGAGCTGGGTTTTATTTGAGCATTAACAAATACTTGTTTACCGTGGATGTGATGTGTGATTTTGCCATGTAATGATTTTCTTTGCTGTGGTGTGGAGATAAAGATTCTGCCGAGGTTTGGGCAAGAGGTTCAGTCAGACACCTGGCCAATCAGATTGGCCTGCACCCCCTCGAGTCTGCCTCCCCTCATGTCCAATAGAAGCCAGGTGTCTTACTTTGAGGACAGGATCCTAAATAATGGTACTTTGTTGTAACAAACATACAGCTTGCAGAATTTAGCTTTCCTGTAGTTTTATTGTGATAGTAAATCATGTTATAACAGTAGTAAAGGTGATACAGTCATGACACTGTAACACTTGTGTGTTCTTGTAACGGACAACATGCTGGGATGAGGAGAGGCGGTCACAGGGAGTTTTGGACTGTCTTGGGGTGAGTCTCACTGTGCGGGACGTGTAGTTGTGAAGAGGTTGTGGGTTCAGACAGTGGCCGTTTCCTCCCCAGTTCTGCCTGTCCATTCTGCTGTATACAGTTCAGTTTGGCTTTAAAAACCGAGGTTAAAGCAGGTCAGCACTGCTGGGTGACTCCGTGCCACGGCTCTGTAATGCTGTGTGCAGTTGCTTGTTCATTTGGTCTTATCTTCGGTTTCTTCCCAGAGGTCTTTGAATGTGCTCAGGGGGTCCAGGTTTGGTATGTGGTCCAGGCTGGCTGCTGGTCTCACAGTTCATTTACAGCTGTGAGAAATGACACCTCAAGCACAGGTGTCTCCTGTGTTCTGCTCAGAGATTTCCTCCACCTATTCCTGTATATATATTTATACATAATAATAAAATATATTTATTTTATTATTTATAAATAAATAATATTATATTATAAATAAATAAAGGTAAAAACATAGAAATAGCCTTTTTCATTACCCAAATGTATTTATTTTTCATTTATTTACGTATTTAATTATTTCTTTCTGCAGTTATTTATTTAATTACTTATTAATGCTTATGTCATTTTTTTTTTGTCCTTCATACATGTCCTTACACTTTATGCTCAGAAATCACAATGACTGTTGTGAGGATATTCATGATATTTACTGTTAGAAACCACAGGAAAAAGACACTCCATTAACTGCAGGCCGTGCCTGAGAATAATCATGCTCATAAGTTTTCTTTGGACCAAAATAATCCAGTGATAGTTCACGTCTGTACATCGATGTGATATGTGCTCAAATGCAAACAAATACAAACAAAAAAAATACACCTGCTTTTCATACAGAGCAGGTTTAGACTTTACTCTTTCTAATATTACTGAGCAGTACATACTGTATACTCTGCTTCTGTTCAGGTACCTAACTTCATGTCGTACTTACTGTGTGTGTTACGCCCTTTATGTTGTTTAAATTTGCCAGTTCATGTGACATGTACAAGAGAAAACTGTAAACATCAAGACAAAAGCAGAAGGAAGCCTCCCATCCATCATTCCTTTACACAATCCAACACAATACAGAGCCAAGAATGAGCCACTTACCCAGAGAGAGAGAGAGAGAGAGAGAGAGAGAGTCTTTATGGTGACTCACAGGACCCAGTAATGTGCAGTAATGCCTCATGAATATCTTCAGCTGCTCAGAGAGTCTGTAGCAGTACTGAGGTGGTTCACACAGGTGAGGAGGACAAAGAGGGCATCCTCATTACCCATTACCCATTCTGTCACCCACCCCTCCTCTTCCTGACCCCCCTCCCTCGCTCCTATCATTTATTTATCCACGTCAGGCCTCAATTACAGGCAGTGGTCTGGGGGCCAGGGAGCAGGTCTGGGTGACCTGGGGTTGGTCTAGCTAATGAACAACGGAGTGAGACCCCCCCCCCCCCCCCCCCCCCCCACCTCATGTTTATTTCCAGCTTTCACCCAGAGCAGGGGCCCCCGGGAGGAACAGAGGGACAAGGCTGCTGAATTATAATCAGCACTTTGTAGTTTTAATTTGCCTCGCCTGCAGCCATTTTACGGCTGCCCCTCTGCATAAGGAGAGGAGGATGCAGGAAAGAAAGGGAGGCGTGCCACTTACAGGGCAACACGATGGCAGTGTGACTCAGGCTGCTGTCCCCTGAGGGGGAAAGCAGGCGGACATATAGGCTGTGAATCAAGTCCTTCCTTTCAGCCTGAAAGTGAGTGTTCCAGTTGTGCTGTAATGACACTTCACTCTCTCATGGTGACCAATCCATTTACTGGACTTACTGGGTCCAGTTGCCTGGTCAAGTTGGTCGAGGAGATGTAGTTTTCTTTTATGTAGAGTACTACAGAATGATTCCTGCAGACAGCTGCTGACACAGGTGCCACAGCAGTTACTCAGGTTTGATTTATCCCCACTCTTACAAATGGGTGAAATAAGCCTCATATCTTGCGATGAGACAAAAGTGTGTGTAGCCCACTGTTGCTAGTATCATAATTAAAACGGAGATGTAAACACAGTGCTGTGCTTAAGTTAATTAAAGCCTGAACATGCAAAATACAGTATTCTGCAGATGGTGACATCAACAGGTGAAAACTTTGCTGAACGATAAATCAGAACCTACATTGGAGGCGGGAACGGCACATGTGTGTCCGACCTGGATTTACAATCAGAGACAGTTTACACACAACTCTGACCTGGAACTGCTTTACATCACTGTGCAACCACATTACCTACCAAGGGGAATTTACCAATATATTTGTGTGTATTGCGTGTGTGCCACCAAAGCAGCTAGCCAAATTGTAGACTGTGTCCATCAGCTTCTGCAAAATAAGCCTGATGTACATACGATGATCTGAAGTCATCACAATATTCAGGATTAACAATATTCTTAACAAGTGCAATGGCAATGCTAAGGATGCCTACACAGCCAGAGTTAGGCCTCCTCTTGGTAACTCTGATCATAGTCTAATTCCCAGCCACTAATCACTCCTCGAGTCCTGTAAACCACTAATTCAGCCTGTAAATATTTGTTCTAGTGACCATTTTGTTCCAGGATTCATATGTTGACATGGTCACAGAATCATTACTGCCTGTATTTCTTTTTGTTTGGACTTAATCACATCTCAGCAAATGGTTAAGAAATATCCAAATAATAAATCCTACATCCCAGAAGGAATCAAAGTGTCCTATCAAAGGAAGAAATCATGTCCTACAGATCAGGAGACACCACAGGATTGAAGGCTGAGCAGAAGGACCTTGGTCAGCTGTTGAGGGCAGCATGGAAACAGCACAAGGAACCGGCCAAGCAAAATGTGTTTAATCTGATACAAAGAAACTGTGGGATTCAGTTAGAGAAATAACCATTGTGGCTCCCTAAGAGGAAGTCCATGTTTGCTTACAGTGAAACTGCAAAAGCAAATGACAGAAAATGAACTTCACCTGTGGTTTAAAATGGACAGCTTTAAGGACTGTTGTGAAGTCTTAGTGAAAGTAATTTGTAATGCGTGTGATGTCAGAATTTTTATAGTAGCATGAACTGCTATCAGGGTTCATAAAACTCTGCTTACTAACAGAGCAATGGAGCTGAGCGGCATGTCTCCTTTTTATTTAAGAACATTTACTGAGGAACTTACAATTGGATTTCAGTTTGAAGTGAAATTCTGAGATGGTGCTCTTATTCTCCATTTACTCACAAGCAACTCCAACATTAGTAACTACAAAGCTGGAGGGATTAAGTTCATGGGCTGTTTCATTTTCTCTGAGGCTAGTGTTTGAACCCATGCTCTTATTTTGTTCTTATTTATTTATTGTGATTTTTACACTGCAGTTCCCTTTATTCAACACAGTTTTCTCCTGGGGGAGACAATAAACGTACTGCTGACTGATTGACTGCTACTGACTCTTTGCACCAAGAAAACCATAAAACTTCACAAATCAGCTTTTAGTATAAACTTTCTTTTTCATTGTGCTTTCTCTTTTTTTCTCTTCTTCTGATGCATGCTGTTGAAAAAAAGAGAAGTTGAATTTGGAGGGAAACTTTATTTCACTGCAAACTGTAAAACATGATTGGGGTTTTTTGGCCACCTGGGGGCAGCATATTAAGCATCACTATACACAACATTGACATAGCCTTATTATATTGCCAAGGTAAACTTATTAGCAAACAGTTTGCTATATTATGTACACATCCAGCAGACACAGTGAAACATCAGTTTTTATTTGGAATTATCTGTGTTTCTGGACTTCTGATGAATGTCAAACATTCACTCACTTTTTAGCTCTGGTTTTGGTCCAGTGGGACCAGTGGGACCAGTGAGACAGAAAAATATTTAGCTCTTTAGTTGTTAAATGCTCCACTATATTGTCCAGCTAGTCAGTGTCTGTCTGGTGTTTGGAGCTGGAGAGGAAGTGAACGGTGGGATTTAAGAACCTTTTCACAAAAACAGCTGCCGGATGGAGATGACCCTGATATCGTTCAGATTCATTTCCAAACCTGCAGATCCATGTTGCAGTCACATCCGTTTAACTGTGCAGTTCCATGTGCAGCTATGGTACAAGGTTGAGAGCATTGAGACTGAACCTAAACAGTAAAGTTGTGAGCCATAAAACCAAAACATTTAGCTGGAAGACACTAACGCTCCATTAAGCTGATGGTCAGGTGATTATTCTCTGTGGGCTTGTCACTACAAAGCAACACTTCTCCCATTACACGACTATTTGGCCCATCGCTAATATAAAAGATATTGATCAGTGCAGCTTCAGTAACATTAAAGAGAACCAGCCTTTCCTTGACTTGTCTGCATGGCGCTGATGATTTCAGTCAGTGTGAACACTCTCATCTACAGTGTGCTCCCTGAGGCATCTGTGAAAACGTGACTGAGCCAGCTGTGTCAGAATCCATTCCTCAGCACAACTCGTGTCCTTGAACGTGACCTCATCTCCGCTGACCTCTGCAAAGTCAGTGGCCATGTGTGACACAGACAGGAAACGATTGGGGCAGACGGACCATGAGAGTACAGAGTGGAGAAATGAGAAAATTTTTTCCAGGAAAGTTTTATTGACATGATCTTTTTTAAGCTAATGTGTTTCGTAATAGAGTCAAACTTAGCTAAATGCAATTTTATGTGCTGTGCTTTGTGTCATAAGATCCATCTGTGAACATCAGTACAGGAAGTGTTGTTCTGCAAATATCCCCGCTGAACTGTGTGCATGTGTGTGTGTGTGTGTCTGTTTCTGTGACAGTGTGTATGTGTCTGTGTCAGTCAACTTGTCATTGCATGTTAATCAAAGCTGTGTAGAAAAGTCGAGGCATAATTTTTTCTCTTGTTCATCTTCAGTGTGGTGTCAGTCTAGGAACAGGACACCCCAGCATCCTCACTGTGTTGGCAGTTGTTCACACCAATTCCACTGTTAGGGCAGTGAAAGATATTGTACTCTAATCCTGTGCATCCCAGGTCATCCAGCCAGATATTGCCTGATCCTACAGAAGGACAAAAAAAAAAAAAAAAACTGTTATAATGCTGAACTATTTGCGTGTAATAAAAGCTAGTGATAGTGAGGGAATTGTGTTCTAGTACAAAGCACATTTTCCTATAAAATGCACCAATAAAAGGGGGATATACTTACAACCCCCCTCCTTCCTATGAAAGGAATACATAAACATTTTAGGAAATAAGCTTATTAAAGTTTAAAGTTTAAGTTTAAGTTAAGTTTATTACTTTATTGATCCTTCCTTTATTGATTAGTTATTCTGTGCATTTTACCCACACCAAGTGAACCAAACACACACACAAGCATGCACATGCACTAGAGACACTGCCAACTAAGGTGCCTGGGGAGCTGGGGTGGATCGGTGCCTTGCTCCGGGGCACCACAGCCATGGTCTCAGAGGGAGGAGGGGCGCATCTCCTTCACCACCACCCATATCTGTCGGCTGCCCCCTGCTGTGCCATAGCTGCCCCAGCTTCCTTTTGAAGAGTTATGTCACACAAGCCTGACTGAAGTTTAAAAATACATATCCCACCCCCTATGAAGGTTATTAATGAACTATTTGTTTTTTTTTTTTTGTAATTATCTTGTTGATTGGTGGAAAGATTTTGTACAAGAAAGGGCTTTGGGAAAATACATATGCTGCAGAGATGGTGGCAGTGGACTTCTTACCTGCGTTGGCAGTGAAGGTAGAAGAGGCAGACTGGAAGCCCAGCATCCTACAGATCACTTTGCCGTCCACGATGTCGAAGCTGTCGTCACACACGGTGCCCCAGGCTCCATTGTACCTGACCTCCACTCGCCCCCGGGATGGCCCCGGAACAAGACGCACGTTCACTGTGACGACACAAAGTTCCAGATGCTAGGAATTTGAAAGTGGTTGAAGCTTCTTCCATTTTGAACATATTTGGCTTTTCTGGATTAACTCATTTATAAAATGCAGGTGAACATCAAACTCAACCTTCTGACATTTTAAACATCTCTTCGGGTGATGTTATCAAGCCACTGAAAGTGGCATTTAGTTTCAGTTAGCAGAAGTTTTTGAAAATCTCTATTGTTCACTATTTTTGTTGTAAGTGCTGCTCCCAGGTCAGCATTGTGCAGACTTACTGTCTCCCTGGTCTCCCTTGTTTCCTTTGGCACCTTGTGGTCCTGGGGGACCTGTATGGGAAAAAGGACAGTTTACATGCACTGGTATGAGTTTAAACAATCAACTGACTGTGTCATGCAGATTGCATTACTGTCCTAGGTCAATTTAACCAGAACTGGGTACAAACAAACTGAAAAACATTCAGTATAGGAGATAACGGCTCAGCAACACTTCAGGTGAACTCTGCTGAGTTTTTAGTTGTTATCTGATGTTTTCAGGACATGGCATATGGAAGAAACGTGATTCTCAATCAGATGTTTGTCACTTCAGTACACACTCACCTGGACGTCCATCCTGACCACTGAGTCCTCTCTCACCTGATGATAAGACAACAAAATAAAATCTTAATCTTGACAGAGATGACTGCACTGATGTGGGTTGCTAATCTTGTCAGTAAATAGTAATTTGTATTTGTGTTGTTTTGGATTTTGGATCATCACCTTTTAGTGGCAAACAGCCCTTTAAAAATAAAGGTCTCAAATCATTACTGAACAACTGAATGAAATTGGGATATGTGTATCAGTCCAACCACACTGATGTTACACAGTATGCAGCTGACCTCGAGGACCCGGTGGACCATTACTTCCAGAGTTTCCTTTAGATCCTTTGAGTCCAGGAACACCAGAAACTCCAGAAGATCCTGAAAATTCACAACAAATCCACATAAAATCCTACACACACAAGTATCCTACACACAAGCACACTTCTGCTGCTACAGATGAACACACATACAGGTAGACACATTGATATGTGCGGCATACAACATTTAAGTACCTTTCTGGCCGGGGTTCCCCGTGTCACCTTTGTCCCCACGAAGGCCTGCAGTCAGAGCACAGAGAACAGCAGTCAATAAAACATTAACAGTCCGGAGAACATTACAGCCTGGCTGCTTCTCTGTCACAGATAAATGGAATTTACTTCTTCACAAAGTAAATGAGACAAGAAAAGTCTAGGTTCAGTTTTATTTCAGTGTTAGCAGCTCTTTATGGAAGGAGGGACCCACCATGCCTATTCCAACACATTCATATGAGAAATTAAAACAGTTTTTCACAATGTTCTTGTTTCGACGTTGTGTGTTGTTGTCAGGTCCGGTTGAATAGAACCTTTAAAGTGGTGCCATGACCTTTAAAACTAATATCCAAACCCTTACCTGGGACTCCACGTTCTCCTTTCTCTCCCTTTGCAGCTGATCCTTTACTCCCTGGAACCCCTGGTGACCCAGGCGAACCCGTGGGACCTTTATTCACATGCACACACACACACACACACACACACACACACACACACACACACACACACACACACACAGAAATGTGATGGTTATGAACAGCTGTTTGTGTTTTTTTTTTGTTTTTTTTGGTGCACATTTATATTTCATCAATGCAAGCTGTGCAAATTCGTCACACTAAACAGCAGTGTGTCGACAATCTGTCGATGACCGAGCATTACATGAGGAAGAGAAACCAAACTATTTCAGCTGCAGATTGCTGATACATTTTCCATGCAGGAACTGAGTTCAGTCACTGTATGTTCCAGTTCCAGTAAACCTGCAACTTCACATGAAACCAGGGAAGGTCATGGGTCTGTTACAGCAAAGATCATTTGGGATTATTGTGAGTCAGTATGTGAGTCATAAGGTTAACTCCACACACAGTATGAGGAACATATTTTCAGGATTTTTTTTTTTCTTTAACACATATCGTCCCCTTCAACATTACCTAACTTTTAGTAAATGTCGTGGTGTAATTTCCCCATTGCGGGACTATTAAAGGTTTATCTTATCTTATCTTCAAACCCTATTTTGAAATAGAACTTTTCAAAAACAGTTTTCGATCATGTTCATCCTTCAAATATATGGTATCTGGCCTCTGGCTGCGTCAGGTTCTGGCTCTGTTGCAGCTGCTGCCGTGCAGCAGCTCAGTTGTGCAGTCGCAGCTCGAATCTCTGAGGCGTGAGAGTCGCTTGTTAATGAATAGAAATGCCCATATTTATTGGCAACTAGATTTAAAATGAATTTTAACTGTGTAATTTTGCTACAGATTTTCTCTGAGTTTATCCATCTATTCATCATTTAGCCATACAACTTAAACGTTTGAGTGTTGCGGGCAGGCTGGAGCCATGCTCATGAATAAAACAAAAAGCTAGCATAGCTAATAATGAGCCTCCTGGTTTCAGCCATTTAGGCTCATGACATTTTGACAAAACTGGAAGCTTACCAGTACGTCCAATAGGTCCAATAGGTCCAGGAGGTCCAGGTGGGCCTGAAACAGTGAAACAGTTTTGAGTTTGAGCTGAGAGGTGAGTGTTTGACTTAATGTCGAAATTTACACTGCTGTTTTCCAATCTGGCAGGTCACTGATGCCTCATAATGAAATAAATAAAGCCACCATGCTTTGCCTAAAGCTAAGACAGAGATTTAAAAGCTTCTTACATCAGTGAGTCCAGCTTTGTCTGCATGTCACAGTTTGTTTTTCATTCACTTTGTCAGCTCTGCTGAGTACTGAAGTCCCCAACAGCATTTCAGTTAGTCTGGATGGGATGTTTTTTTTTTTTTTTTATGTTGCAGCCTCATTTTGTGATTTAACCTCCAAGCAAGAGTATTTTTAATCATATCTAGTATAGCTTCAAGAATAGCAACAAGTATATTATTACATTAATAATTCTAATAAAAACCCACCGATTTGCCCAGCAACTCCTGGATCTCCGCGTTGTCCAGGAAGTCCCCTGTCACCTTTTGGTCCTTGAGGGCCGGCAACACCATTGTCACCTGGAAAGAGTCATTCAGGTATGTAATAATGTCCATTTTCTTCTACGTCACTGAAGGATGCTGAATTTAGTATTCAGATCACATACAGGAGGCACGTGACTAATTCATATATTTCAATCACAACTACTTGTAAGTCCAGCTGAATAAACGCAATGCCCATTACATCTCACTATACTAAAGCGCTCAGGTGTATCCCGAGATCAGGATCAAGGAAAGGTCAATAAAGTCAAGGGGAGTTATCCCTCTGGAAGCATGTTCAGCAAATCTAATGCATAAAGGTGTTCAGTAAATCTCACGGCAATCTGCCATGTTTTGTACGAATGCTTTGGCCTTTTGAAGGCACTGTGAGAAAGGTCAGGAGGATCATGAATATCCACTGCAAACTGCATGGCAATCTGACCACTGGCTGTCAAGATATGGGCAACACATTAAGTCCCCCTATTATCATCATATCATTTACAAGCAGTATATAAACACTGATTAAATGGAAAATGCCTTGAGATGATCCTACAGATCATATTTTTAAAAAATATAAGTATCAGTTCATAATCCAGCCTGTGATTTACAGTGTATATGTGGCATACTTTGGTTTCCTGCTGATACTTAAATGATGGCACAGAGGAGGAAAAGAAGACCATGGGAGGAAAAAGGAGCAACAACTTTTAGACCATTTTAGAGGAAAGGATGAAAAAATGTAATTCTTAAGTATTTTTGGAAACACTGTACCCACGAGGTTCAGTACTGGGAAACAAGGTTTGAGAAATACGATGAATATGATGACGCTGGACTCCATCAGCAGGAGGGTCCCCCATATGAACCAAGTTCTGCTCAAGGTTTCTTCCTGTTAAAAGGGAGCTTTTCCTTGTCTTGTCGCCTTAAGTGCTTGCTCTGGGGTCAGGCAATTCAAAGCAAATTAAATGCTATTATTATTATTGTGATTGGCCCCAAGCACCTCAGAGCACATCATCTAGTTGCTTTAGATGGCATTGCTCATGAATCGTCTTCAAGAACCTGTGTGTTTTTGGATTTTGCCTCATGCCTGGTTTATCAGTCTGCATGTTACTGACCATTGCCCACGCCCAAACTTTGCCTACTGTTTGCCTTTGCCTGATTCTGTCTGCTGAGCCTAATAAAAGTGAACTGTTTTGAACTTTTACCAGTGTCACTGAGACTAGTGCTACTGAGTCCTCCTAAACCTGAGTCATGACACTTACTGTTTTGTCCACTGTAGCTGTTAGTGTTGCACCGTGGACTTTACAACAGTGGGTCTCCATGTTGATGTGTGAGTAAAGATCAGAGAGTGAGAATGTTAAAAATGAATTGGGTGCATCAGTAACTGACTGGGTTCAGATGGAGAGGTCAGCAGAATGAATGGGTTCACTAAGCTACAATGCAAATTTTAGCAAAGAGAAGTGTATAAAACATTCAAGTGGTTAAATTTAAATAAACTGACCCAAAATAATGGAATCAGTCCACTGAAAAAAAAAAAAACCTAAACACTATGGTGTAAATAAGTGTTCAATAGAGAGAACATGACTTAAGTGGCCTCTGTGTTTGCAAGGGCCATGTCTGGAGCAAAGTGTTGGGTAGTTGTTTGTTTTTAGTCATTTGCTCCTGTGCACCGACAAAGTTTGTTTGTTTGTTTGCTTGCTTGCTTGCTTGCTTGTTTGTTTGTTTGTTTGTTCTGTGGGGGTGTGTGGGGCATTGGCCTACTGGGAAAAAACTTGCCTCAGAGTAATTTGTTGCCTTGAGTATGATTCCAGCCCTGATAGAGATTTCATAAAGGAAATGTCAGTGCACTGACGAAGTTGCAAGGGTATGTGAAATAATGGCTGCAGTCCATCCATCAGCCAGGTTTCATCAGCCGTCTGACAAGACGTGACAGGTCATCAGCATCGGCATCATCACCAGACCAACAGCTGAAAGCTAATACCTCCTGCTGCACGCACACGCACTTTCACAAAATCAATTGTAACTTTTTACACTGAGAAATTCTCTAACGCTGATAGCAAGTTACTTCATTTAGTAAATATTAAGGTGCTTTTGAGAGAAATGTAGCGACTTCTATTCCTTTACTCACTCAGGTTGTTTGTGTAATTCATCAGTGTCATCCCACTCACCCAGTGATAACAGCAGCAGGAAAGCTGTGGTTGCACTCCTCATGTTTAACTAATTCAAACCCCAGCTTGTATCTTATACCTTCATTTTGTAACTACTTAGGGTTGACTCACCTTTGAGGCCTCTGTCTCCAGGTGTCCCTGGACGTCCTGGCTGCCCATCTGTACCCGGAGGACCAGGAGGTCCTGAGCAAACACACACACACAAAAAAAAAAAAAAATTCAGAGGTTAAGGGTTGATAAAGTCTGCACTTTCTGATCACGTTGTTACAGTTTTTACAATTTGCAACAGTCACTGAGCTCAAACCCTGAACTTATTTCTAACTAAACCTTGAACCTAAAATCCTCAGAGGAACCAAAGAGGAAATTCTCTCTCTGTGCATCATTTGTGAGAAATGTTCATTTTGCTCACATGACACCTTCAAATATACAAATATACCTGAAATACATACACAGGTGCATCCTACCTGGTTTGCGGCTAATGGTTGTCAGTTTGTCCTCCAGGTTGTGGGTGCTGGTGTTGAGCAGGTTCAGGTCAGTCCTCAGCCTGTCCAGCTGACCATCCTCTCCACACAGACCACTCACCTGTTGTCAAGGCAACAACAGCAATTTGACTGTAATGTTAAGGCACTTCTGTAAGTCATGACCTTATTAAATGAATGAAAATTAGTTTTCAAGTGAGACTTTGCAATTTATGAATAAAAACTTTTTCCTCTGACAAATCACAAGGTGAATTCATAAGCAACACAACACAGGCCTGGCCTATTCAACAACTCTGGGATTTTGCTGCTACAGCCTCACTTGATTCGGTGTGACCAGTCACGTATTGTTGCTTATATAAAATGATGCTTGTAGTCTTGATTTCTATTAACAAACAATACCATTATGGACAGACTGTCACTCTCAAATTAATCTCAGTCACAGGACTGCTTGGTGTGGAGCACTAGTCTGGATGCGGTTAGCGTAGCTTAGCATAAAACCTGAAAACAGGGAGAAAGCTAGCCTGGCTCTGTCCAAATTTTAACAATAACACAGTGGCTCTGTGAGGCTCTGCATCGAGTGCTCAGTGACGATGCTAAAATGCTGATGCTTAGCCTATATTATAGCTACCATTTTTGCTATTTCAGATAGCGGGCTAACATTTGCTAATTAGCAAAAGAAAAGTGCTAATTAAATTTAATCTTGCGTCATTGGCCTACAGACTGAGCAAAAGAAATACAACATGTTCAACAGGGAGTTATTATAGTTAAACTTTGAACAGAGCCACACTTGCTGTTTCCCTCTTCTTCCAGTCTTTATGCTAAGCTAAGCTAACCACATCCTCGCTCACGCTGGGTTCTCAGACATAAGACTGACATGGATCTAAGTAGGTATTGGTAATGATCATGACCATATACTGGATAAGCACAGCTTCAGTAAATTAAAGACTAAGCTGAACTGAAGCTATACACAAAGTATTCAGGAAAACACTACATATAAACAGGACCTGGCTCTGCAGGGTCTGTAGGTGGCTGCTCAGGGTCTTGGTTTCTTGACTGTTGTTGTAGATGAGAGTTTGGAGCCTGTCCTCACCCAGTTCTCCACCCAGAGGAATGTGATTGGACATCAGCTTTTCTGTCCTGGAGTTATGCAGTGAAGACTCAAGCGTGAAAACTGGGACAGAAAGGGAAAGAATACTAAGTATGTTTAATCAGTAACTGTACTCATTTTGATTTTTCAGTACACAATCACATCAATATGATGTGTAATTTGTCCACAGTCCACTATACCAAGTAACATAAAAATATTCTTAATATTCTTCATTAGGCCATTTTTATCACTTGTATTATGATCATAAACATGTCATAATAAATACTGTCTGTATGCAGCTGTACCTTTGTAAAGGAGAAAGGCATTGAGAGCGGTCTGTAGGATAAGGTAAACTACAACCACATGCATACACCTCTGTCTTCTGGGCCTTGCTGGCTTCAGATCTGAAACACAAACAGGAAAATGCATTTAAAAGAGTGGGATCGGTGTCCTGGAGCACAATGTTGGTAAAGTGATTTCAGGAGACAGAAAGTATCCTGCTTAACCCAGCTGATACAAATGCTTTTATGAATTTGCAAAGCTCTGAGCGTGAAGCATTTGGACAACCAGCGGAAAATGTCAGCTGTCAGTCACAGTGAAAAGCTGGGGGGATGTGGAGATAGATTTCTTTTTGTTGGCAGAAAAGTCAAGAAAATGACACTAGACCAAACTGGCTATGACTGAATGGAATAAGTACTGTCCCCTCTGAAGGTTTCAGAGGTGCTTTTGTGAGTTGGCAGTTTTTTTTTTATCTCAGAATGCATTTCATCTTAGATCAGCACTTACAGCGGATAAGATGCATCCATGTTTTAAGCAGTTGCTAGAACTCTGTCTCGTGGAAATTATGTTTAAATTAATTAAGTTGTAACACCAAAAATGTTTTGTAAAAATGACATCACCTGTGGTGAGTCAAGCATCATGAAACTATATTCTGGTTCTGTTCAGACTCTCACAGCACCTGGTTCAGGTCAGGGAAAGATCCTGGTCTGGTTTAAATACAGAAAAAGTTCACAGTGATTTCTCAACCAAAGAGCTTTAATTGTCTAAACCTAACCACAGACAGGACTCTGGGTGTGAACCTGGTCTCTGGTGTGACAGCCACCTCCTAGTGACTCCACTGTTTCAGTTTCTGTTCCTCCCTGCAACATTTCAGAACTAATCTGCTGACCACACAGAGCAGAATATGTCTCTATCGGTTTGATTTGACCTTTCTTAAAAATCTCACTGCTAATAAAGCTTCATTAACTTGGTGACAAATACATTGCGTTTCCTATAACTTATTCACATTAAAGTGGTTTGCCAGTTGAAAGCTTTGAATGCAACAACAGCAGGAAAGGTTCGGTTTGCATCGGCAGGAACCTGACACAGGTGAAAGCGATCAACAAATCTGAAAGTGCCTGAAGAGGCAAACTGAACTCCCTCTCAAACTAAACTCTCTCTGTTCTCACAATAGCAGTGCAGACGTGGCGGGGACTGCTACGAGTTAGCTGTGATAGACCCTGATACCTAGCAGGATCACAGCAGCGTGGCTTGGTGTGACTTTCACAGCTGTCAGACAGTAATGGAAACCATGGCACATGGAAAAATTCTTGATGAGGACATTACTGAACTGGACTGTGGCACTGCCCCTCAGTAAATCATTCATGTAGTAAAATGTGTAATGTATCAATATTTTATCACACCCTATGTGGCAACATAGTGTGTATTTATTTTGCATCACCCCACCCTTCTTAAACAAGACTGTCCTCCCTAAAAACGACCTTATAGGTCGTCTGTGCAGCAGCTAATCATGACCCATCACAGGGACAAAGCAGGAAGTCAGGTGACCTTGAACAAAGAGAGAAAATCCACACATGGAGAAGTTCAAGGTGGATAGAAGGAACTGAACACAGGACACTGAAGTTCACTGTTTATTTCCTGTTTGAAACCAGTGTTGTTTCTTATGACCACGACTCTTCCTCAGCCTTAACTGCAACTACAACAGAGGTCATCAAACCTTAATGAAATACTTATTTTAACCCAAACCACAATTTTTACCTAAACCTAACAAAGTAGTCTTTGTGTCTAAACCAAACCACAACATGATCAATCCATGAGCTTAACCATGTGTTTATACTGTAACCATAACAACTAAGGTCTGATACACCTGCCGCAAATGGGGCTCTGTTTCATGAGACGCTCTTACCGGTCACCTCAGAGGGTAGGAACCTGCAATCTCTATGGTCGTTCTGGATGGAGGTCTTTCATTTTTCTCATGCATTTGTATTGTGCATTATGATTTTATATGATCTCACGTATGCAGAGCCATGTTTTCTGTTCACCTACCTGTTTCAAACTCAACTAAAATGGTCTCTGATTTTTTTTTTCATCGTGCTGTAGTCACTTTCATTCCAGAGAGAGACATTTACAGCAGAAGCCTCCTGTTGTTCTCACAGAGCCTGCTGTATTTGACAGGTAAGATGAAACACTGCTGCCTCCTGCTGGTCATGGCTGCCATTTCATTCAGTCTCATTCAGGTTGAACGGCAGCAGCTGATGGGCTTGAAAAGAAAAGGGGACTAAGCAGACGATGCTGGCTTAATTAACCGACCTGAGAACTGGCACACGCAGCCTTACTCCTACAGCCTCTTTTATTATCTAGTTTTAGGTATCAGAACTTGCTTGTTTGCTCACAGTGCAAATACTTTCCATGAAATAATTGTTTTGTCGGGTGTTATGTGAAAGCATTTCTACATGCACCCACTCTTTTCCACATAAGCCTGATAGACAAGCTTTTCCTTTTTGGTTATTAAACATAAAAAATAACTCAATTTAAATGTGTAAATTTTGATGTTGTTGATGGGCTCCAATCCAGACATGAAATGGGGTGAATGAGCGTGAATACTGAACATCAGTTAGAAGCTGTGCAGAAGTTTAAAGCTTTGGGTTAATGTATTGGATTAATACATATTGTGTTTAAAAAGTCAAAGCTTCAGACTGAAGGATAGACCTGAGAGAGGAAAGAAAAGAGTCATAACGGTCAGAAATTCTGTCGTTTTCCATTCCTTTTCAGTTTTTCATTTATTGTCTGGTTCTTAGATAAAAGGCACTGAGATCATTTGCTATATCTTTACTTCCTCTGTATGGCTGGAAAAACTTTCAATAGACAATTTATTGACTCTCAGAAGAAGCTCTGATTGGCCAACTGCCCAGCTGGAGCTCCAGCTGTTCTGTAGTTTGGACTTTAATTAAAAAAAAAAAAAAAAAAAAAAAAGTGGCATCAGTGAGAGCTAAAACATGAAAACAGAAAACAGAAACTCTAAATTTTAAAGGAGGAAGCAAATGACTTGTGAAACAGAGTAAGAAATAGTGAAATTTTTCACATTCATTTAGCAAATCCATCTGAATATTCAGTGATTTATTGGCAGGATAATGAAATACAATTACATTAATTACAATTATTAATCTGCACATTTAAGTCTATTTATTTATTTTTTATTCTATTTTTATTTATTTATTTTTTCCTGATTTATTCTCCTGTTTGTTTTGATACATCTTTCGACTTTCGTGGAAACTGTACATTTCAAACATGGCTGAGGCTGAGTGTCTGGCAGTCTGTCCTTCAGTGCTCAAGCAGCCAAGCAGTTAAGGTGCAAATTATATTCAATTCAATTCAATTCAATTTTATTTATATAGCTCCTTCCACAATCAAAATTGTCTCAAAGCACTTTACAGAGACCCAGAGCCTGACCCCAGAGCAAGCACTTAAGGCGACAGTGGCAAGAAAAAACTCCCTTTTAACAGGAAGAAACCTTGAGCAGAACCTGGCTCAGATGGGGGACCCTCCTGCTGATGGCCGGGCTGTATAACCACAACATCCTCGGTTTGATACCAGCCAGTGGCCTTTGTTGCATATTATATCCCTCTGATTCCTCATGTTTCTTTTCTATATCTACACTAAATATCTGGATCACTGGCTGGAGCTCATCTGCAAACAACTCATAAGTTGCAGCCTATCAAGTACCACACAGTGAGGAAGGATGAGAACACCTGGATTGTTATGACCATATGCTAACTTCTCTAATTCAGTTAATACTAAGATCTCCAGTGTTAACTGAATGTTCTCTGTAATAAAACACAAAACTGAATGTGTTTGTTCTGTTTTCTTTCACAAGTAGAAACTCAGTCTCTTCTCTCTGATTTCTTTCTGCAGTAGCACTCACCAACTGGCTGGAAACTGGAGGGGATGCTTCTGCTGAGTGACATGTCGAACAGCGGGTTACTCTGGGTGTACGAGACTCGGTCCATTGTCCTGTCTGCTGATGTCTCCATGCTTTCAGGAATCCAGAATTACCTTCACTTCCCAATTCAGGAACCCTTATAAGCCAGCGCACAGGAAAACACGATTCTCCCCAGATTGCATAAGAGCATCTCCAAAACTCACATGGACATGGACTGCACAAGAGGAAGGAAGTGTATCTGGTTTGTGGCTGAGGTGGCCAAACTTCAACAGCAAAATACCCAGACAGTGGATCTGGTTAGAATGAAGAAGCTGGCACTCTAACCACAAATCCAAGAAGAATTTGCAAAACAACAGAAATAAATGTATACAAGATTCAGGGTCCTGGTGTTACACAAGACTCACTGTAAGAATGCCTGGTAAATTTATTATGGACAGTTATAGTATAATATTGCAGTTACAGTTATAATATTGCTTGAACATTATGTCCACTGGTTTAACCTGGGCCGAGGCCAGTAGTCAGCAGCACATAAACTGCAGTCAGGGAGAAAGGGATGAGTCCAGACCTTGTCTGTCACATTAAAAAATGAGTAGTTAAATTTAGCATCATTACCGCATCCTCATCCAAAATGCTGTAGTGCTCAGTACACAAGGTTTTCGACAAGTCCTCTAACATACATGACAGAGCAGACTGTAAATTGCTGTGACTACTACAAAACCTGTTTATGTGAGTGTTCTACATTTAGGGAACAAAGGTTTGTTGTCATGGTGAAAAGCTGCTGAGACAAGATGAAAACTGTACTCTCCAGTATCAAAGTTACACACTTCATACATCCAGTCATTCACCCCAACTTCAGATGATAAGTACCAAAGAAAGACCACAGACCGCACACACAAGCTCCACCTCAAGGGTCCTCAGGCTAGATTTCATGCCACATACTGTACTTGCGTCCAGTTCTACTCCAGCCAGAGTGTGTAGTGATGCACCGTGACATTGTTTTGTAACTCTCAAAAACCCCAACATGAATAACTTCTTGACCTCCTCTTCCAGATGTTTTTGCCCTGATAAGAATGTCATGCCACTTCTGCTTTTGTCCCTGCAGGTCAAGTTACAATTATCACTGCCACAGTGGGTCCCCAGAGAAATGTGGCATAATGACACAGAAAACTAATTTAACAAGTTTCCTCTTATGTGACTCAGTGTTACACGTCTTTGCATTTACCTCACAGAGGTGTCTGATCGTGACTGTACATGTCAGACAACCCTGAACTTTCTACACGTTTCCTAAAAAAGCACAAGCAAGTGCACATGCAGCTCCAGATGATGTAATAGATAGACAGATAACTGTGAGTGAGCCATGCTGCATGTTAGAAATACATACATCACAAATTAGAAGTACACAGAGAAATGTTTTATAGTTGAAATCATTCAGTATGAAAATGACAAGTTGTGATGGCTAGATTTCATGTTAGAGCAATTCTGCAAAACAAATGTGCACTAATTTTGTGTGTGTGTGTGTAGGTGTGTGTATCAGTGGTACTGATGAGTGTACAGCCTTAACGGTGACCAATAAAATCTGAACAGGATCATTTCGAAGACACTGAGACTCTGAAGATTTTGGGAAACGCCTCTCAAGTTTAAAGCTCTCTTTCATTCCCACACTGCTCTCGAATGTTCTGTTCTTGCACTGTGTAACTTGGGCTGAGTCCTACATCACACACTGCTAACTATGGGTCTTCAGCTAGCTATAAGAAGAAGGCAGCTTGGTATTCTCAGTACAGACATCATGGCAGAGGTGAGGAGATTAGCTCCTAGCATCGACACTTTAGCAACACAACAACTGCTGTGGGTTCAGATGTTTCCAGTCAATCAGATGAGCTGAAAGCTGACTTGACAGGAGTGGACAGTGCGACTGCTAGTTTGTATTGAGATGATGATTTTGTGTTTGTTGCCTGAGTGATTGACAGGCTGCGTTTTCTGTACATGAGCTGTCAGCCTCCGGGGGCACTTTGCTTCCTGTACCCTTAACCGCTCAGATCATTAAGTACCAGTTGTGGCTGCAGAGGCCCCCTGTTGGACCTGCTCAGCAAAAGTTACACAGTCCTGCTTTAAGCTCTCCATGTACATCGCTTTAATGAAAGTTCATACAATATATTTTACAATCATCTGCTCTTTAGATGCTTTTGGGAAATAAATTTGATTCAAGGTGCAATTAGAAAACAACAACCAGTGATTTCACATTCTACACTCGTCTGATCACAGAAGCTCACACACTGCTTATTCAGACAAATCAGCCTGAGTTCCTGTAAATCTTTCTTGAGAAAGAAAATGTACCTCACCTCCAGCAGCCACCAGTTTGGGGAAACTAATGAGCCAGAAGTCAGAAAGTGCAATGTAAATAAAATTTATTGTTAGATTGTTAAGAATAATAATTATTATTATTAGTACCAGTAGTAGTAGTAGTTCAGCTTTGGATTCTTAGAGTTTTAAATCCCTTGCAAAACTGATAACTGACAGTGTGGACATCAAGGAAATGCACATGTTGAGAGAAACTGTAAATTGTGAAATGAACTGAATGACTAAGATGAAATCAAAGCATAAATAGATGAACTCAAATATCTTAGATGATGCAGACAAACTAGGAAACAGAACATGAAGCTAGAAAAAAGTAAATAAGCAGATGGAAAAAAAATGCAGATGAAAGCAAAAAAGAAGCAAAGTCAGATGATTTCTTCCTTCTTTTTCCTCTTCTAAATTATTACGCCTCTAAATTTCCACTTGTCTTAGCTTTCATTTCTGATTTTATGTTTCTGTTTTCTTGTCCTGCTCTCACCTTTGACCTTTCTGTTTTCAACCCTCCTGTCGTTTCTTTGTTAAAGGACAATTTAAACTTAGACATGAGGAACAAAATGAATGGGGGGAAGTTGAAGTTGAGGAGGTTGAAGATAAAATCCAGTGAACTATAGGAAAGGGAGGGGACAGCTCTGTGCCACTGCAGCGATGAAGCTGTAAACTTCACTGTTCCCAAAGTGCAGATGTTCTTCTGCAGTGGTTTCAGGGTCTGCAGTAAAGGTGAAATAAACAAACAGGTTGCAATGTCTCTTGCATGTCTAACAGGGAGAACCTTCACCAATCACGCACCCAGCATCTGTCACAGTCTAACTACGTTCACTGGTGATGTCTGATGTGTAACAGTAGTTTTACAGTATGTTCAACAAAGAGAGGAAAAACTGCATGCTGGGAGGGTTCCCAACACACCTGCCTCATGTAACTGTTGTAATATTGCAAATGCTGATCATGGTTTCAAAACACTACACACATAAAGGCAAAATGTGTAGAGTTGGAAGCACAATCAGCATTCACATGATTGGTTGTGCTGATCATGTGATGACTGCAGGTGAACGGGTAGGTGTGCTGGGAAGCCTCCCAGCATGAACTGAGGTAAGAGACTCATGAACATCAGCCTCATGGTGTGATTCTGCACTGTCATTACTGCTGCAAATACTGATAATGTCAAACACTGACATTATAATGTCAAACACTGACATTATCAGTGAGTGTAACTGGACTACAAGTGATGGTATGCTGGTGTGTGATTGGTTATGATTGCTTTGCATTTGAGTTGATGTACATGTAAACTACAGTTGGACTGTTTCTGTTTCAGTGTACAAAATGGTATTTCCTTGTTCATTCATTCATGTCATTCTTTCAAACTTTATTTCATAATATAAGTCCATGTCAGTATGAACGTAAAATACCATAATGACTCAGAAATAAAAACAATCAGTCCTGAGTAATCTGCATGTTCTCATCTGTAAAAATAATTACGGTTCACCCTTTGACTTCTTGGTCTCAGTCTGGCTAGCTACCTTTAAGCTGGACCTTTGCTGGTTAGTAGCTCCAGTCCAGATACAGTCCTGATGGGGTCAGAGTCCCTCTGTGTGTCAACAGACTCTCTTCCTAATCCTTTTTCTTCCAGGTGCTGCTCTTGTTGACCATTAGATGTCGCTCTAATATCATTTTCTCTCAGTGTGTGCTCACTGGGGTTTTGGGCTGTTTCACTGTATGTGGGCTGTGGAAGTGCATTTTGTTGTCACGTGAGTGTGTGGTAATAAAAGTTGAAGCTAATTCCAGCAGTGACATCACCACCAGCTCCTCAGGAGGAGCCCTGATGATCACTGGTATTTTCCTGCTGCAGACAGACTTCTGTTTGTTTCTTCTTCCACCCAGGTTAACACCTTAAATCCACTTCAGACACAGAGGCATCCTCTATTGTGAGGTCAACAATAAATATCATAGATAGATAGATAGATAGATAGATAGAAAACAGACTCCACCAATAAGGACAAGAACTTAGCAACATCTGTTGTCTTATTAAACAGATACCTGTCTCTGTCTCTCTGCTGTGTCCCCATGTTAGACACAGAAGAGTCTTACAGCCTCAAAGCTTCTGCAAAGTGTCAGTTATCACATTTCATATAAGAAATAAATAACGCTTCATTACGTTAAATGATCATTTCGCGTTGTGAAAAGGAGCAGTCAGTATCACCGTTATTAAGGAAATAACATTAATTTAATCCAGAGATTTTTATTATGCATTATTTAAATGCGTTTATCTTTAACATTTATAATAATGAAGCGTTTTTTTTTAAATGTGTAAAATGTTGATTTGCAGTTGGATCCCATGCAAACGGGACAGTCTGCGCCTGAGTCTGTGGGTTTTTATTTTTAAGAACTAATTCATGTTATTAAAATATTTAAAAAATATTATCCATCGATTTGTCTGTTACGTTTTCTACATCTTCGTATCCTTTAGGTGCATCTTCCCTGCAGCGACACCAGAGATGATCTGAAGAAGATTGAGACTAAGGCTGAATCCTAATCTTCTGTAGAAACAGTGAACTAAATCTCAATGCTTCCAGGAGAAGAGCTGACTGACTGGCAGAGATGAACAAATCAAAACAGGCTCTTATCAGCGTCAGTTTACACTGTGTGTGTGTGTGTGTGTGTGTGTGTGTGTGTGTGTGTGTGTGGCCTGTTGTAAGGTGGATAATTTCAGGACCGGTCTGACTGCCTTTATGTAGAAAATTGTTTTTTTTAAAGTGAAGCCAGCAGAAGGAAAAATCCGTTTCCGGTTTATTAATAACTAACAGTTTGCTGTTAGGTTGTGTGGAATCTTGGCGGCTTATAGTCCTACAGACTTCACTTTTAACTGATGATGATGATTATGTTGACAAATAACAGAGTGGAGGGGCAGAGTCCGGTCCTCATCTTGGCCTATTTGTCCGGTGGCAGCACAACAGAAAAAAAATCCCATAATTCCACAGTAAACACAAATAAATAGCATTAAGTGGTTTCACCTATTCTACTACTGCACATCCCCAAAGCATTCACACAACAGAGTCTGATGAACACGCTGTGAGATCGGAATGACACAGGTGCAAAAAAAAACAAACAAATAAATAAACAAAACAAAATGGCCTTCTAAGACTTCTGCACTGTAAAATAATAATAATAGTACATTTTTAAAAATCACAGACATGTTGAGTCCGCGGATGAATATTTTAGATTTATTTCAGGAATATTACAGTGACATTAAAGGCCATGGCAGCATCTTGGTATTTACAGAGAAATCGTTAATCACAGATGTGAATTGATCATTACACAACGCGCTGGTGAATGTCTCTGTACAGGCTGTACACAGCTCAGGTATTTGTCCGGTCTTGGTGCAGGAGGCGCGCTCAGGCCTTTGGCTTTACATCCAATTCCATATCAAACAAAGGCCTTGATATGGATTACACCAATTAAGTTGTCCCTTAATGCGGTCTCTCTGTATTCCAGGCTGCACAGCAGCATTTCTATTAACAGCATGAAAACGCTCCTCTGCGGCGTGCCTGTCTATTATGCTGCATTATATTATTCTATCGCCCCACTTTGCGCGCACTTTGATGAAGTGTTGGCGCTGTGACGGTGACAGAGGCTTTGAGACGCTTTTCTCTCTCAGCCAGGTGATGAACGTCCGGTTGATCAGGCGGAATAAGGAGTAATTAAAACCCATAAATTATCCGCCGGCAGTCCTCTCTCTCTCACGGAGAGATAAGAGCGCGCTTTTCCAGAGCTCGGCCTGGAAAACAATACCGACTGACAATGGGGGCTATACCTCAGAAGGGAGGGCAAAACGCTGGAGGTGGGGTGTGTATCAAATGGACACATATGAAGATGCAGGAGGGGTGCAGCTGAGTTTGGGTAAAACATCAGAATAAGGAGCTGGTTTAAGGTGCAGACTTGTGCGCTGCTGTAGGCCTCTCCATAATTATTCTGTGTGTGTGTGTGTGTGTGTGTGTGTGTGTGTGTGTGTTGTGTGAGCGTGATTATGTCTGAGAGAAAAAGATTTTAAAAATGCTCTGTACACAAAGCTTGGACTGAGGGCTACATACAAACGCCACTCTGAGGACTTCTGGATGCAGAGCGCTGAGGCTGGTGAGATGTTTGACCAGAAAATTGTCAAATTAGGGAATCAGCGTGTAAATCTGTCAAACGGCGTCTGTCCAGTTAAACTAAACTATTTGGAGATAAGCAGTTGAATTTTATCCAAACCCACCATCAGACATCCACGGCGGTGTGTGTGTGTGTGTGTGTGTGTGTGTGTGTGTTTGTTTGTGCAGTTCTTCTCTCCCTCAGCTGTGTAAGATGTAACAGATACGCCGTAACAAGGCTGAAGGCGCGGAGCAGTGATAATCTCTTGTTTGGTTTCTCTGTGAAGCCTGCTCGCTGCTCCACAGCTCCCCTCTTGGCTCAGAGACGCCTGACATTATTGGACGTCGTCACCCCATGTCCAAAAGTGTCCCGGCCGATGATTGGCCCTGTGCGCTTTGGATGTTACTCATGCGCCTCCGGTTGGATGTGTGTGTGTGTGTGTGTGTGTGTGTGTGTGTGTGTGTGTGTGTGTGTGTGTGTGTGTGTATATGTGTGTGTGTGAGTGTGAATGTGTGTATGTCCGCATGGTGATGTGATGTGAGGACTTTGTGAAGATCCGACTGTCATACAGCGGTGAAAAGCTCTGGGTGTGTGAGAGCAGTGCGCAATAGCAACTATAGCCAGTCTCATAGTAAGTCGCCGAACATGACGCGCAGGAGCGCCTTTACGCAAGCAGGATGTCCTCAGTTTGCGAATAATTACACCAACCAGCAATATTCCGGAGAGAAAATAACTATGTTTTAGTGCTTCCCGTGGTCATATTTTGGATACAAGCGCAGGCCCACAAAGTGGAAGTGGATTGAGAGAACAGAAGCCACGTTCTTCAGAGAAGCAGCGATGGAGGAGCAGCGGGATCTGAACAGCACGGATAGCAGCGAGGGAGAGAGCGTCTCCCCGTCTCCCAGCCTGCCCTCGCCTCCCATTCTCCCTCTGCAGGTCGCGCAGCAGGCCCACAGAACCACCAACTTTTTCATCGACAACATTCTGCGACCGGACTTCGGCTGCAAGAAGGACCACGTTCTGGGATCGCGGGAGAGGGCGCAGACCTCCGGCCGGGAGCGCGTTCACTCGTTGGTCAGCAGGCCAAGTCTTCCCGGGACGCCGTCCCAGGATTCCAACTGCAGCAGTGACAGCACTTCGTCCTCCACGTCCTCAACCTCTTTGGCGAGTCCCAAAAAGAGCAACGGCAGCGGCGGAGGAGCCGCAGCCGCCGCCGCTCCCGGTGGAGACGGCGGCGGCGGCGTGAAAGCCGAGGAAAGGACTGGCGGCGGAGCCGGGGAGAACACCTCCTCGTCGCTTGTGGTGCTGAACGGCACCGGGGCGCCCACACCCGAGAGCCAGCCGCTGCTCTGGCCTGCCTGGGTCTACTGCACCCGGTACTCGGACAGGCCTTCATCTGGTAAGGCAATAGTTTCATGAAGAAAAAAAAAATCAGATCTTCCGATTCCTTTTACAGTGGAGGGAGAATTCCGCCTCATGTTTGAGACATTAGTTTAATGTTATATTTTCTCACACACAAGAAAAAATGATCCTACATGAAGCAATTTCATTCAGCACATCCTGAGACATTTCTAAGAAAGTAAGGAGAAAATAATGTTTTAAGAAAATCTGAAGACCACAAACTGAAGGTCAGACAAAACTAATGTTTTAATTTTCTCTCTTTTATATGATAAGTTAACTTAAAGCCATCATTAGTTCATAATAACCCTTCTATCATGCATGTAGGCCTGAGTAAGATGTTTTTAAAGAGTGTCAAATGTATTTAACATTTATTTCTTTATGTTGTCCGGTCAGAGTTAACCTTTCTTTTGGTTGAAATTCCAAATTTAGAACGTCATTTAGCAAATATTAGACTTCAAGCCATTAAATAAATCGCACGCTCTGTTATCAACGACGAAACTGCAAACTAAAAAAAAAAAAAAAAAAAAAATTTATAGTTTAGAATCAACAAAACATATGTAACAAGTGTCTCTTAATAATAAGCTGAGCTGTCTGGAGTAAAAACAGCTACAGTGTTTTCTCTGTAAATTCCTTTGTGAATGTCTTTTTAACTGCATTTGCAAAAATACTACTGCTACTACTACTACTCCAAATAATAATAATAATAATAATAATAATAATAATAATAATAATATAAAATACATAATAATAAAAAAACTGCTGTTATATTGATCATGTTTGCAGTTGCAGATAGAAAAGACCCAGCTGAGATTCTGAATGATAAAAAGCTGAACTCCAGTGTGAGTGACCTGAAGCTGAAAGAGGAGTGTGTTCTTCAGCCCCTGCTTTTCTCAGTAACTTCACTCTCTCTCTGAGACACAGCAGTGGTCTCGGTCGTGTTAAACCTACATTAGCAGCTGGTCTGCACTGATCCCGGGATTATGGTTGTACAGATGACAGCGTTAGCAGCCTCGGAGCTTTTGGTGGTGTATGTGTGTGTGTGTGTTTGACCGCAGCAGACATTTCCCATCGATCTGAGATCGTTTTGTGCCTGTGATCGCTCTGTGATACCGCGTGCCCGTCCAGCCTCCGACCTGTCGTCCTCCACGAGCCCTCTGAGGTGGAATATAGCCGCTGTCATGTTAAAGCATGGCCGAATAAAACACAATGGAATTAAAGGTAAATAATGGCCATCGGCCCTCCCTGTCTCACTACAGGAGACATTTTGAATTCATTAGCCGCCTGTTTGACTTGGCTCTGACTTCAGCCGACATCACTTTAAATTTCACCAAAACACAAACATTCCTTTGTGTGAAACACACACAGGACGTGAAGCTTCAGTCCTGGAAAAACTTCATTTATCCACCTATTTTATATCTATATTATACCTGTATTATACCTAAATTAACTGATTTTCTTTTATTAGATGATCCTGCATGTTTGTATTTTGTTCAAAGACACGTGCCTACAGATAAGCATACTGTATTTTATTGTTTTATATTTTAATTTGACATATTTCATTTGTCATTCAAATTTCAAAATTCATTTTTGATAGTCTACAAATAAATCTGTGCAGAATTGTAAACAACAGACTCGGATATAAATTCTAACCGAATAACCGACGCATTTTATTCTGAAATCCAGACACAAACTTATCTCTGGGAAATTTTCAGGAATCATTAGACTACACCGTGGAGAGCTGTGTGGTGGCGTGTTTACTCCTCAAAACCTCGTTCGGTCTGGCTGATCCACAAATTTGAGTTTTATTATTATTCTCATTATTTATCCAGAATAGGACGGAAGTTTGTTTTCTTTTTTTAAATTAGAAAATGTAAGTCTTTATGAAAAGGCAGTGAATGTGCGCCTTTCAGTCTTTATCAGTGTCTTCTCCATTCTTGGCCCCTCTGTGTGTTCCGTCCCACATGCAGAATAATCTGATTTACGTGACTACACCACCGCTTCTTTAATATAAACTCATTGTGTATCGGGAACTATTGTGTGACAAACACCTGTGCGCTGTGTGTGTGTGTGTCTGTGTATCAAGCCGCTGTATTCATCCACGCAGTCACAACAAAGTTCAGTGTGTTAATGGGCTGATGCTCAGCTGGAGCTCGCAGCCTGTAGCATCTCTGTGCTCAGGAGCTCATCTCTGCTGCTGCACTGACACACACGGAGCACGGTGTATGTAGGAGTTCACATACTCCTTGGAGGTCATTATAATTATTATTAATATCATTATTATTTACATTTTTTATAATGATTTAATATATATTAGAAGTATATTAATAATTGCAGTACACTGTTATATATAAATAGGTATATAAAAATATGTATTCATTAATGTATATCAGTAAATTGTTATTATTCATACACAAATGATATAGATAAATATAAATATCGTATAACGACATGAAGGTGTAGTATCCAGACAGGCTGATGTTGACTGATAATCACTTCCGATTTTTTTTCTTTCTTTCTTTTTCTTTTTTTTTTGTTATTCCTTGTTGGATATGCGCTGGATATTTATATTTCCGCTCTCCTGTCCTTTCGCCCTTACTGCAGGCCCAAGGACACGGAAACTGAAAAAGTCGAAAAGCGGCAAAGAGGACAAGCGGCCGCGCACGGCCTTCACAGCCGAGCAGCTGCAGAGACTGAAGACGGAGTTTCAGGTGAACCGCTACATCACGGAACAGCGGCGGCAGTCTCTGGCCCAGGAGCTCAACCTCAACGAGTCCCAGATCAAAATCTGGTTTCAGAACAAGCGGGCCAAAATCAAAAAGGCCAGCGGCTTCAAGAACGGGCTTGCGCTGCAGCTGATGGCGCAGGGACTGTACAACCATTCCACCACTACCATCCAGGAAGACAAGGAGGACAGCGACTGAGGATCCAGTCGCGAATCCGGCGCCAGGGGGACTGGACGGTGCGCTTTTCACCGCTGTCCTCCGCACACGCTCTGTACATTGTAAATATATAGTATCTAATTTAATGATGGAGATGGGGAGGGGGAGCTGAGCGGTCCCTCAAAGGTTTTTTTTTCCGCAGCTCTCCTCTTCGGATGAGACTAAACAGAAGAACAGACTTCAGACTCTCGGACTGACCCGCCACTGCAAAACCAAAGATTTTATTGGAAAACAGAGCCTGGACTGTTTCACAAACAATAAAGAAAAAAAACACACACACATACATACACATACACACACACACACATACACACACACCATCCTCCTTTCAGTGTTTGCTCCTGAGCAGAGATGGAAATGGGCCACCACCCCCCCACGCTCCACCCTCCCCCCACACATAGCCATAATAAGCCCACACCGGCTGATGTTTCTGGGCAGTTTCACTTCGCTTCCCCGCAGCTCATGTTGCTTTGGTTCTGGACGGCGCTGCTGCTGCTGCACACACACACCGGCCACCGCCCCCCCCCAACAGCCCCCCACCCCCTCAATAGCCCCCCCAACACAAACACCACCAAACACCGCGAGAACAAACTTCATTAGACTTTTTGTTTCCTAGCTTTTCTGGACCAACTGAGCTCTAAGAACTGTAATAATCCTATGGTCAGTTAAACAGAGATGCTGCAAAAAAAAAAAAAAAAAGAAAAAAGAAAGAAAGAAAGAAAAAGGTTGTAATAATGATGCAAGGGGATCACAGAATATTTCTGTCACCTTAAATGACTTCAGCGTGAATCCCTTCAGGAATATTATAGGAATATTTTAGAAATAATGTAAGGTCAAGGCTTTAGATACCACGAACACAAGACTTTTTTCTTATTATTTTAATTTTTAAATTTTAAATTTTAATAACCTGGGAATTTAAGAGAGAATCGTTTTTTTTGTTTGTTTTTTTTTTTTTTGCTTGTCCTCTGTCAGTTCGGGCTCCGACGCTTCTCTGCTGACTAACCTCTAAGCCCCCCGCCCCCTGACTGAACCGGCCTGGAAGGACGCGCGAAAAGCGTAAAAGAGTGGCGTGGAATTTCCACACAGTCTCCCCCGATATCACGGAGAACATATGCATTAAATCAGAATTGTACAGTATAGACCGATTCTACTATTTTTAAATACAAAATGTTTCAATTTGATCGTTTTGAGACCAAGAAATAAATGAAAAAACAAATCTGTATTCTCCCACCTGAATCTTATATATATTATTCTATAATGTTCAATATTATTTGAATAATTAAAAATAAATAAATAAATTATGACAGACATAAATATTTAGAGAGATAATTGGAGAACTTGGGGGACTCAGTATTTCTAAAATCCTCCACCACAAACTCACTTTATGTCCCCATAATTAGTCTAAAGGGAATTTGTTAGTGTTACTGCAGCACACTGATTTACTGAGACTGGATCTATAGACTGTTTTACTACTGTAAGACATTACAGCATTATTATGGTCTGTATTACAGCATTAATGTAGTGAGGCTGGAGTGTTCCAATTCCCCTCACTAACAGACATATCTATCATATTCCTATAATTTCCTGTTTGTATCACACTAAACTTAGATGGTGATTTTATAGTGATTGTTTATCTCGTGACATCTTTAGAATGTTGCTGTGATGCTTCCTGTTGGAGCCAGAGTGTGTGTGTGTACAGTTACTCTGAACCTTGGATGACTATAGAATTACTGCAGTTCTTACAGAGGGGATACATGTACACACACACACACACACACACACACACACTACTCATACTGTGCACACCGATTCACACACGGAGCATTTGGCCCCTCTGAGCGTCATTTCCTCTAACGTTGCCTTTATGTTGGCAGGTAAAGCTGCAGAGGCCTGCAGGCCTGCAGACACACGTCAAACAGCATCAGACTGATATACAGTATGTGAGCTACTCCTCGGAATGAGAGCGGATGGAACATATTATGTACATTTAAACCATGTTTCCAAATAAACACTTTTATATTGGAAAAAGAAAAAAAAAACTCAGGAAACACACTGACCCTTTTTTTTTCTGGTGGATGAGACCGATTATTCAATTAAAAAAAAAATACAGATATGTGTCTGAGTTTGTGCGCGCGGACGTGTGTGTGTGTGTGTGTGTGTGTGTGTGTGTGTGTGTGTGGTGGTTGTGGGGTTTGCAGTTCATTGATTCAAGTGAGTGGGACAACTGAATCCATATTCATAGCTCTTTGGAAAGTAGGTGAATTTACACTGCGAGACGCGCCGCTATCAGCGCTGTTCAAAGCGTTGCAGAGCATGAAATTGCCTCTCTCGTCTCTCTGTGTTCACTCATTTCATCAGCCAGCCCTCTGTAGGCCTCAAACAAAAAAAAAAAAATATATATATATATAGAAGTGTTGGAGCTACAGGAGCGGGAATCTCCCCTTTGTGTGCGTGTGTTTGTGAGACAGACGCAAGGAAGCGACAAACAGCGGCTCAGCTGGGTCAAGGCCACGTCCACGGCCTGAAACCTCATCCTCAACTGGAGGAGAAAAGTCAGCAGCCTAAAAGAAGGCCTGAGTTTTACAGAGTGATGTGTATTTAAAAGGTAATATTACAAATATTAAGACAAAAATTGTGCGATTATTTCGATCCTATTTCTATTGCCTATTTATAATTAAAGCTGCCTCATTTATGATAATGCTGAGTAAAACTGATCAATACAATATCTGTTACGCAGTCACTATTATTAATCAGTAATTCAACAATTCAAACTGTTTTAAACACGTACTTTTATTTTTAAATCTTACAGTTAAAACATGACAAATAACCTGCGCTTATTTCAAATCCTTTAAAACAGATTCCGATAAATCCGACTTTTATTTACTCTTTTTTTTTTTTTTTTTTTTTTTTTTTAATTTTATTTTATTTTTTTAATTGGGGCCGATTTTACAGGAAATGATTTGCCATTTAAAGCAGAGAATGTTTGCAGCAGCTGATGTTTTACAAAGATGCGCCTAAAATCTACGTTAGAAACACGCTTTTAATGGTCTAAATTCAAATAATTTGTCCGGCTAAAATTGTATTTGACGTGTAAAACTGTTCACTGTGAGCTTCTGTCAATTTAAAAAAAAATGCGTGGTGCGTTTTTAAAAACGCTTTAAAAAATGAACCTAAAGCAAAAGCCTCCTGATAAAATAATCTCCTGCTTTTCTTTTTTTTTTTTTTTTTAAACATTTCTATTTATCAGCTGTTTTCCTCCGAATACATTTATTCGTCTTGTCCTGTTTCTCTAAATTCCAGGAGAAAGCTTTAGCTTTAGTAAATATCTTTACTTTTGGTTAGATCATTGTTCGCTGAGGGACAGGGAGAGATGAACACGTGTGAATTTTAAACTGGCAGTAAGGAAAAGATATAGGTGGAATAGTGAAATGCCCTCCGGTTACTCTGAGAGGTGAAATGAATCATCACTTCATCTTCCTCCAACTATTTGCCTATCAAAGCCATCAGGCTGATGCCATGCAGTGGACTGTGGAACTGAAGGGACGTGGAGGAGGTTTTCCTAGTTTCAGAAACTTTATTTATTCTGCAGGAAAGACTCTTCAAAAAATAAAACTGCTTTTATCATTGAATAGATAGATAGATAGATAGATAGATAGATAGATAGATAGATAGATAGATAAGATAGATAAGATAGAATCTGAAACTGAATTTGGTTGTATAGCTGCTCAGAGCGTCTCAGCTGCTGGTGCTGACAGCAGTCCACTGTGTAATTATTTTGGACCAAATTACTTATCGAGTGAGCATCTTCCTGATGAAACCTAGCTATTTCCTCCAGCCTGCAGGTCATCTGTCATCCGGTGCTTCATGCTTCCCTTATAGGAAGAGTTTGTCTCTTCTATAATCGCTCTGGAGCCTTTCCAAAGAAAGTATCCCCCCCCCCCCCCCCCCCCCCCCCGCCCCTCTTAAAATAAGAAAGAAAACAGAGGCTAACAGTAGGCAGAGATCAATTTGTCAAATTCAAAGGTAAATGTTGTGACAGGCTGACTGGATCTTTGCCTCTACCTGTTTTCTTCTATTTTGCTGCTGGCCTCAGATCAGTGGGGAAGAGCAGGGGAGGTTTGCTTTCATATGCAGGGCCTCTGTGATTATCCAGTAGAAACAGAGTGATAGGAGAATATAATTTATTCCCATACTTCAGTCCTGCTTTTTCATTCCATGCATGCATAATTGCATAATAAAAGCATAGCGTGTGCATGTGTGTGAAATCACAGAGTGTGATGCAAATTTCAAAACAATTAGACAAATTAACATTTCCCCACCAATTATGCAGGACTGTATGTATGGTTGTTGTTGGTGTGTGTGTGTGTGTGTGTGTGTGTGTGGACCATGTTTGTACATGTGAAGCAGGGGGACTGCAAAGTATAGACAGTGGCCACGCAACCCAGCCTGCGGCTGTAAAGCAGCTTTAATTTACATGCAAATGAAGGTAATAAACAGAGAAGCAACACGGAGTCACTGCTTCTGTCCTCCCTGCTGATGAAGAACTATATGGATGCACTGATATTTTCATGAGACATTTAAAAGAATTAAAAAAAAAAAAAAAAGAAACTTTGAAAATGCTCTGAAAAAAGTCTTTGCTGTGTCTCTGGATCAGTGAGCTTTAGGTTTACAGGATAGGAAGGCTGACCCAGGATCAGTAACAGGAGGACGGCTATGGGATTCAAACAGGACTGAAGTAAGACTGAAGATTTCAAACCAAAACCAAGAGGTAAACACACGACACCTGATCAGTCTGATGATTGGTGTTTTTTACAGGAGCTAAAAAGACAAAAAAAGACAATGAAGAACACACAGACAAAAATGGAAACAAAATATATATATATATATATATATATATATATATATATATATATATATATATATATATATATATATATATATATATATATTTACACACACACACACACACGGCTAGGATTATATAATAATACTACTACCAATAATTATATTATATGATATTATACTAATAATATAAGATTTTACATACGTGTGTGTGAAAAAAATGGAAGAGCAGTGTTGTGGCTCAGGCTCAGACAAACTGTACAGCACTGATTACTTCCAGGATGAATATGATCAATCAAACTGCAGCATACACAATATATCACATCATATATCATAAAGTGGATGACACTGCTTTCTGCCAACAGACTCCACATACAGGTCTGACCTGACTTCCGTCAGGGTCCAGTTCATTTCGGGCCATTTCTGAGCAGTCTGGCGTCACGTCAAGGGAGCCCCAAACCAAGAAACAGAAACCCCCTCCTTCACAGTCTTCACCCAATAACTCATCCGTCCTCGCTGTTTGATCCCCAGCAACATACACACACTCTTAGGCATGAACTGTGGGACGGGCAATGGAACAAGCAGGTACACAAATACACAGGCAAAGGCTTTACATGCATACGGGCTTGTGTACATGTGTTCCATGTGCATGCGCACACACACACACACACACACACACACACACACACACACTGTGGCTGACAGTGGTGGGTGGTGCGGGAGGAGGCAGACTAAAACTCCACATGCCTCCCTCTGTCTACCAGCCTGTCAACAAGTGAGCTGTGAGGGCCGGCAGAGCAGTTGTGGCACACATGGCCGCCGTTGTTTTATCATGGGTGAGTAACAAAAGTGGCATTGAGATGTACAGGCCTCCCACACTGCTGCTAAACACCGTGTGTGTGTGTGTCACTAAGCTGTGTAAATCATACATGGATTAACCAGTAGATGGTTTCATATGTGCGTATGCGCTTCTGTGTGTGTCCATCTGTCGGCCTGTCTGCTGGGCAGTGTGCATTCAAAAAGGATTCCACTGATAAATATGTTGACCAGTCCTCTTTTATATATATGTTAGTAACAGGCTGATAACAGTAGCAGAATATTCACTGGGTGTGAGTGTCCTATGATGGTGTCAAAGTTTCCTCAAAGGCTTTAACTGAGGAGTTAAACCCAGAATCACTGAGGCAGAGAAATGACCAAAGTTAGAGATAAAAGCAGCTTCAAGCTGCAGAGTTTGCTGTAACTGTATCAGTCTCCACAGAGGAACACAGATCGAACCCCGGTACAAAGCCACACAGTTCTAAGGCCCACCTCCTCTCAGCCCCCCGTTTCCTCCCAGACATACCAAGCAAACAGGATTAGCTCATCCTCTGACTGGAGTGTCTCAAGAAGCCCCACGTTCTGCGGTTCAGTTCCGCTGCTCTTCGTCAGGACCGCCATTCAAAGGGGCCCGAGCTGGGCATCCCCCCCCCCCCACCTCTCCACTGAGGCGACGCCATTTTGATTCAAGTCAGCAGGTAGGTGAGCGCCGCCCGATGCTCCAAGTGTCTCTGATTCGGGTTTTTTTGGATCACGTCACACGTGAAAGTGGTTTCAGAGTCTGAGGTGGTGCTGACTGCAGATGATCTAACAAAGCTGAATTTATCACAATGATGAGAGAGGACACGCGTAACAGCTGAAGTGTCACTGTGCTGGAGGGTTTCCCTGTAAATTTCTTAAAATGATGGAAGTGCACTGTTGAGATTTAAAAAAAGACTTCTTGTAGCTTTAATTGTCAGAGTAAAAATTAATTTAAAACAGATCGGTTTGTGTGTCACTGATGTTTCTACAAGCTTTAATAACAAGGCTCCACGCTCAGTACATCCCATCATCCAAAATACTCTCCAACTTCAAACCATATCTCAGTATGATCATACATGTGAAAAAAAATCATTTGAGAAAATCTGCTCCTTATCATATCAGACCCCATGTGAGAGACATGTTTTTTAAGACAACAGCTAACAGTTTTTTTTTTTCCCTCCTCTCTGTGGGGACACATGCTAAAAATGTCCCACATTGAAAGACACTTAAGATAAAATCAATCACTTAACATTTACAATAATTTGCTCTTGAAATCAGACAGAAAAAGCTTTGATTTAGAAACTTTTTTTTGCCTAACAGAGTTTAATTACACATTTTTGTGTTTCAGTCATTGTAAGGTAGAAAAGCAAATAGACATGCATTTCTAAATTTACACATGTAGCAAGAAAGGAAAATGAATCTATTTAAAAATGAATTTTAATCTCATACTGACGCACCATTTGAATGTGTAAGAATAAGCTTAAATTTGAGTTCAAAAACACACTCTGCCTTTTATGTATACGAGCCTTAATGATTATATTTGTCTTCACGTGGATCATTTCTTATTTGTGTGAAAGCCCCGCGCTCCTGTATCACATGCTGCATAAATATGTATGAGTGGGGAGGTTTTTCCAGCGCCGCAGCAGAGCAGACAGTCATAGAGGTGTCAGAGACAGATAATCGAGGCGAGAAATGAAATGAAAATACTGTTGCAGGAGCCTCTGTGCACCTCCTCTGGGCAATAATAGACTCACACCGTGTTGTGATATTGAATCTTATCATATTCTCGGGCTGATAAAAGGTTACATAGTTTTTACAGTGGAGGAGAAATGGACAGTAGCACTACTATTGTAGTAATTACCGAGCAACAGAGGACAGGACACAGGGTTTCTATCAGCAGCATGTAAATTGCAATGCTTCATTCAAGCACAAGCACACACACACACAAACACTGTATTAATTGTTTTATTTTAACCATGAAAGGTAACATATCAATACACAGTATGGACTATAGTATTTTTCACAAAACAGCACTTTACTTATATTATATCACATATTTTCTATTTTTATAATTTGCATTTAAACTTTTTTTTTTTAAATGACAAAAACGTTTTCCTTTCTTTTTACTGCTGCTTTTAATGTTTTACTAAACGGTACAGGAATAAAATGTCTTACTAAAATGTTCAAAATTCCCACTGGTGAATGGAGATGATATTTGAAATCAGCCCAATCTTACTTTTTTGCTGCCAAAATTTAGAACACACAGAAACATTGTGTATCATGTGTTAATAATGCATTATAAACAAACTTACATCAGGGGTGTGGAGGGATGTTAATCATAATTTACATGATTTACATGAAGAGTCCAGCCATGCATGTTGATAACAACAATGACCTAATGAATGAAACAGTCTGCAATGGCCTTAAAAGCTGCTTTAATCATTAATCAATCAATCTTCATATTAAAAATCTCAACGCATCGTAAAAGCAGTCTCTCATAGCGACTCAGCGGTCTGATACTGTGCAGGTCCCTTCACCTACAGAGAGCTTTTTAGTGTGTTTTAGCTGCTTGTTTTGGTTTTACTGCCCACAGCTTCATTGTTTGGGTTCAGTCTCGCTGCTCTCATCGACCTCCAGAGGCAGCAGGCAGCTCAGTGACAAAACACTGAGATACAAAAACCCTCTTCACAACCTGCCCAGCAACAAACAGCAGACAGGCACAGCTAGCAACAGTGGAGCGGAGCATGTAGCAGCGAAAAAGACCAAAACAGGGCAAAAAAAAAAAAAAAAAAGGTGTGTGAACACTGGACTTCCTTTGATCAGGGAGCCAGAGGCACGGCTCTGACATGTTATCAACATGACAACATGCAAACATGTCTGCCACAGCAACTTTAAAAGCTGACAATATGTCAGTGCTGTGTTTACAGCGTGTTCACCAAAACAATGTTGCAGAATTGTCCAGCATTAAGGTAAAAGAATACTGGACTGCTGCAACCTGTCCGGGCTCTGAGGGCCCCCCCCCCCCCCAGGCTACTGACAGATTCAAGCCTACTTTGTGAGCAATTTTCACACTTGTAGATCAAGCTTGGTTAATAATCAATAGTTTGGGCAAGGTGCATGGTAAGATAGGATGTTGATGTTTTAAATGAGCGTGATAGTGTATAAGTACAGAGAGACAGAGATGGAGAGGTGGAGTGTCTGTGCTCATCCCATGTGTTCCTCAAAGAGTTCAAGTTACAACTGGGAGGCATTTTGGGAATGGACCTCAGCACAGACCGTGGCTAACAGCTTTAACACCAGCAAGCGTTATATGTGGTCCCTATGGAATTCTGTGTGTGTGTGTGTGTGTGTGTGTGTGTGGACTTCACATGTGTCTGAACCTGTACCTGTGTGTTTAATCAATAGTGTCTGTGTTTAGTGGTGAGACGTGTCAGTGGTGTACAGTGAGTACTCATATCCAGAATCAAAATGAACACAAGCATTTGCAGTAACTGTCAATATTAGACCGATACAAGCTCAGTGGACATCAGATGCTAACAGCTGCAGTGTTTTTTGCAGTCAGAAGAAACGTGGTGAAAGAACAGGAAGGTGGCTGAGTTTAATTTCTTACAGTCGGCGCTGAGCTGACAGGTACGGTGTAGATCACCGTACCTGTGTTTCATTAAAATGAAAAATGACAAGAAGCAACATTATATTTATTTTATTGATTACACCATGTTATATCATCTGCATAGTTTAATCAGATAAAGTCAATTATGAGAAATTGAGTATTTCAGGATATTTTTCTCTTTTTTTGAGAGAGTTTACAAAACGTTTGAAAAGAACGTTTTAGTCTACAGTCACCATTATGCTCTTAAAATCCTAAAGCCCAAAAAACACAGGTACTGTCCTTTAAGAGAAGGTATCGTCACTTGCTGGGATATAATTGAGGTAGCGCTGCCTTAATTAACTGGGCAGTGTGTGTGTAATCATCTGAGGGCGGAGTCAAGAAATAAAAACGGCAAATTAATTACCTATAGCTGTCGTTGCAACACGTCACAGAGGCACCAATTAGTTACAGGACATGCAACAATTAATGAGAAGAATTAGATAGAATGACCTTGATGCATGAGTTGCAATCTCATGAAATATCATATTTATTCAAGAGGATGCTGTAAAATCCAGATCCAGGTGAGTCCAAATTCAGGTCAGGTTCATTTTGAGCTGAGCAGCAGAAAATCTGGCATCGTCGCGGGCGATTCTGCTGTAGGCGGAGAGCGAGGAATACGTAAAATTGAGGGGCATAATTCTTGCTCATCGCTCATCCACAAGCAATTGGTTATATGCTTTTTAGCGAGACTGAATGGCCGCCTTTGTTGGATCCCAATTTATCATCTGCCTGATTCCAGCATGGGGTGGGGGGGGGGGGATGTGCTGCTTTTCCAGGGGACCCTCCGGAGCGCAGAACTGCACAGCTGGTCTGTATAAGCTGCCTGAGACACTGACTGATTAACTTACTGCAGGTGCATTTGCCAGACTGCACAAGCTCCAATTCAGCAGCAGTTGCTCTTCATCACCAGTGTGTCTGAGAGCCTCGGGAAAGTGTTAACCATTGACTTTATGCTCGTATATGCAGCAGCACATTGTCTGTAAGAGATATAGAATATGAAAAGTGGGAATGTCAAGGGTATTTGTTGCAGACTTGCGATATTAACCTGGTATCATGTTTTCATGTCTTTGATTCTAGGTGCACCTTTTTCCTGTGGGTGAGGAAGCTTGCGTGTGCGCCTGCTCCCACTGCTTATCTGCGTGTCTGTGTGTGTGCTGTGTTCAAGTTCATATCTGACAGCGCTTCCTAATTCCAGCCACCCATGCTTTCTCTCGCCTGCCAAATCATAATCTTCCAAGAAGTTGGATAAACTAGCCCATAAAAGCTCTGTCATTGTCTCACGATCCCCACTCGTTCCCAGGGCTGAACTCTGGAAACCGCTGCATGTGCACCTCAAAGGTTTGTAGACTCCCTTTAGTGGTAGACTTGGAGTTGAGGACTCCCATATGGAAACCATTGCACAGTTGCAAGAAACAGATTTGCTTTCAGCTCCCCGTTTGGAGAGAAAACGAAGGGAGAGGTCAGGCCCGTGTTTTGGTGCGTGAATAAAGAAAACGCGTGGTAAATGAGTGCATCCAGAGGTTTGTGGAGCACACCTAAATCCTGGAGGCTTCGCGACAGTGTCTGCAGATGAGATGATGTGTGTAGTGTCAGTAAATGAAGCGCTGACCCTGGAAAGGCCGAGATGAGCTCCTGTGTGGTCTGTTTCCAACACCTTACATCTGGATTGTATGAGACGCTTCGCGCGCGCACACACACACAAATACAAACTAAAAATACCACACATGCTCCTTGTGAGAACATACACTTGGTCCTTCTGACCTGAAAGAGCTGACTTTTAATGATCAACAGATTTTGTCTTTTAAATGAAAGCTCACTTTGTTGTTTTATATCACATGGGAATGTAAGGTAGAGGACGCTGACTCACTGTACCGTACTTTCATGTCTTTGAGGGTGTAGCAGCAGACCTGTGCATGCAGACCTCTGGGCAGGAGAATTTACTGTACCTACCCAATCAGAACCCATCTTGCAGAGTCAGTATAGGGGTATGCTTGAAAAGAACTGGTGTGTATGACCTGTCGTCTGACCATGTCTGACAGCAGCAGTGATTATAGTTGTTTTGAATGGCCATGCTCAAAGGTGAGGCAGTAAGACTGCAAATATGGAGAGGGGTGAGTGATAACGTTACACAAATTCACTTACTAAAGACACTCATAGTGTTACACTTGTACATTAAAAGAAAAATGGAAGTAGTGAAGGCTGACAGCTGATTTCAGAAGGTTATAGAAAGTGTTGGCTGCAGCTCCCCAGTCCTCTGCAATTACACACTTGGGCTGGTTTGCAGACCTGATGTGTGCCTCACAAACATTACAGACTGTGACTCCACATTGATGATCTGTTGCACCCTTCTACCTCCGTCACAAACACAGCAACCAGAGAACCAATGTATTTTTAAAGAAGAAGAAAGTTGTGATGCCAACGTACCTAACATAACTTTCTTGCTAAATTTGGTGACTTTTAAGACCTCTGTATTTTCAAAATATGTCTAGCCACAAATCTAGCCACCGTTTGGGTAGACTTTAACTCCTCTTCCTTGTACAATCATAAATGTTTCTCAGTGAACCATCTCTCATGTGGCTATGACTCTGTTCACTCTTTGACCTCCTTGACTTCAGAATCTTTAAACATTTTGTGCAGGCTTTACCTACCTACTACAGCAACTACAAGAGCATCCTCCGCGTGCACCACTGTGCAAATAACATTGTTGTCGAACAATGGCAGCTTCCAACCAGAGTGAGATTCACGCGAGTTAGTACACATGAATTGTTTCAGCAGTTTGCTGAGACCCCTTACTGTGCAAAGGGGACTTTTGGTCTCTGATTTAAGCCTTTAATGCAATGCTTGCTTCCTCATTGCATGAGCTGCTCTAAAGAGCATTAAGCCTGGAGAAAATCACAGACTTAGAAATATATATCTTCATTTCTAAAAGTGTAAAAGACTATCTTGCACAGACAACATAAAAATCATACTCCTTTCATTACCCCTGATGTTTTTTGTTTTTTTTTAAACATCAGGGGTAGATAGAATTTTGACTCCAACATGCACAAAAGTAGAAAAAAAAATGTAGCTGTTCACAGGTGAGGTTCTGTTAATTCTCTCAAGATGAAAGTTTATCACCCTGCCAGTTGCTGCAAGGTATAGTAACCGTATGCTACCTGCCAAACACACAGAGGTCCATATGTGCTGCCATGCTGTTAGCAACGTGCAGCTGAGAGCTCTCAGCTCCCACAGGTAAATCTGGGTGAGTCACAAATCTAAAATATATTTTCATTGTTACATGTATTAGCTTTGTTAGATAAATCCTGTTTACATGAGATAATATGAATGTAATTTTGGAATTTGGAATTTGAAAGAAGTGTTAATATTTATGCAGTAAGTTTATTATTGTCCTGTTTGTAGTTAATTATCACAAAGAGTTAATGGGCATTAAAAGGGAAAACCCACACACACACACACACACACACACACACACACACACACACACACACACACACACACACACACACACACACTTTGCCAGTACAGCCCTCACTGACTGAATGGACACTATGGTTGGATGTCCTGTGCTGTGGTGTAGTGAAGAGGTGACTTCTCTCTTCACACTACAACAACAATAATAGTAATAATAATAATAATAATAATAATAATACAATTATTCAGTAATAATTGAATGATATCAGCCAGTCAAATGGTGAGGTGAACCTAACCTTAAAAAGAGTGGATATTCAGGGTGAGAGTTTTTGAATGGCTTTAGCTGATTTTTGTTATGTTTTATTTTTTTCCTTTTCTCTTTCTGATTTTCTTCATACATGCTGTCTTTGCTTTGCAGCACCATCTCCTGGGTTTTCTTTACATGCTGTTCTCAGTGAAATCTCTCCTTATTTCAGACTCCTCTGATCATTCTAATCCATAAGATAATAAGTTATCACACTCGCTGAGTACAGTAATGTTGGGCTGCACTAGTCTTCACAAGACTTTACACCTCAACCTTAACAATCGACCTTAACCTTCTGCTAACGTTGTGATAGTGGCAAAGGTCACGCAGAGATGGAATGAGTTTTAGGCTTTAGACTCAGGGCACGTCTGACCATGTCTAATATCGTTCAGGCCAGGGGCAATGGCCTTTACCTGTCTGCCCAGCCGGCGCTGCAGCACGCAGACAGAAGATGAGACGCCATCCTCCTCTTCCCCACCTTGAACACCAGCAGACACCACACATACTCATCACTGATACACAAACACACACTGCACAGTATCTTCTTATATCCTCACACATGTTCTAAATAAACACTCACACTAACCCATATGTATGCGGAGAAGCAAACAGTATACATGTATATCTGTTTATTCACATACACACACCTGCCACTCACAGTACACACACAAATACTACAGCTTACACACATTTACACTTGTATTTCACACGGGTTAGATATCACTACACATTCATATGTAACATACACAAATGTACAAACGCGTATAAATATAAATACTTGCAATCGGACAATATACAGACATGTCAACAGACACACAAACAAACACAAATATTAAAAATATTCACACATACACATGTGCATGCACACTTAAAGCTGCCAGCCCAACAAAACCAGACAATGCCAGTTAATGGGCACAAATCCATACTCTCAGCCTGGTGTGCGGTGGTGACCAACCAAGATGTGTCAGTGGAAAGACAGGGAGAGAGGAAAGTAAAATCCTTAGCTGAACAAAAAGAGCCATATTTTTCTCTGGAATTTAGTCATTTATTCAGTATATTCTGGGTGTGGTATTTTGAGAATTGTAAGTATTCCAGTATTTGTTGTTGCGTATTAACTGTATTTTTACTGTATTTTTACAGTAAATAAACAAAACTCTATCCACTCATATATTGTTATATAGACATAAATGTGTGTGTGTGTGTTATTTCAGGTTGTAATTCTTTCATGTATATAGATGGCAGTTAGTTTGGTCACATATAAAGGTCAAGTAGGCAGAAGAAGGCAAAAGCTTTTGGCGGTCAGACTTAGAGTGCAAGCACGTGGCTACTTCCTGCAGGCAGTACATACCAGTGTAAACTCGATTAGTATCAAACTCACAAGAATACCAGCAGAAAATTCTCTGTGGTTTAGTTTGGGCCAGCACTAAAGAGGACCTGGTTTACAATAAACTGTAGTGTATCTTTGAAAAAAATAAAAATCTGGAAAATTTAGACAAAAACTTACTCAAAATAAAAATAAATGAATAAATAAATAAAAACAGACACATACGTACTTTGGTATGTAATATTCCTTTACCCACACACATTCACAACACACATCAACACGCAACAAGTACCAGCACGCCTAGCTACCAGTGCTGCAGCCGCTGAGCTACAGCTGGTGAAGAGGATCCCGGCCTGGTTCAAGCTCTGACTTCACCTGCAGGCACTGAACATTCCTGCACCATCAGTCACAGTGAGGCAGGACCTCAGTTACCTGTATGTCTCAATCCAGCCACTCTGACAAAAACACATCACAGACCTCACCGTCTCATAATTAATCACACAGAAGTGGAAGCTTGAGGCAACCACCATGCAGTGACAGATGAGTACACACTGTTTACAAAGATAACATCTGCAAACATATCTCTCTTTTGTCTTTTTAATTTCTCCGAAGTTGTGGGTACGTTTTCATGAACACCATCTTTTGATAACGCTCTAAATGTTGATGGACAGCTTCCTCCGTGCACTTTAACATACTGTGTGTGGAGTAACAGCTTCAACAGCATCAGAATAAATTCCTGTGTGTGGAGCTAAGCTAATGGCTCTCTGTGTCTTTTCCAGGTCATTTAAAGCTCAACACACTGCAGACACCCTGTTCTATGTCTTTGTGTTCACTCACATCCTCAGACACTGGACACATTAACTGTTTTACAAATTGTAGAATATCATTAAAAAGAAGATTACGGATGCTAGCAGTAGGAATTTTTCAGTTTTACTGTTTAACAGAATGTTTTTCTGTCTCTGTAACTCCTTCAGTAATTCCATTTTTACTATCACTCATATTTCTTTGTTTTACTATTAGTAAAATACTACTATTTAGACTGATATATGAAGTGTTTTGTTTTGGGTATTTTTGTAATTGTTATACAATTGTGTAAAAAAAGTTTCACTTAAGGTCTATGTTTGAAACTGTGTGTAGACCGTACTTTATGAACAATCACGACTTTAGCAACTTTCAGTTGGCTCAAAGTTTATTTCAGAAATTGTTTCCATTTGAATTTTTTTTTTCTAAACAATGTTGTTTTCTCTGAAACCATGTTTTATGACTGCTTATTCACATTCCTTTATAGTGACAGAATTCTTCACACAGTTCTCTGTGCCATCACGCAACTCGGCACAGCTCAACAATTAATCTCACATCCAAGACGCACTACTGCAACAGGCAGCATTACAACATTACAACATGGATCACTATGGTCCTTAAAGTATCTTATATTTTACTTGTGTACAAAATGAAACTAAAGTAATTCCAGTGATGCGCTACAAAATTGCACATATTCACTATACATGCAGTACAAATGTCCAGCTACAGATATAGAAATACAGCGGTGTTCATCCACATCACACCTTATATCCTCCTTCAATACACCTGACAAAGGATCTTTCTGCAGCCTGATCCATCCCTGACAATGTTCTGCAGATATGTTCAATGTGTCCAAGAAGGGCATCTGATCATGGGAGGGTGGGGGGGGGGGCGGGTTTGGGACCTAAATATAACAGTTAACTGAAAATGGTATGAGTCTGAGTGAGAAAACGGCTGATGAATGCTGAAAGGTGTGGTCACTCTGCATTTTTCACTGTTTGAAGAGTTTTGAAAAAGTTAAAAAAAAAACTGCAATACAACTGTTCAGCTGTCTGAGATTTACAGTTTCTAGAGGCTGTTAAATAAAATGAGAACATTATTTTAACACACACACACACACACACACAGAAAGTTTTCTCCTTAAAACTATGAAAATGTATTTTTTGACATACACCTCCAAAGAATGAATATCTGCTACACTATAGAAAGCAAGCTATGTGTGTACTGTATAAGAATGAATGAATATAGATTAGATTAGATTAGATTAGATTAGATTAGATAAACTTTTCCCAGAGGGAAATTAGTTTGTCACAGCAGCACACATTTACTTCACATATAACACAATACAGTTATAAATCGACAGATTAAAAGCCTAAGTAAAATTCAAATAAAATTCAGTGCACAGTGATCAGCTTTCATGTGAGGAATCTATGAGAATGGTGGATATTTAAATTGGGAATGCATTCTCCATCATTCTCCTCTGAACATAATCCTATGGATGGACAGTATGTGTGTGTTCTGTGAGCCCATACATTCGTGTCAGGCCTGATCCAATGGAGGCCGTCAGAGGCTGAGGTTCAGCCAGAGTTCACCGGGCTACTGCCACCACAAACACCCAGGGAGCCTCGTTTCCATGTGTCACTCTAATGTGGTGGAGAGATGAAAAGCTGCTCACATCCAACCTTCTGTCTGCTGGGGCCAGGCGCCAGTCTGACAAGGACTTGAGGGGTGAATGTGTGTGTGTGTGTGTGTGTGCGCGCATCTGGAAGCATCCCAGTTTCTTTTTTTTTTCTTTCACGTGAAACAGATCTGATGTTTGATAAGCACTGTAAACACCTAGAAACTGTGGAGTCACATGCTGCTTCTCTATACTAAAACTTACAGTCAGTAACTACACTGACTGATCACTTTATTAGGAACACCAGTTAGTTCCTCCCTTGACACAGATTGATGAAGACGTTGGAAACCTTCCTCTGAGTTTCTTCTCCGTGTTGACTTGATTCATCACATTATTCATGAAGTAAGGTGGCGGACATGGTATAACATTGCCTGTCGTTAGCATGTTAGCATTGTCACTGGATATGGTAACATGCTAGCATTAGCATTCAGCACTGAGGACTTCAGTACAGCCTCACTGAGCAGCTAGAATGGCTGTAGACTCTCTCTTGCAGCTTGGGTCTTGTTTTTGTAGCTTTGTTCACCGTCTATTATTTATCATTATAATGTACACAACAAAGTAACTGATCAGATCTGGGAACACAGCAAAATACTAGGAAGTCAATGAAGAAAGCACAAGTAGTCAGACAATCAGATTTAATAGTAAATATGTCAGAGCTGAAGCAGAAAATGGGTCTGTAAGCTGTGATGGATGTTTTCAGCCAACAGTCTGGATAAAAATTTTGCCATTCACCTTTATTTCCTCTTTAAAATGAGTCTGTCATCAATATATTTATGCTGCGGAGTTTGTTGTGAAGAGCCTTGTTCTCCAGATTCTGCGAGCTGGAATCTGACTCTCAGCTTACAGCAACTTCTCCAGATATAACCTCTACTGCCAGATCAAAGCCTGATCAAAAAAATATCATAATGGATGAGGATGACATATATTTACAAAAACTCATTTAGAAAACAGCAGCAGACTCACTTTTTTTTTTTTAAATTTTGTTTGGAGCATTTGTCCACAGCTCATTGATGCAGCCTCTCTAATCTTCATTGTAGCTATGTATTGAAGCCAAAGCTTGATGGATACATTACAGGGGACATTTTCCTCCAGCGTATTACCAGATTATCCTTGAACACTACATTCCACAGCTAAAAATCGCAGTTCCTGTGTCACTGTGGTCTGCCAGCCGGCCCAGCATACCACACCTCATTGCTCAATCTCAAAAGCTGTGTTCCATTTTCTCCAAAATCAAATGCACACAGTTCCTTCAGAGGAGAAAAAAAACCATATCAAAGGAGAGAAAAAAGAGCTAAGAATGTCCAAATACACTGAAGAGTTGGGTGTGCAAAGCATAGGAGTCTGACACTGGAGAACAGGGTTGATGTGCTGTGTTCAACATGTTTAGTTAAACTGATACTATGAGGACTACATTTAATTAGACACTACTACTAAACTACTACTTTAACTACTAAAGGATGACACAAGTAATAAAGATTAAAGATGCAGGAGTCTGAATGAGATAACATCACAGTGCCAAAAAACTAATAACTTATGTAAAAGACTACAATGTTGTAAAGGAATTCCATCCAAGACAAACGGCAAAAGGTAGTTTATCATAGTTTATCATAGTCTACCTTAAGCCACAGTCTAATTTGCTTTTTAAAACTGAGGTGATCATGGAATCTATAGGAACCGTGGTTTGATTCTAATTGTTGAATATCACATCCATACTGGTCAAGAAAAAAAAACAAACTTTCCAAGTCATTAAGTTTAGACCACTAAAATATTTGGCCTGCAAAATACCTGGCTAAAAGAAATGTGAGTAGCGTACAGCAGAGCTACAGACTTGAGACCTGGAACTGAGTCGGCCTCAGGTCACAAAAATGAGGACTTGGAAATGGTCTGCTGTAAGATACAGTCATGGCTAGTTGAGAAATGGACACACGAAGACTTGAATTGAGACTTGAAAGCTGAGGAAACTTGACCTGATGACCCAAAAAATACAGAAAAATGCTCCACTGAATGTAGTTTTGCATTTTCTATCAAAATACCATGAATAATTCATGAGTGGGATGTGTGCAATACACACTTTCAGATGCACTTGCTGGCACCAGAATAACAAGGATAAAATTAGCTTTTTGTTAAATGTGCCAGTTTCTGCTTCTAATTATTAAAATAGCTCATTTTGGTTTTTGTTAAACATCTAATATTATTACCAATATTCTATAATTTGTGTATGGTATTAATTATGTAAAAAAAAAATAAATTATGCCTCCCAGTGTGACAGTGTAAGAATTAGAGGCAAAAATACTAAAATATCTAATGATCTAATGTGTGAGTGCACAAAGAGAAAATACATGGTCTGGATTTTCAATATCATTTTCACAAAGTAAACACATATTCTCATCAATATGAAAACGTTATTCTTAGCCAAGTAATTGAATTTTTGGCAAATTCATGTGAGATGTCAAATTTTTTGTGTGTGTTCAAGAGAATATTTTTTCAGTGAGACAGTGCCTTATAAAATACTTTGGACATTTCTTGTCCAGGATTAAAAACCCCTGAATTGATAGTGGAGCCTGTTGTGGCTGTACAGGCTGATGTGCTATTATATATAGATAGTTACTCCATCTTTCTGGGATCACAGCTCAGGCTGTTCCTCTTAGAGCTCCCCCTAGAGGCCAAGAGAACACCCACTGTGTTGACTGGATACGCACAGTTTTTTCTGTTGCATGTTTTTTCAGGGTTTGTGTGTTTTTGGTTTTGCATTGTTTCTGTATTTGGGGTGTGTTTGCTGTTTCCTGCAGCACATGTTTTCATTTGCACCACTTTCCATTTCTGTTGTTGTAAATGTTTTATGGTTTTGTACATGTTTGTGAATTAGCATCTTTTCTGAATTTGTTTCTCATAATGCAAAAATGTTTTGGGTTGTTGCAGCGAATTTACCCTTGTCTCATGCACTATACTTACTTATTTTAACTTTTGCTGAAATGCGACGGATCCTGGTTTTGATGTTACCGTGCAGATGTGTTAAGATCTGAGACGTGACTTGAGACTAGAGGTCTAAAGGCTTGACTTGATCCAAAAGACTTGAGGCTTGAGTTGGACCTAATTAAAACACCTCCAGCACCAGTTTCAATAAATGGTATATATAAGAATATCATGATAAGACTGAAGAAGGTCTAGGTCCCCCAAAGTCTGCAACTTTTCCCCATCTGGAAGCACAGGCAGTACAGCCTTAAACATTTGTCTCATGCACTATACTTACTTATTTTAACTTTTGCTGAAATGCGACGGATCCTGGTTTTGATGTTACCGTGCAGATGTGTTAAGATCTGAGACGTGACTTGAGACTAGAGGTCTAAAGGCTTGACTTGATCCAAAAGACTTGAGGCTTGAGTTGGACCTAATTAAAACACCTCCAGCACCAGTTTCAATAAATGGTATATATAAGAATATCATGATAAGACTGAAGAAGGTCTAGGTCCCCCAAAGTCTGCAACTTTTCCCCATCTGGAAGCACAGGCAGTACAGCCTTAAACATTTGTGGGCATTTGTGTCATTTTTTTTCATGGCAGCACAGTCTGCATTCCACAGTACATTCCTTAGATGGTAAAGAAGCTTTCAGACAGCAAGTGCTCACCACTGCAGCTCTGAACCAGCAACATCAGTGTTTGCTGTTTAGAATCGACATCAGGATGGTGCAGCTGCACCGTAGGGGCTCCTGGCTACTTCCAATCCTACCAGCCCGTATCCTGCAGACTGCTGCTATTTTACCTTAAACCAGGGGAATGTTTAGCAATATGACATGATTAATATAGCAAGTAGTGTTTCTCTTTTCGTTGATCTGTGTATGTGCTGGTGAAGAGGCAGATTTAGCTCCTGACTGTGCCTCCATGCTCCCACATCTTAAAGGAAAGAGTGTAAATCTAAAACCACAAAAACAGTCATTAACCTGTTAATGAACAATGTCCATTAAAGGTTAAAGTGTGGGTAGAAAAACGGTTGCTGCGTTATCAGCCGTTGTCTTTACAAACTACAATTACCCGAGCATTTGCCCTCTAATCATGAAACTACGTTTAGCTGTGCGCGTTCACTGGAATCAGCAAGCTCTGGAAATATTCGGCCTGTTTCCATCTCAGACCCTGCTGAGGCCTGAATTCCACACCCTGGCTGGTTCTCATAGAGTCTGTTCAAAGTTATCTGGCACCTTAATGGCTTGTCATGTACTACACAGAGGATCAGGCACCGACATATGTTAACCACAACACATTCTTTGACCAATGCCGTGTTAAAGTTACAAAGACTTTCTGCATACTCAGACCTCATTGACAAACTAATCCATCACTAGAATTGACTGTTTTGCCCAGTTAGAGATGAATGAAAAAAAGTTTGGAGCAGTAGGAGACATTTTTATTCAGACTGTCAGCCTTGCTCAGGGTTTTCAGATGGGGCGGGGGAGCAGATCATATGCAAATCCTTATTTCTGGAACCACATTATAGCTTTCCTGGCACAAGTCTGAGCCTAGATCAGGTCATCTCCGCTCTCCATCCATAGCTGTACTGCATCTTTATCCGCTGCCTTGATGAAGATTGATAGAGCTCCCACTCTGATGTCCTATATCCTTATTTATACCAGAGCTGAAGCAGCATGAGACACGAGTAGCTTTCCAAATCACTTAGCTTAAATCTTTTAAGGAAGACTTATACATACACTGTTGAAGCTAAGATTACTGAATATGATCCTGCAGAAAAGTTACAAGTCCATCTGATTCTCAGCCTCAGCGTTATGGAAACTCCACAATGCAAATAAACTTTAAAACAAGTGTGCAAAATGGGTGCGTGTACAAAGAATAATTCATCTGAGATGGTTCTTCTTGTATATTAGATAATATGTTTTGCTGTCTTTTGGGTGCGTTTCCTTGTTCCACTTTCTCTTTCACATAATTGTAAATGTACAAAGATACTAGTTCATAGCATAATTACTGGCCGGGCACTTATTTTTGGAAGTTAGTCTGTAATGTTGTCAAAGTGATTTCCAGTTCATATAGTTGTTCTTGACTGGACAATGCTACAACTATTTCTCAGTGATTGATTTACACATTATTGAAGTCTTTACTAGCTGAGGCATTTCTGAAGTTTTCGTAATGCTGCAGCCCGGTTCAGTAATTCAGTAAATTGACAGCATGATGCTACATTACACATTGCTCTGTTACATTGAGATTTAGCATTCGAGTTTAACTCCTTTGACTGTACCTGTAAACTGTGAATGTGTGTATCATCTGTTTGATATATCATTAATCTTTGGATCCCGGCCAGTCCTGTCCCCTTGTCAGGAGTGACTAATAATTATAAATAATGAATGAACTTACTGCTGTAATTCCACCTGTGTGAATGACAACAGCTCTCTCTCTTTGGAAGATGCACATATTGATCCTGCTGCTAAGTAATGGCTTCAGGTATTTAATAAACTCAGAGGACAGAATCCAACAAACAGCTGGAAGCAACACCCAAAACTTCAGATTCAGTGAAATGAGGAGACATTATTGTTAAGCCTCATTAATCTGACCTGTTACAGATAAGCCCAAGTTTGCAGTAGTGCCATATATATTGCTGCGTTATCTAAAATCTGTGGAGGGTCTGTCATCAATTTCATTCTTGCTTTCCATTCTGTGAGTTCTTCAGAAATGCTTTCAAAGTGTGGTTTTGAGGCCCTTTCTTCACCCCCACAGTCAGGCCCATAGCAGCAGAATTTCTCAATCACATCTACATTTCACCTAATGAAAAACTGCAGTGCCTGTGTTAGTTCATATGTGCTCAATGTTAAGAGAAGCAGGGGCTCTGGAGGACCGTGCTCAGGATCAATAAACGCTCTGGCATAGGATTCCCATGCCCCTGGCTCATGGGGAGAGAAAATATATGAAAAAAAAAAAAAAAAACGCTTTGCCAGCAAGCCTTTGGGGACTGTGTGTGTATTTAGTCTAGCTCCCGATGTCCTTCAGCGGTTTTCGGTTCAAAGCGTGTGGAGTCTGAGCCAAAAGCAACTGTGAAACCAGGCCCTTGATCACAATGGCATTGCCTTTGATTGAATTTAGCATTCAGTGGTGGGTCGGCATCCCGGCAAGAAGGTGTGTGTGAGGTAGAACACGCAGAGGTTGAAGTAGTCATGTCCAATTTTCCACTTATGTGAGTTAAGGGTGAGAGTGGCAAAGCGAGAGTGAAAGAAAAGGCGAGAGGGAAAACATGTCAGAGCAGAGAGGTGCACAGACGAGCTGAGATGAAGTACTGAAGGATGCACATTCAGGGCCGGTGCTGCATTAAAGATAAAATTCATCCTCAAACATCATCACAGCACATATAAATCATTTCCTAATCCTCACCCAAGCAGAGTCATTTCTCTGTGGAGGTCAATTTTAATGTTAGATGCACTGGTCAGTGATTTTAACCCCCAGTTTTTGGGTGAATTCAGTGATTTTGACACCATCATTTGATCCCAACTGCAACAATGAAACTGAAAAGCTGAAAACTGGTAAAAAAAAAAAAATATGTGTGGGTATCAGCAGGTCTTGAAAAGTTTTGGAATTTAAAAAGTGTTAAATTTACATTTTTTTCTATGACTGTTAAGGGGGAATTATACACAAGGTGTGAGTAGGTGCAGAGCTTCAGTTTGCACCATTACACCTGTACTGTCACTAGTGCTGGCTGCATTTTCTGGTATGCTCATTGTCACTGTCATACATCCATGGGAAGTGCTGAAAAAGTGATGTAATAATAAACACCTCTGGCCAAATTGTCCCTAGTGGTTTTCCATCCAACTTTAAAACCCGGTATTAAATTGCCTTCTAGTCTTAAGTCTTAATTTAACTTGGTGAACCTGTAGAAACCTAGTTTGAATTCTGCGCTAAAGCTGAAAAAGAAGAAAAGGATACTGAACAATGTGTTACTCTAAAATAATTACTTTTTCAGTAAAGGATTATCATATGAAACAGAGTAATATATAAGAATAAGAAAGCAGCCTCTGGTAACTCTAAAGATGTCTTATTTACATGTCATGTCTTGTTGTCTGGAGATGGAGGATGTATGAACCCTGTGGCTGCTGGAACTGGGCTGAGGAACAGAAAATAATGGAATGAGTGATTGAATTTATTGCTTCAGCTGAAAAGAAATTAACTAATGACTGTAATTATTTGAAATTGCCTGACATGGCCTAATATATGCCAGCATTCAGTCAGCTCTCCATGAGAAAAGAAAACCGTTATAAGAGCTTGGACCCCCCAACAATCTCCTCCAAAGGGCTGCTGTACTGTCATGGTACATGTCATTCTGCAACATATGTCACTAAGTGCATTTCCATCCAAATGGTTTCATGCACAAAAACGTGCATGGAAACAGAAAATAAATAAATAAAATAAAATAAAATACTGGTAATACATTATGTCTAAGAAGTCTTTATGCCCAGCTGAGATAAAAAAGTTGGTGCACTGATAATGAGATGGAAAGAGATGGAAGCAGACTTCGAGGTTTGACTGGCTGTCATCTCTTTGCTTTCTCTGTGATGGTTTAATAGCATCTAACTGGAGAATCATTTCCACCTATGGTTTATTTCAATATGCCCAACTCCTAATGCTCACTCAACAGTAGTGGATGGAAATGTGCACATTGACTGGCATTTTCTTTATACAATATTTCTGGAAATGAAAAATCTAATATGCTCTACATTTGGATGGAAACTAATGTCTGGCTAATGTCTGTTTGTGGGCACCAGAGCCATTTAACTGTCTGAGTAAATCATGAACTTACTGATAAATAATTTTGATTATGAATATATTAGATCAAATCACTGTATTAACATGCTCGTGGTTAAGATGACATGGTTTTCCCCCAAGATATCGTTGTGTACAGAAGCAGCTCTAAATGCTCACTGGAAAGTTTATTCACTTTAAACACAGGTACAGGGAAAGGATTTATTACCCACCTGCCCCTATGATATTAGACATGTCTGAATAGGGTTTGGGGGTTTTGGTCTGTTTAGTTGTTTGGTGAATTTTTCTACAATCATTCAGGAAGAAATGCATCAAAGAGAAAAGAAACCTTGTTTTATTAGGGCTTTCTACACCTCCACCGAGAACCCAGAACCTTCAGTTATATTGAAGAGTGAATCTGGAATTCTGGCAGGTGTTTTGGGGGATCACTCATAACACAGCCACGTTAAGAAAAGAAGATACATCACAACATGTCATTACATAACAGTTTCTGAAATGTACTGAGCATCATGAGCAGTGATCAACACAAAGATGAGGTGGCATTTTAATAAAACCTCCTCAGGTGCAGACACAATAGACTTCTGAGCTCACTAATGTCTCTCCCTCTGTCTCTCTCTCTCCTACCTGACTAATGACTAATTATCCTCAGGAAGCCTCATCAGGATTGAGGTGGGGGAGAGGACGAGCGACGGAGCATTCAGACATAGAGAAGAGGCAGACGGTGGGTGTCTGTCTCCTCCCTGGGCGTGAATGAGGCACCGCCGCCTGGCTGCTCACAGCACACTAGCCAGCCAGAGAGGAGGCACTCACTAAGGCAGGCATCAGAAGCCATTGGATAGTATGATTATAGTGTACCCCAACCATCACCACCCCACCCCACCCGCCTTGCCGTCGCCACCACAGCCCCTCCCCAACATTCTCCATGTTGGCCTGGTTGTCTTGCATCACTTCTCTGATGCGTCAGATACATCTGTCGCTACTGAGTGTAGGTGTTGTGTGAGCCACTGATGCAAGGCTCAAGCTTATTCCCACAGATGAGACACAGTGCACGATTTACTGTGACTGAAATACCCAACAAACATAACTTTTTCAAGTCTGTATGAAAACAATACTCACATGCCTTCTTGTATATTGAATGGGTTACTGTAATTGTTTCTGCTGTCCATACATCCATCCATCAGGGCCTGTTATACAGTCATGGAATTAAAATTTGGGTTCTTCTGTCTATGGTAGATACTGAGACCCAAAGCCAGTCCTGACCTCCCTAAGCACAGTTCTCCTAAGGACCCCTCCTACCTGACCCCTGATTTTATATATATTAAATATACAATGCTATTTATTGTGTGGCTTGGCTTGAATACTTACTGATTATTACTTCATGGCAGATGTGCATCCATGTTGCCCAGTATGCTCAGCGAATAAGAACTTTAAATTCAGTATTTAATAAATAGTCAATACCAATCCATTGCTTTCCATGCTTTGCATTAGACCAGAGTTGTAAATAAACCTTGACTAAGAGACAAGATAATCACTGTTGCTTAAGGTACTCAATAGTTTGAAAATACTGAAACATAACTGTGCTGTCAGATAAGTGAGACTTTAACAACATGAGTACACAGGCCTGGAACTGACAAGCAAGAAAGACGCAGACACACCAAGAGACACACTGCCCAGCAAGGTACGCGAGACACATAGCTGCACTGCGAACTAGCACACAAACTTAACGTTACCATTATTTGAGGACAGAAGAGAAGAGAGAACTCAAGTTTTATCCTCTCATTGAAGTTGTAAAGACTGAAACACGTATTGATACGAAGAGGGAGGTGGGGCCCTTACGTAATTTGAGTGGCCCAATGCAATTTGCATATAGAGAGTATAGGAGTGCAGAGCACCTGTCGGCTGCTGAGAAAGGTGAAGAAAGCAAACTTGTGATTTGTGACGTTGGACTATTGCAATAAAGTTTGACTTGACTTCATCTGACAGACAGGAGAGGCCACAGTCAGCTGATAGATGAAGAGATGCAGGTGACAGGCTCTTAAGCAAGGTAAACCACTGCTGAACTCAAGTCATATTTGCAAATATTACCGACTGACTTCTTTATTTAAAAAAATGTCTTTGTTAAAATATGTTTATTATGTTTAGTTGCACTGAAAACGCTAGCTGCTCTTCTGTTGTATTACTAACAAAGTGGCTGCTCCACAAGTGTTCGCTGCATTTATACATTTTCATGCAGACAGGAAATATGCTGAACCAAGACACCTTAGAAATCGCACCCTGTTGTGATGTTAGACACAATACCAAAACAACACCTATAACAAATGTGCCTAGAATTGCTTCATGAGGAAATAAAAGTCTGCTCCAAGTGGAATCATGGTTAAACACAGAGGCGAAAGAAAAGAAGAAAAATGCAGCAGGTCAGAGAAGACACTCTTTATCCTGCTGAAGCTTCCAGGGACATAGCAGCGATTCTTCATGCCTTATCTGAACAGTATCTGTGTAGGTCATAGAGGTGGGGTAATGTCTTCCTGGTACCTTGCTAATGACAGGCCTTCCACTCCTCCTCCTTAAAGGTCATGACTAATTCCCTCTATCAGCCACCTTGACACTGTGCAGGCAGAAAGAGGCAATAAAGCAGTAGAATATGAAACTCTAAAACTTTATGAGGAAGGGCTATGGGGTGCACGCTGGTTTTAAATGGATAATTGCAAAGCAGCAGCCAAAAAATGACACGTCTAATTAAAAAAAAAAAAAAAGCTTCCAGTGCTCCTCTCCAAAGGTCAGGACTAACAGGTTCCTCCAGACCAGCATGGTGCCTCAGAGGTGGATGCACACTTACAATGTTTAATACCTTGGCAGAGGCACGTAGAGCCAAGAATGTTGGTAAATATCTCCCTGCAGAAGTGTCTATGAGCATGGCACTGATTCTACCAGCTCCTGACACTGACCTTTTCATGGGAGGAAGCTTCAACAGCCCCCCCGCCACCCCCGGGGTGTTCATTTATGGGGAATGTTACTGCTTGAGGAAGGATTTACTTTATTTCTCACCATGCCCACAGCAAATACTAGTTTCTGATTGGCTGTCTCTCTTCCGTAACACAATCCCGTTAACAGTTTAAAAGACAGACCACATTTGAACATGGCTTCTCTTTCCACCTGTGGATGTAGAATGGATGCAGCAGAGGAAACATCATTCCTCCACGTGCGGCAGCATTCTTTGGCAGTGTCTAGTTGCTTATGTATTATCTGTGACTCAGCACTTTCTGTACCTTAAGAGGTACACAGACAAAAGTAGCAAGTCAGCAGAAACCACTGATGCAACAGCATACTCTCACCGCTGTTTTTGTAACTCCTCTCTACCAGCATGCCTGTTGGGATGGCAGAGTCTCTGGATATATTGACATTTTGTGCAGATGTTCAGGGTCCCCAGAGGATGAACCCTACTGGCTTTGGTGATCCTCAAAATTTTCCTTTGCCAAAAACTTTAGTTTATGACCAAATACCTACTAAAACTCCCTACTACCTGTTAAATCCATGATATTCCCAACATCATCAGCTCTACTCTGAGTTTAATGCTAATAAGCTAACATCCACATGCTATAATGTTTAATTACAGTGCTGGATATCAGCATATTAGCAATTAGCTCAAAGCAATCACAAGGCTGCTAGCTTGAATCCAGAATTTTGGTCTGTTTGAAACAGTAAGCTAATCTGAATCAGGCTGTGGTCTTTAAAGAAAGGAAATAGGAAGGTTTTTATGAGAGGAGTTTTCACATCAAACACAATCAGCCACAAAGGGAACTGTAATCAAAAGAGCTGCACTAAATACAGAAAACATTCATGCTCCTTGTTCTTTGGAGTAAAGCAAGATAAGCCTGTGGTGTGACGCATCTTGAGGTCTGGCTTTGGCCCGAGCAGGCCTCAGGGACACATCTAACAGGTTATCAGGCAGGCAGGGGGATATTAGAGGACACCACACCGGACGGTCACAGCGGGGCTCTGCGTTCTCCTCTTTCCATCCAGACAGCAGCAGACGCCTGTTGCTGTCTGCGGGCAGGCGACACCACATCCTCTGTTTTCCATAAATCACCCGGAGAAGATCAGCTGTGTCAGGAAGCCGATTCTATCAGTGAGCCGACTTCTGTACAGGTGATGACGTGACGCTAAGTACGCATGATGACCCCAGTTTATGACAGCAGTTCACAATTAGTCACCCCCATTCAACACTGAGACAGGGAGTGATGGAATAATAGCTGTGACTGTCATTGTAATTTATTGCCATTATAATGCCACTGCCAATATAATGTATGTATGCAACAGACGGCTGTCCAGTCAGCTGCATCAGTACGTTACTCCTCTGATCTTTTCTTATCTGCACCGTGAACTGAGTATTTATTTAAAGAGGCCTCTCTGCTTCTGTTGATTCATTACAGCCTTCCGTCTTCATGTAGCTGTGCGCCACTTATCTGACACACCGCAACCAGGCTGATTTACAATGACACTATCATCAGTATGTCAATACTTGGCCTGGCAGTGGCAGGCAGGCTGCGACAATAGCCTCAGGCTGCTTTTATTTTCTCCCTGTTGAGCTTGAACAGACATAGTTACAGTCACATGTCGTCAGCCTTCTGAAAGAAAACACACGGAACAGATGTCAGCCATGGAAGATGGCAGTATGCAAAGCCATGTCTATTCCTTTAGCCTTTTAAACCCTCTGCCACAACCTTACCAAGAAATAAAGGGGATATGGGAGGTAAGTGTTTAGCAGGAATGTCAGACAGCGGCAAGGTCACAGGTTCAATCCCATCAACAGCCAAATACACTGAACCTGCCCAATCTCTTGCTGTAGGCCACTCAGAATGAAAGAAGAAGCTAAATGCCATGTGCCACATATGTTTATCAGATGGATTTAGATTCTGGCTGCTATGATCATCATAGGAATGATGTACAATGCCTGTTTTTTCTGTGTTGTTCGTTTGTTTTAAGTGGTACGTTCTTGTTTGGGTTTTTTCCTATTGCTAAATTTCAACCTATCAAACACTTCTGGACTGAACCTATCAGAACACACTGTCCTGAAAAAGCTGAAAAACAGCAACACAAGTGGGAGATTAGTTGGTTAAAGGTTAGTTAACACTAACATTATTCATCTGAAAATACCACAGTTAATTAGCTTTATAGAAGTCTGAATAAAACCTATTAACTAATCGTAATAATCATTAGACTATCACCTGACTAGATTATTCACTAGAATTTAGAGTTTAAACAGTTCAACTTTTTCTTTCAGTCTGTGTTTATTATCTGCCCACACATCAACAGTCTCACTGTTAGAGTCAAACAGGTTGATTAAAAATGATGAACTGCTCCTTTAAACCAAGAGTTTGTTTTTCTATTGGTTGTCTGACACTAGAGGTAACTGTACAGAACCAACATCTTGTAAAATACCCCACTGGACTAATTAGAACATCAAGTGTGTCAACCAACCTCCATCGTGTGAAAACAGTGGTTTTAATTGGCCGACATGTTGTCTCCTGTCACCTCAACAACAACAACATGTACAGTACACTGAGAAACAATAAACAAAAGCGCAAAAGATTATACAAGGTACATTGTGCTGTATGCATGACAGTACATGCAGCCTGTGTGGAAGTTTTTTTGCTTTTCCTGTTTTACAAATATTCCTGTATGTATATATATGTATGTACAGTATATAAACCAAGAATTATGAGCCCCTGATACTCTTCACCTGACATACTGGTTACCAAACAGAATTTTAAAAACAGTGAAGGCTTCACTGACAAGTCACAATTTATCCACCTTACTTTTGTACATATTTTGTATATATTGTGGGGTTTTTTTTTCTCTATTTTTAGTGTCTTGTTTTCCACTTCATGCTGATAAATGTACCTTAAATTGCCCCCAAACAAATAAAGTTCTCTGAATCTAAATCTGAAAAATGAGTCCTACTTCTGAGTTTTAAAATGTGGATCAGTGTGTGTTCCTGTTACCTACCGTTCTGTGAATTTATTTTAGAGGATGACACAAAATTACATAACTAATTGAGTACCTGTAATTGGGATACATCAATGCATCTTATTGCCGCCTCCCACTAAAATACCATAAGAATTTTTTAATGAATGAATTTGCCTCTTCTGATCCACGTATACCCTGGGGCATTATCAGCCACCATGGTGAGCATGAGGGGGGCTGATATGCAACTGGGTCCCCCATCTGGAATCAAACTGATGACGTTTCATTTCCAGCATGTATACACCCACTCTGTTTATCCTTCTTGGGGGAGAGGCTCTGCGGCTGGAGAGGAGCAGGTGGTGCAGAAGGAAAGATGTCAGGTAAAAATACAGAGTGAAGTGAAAGGGACATGTGCACGCCATTTCTTTTTTTCCCGCTGATCTCACCTGGCTCATCAACATGGCCAGCAGTTTGTAGCAGAAGCAGAGACAGTGACACGCAACTCCAGGAAGCCATGAAGGCACTAAAGTAAAAACTTTAGTGTCCATGTGCCCAAATTCACAACTGAGTCAGATCTGAACACACAGACTTGATACACATTTTTAGCCCTTAGAAACCATACAGGAAAGAGTCTGTATAACTCTAAAACTGAGAAACAGCACTTAAGTTTTCTTTAGTATCAAAGCAATACAGTGACAAATGTCTGAGCGTCCATGAACACATCTCATACAGGAGCTCCTAATAGTTCACTGATGTTATAGAAAGGGCAGTTGCATCAGAAGCAGATGCCTCAGCATCATGGTGTGTAGTTTATCTTTTCATTTCTTCTCTTTTTTTAGCATTTCACCAAAGTCATGTGTAAAACATTTTTGATAGTGGCTTTTTTCAGATTTATCGCATATTTTTCAAAGCGTATATTTAAGATTTAAAAAATTGTGATGGAAACATTCCTTGTGTAACTAAGCAACTAAAAAAAGAAGATGCTGACAGTAAATGTGACTGAAGGCTGGAACTTGCATCTCTTGGTCTGTGTCCATGGAGGCAAATGTACAAGGAGGTTCTTCAGGGACCTGTTTGTTTATCCATTTGAAGTTACACCAGCAGCTGAATAAGACCTCACTTAATGAGTGTCATAGATTTCTGATGACAATATTTTGAGAGTGACAGTCCCGGTGCGACTTTCTTGAAGACATAAATGAGCAAGAGTTTGGAGAAATTGGTAAGTTTGGAGAGTCTGGTGAATTTGGTGAGTTCGGAGAGTTTTGTCAGGCAGCAAGTGCAGCAAAAAAGCAGACAGTAGTAAGCAATGTGTGAACTGAAGTTGTACACGTTTACATGCATGTTTTTGTCTCCACCAGTTTGCCCTCAGTGAAACACGAGGCCTGAATCTTAAACCCTCCTGCTTTGGGTCAAAGAAAGGTTCAGATCAGCGGGTCTGTAAACAGCCATGGACTCTCCTCCTGGGTGTGAGCAGGCAGGAAGATGCTATCAGCTGGCAGGACAAGAAGACTTGTCAGTTCCACAAGGACTCACAGCCAGGGCCAGTGATTGAGCTCCTGCAGGTCTAGACTTCCAGGCTGCACTTCATCACCGAAGGCAAGTCTGCATAAAGAGAGTGCCTGCACCCCAATCAGCCATGTTTTGTCGCTGCGTGTTCTGTGTCACCTTGTACAAATGTTTTGATTCCGAATTGATTTCTTTCTTGCTGAGGCTGTGCACATTTTGGGGCGTGAGACAGACAGAGAGAGATGGGAACAGACACGAGGATAGAAAGAGGAGTACCTTTTTACGAGCTCACTACATGCTCTAATGAATACAAATGGGCCCTCATCTGCTCCACTTTGCATGGCTGGTGGAGGGCGGTGTGTGACACCAGCAGGCCCGACTCCATGGATACTAAAGGAGCTAATCATTACCCTTTCAGTGGCTATCTATCACCAGGCTAGCCCTACTAATCTGCCTGTGTCTGCACATGATGGATGTTTTGCTACCTCTAATGCCAGCTTGCTCGTGCATGCACAGATAATCAGAAAGGGAAGTGAAAGCATATCTCATAATTACGATTATGATCCATACCAAGGAATTACTACAGAGGGGTTCTGGCGCTCTGCAGCTCGCTCTGTGATGACATTCATAATCATTGATCACTGCAGAGATCCCGGTGGTGATAACAAATGAGTTATGGCAAAGGGTTGAAAGACTGATGGGAGGTGTCCGACTGAGGGTCTTTAGGTGAAACCAGAGGACCACAGGTTTCCCCAAAAATCATTCACCCCACTGTGATGGGGTTGGCTTCGCTCAGACATGTATGTGTTTGATGCCAACATTAGACTAAATGCTGATTTCCAGAAGCTCTTTCACCATCCTCTGAAGACAATAAGCCTTCAGACTGCAAACAAAATGTATTCATCTAGCATAGAGAGAAAACTACAAGGAGGGAGGGTAAACAAGCCAAACAAACCCCTTCCTGAGGCTAATTTCCACCTCAGTGTTAAGTGCTGTTGATTCCAGGAGACTCTCTCTCTCTGACTCCGACTGAGTGTTCGAGGGCTGGGGGAGGGGGGCACTGGTGGGAGTGTAATCCTTGGCCTTTTCATTGGCCTGTAATGATTCCGGAGCTCGGCAGCTAATAGGGCATTATCGGGGGCCCCCCGCCTCGTCGGACAGCTGATTAATGCCAGAGGAGATGACACGGGGCCCGGCGGGGGCCTGATAAAAGGGCGTTGGGATTGGAGGGAGCAGGATGATGAACGAGCTGCAGAGCCCACGCCCGTGTCTCATTAGCGCGCCCCTGCTCTTTGGCGTTGAGCTAATGTAGCGCATCGGCGCTGCAGCCGGCATGGCCAGCTCAGGGAAAGAACACTGTGGGCTCTGAAGAGCAAGGCGAGCCCGAGGACAAAGCAGGGGGGACGTGGACAAGAGAGAGAGCGGGAGGATGACCGGTCTGATAACAGGGGCTAATTGACAACAGTTTTCATACTCTCATACCACCCCCATCACCACCTCAGTCACAGATACACACTATGCACACTTCCATGATAACTAACAGTGTCACAGTGTCTTATATAAGAAAGATAGAGTGGGGTCCATTTTTATTTGTCCCAATTTTTTGCTGCTTGTTCCAATATAAACACACACACATATACAGGTATACCTGTACGTGTGTGTGTGTGTGTGTGTGTGTGTGTGTATGATTTTCAGAAATCCAAAGGGGAACAGTGCTGTGGAGGTAAAACACACTGATTTACTTATATTCATACTAGACACACATGACCAGTGCACATTTTGTGATGTTTATCACATGATTTTTTAAAAATATTAAATTCAAAGCTAAATGAATGAAGAGCATTTTTGGTCCTAAGTCAATACATCTAAAGTTCATGTACTTAAGTTTTATCAGCGTTTAAAACAGGCGAGTGGCCTACATCTACATCTACATCTGTATCTACATTATGAAAATTTGTGAGCATGCTGGTGTTTGTAAGCTTGGATGCATGTCATGCGTGTGTCTGCAGTACATACTAAACATTTATAAGGATGTATGCTGTCTCATTTACTGCCACCAGCTGTATGCCCACTCCCCCCCCCCCCCCCCCCCCCCCCCCCCCCCCCACCGCCCCCCCCCGACTCCACATTTCACCCGCCCATAAAAAGCCAATTACATCCAGGGCTATGAAGCTCATTGATACCTAATTAGATTATTGTTAAGGGTGCTGTTGCCCTCGTGGTTGAGGGGGCAATGTCACATCATCTGAGTGACACCAGAAGTGATAGGGGGGCGTTGTCCCGGGCTGAACCCCTGACCCCGGCCCGCATTGGAGGGGTCACAGAGCCAAGCAGGACAGATTGAAAACACGCTGCGCCGGGGGGAGATAGGGCACCTAAAGACCTAAAGAATACTTTCACATTCAAATGAGGAGGAACACCCCCGTCTGCTGCTGGTCCTTGTGCATCACACACCCCTACCCCCACCCCGACCTCACTAACACAAACACCAACATACGTGTGCACATGAAATCATGCTGCTGTGTGAGATCAATATAGAGGCAGAAAAAGGGCAACAACAAATGCTCATGATGTGAGATATAAGAGTGAACACATGAGAAAAAATCAAACATTTTCATATACAACTCACATGTTGTTCTAAACATTTAGAAACAAAGTACATTTTCTTTGCTTCTGTATTATTGTACTATTTCATGCTACCTTCCACTTCTACTCCACTATATTTTAGAGGGAAATATGATACTTTTTATTCTCAACACATTTTGTAATAGCTATAAATGTCAAATGTCTTAGTGCTTTAATAATCAGGAAGACACTACCGGCACAGAATGTTGCACTTCAGTAGTAAAGTGCTGTGGTTGAAATTGGTTGAAAACTGTATTTGACCTTTAGTATATTTGTTCAAGCTGCAACAGTAGATCAACACAACATGCTGTTGTGATATAGGACAATGCAACAATGCAAATATAAATAAATGTCAGGGACTGAACAAGTCAGGTCAACTGTCAACTGTACCTGACTCACCCTAATGTCCACAGTCTGGACACTGTCACACTTGTGGTGCTCACACAAATTAAAAGACAAAGAGTCTGATAAGAAAATGAGAGAAAGTGAAGTGATACAAGGGGTTTGAAATTTCCAGCAGCAGATTGTTTGGAGTACACCAAGAGATACCATGCCTGAACAAATTCGAGGAAACTCAACACAGTTCTGCAGAACTGATAAGGGATCTTGGCAAATTACCAAGCAGTACAGAGTATCTGTAATATATTTAATGTAAAGAGAATTGAGTGCCACCTCACAGCCCTTACTGTCCAGCTTATCAATTCGTCAATTCCTTTAAGCTTGTGAGGACTGCATGGGTCCTCAGTGGTCATCACTGTGCCTACTTCCTATAAATGTATTCAGTTCATCAGTGTGTAGAGTGAGCGGGATGCTGTGGGATTATTTCTTGGCCAGGAGATTTGCAGAATAGCGACTGTGGTGTTATGATGTAACGTTTGACTGAAATGACAGTTAGTACAGTGATATTAACAGCAGCAGTTAAACCTTGTAAAAAAGACATCATGATCAAGTAACTGTGTACAGGATAATAATGAGCCAAAGACTGAACACACACGCCCCACAAGGGACGTCATGATCTAAAAATATGAATTATATTTGGATTAGTCAGTGGATGAAGGAGATATTTGAAAAACAAGGTATTAGAAAAGGAGGACATGCTGCTACCAGTCTGGGTGAGGTGTGTTTGAAGGGTAAATGTGTACAGTGTAGTGTCTTTTGAGAACCCCCCCCAACAGCAGCTCAGCAGCTCAGCAGCTAGTCACTGTGGGTGGTAGAGCGGCACAGTTGTTTGTGGATATATGACCCCAGTGGAGGTGGGGGGGGGGGGGGGGGGGGGGGGGGGGTCAAAGGTTTATTAAAGAACCAGTGCGTACTTGTTCAAAATAGAGCCCTGACCCATTACCCTCACTCCCCACCCCCCACCTGTTCTGTACACACACATACACACACACACCACACACAACCTACATATACATATACACAGTAGGACCACCAACACACATTCACTACATTCACATGCACTCAATGCACCTTTTCAGGAAATGGTAGTAGTTGAGTGATGGTACAGAGATATATACATATACATATATATGTATATGTATATGTATATGTATATATGCATATGACAACAAAACATTTCACCACAGGATTCATGAGGTTTGCCTGTGTGATGTATACTGTACTGTAATGCAACCGTTTAATTTATGTAAAATGAATATCAGACTGCAGAGTGAGCTTGGTGCTGTTACAGTCTTACACCAGTTGAAATTTAGATTATGTTAAACTAGAACTGAGAACTTTATTGCCATTTCATAATTACCTTACCAGTACAATAAAATATGCTGTGCATCAAGACTGCGATCTGAGGCAAAGGTGCGTAAAGATGTATCAAAACATGAGCACGTGTACAGAATAAATAACAAACCGATGGGGGTAGTCAAGATCTGAATAGGAGTGACTGGGTGCTGTGACATGTAAACCCTGGTACATACTGTTGTGACCAGATCACTGACATCAAATTGTATTAGCCAGGTCAAGCTCTAGTTCTGCCTTGGATCATTGAATCTGACCCCCCCACCCCACCCCTACCCCCTCCAACACACAGCCCAGCCTTCTTTTCCCATCCTAAAAGGGGTAACAAGAGTTTCTTAAAGTCATATTAAAAGAGGCTCAGGCTCTCCTGTGAAGTATTGATGTCTAGACAGCTCCTCTCCCATGAAAGGCTCAGAGGCCTCGTCCCTCACACTCATCCTCTCCTCCCTTTGTCTTGTCCCCGAGTCCCGCCACCTTCCCTGCTGGCACAGGACAATTACCAGCCAGCGCTACTTCCTAAACGTGTCGTCAGAGGCCAAGCGATTCCCCGTCGCCATCAGCCATGATCGACCATGCAGAGCCACAATACAAGAGAACGGCTGGCTGCTCTCCAAGGCCTGGCGGATGCAGGTGTCAATCATGGCAGGAGAGGGGGACAGTGGGAAAAAAAAATGACCCTGATGATGACAGTAGGCTGAATTTTTATCTATCACTATTACGGACAGCAGTCATGATATTACCACATTATGCGCTCAGGAAATCTGAGGTCCCAGTGCTGCACTGAGAGGTGAAATAATACATTTTGATCTGGAGTTGAAATCTTTCTTCATGTAAGAGCAACACAGGTTTGCAGCGTACACTGTCTGCCATCATTTTTCCTTCCCAAATTGGATCCTGCACTCTATCTCTTCGTGCCTCCTCCCTGGGCTTATCACTAGCTAATGACTACATCGCCACACCAGTGAGGGGGAGGTTCAACAGTGTGTCTAGGTCTTTTCATGCCAGAGGGGCCTCTGCCACAAAAGACTGTCCACAAAAGACCCCTCTTATTCTCTCATTATTGACACCCTTAATTGTTTGCGCTGTCTGATAATGGCCCTCAAAGCTTCACCATATCAGCAATAACCTTCTGTCTCAGTTGTGGGGTGGGGTTTGGGGGGTACTGTAGCCTCGCTCTGATTCTGAGCCATACCCTGAAGCTTGGGGAACTGAAATAAATGTTGAACTATCAACAAGGGTTTTGAGGGGGTTTCTCTCTGCCACTTTCACAAGGATGAAGCACTCTGTATGCATAACCGCTGCCCAAATTTTGCACAAGTGTGTGTGAATTCTCAAACCCTCCAGAGGTCATCAGGGAATCCCATTTCCATTTTGTTTATTAGCAGCTTTGTGTGTGTTTGATAGCGCTGCCATTTGAATTCACAACCACGGGCACTGTGTGATATTGTTGTCTTATTAATTACATGCAGGGGTGTAAGTACAAATCTCTTGATACGTCAGCCACAGTCTTCAAACGCTCTGCTTTATTATGAGAGGAAACGTTAGCCTTAATTAAACGACACACTTTTATTAGTGCAGCATGTAATGGCGGCTTCCATTCTTGTCAGCGCTGAATGCCTGATGCTGGTGGTTATGCCAGTCAATGGCCTTTAAGAAATAAAAACTGTCTAATCCCATTTCAACTTGTGTAATTAGAGGGAATGCTCTTGTCATTAGTCAAGCACAAATTGCCCACTTACCCCTGGCTTATGAATATTTGAGAGACACTCTTATAAATTGTTAGGGTATTGAAAGGAATTTTGCCTGAAAGCAAATTAATAAGTTATTTATGAGGAGTGTTAATCAGTTATCTTTTGCATTCTTAGCAGTGGCACAGGGTTTATTTGAGTAGGTCTTGAGACAAGACGAGCATCTGACAATAACAGGCATGTGCAGTCAGCTTCAGCTCAGCTGAAAATTTTCGCCACTGGAAAATTAAAAGTACTGTATCTGGTCACACAAAACCTACACACACACACAACACAGTACTCATGTTGACAGGCACACTCACACTTGTTACACTTGAGCACACAAACCCATCACTCTTGAAGAGTGTATCTGAACAGCTGATTGGGTCTTTAAACCTTTGGTTTTTGTGCAGTTGCTAACATATCAAACAGTGTAAACCTTAGCTGCTTTGCTATGTGAACCAAAACTCAGCCAACGCTTCTCACTGTGTAAATACAAGTTGAGATAAATGAGAAGGTTTATCCAGTTAAAGTAACCATTACATCTGGACCAAATCTACCTTATAGATTTGTACAATTTGAGGAACTTTCTCAGTGTAAACTAGCATTAGAGTGGTTTCCTTTGATTAATTGTCCTTCCATTTCATTGGATTTTGTCAGTTATTTGTCCTTCCTGAACTGTAGTAATTATCAATGTATCTGTCCAGTCAACATCATTGTCAGTTCACATGAAAGCAGTTAGCAGTAGCACTTGCTAGGAGCAGTTAGCTGAACGCTGAATGTCTCATCAGTTAGAGAAAAACAAGAACTGACGGGTTTCTCTAAGTTAATGTAGAACAAATGAAATAGCTGTGTCAGTCTCATTCATATATACATACATATATACAGAGAACACACGTGAACAGGGCCCAGTTCAGAGCTTGATCCAAGTAAAAGTAGTGATATTAGACAGGAAAACTGATTTATTACAAATAAATGTTCTGCATTCAGAATATTAACTAAGTACAAGTATTTACATACTCGCCTATCAGCAAAATCTTCAAGTCACATTGAAACGGAAGTCATCTTTCATTTCAGTAATGTGACAAATTGCTGAGTAAAAAAGATGTGGATGGGGTTTAGTTACAAGTGGGTTGTAAATCAAATCCTTAACATGTGATTGGATGGTTAAAAGTGGGTATGGATTAGAGATTTAGAGCAATACAGACATGGAAGCATGTGGATGAGCTGTGTATGGAGCAGTAGAGGAGGATGTTGTTAAATCAGGAGGAGGAGGATTGATAACAATAATTGATAAACAGACTTCAGCCGTGTGTGCGTGTGTGTGTGCGTGTGTGTTTGTGCGTATACATACATATATGGCGAACACAGTGGCATGGTGATACACCTGCAGCAGGTGTGAGCAAGACTGGGAGTCAGTATTCCACATTGTGTTGTTCTATGAACATGCGGACCATTGCACATGTACCATATATGTATATGACTATAGTTATTAATCAGATAATCAGTCCAGCAGTACAGTCACTTTGGTCAGCCAACTCTTGTCTAGACAGAGGAAGAACTCATGTTGCCCCTAGATTATCTCCACTGATTGGGAGTGCTGAAAACCCTCTCTGCAGCACAGCCTCTGCAAATAGACCTGTTCAGTTTTTCCCACTGTCACCTCAGCAACCTCTCTCCCTGCTCAGTGCCTATCACCACCCCTGCCACCGCCGAGTGACCAACAATATTTAGAGTGACAACAGCCACACTGGAACAGTTATGTTATCACCGTGGCCCCAATGCAGCTGCATCACAGTTCGGATACTAAAAATGTCTGCTGTCATAAATAGTATCAGCCGCATGTAGATAATAATGTAAAACTGCTAAAATAAAAAAAAAAAAGATGTAAAAAACTGGTGGTGCATGTAGGTGCAGGTGGTGGTGGCTTGCATACTTTTTAAAATGCTGATGTACTTGTACTTCTTTTGACTTGTATTGACTTCAGTCTTTCTTCACTATATTTCAGAGGCAATGAGAAGAGAAACTAAAAACTAATACAATGCTGCACTGAACAATACTTTCTGTATGCTGTGCGCACCAAGAGTTTACGGATGCAATAGATAATGGGACAGAAAAAAATCCTGGCTCTATAACATTTGGGCCCAGAGATGAAACTCACAAAACGTGAACTCTTGTGTACCCTCTTATTTACCTATTATTTACTGGCAAATACTTGTGTCAGATCCTGACCCTGCAACATCTCAATTAGTCCAGAGTTGATGCTACATCATTCGCTGCTGCAGCCCCACAGTGGGATTTAGGTGGCTGAATTCTTAAGGTGTGTGCTTGCTTTAATATCTTACTTACAGCAGCTGTTTATTATGGCAGTAATGGAATATATGGTGCAGGTATCCTGTAGTAAACATCTCTCACTGGGTTGAACAAGAGTCCTCAACCTGCAGCCCACCCACATTTACAGAATTTGATAGCTCTGACCAAGTCCCTGACCTTCTCCGCATTCTTCACTCTCTCTATTGCAACTCCCCTTGAACACACACATTCACACTCACAGTGGGTTCATTGCCCCTGCTTTTTGATGTGTTTAGTGAGCAAATGCATGTGACAGACTACTATATGTGAACAAGACAGAAACACAGTGTCATATTAATCATGTGGTCATGCAGTTGTATTTATTGGCATGTTTCAGTCACTAACAGCTCTCAAACCACATGCAGCACACACACACACACACACACACACACACACACCCTGTCACCTCTGTCTTCACAAGTGTCAGCAGCAGTTGGCCAACCAGTGCTGTCTGAGTAAAGCCAGTAAACCTATAACCGTCCTTATACACATCAACTAGAAACTTTCCCCATGCATCTGACGGCACTTCAAACTGAGCCACGGCGGAGCGGCTGGATCCTCTTACACGTCCTCTTGGTCTGTAACACATTCAGGGTGTTGACGATGATGAAACCAGCTTCTTTTCCCCTGACTCGCACCCCTGCTGCCAGTTACCCCGCACAGCCAAGAACAACCCCCACTTCCACCCCCTCAACACTTCCAAAACTGAAAAAGCTGTTCAAACTGCTCCTTTTCTCACTGTGACACTGGTCTTATACCAATTTATCATAAGTTGTGTTTTGAGGATATGTTCCTGAAACAAAATTTGGCACTGCTCAGAGGCAATGCAATACTGGATAACAGGACATCTATTTAGCTAAGCTCTGCAAGGACGTGCTGTTCAACAAACAGGTGATATTTGGATTCTGAATATTCTGCATGTGTTTTGCTGCATTATCATGAAAAACTCTCAAGGGTTCTTAAAAGGTCGGGTTATGGAGAGCTCCAGGATATGGGTCATTAAGTTCCTGCATTGAGAAAGGCCAAAATGTTACATTGGATGAAGTTGTCTCACTGCTGCAACAGAACGTGGATGTTCCAGTTTCACTTAGTTTTATCTTTTTTTTTCCATCAGTTTTAATATGGATCTAATTATTTTTGGTTGTCTGCACTTTTGATGACATAGAACTTGAAGATTATTATGCCACTACTGTCAGCGTCCCATTCACATTTTACTGATATCACCTGCAGATGTTCAGTGTTTTTCTGTGTACATGTCGTTTTATAACAGTAATTTCCAAACTATTAATTTCTAGAAATGACGTGTACACAGATGAATGCAGAGCTTTTGTGAACATTAATTCACTGAAAACTTTCCTCCTCAGATTTCTGATATGAGTCACTTTTGTGTATTTTCTTCATCATCTTCTACAATTACACTGCTACAAAATGATTCATTACTTTATATTTGAAACCATTAGCCAGCACCCTTGCAAACAGTCGACACAAAATCTTGATGGGAGTTTCCTTATTAAAAGAATCCAGTTTAATAATGTTTGTTCAGGCTTGTAATGTCCAGGCTTGTGCTTGAAATCCCCCTCACTTCTCAGATTGTCACATTTGAATGTGGCCACAAGAAAAGAGAAGACGCTGTGCAGTTCAGGAAATTGGTGTTGTTGACAGGTGCGCAGAAGAACGAAGGCAGGCCACAACGAAAAGATGAAAATAATTTTGAGTGTAGATAAATGGAAGTGATGCAGGTGGATCCAACTCATTTGTTCATATCAACTGCCTAAAATCTTTCACTTTAAATCCAAAGCAAACACAGTCATTGAACTAAAACAAAACTCCTCTGTGTAGAAATGCAATGTCACAATAAATAAAAGAAATGCTTGGGGTTACCAAAGAGTAGAGAAGACAGGAAAGGGGGAGAGTGGAGAAGAGGGACAGGAGAAACAAAGGAGAAACAACAAGACAACAGAACTTTATTTTTCTTTTTTTTGGGGGGGGGGGGGGGGTTCAGAGAGAAGGGTCTCTAATTTAAGACAGGCCAGAGGCCAGGTGTCCAGCTGGTGTGGAGATGGTGTGGTCTCGCAGCAAAGAGTAAACACACATTCCTCCCATTGGAATGCATGTGTCCATATATACTGTGTGTTCGTGTGTGTGTGTGTGAGTGTGTGTGTGTTTTATACATTCCCTATGTGTGTTTTTAAGGTTTCTGCGCGATAAACCGTGCTGAAGCGCAAAACCATGCATATAAGATGATGAAAATAAACAGGCGTGATACAAAATGCATAGAAACATATAAATTGAAATACACTGTTCATCCCTTAATATGTCAGAATAACTAAAAGACACAAAACAAGCACAAACATGACAGTGTGTGATCATTTTATACTGAAGCAAACACTTCTGTTGTTCTGTATCTCCTTGTGGTTGGTTTTGGTCTATTTGTAGTTGCTTAGTTGACATTTCAACAAGACAGAAACAGTTCATTCAAACACAGGCTGTGGACCAGGGGCCCCCCCGACCTCTCAGGCCCCTGGATCTGTACAGTAGATCGGTTACAGTAAAGCATCCATCATTATAGGCTACACACACAGAAGAGACTGCACAAACTTAGGGGCATATAGCAGGAGCAGGATGATAAGCTGCTATCTCTGGCCTTCCTCTCTGTAATACACACACACACACGTTCACACAGTCTGGACATTCCACACATAGCCTCCCACCAACCTGAAAAGTGGCTGGAGAGTTGCTGACCATTCCTCCTGGTACTGATTAGGACGCTGTGCAAACCTCCCACAAGCAGGACAGGTGGCAGGGGAAGGAGCTGAGGGGAGTTCAGACCGTTTAAAACAGACTATGTGACCCCTCTCACCCCTCTGCTTCAGACCCTTGACCCTCTCCAACCTCTGAGGCACCTGCACATGTTGCTCCACGACATGTGGACAACCTGTTGCCATGCACCACTGAGTCAGATTCCCAGGGTGAAGTTAAAGTTGAAATTAAAGTTTGGCTTACACAAACATAGACAGTGATGCAGGTGTGCAGGCAACAATAATCACATTGGTTGTGTTATTGGTTGTGCTTGTGCAGAGGGTAGGTTCGTTTCCACAGCCTGCAAAAAAAACAAAAAAAACAGGGGAAACACACTGGTCTCCTGTATTTTGTCAACCCATCCATCCATCCATCCATCCCATCCTTCACACAACATGGGCTTCATCACTCTACATATCTGACTTCACTCACTGCTATGGGGTTGTTTTTACAGGACAGTCTCCAAAAAAACATACCTTCACATACCTGTTTCTGGGTTAACTGAAAATAGTTAACTCAAACATACATTTCATTTAGGTAATAAGAGTCAAAAGAAATTTTAACCTGTAAATAAGGATGAACGTAGCCTGAAGGCTCCACAGTGATTTGGTGAGAGGAAGTTTAGTCTGTCCCAATTGTGGTTCCATGTCTGTGGAGGAGGAGATTTGCAGTCCGTATGTACCTTACCTCCAAGATCAGAGATACAAACAAATAAACAGGTTTTGTATTTTATTTACTCATGTGTTTGCCGCTCCTGCTCTGTTATCTAAAGATATATATATATATAGATAACAAATATATATATAATTTTTTTTTTCATTTTCGTCATTATTTCAAAGAGTTTGATGTGCTTCAATGAAACACGAGGTTCAAATCAGGGGCTCTTCATCACGATGATTCTTCAGTTTAGTGGGCAGCCCTAAGGAGCCTAAGTTGTCGTATTTAGCTAACCTATCAATCCCTCCAGGTTCACAGTGGCCAAAGGAGCTTAAAAGTATCTAGGTAAGCTTAGTGACTATCCAACCTCAGAAATACTGTGCTCTCAAATATGAATTTTTGGGTATCTACTCTGAATATTAATGTGAGAAACAAGTAAAAATGAAACACAATACATTAAACAATTCATTAAATTAACTAAATTAAATTAAATTAACAACATAATGTTACAATAAATAATCTGCTTGTTTAAAAAAATACAAAATCTGGTAAATCTGAGATAAAAATGGGTAAAAATTTAAATTAATAACCTTTATATTTGGAGATCTTTCTTGGGCGGTAAGTTCAGTCTGTTAGCTAACGTGAACTTTAAAAAGCCTTGATCAGCTCAACCAGCCAAGTCCTTTTCTGTCACCACAGCAGTAACTCTCTTCGTGAGGAGAGTTTCTGAAAGTAAAATGTAAATTTGAACCTGTGTGTGTTTTCCAGGGTGCTGTCCTTCCTGTATTTTCCCAGCAGTCTGGACACCAGAGCTCTCTGGGAAGCAGGAGATGGGCAAAGGGCAGGTCACAGAGCCACAACACTTACTCCCTTTAAAGTGTCCACCTGCACCTTACTCCTCTGCTGTTTACAGCCTGTCACTGCTCTGTTGGTACAGCAACGCTGACAGTTTTTATACCGCAGAGGGGAGACTGGGAGCAGGTTTGTTTTCAGGAGTAAGGGGATCTGCAAAGGTAGCTGGAGCAAGGATCCTTCAAACTCACATCACATATACATTGTCTATATTGTAGCAAAGAGTTGCCTGCATCCAACAGGCACAGAGCAACTTTAACATTCAACTGGAATCACATTTGTGTCCACTTGATGAATCTAAGTCCAGTATTCCCTCCCTTTTAGCTCTGTTTTTGGTCTCTACCAGCTGATACGAGGGGAATATTTGGCTTTTTAGCTGCTAAATGCTAAATCCACTTTGTTCACCAGCTGCTCTCTGACTGTCTGGTGTTTGCTGCTGCCTGCTGGAAACAAGGTTGATGAAAGTGGTGAGACTGAACCAAAACATCAAAACCAAAACAATGTGCTGAAAGATGCTAACAGGCTCTGTGGAGTTGAGGGGAACTGCAGGGTTGGAGATCATTCTCTGCAGGTTCAAGTTACTATAAGCAATACTTTACTTATTACAGTGATTTGATGCACTGTAAATATGAATGTATTGATTAGTGCAGCTTTAATTTGGTATTTGTTATTTGATAATGTGCATGTTAATGGATTGAATTTCTCAATGAATAGAGGTGTTTGTCTATCTAAATAAACAATATGTAGATGTGTTGCAGTGGTACAAGTGTGTACATACAGAAAAGGTTCTGTTAAGAAAAATTCAAGGTCACAGTAGCTTTTGTCTGAGAAGCCAGACTGAGAAACAGCATAAACCCAGATGCAGACTCATTCAGATCTGATGAGACACCAAACTGAAGACACTGCAGCATGACAAATCTAAAAATTACCCTGCGGGCCCTTCCCTTTGTTTTGACTCCAATTTACAGTCATGTGTTTTTTGAATATCAACTTCCACATCTACAATGAATAAATTCATTTCACATTCAACAGAGAGGGTGGCGATTCCATGCAGAGAAATGGGGCCTTGGATTTCGGGAGGCCATCAGACCCCCCGCTGTGTTTCTCATCCAAACTCATTTGGATGTGTGACTGGGAACGAATCAAGGAGAATTACTTCTACTCAGCCGAAAAGCTATCTCACATGCACACAGACACACACACACACAAATGCACACAAACAGTACACACACCCAAACATGTCCACAAACATAAGCACACTGCGTGCTGCAAGACTGAATTTTTAGCATTATCTTTCATGGATTTTTGGGCTATTCTTTCAGGTGAAAAAGCACTGCATTACAACTTTTCCGCTCTCTTTTCATTTCTAAACGGCTCATCTGAAAGCACCTTTTTCACTGTTCCAACTGTTTTTAAGATAATGTAACCCAAACCGTGCCCTGGGGGAGTCATTAGCCTTCATCTTGGCATTGACTATCAAAATAATTAGCTCTTGTGGGATGGTGCGCAATTTAGTATCAGAGGTTCCAAATAATTTCTCATAGCTGGAAGCTTTTATTGGTTCGAACTATTGTTCAAACTGAAAGTGACCACAGATTTGGGGAGGAGGAGCTGTGAAAGGATCAAGGATTTGGTTGTTGCTGAGACTAAAGGTAATGAACTTTAGTGACCTTTGATCTTTGAAGTTTGCCCTGGAGGAATGTCAGACTGTGGAAGCAGACCAGAGGAGATGTAGTTCAGTCATTTTTACATGAGCCCGTTTAACAACAGTGTTATTGTTGTGAGCACAGAATGAGTGTTTAACATAATGTAATTATTTTTCTTTTTTCTTTTTCTTTTATTTTTAATGGTTTTACTCACTTTAATTTACTGGTGATGAGTCTCAAAGCACATTAACATATTACATGTTGCTTGTGTTGGCATGTAAATTTTACAGCAACTGACCATGTATGAATGTTTTATAAGCTATAATTAATGGGTTTTATTAACAGTTAATGAATGATTTACTAATGACCAGTTTTAAGAAACACATTTTGGGTCTGCAGGTTGTGGAAAATCCTCCCCCCAGCACTTCTTCAATAGGGAGACAACTCCAGTGACCACTTATGTTGAGGAAAAGTGGCTCACATTTAAAGGTGACTGGCTAACTTTTTCTTTTTTCGGTGGCTTGTACTGTAACATTTATAAGTGCCAACTTGTTGACCCATGCCCTTTGAGGGAACACACACAGCTAAAGCCTATAGTTATGTAGCCTATGTAATAATTTCTATAAATCAGTGATGATAAATGATCTGAAGTGTATAGATCGTGAACATTGAATCAGTTTTATTAGACTCAGCTAAAGTAGAATTGAAACTTGAATCGATTCATCTGAAATTTGCAAGATTTCCTTGATTAACCTTAATTAATTATCTTTGATGTTCTAAGCATGAGTTTGACTAAAGTGTTTCTAAAATTTGTTTTTTAAATGCACAATACAGAAAGTTTGAGTCAAATAAAGGATCATCATTTGATCCAAAAGTGTGAGCAAGGAAATGTAAAGGTGGGTGCATTACTCAGCAGAGCTGATTTTGGAGCTGCTCTCTTTCATTCAGAGCAGGGGGTTGAGTGGATTTTAGGAGAAAAGGTTAATTGCATTTCACTTTTTTTCCCACAGTTTATCATCTTTTTTGTTTTCTTGTGTCTAAAAAGGTTGTTTGTTTGTTTTAATTCAACCATTTGGATATATAATGTCTGGATGAATGTTAGTTTGTCAGTAGGTTATTTAGATCTGTTGGATGTTTCTGTTCTATGACTTATGAATATAATATGAATATAACTTTAAGAGTTCTGTTTAAGGAATACTGGGGATACACAGACAACCTTGAATGCTGAATTTACAGGAGAAAACTTCCAGACAGTGGGTCCCCTCACTGAACATCTTATCAGAGCAGAGAATCTGCATCAAGCCTTGGAGCTCTGGTGAGAATGTCAGAGTTTCAAAGTATCCAATACTGCTGCAGGGAGGTTAACATTAAAGTCAACTGTAAACCCTGTGCCTAAGTGTACAGAAGCCAAAGGGTAATTTGTGCATATCTACGAGACGCCGGTTGGTTTAACAAAATGTCAACCTGGGAATGAAAGATTCATAAAGCCCTTAATTACAGCTAAATATAAAAGGCTGCTGTATCAGAGAGTGATACCAGTTACTGAGCTACCTGCAGGTAATCTGTATAGATTAGCAGCTAAAATGCTAAGAAGTTTTACATGTATAGTCAATTCAGTGAGGTTTTACTAAAATGATTACATAATCTAGCCAATCAGCTCCCGAGCATCCATAAATCTTTTTCTGTAAATAAAAGTCATTGTACATTAAAAGCAGCTTCTATAGATGTGTGTTAATAAAGATTAAAAAAAAAACATTTACAACAGCTTAGAAAAGTAGTGGAGAGACAATCTATCGTGTTTACTATCCCACTTTCTCACATAAGGGCAGTGGTATACATATAGTGGTTGTGGGCAAATCTGGCTCACTCAGAAAAAAATCTGGCTCCTTGATAAGGGAAAGAAAGGCTATGTATGAATGTGTGTGAACAGGTGAATGTGAGTGTAAAAGCACATTGAGTGGTGAATAACTCTAGAAAAGCACTATATAAATGCAGCCCTTTTATAAATGTAGTCAATTTACATTTTACGCATTTAGTTGTATCAGTCATTAAAGGTGAAGATAAATTGATGTGGAAAAGTACAGAGTTAAACTTGTACTGAGGACATGTAGATTTATTGAACTGATCAATGAAACAGCTGAATGAATCAGTTAATACTGGTCCCTGGTGCAGTGGTACCCTGCTGGGTCACAGCTCACTGCAGAGATTTTAGCTTTGAAAACCAGCAGCCAGCTCACTGCCTTCACACTCACGCAAGGTAAAGTGATCGTCATGAAGCCTCTCCTGTGCATGTGTGTGTGTGTGTCAGGCTCATGCTGGGCTGGAAGCTGTGGGTCAGCTGTAGTTTCCATATATCCTCTCTGGGTTCTCTTGTCTTCAGCAGCCCCTTCAGCTCTTTGATGTCAGCCTGCATTTCATATGAAGTGCATCGTGTTCAGTAAAATGGAATCTAGCAGAGACCACTGTGCACAGACCACCTGCACTCTCTCGTCTATGGTCCATCATTTAAGAGCTCCAGGTTAGCTGCCTCTCAAACACCACACAAGACGACCGAAAATAGATCTGAAGCATTTGGTGTTGCACAAAAATGTGAGGGATCATTCTGGTTCACTTTTCCAGAATCTGTCTGGATGGCCAAAAGAACACATTTGAGACCTTTTTTTTTTTTTTTTTTTTTAATAAGGGAAAATGCTGGGTTATTAACCTTAAATGACCAGTGTGTGGGATTTAGTGGCATCTAGGAACATCTGGGTTAGATAATCTGGTTCAAGTGTTGGCTTGTTAACAGCTTATCTGCTCATCAGTGCTATCTGCTCTTGCCCTGTCAAACATTGCTGCAGGGATGTCACAGTGTGCCCAGATCTCAGATATCAGCTTGTTCAGTTCAGTGTTATTATAACTGATAGATACAATTCGTAACAAGGTGGTATTTTACCTCAAAGCTGCACAAATCAGTATTTTTATGTCAACAATAGACCAGTGCGTGCCATGAAAAATTATCTCCAACTTCTTCTCAGTTCTGAGGAGCAGGTTAGTGTCTTAGTTTATCACTCCAAAAAAGTGCTGCTTCATGTCTGCAGGAAGTGAAAATCAGCTGCTGTTTGCTAATGTTTTCCAGAACAAATGTATAAGGTGTTCACATGTTCATGCTGAGCTTACAGCTCGCTGGTTGCCCCCAAGTGGCCAAAAGAAAATCAATTAATGCTGCTTTCAGAGTGAAATATAAATAGAATTTGTTGAGTGAGAGTAAGTTAAACATGTGATAATAAAACACAGACACATCCAAAGCTAGAAGATCAGAAAGGAAAATCTAAAAATAAGAATAAATAAATAAAAAGCTCCATTAACAGGATATGACCCAGCACTCAGTGACACATCTCTGTGTCCCCCATGGTAGTAACATATTCTCCTGATGTTGCCCCATTCCTTTCCCAATGAATGACAAGGTGCAGTCAGCCATAGCAACTATGCAGGAGGGGCCTCTGGGATGAGAGGGTGTGAGTGAGCCAGGAATCGCACAGATTGTGTTTAAACCAGAGGACCCCGGTTTGGATTCTGCTCCTCGGTGGAGCTTTGCCGGCGGCGATGATCCTAACAGATGACTTAGCGTTTTGTGAATTCTTCAGGTTCCCTCCTGCTCCAGATGTCACAGCCGCAGCCACAAGCTCGGGCAGGACACGCCCTTCCAGAGGCCTGTGGACACAGCCGTGCTGTCACGTTCTCATTTTGGTGTCACACCACACGTCAGTCACTCAGCACCAAGGGAAGAGGCCAGCACTTACCTGCCATTCACACATCTGCCGTACAAAGAACAGAGGAGGCAAAGCTCCAGGCATTCAGCACATTCAGTTACAGTCACAGTGTTGTCGGCCTCGAGCCTCAATCAAGAGATGAGGATCGAGCTGCAGAGCTGGACGCTGTATTGCAGCAGTGCAGATGTAGGAGTATGGTGTGGACTTCTAAGGTGCTTGAACAGTGTCTGAAACTATAAACTATATATAACTACATCCCCACTGAACAATTATCACATCTCACCTCTCTCTGTAACACCAGCCTTTTCACAGTGTTCAAAACAGGTAGAAACACTTTGGCCTGTTGACATGTTTAGATGACACTATGTTACAAACTAGATGGTTTCTGGCATACCCACGGGTCCTGGATCAGAGGTCTCTGACCAGCGTCTCAGCCTAACACAGCGTCTGTTGCCTGTATCAGCTCATCACCAGGCTCACCTCATCACCAGGCTCATTAGCATTAAGGCATTAAGGCTTTTCTTCTGTACCCACCTTGAGATTTACCAAAACAAGACCGCAATCATGAGAACAACACTGTTGCATGGACGTCAATAAAAAACACAGATGTAAGTTTCTACGAGAAACAACATCCACTGACCCTCGACTTCTTCTCCACTCCCCAGCTCATTAAGGCTGCGGCTGAGTGCGGCGGGCTAATTGAGTGAATTGTCTAACAGTGGACAGTGTGTGTATGTGTTTGAGATGTTATATGTGTGTGTGTGGGTGTGTGTGTGTGTGTATTTGTATGTGTGTATCTGTGTGTGTGTATTTGTATGCGTGGGTCTGTGTGTGTGTGTGTGTGTGTGCGCTCGGCTATGCTGCCTCCAATACGTTCCCCTGCATTGTTGTTAGAGCCCAGCTCCTGACAAAACCAGCCAGGGCCCTCAGTGCCTAGATAACGAGCTGTATGCCTGACAGGTGTGTCGAGATTAGGGGCGGGCTCTTCCCTAACACCCCCCCACCCACACACACACACACTCACACTCACACACACACTCACACACCCATCATCCACCACCCCACCATCATCCCTTACAGTAAACATCCCCATCAGCCTGCCTGCCCACTCTGGGGAGCAAAGGGAGAGAGCATGTTTGACATAATTAATTGGCTCTTTCTATAAAGTGAGTCAAAAAAGATGAAAAGGGTTACCGGGCTGAAATAATTAATTTGGAACTAAATTCGCTGACAGTTGAGTTCTCGCAACAATCCACCACCTTTTTTTTTTTCTCTCTCATCAGTGCCTCTTGAATGACGAAGGACCTGAGATACTGGCTGGCCTGAAATGAGAGCATTTTAATGAAATATGGCTAAAAAGGAATTTAATTAATTTGAACCTGCAGAGAAGGTCTTGCTCTTATACATTTTTTTTTTTTTTGCAGATTATTGCTTTTCATTATGAGGCTAATGTAGCAAGCATTTTATTCCAATTAATTTGAAATGAAAGAGGAAATTATGTGGATTAATAATGGCGGGGGTGGTTACACACATCTCTTCAATTACCATTCGTATAGTTCCCTATCCATATCTTACCATCACAGTAATTAACGGGTTTCAGGAGGACTATTATGCCAGTCATTGAAAAGAGTTTGCTATCACTGCCCAGACAGAGAAGCAGAGCTAGGATCACACGCAGGCTGAATGAAAGGCCTTGACTGGGATCAGTTAGGTTGCTGATTCTAATCACAGAGGTTCATTTAGGCAACCTCTCGCACTAAGAGGACAGGCAACGCTTCAAATTGAATTGATTAAAGTTAATTTGCCCAAATATTCGCATTGCCCATTGTTGAAATTACCTTTTGTTCCTTCTGGTTGCTGTATGTTGAACTGTGTTACAGGCGTTTAACAACTGTTGAGAATATATTGTATGTTTCTGAGAGGTAGCGGCTGGGTGTGTGCCATGCGATGTGTCGAATCTGTGTGAATGTGTGTGTATGTGAGAGAGAGCGAGAGAAAGGAGGTGCTGAGTTTGTGGCTGCTGTTATCACCATTAGTGCTAATTATGTTCTTTGTTGAATGGACAAAGGAGGAGTAATTGAATCCATCACCACTCTTTCCTCTCACTTGGAGACTCTACTTGACCTGCATGGTATTAAAGTCTGAGTCTATCCTCCCAGTTACTGTTCTCAGATATGTGCATTTTCAAAACTTAGGAAACACAATTAGCTGTGAAACTTTGCTAAGGATTCTAGTAAAGTTGAAAAGTTCCATCCTGAAATGATTTGGGTGAGTGTGTCATATAACAGGAACTGCTCAGAGTGAGCAGTGACCTCCTTCATTTCTACAAATGTTTCCCTTTCACTAGGTCAGATGTTTCACTGTAGGCCTCAACACTCAGCAGTTTGCCTGATAAGATGGATTAGTTTAGAGGATGGAGCTCTGAACTGGCTCAACTCCTCCTCGTCTTCAGCAGATTTTATGGCTGGATGATCTGATTCTTAATTTTTCATCCTACTTTTTCATTGCCTGTAAAAGCTAATTAGTAAATTGCCATACAGATAAGTCGTACGGATAAAGTGCTAAAATGCTCAATGTTGCATTTTTTTTTCCCTTGGAGCTTTAAAATCTTTGCTTAATGTTACACATTTCTCTGAGCTCTGAGCTCTCTGAGCAAATTGAAGATTTAAAAAGTTGTTCAGTGTCACAGTGTTTTTTTTCCTGTATTTTAAAATTGTTGCATTGTCACATTTTTGAGTTTCACAATACTTCCTTCCTGAGTTCTGTAATAATTTTGTAATAGTTTTATTTTAATTTTCTTTTAAGTTTTCCCAAGCTTTAAAAGTTTGTCAGCGTTTTGCCTAATATTCCTTCCGTTTCCCTGAGCTTGAAAATTGTTCCATAATATGACTCAAAATAAAAAATTTTAAAAAAGCACAGAATTTCACTAAATTCTGTGTATCTGAATGAAACCAAATCACAAACCCAGACCATTCAGACAACCCCAGGTCATCACAGCAATATGCAGAGGCTTCCGAAAAACTTGTTAATGTGCCAGCTTTGTAAGTCACTTTGTAACTGTGATCTGAAACTGTGCCAAATAAACATACTTTAACATTAGTATTATTAGTAGTAGTGATAATAGTAAAATATCTCCAGTCAGTAGTAATTTAACAACCAAATACACAAAATATTTCTGAAATCAAACTAGAAGAAAAGTCTAAACTGCTGCATGATAAAATGCTTCAGCATCTCACCATAAGCAGCCTGATAAACAATTTATCATCTGAATGAGCAACAACATTGCGCTCCCCTCCCTGGAGAGCAGGTCCAGCCATCTTTTGTGGTAATCTCACCCCAAACTGCTGCCCCTCCTCAATGAGGGGGAGCCTCACTGCTCTCACGGGGCCCCTAGAAGGATCTGGGGCCAGTGAAGCAGCACTCCACAGGGAACCCACCCTAACATCCTGCACCTCTCCCTCTGGAGTGCACATATAATTGTCACTGGATGCTCGTTAAAGGATCCAATTAATCAGAATGGAGTGGCCATTACAGGTCAGCAGATAGGGCACCCTAAAACAGTTGGCCTTTGGTTCATCTCATATGTGGCTCTAAATGAAGACCCACTGTACCATGACTCCATAATGTCCCGTTGATGTGCTATTAACATTTATTACTTTCAAGAAGATATAGGGGAATCGCAGCAGGCGCGTATTAGTGTGGGTGCAGGACCTGTACTCCTGGATTTGGATGAAGAATGCCGAATGGCTCCGTTTACAATATCTTTTATTCTGAAATTCCAATTTACTACACGTGTCTTGTTGATGACAAATGTAGGGTTAGTCACATTTTAGTGCCTTCATTACTGCCTTGGTCTGGCTGCAGTCGACCAAACTAAAGACATTTTAGTTTCAGTTAATTTTTTGTCTTTTTTTTCTTGTCATACATTTCAGCTGTCGCCATCTTTGTTGTCTATAGTTACTATGGTTACAGCTGCTCTTATCCTCCTCTACATGGGTAGTGGAAAACACACACTTTTACCTGGAACATCAACTGAACAGTCAGATGGTTGACACCCCACATTAATTCACACCATTCACCCCAATTCATGATTCACAGTGATAGACTACAGCAGCAGATAACACGATAATGCTAAGTTAACGTTAGCTTATTTTTTTTGTAATTATCAGTGTGAAAGCCTGTCTGTGTGAGGGTTTGTCCTAGCTGTTCTGTTACTGTTTCTTTTCTGTATAGCCTAATATTCAGTGGAATTATGGATGAATTCAGTATAAAACTGTCACTTTCCTCCTGAGAAGCAGTAACGTTAGCTAACATTAAGAGCAACAACATTAACGTAAACATGTTGCTTATTAGCAAAGCAGGTAAAAGCAGCTAATTCAACCCCACACACACTGTTTTATTAACCAGAAGCAATGTGTCATTCTTCAGATGCATTTGGGTTGTTTTTCGTATCATTGGTTGATGAAAAAAACTAGACTGCCCTCACTAAACCCAACTGGCTACACATGATGACCCAATTTACTTTGTTGGGACCTGTCAGGTTCAGGTTGGGTAGGAGTTCTCTGACACAGGCTTCATATATCATAATAAAAAAAACACAAAGCACATATTTTAAAACAGTATTACTCCATCCACTGAGGAAGATCATGAAATGTGGCTTCAAGTTTCATAACACCAATTAAATGGACCTTGATGAAAATTTGTTCTCAAATTACGCTTTTTACACCAAATGTTTTTCATCCAAATGTCTCATGATAGAACCAAAATTAATTTGTCAAACAGGACCTTTTTATCCACATATCATTATGCTATGACTTTGTCTGATACTATAGGCAGAAATGAGCAGTTCAATGTGTTTGCGTAGAAATCTTCCTCTCAGACACAGCAGACTCAGTGTAGATTCAGTGATTTAGGCTCTGTGTTCACTGGGAGCCTCTTTGATAGCTGCTACTGCAAAGCAGATGCTTAGAAAGAATCACTGGTCACAGCTTTTGTTGTTGCTCAGTGACCATTAAACCTCTACTTCCAGCACTGTGCTCTTTCTGCTATCAGAAAGATAGATATTTTAAACTCCTCATGGAGAGATTTCAGCAGCTGTGAAAAACTCCATGTGTACTGGCTCGCACCTGCCTAAAATATAGCAACGCATACTCTCTCCATACCGTCTCTGAAACTTCCAAAGCAGATCATCTGAATACAAGGGGAAGAAGAGGCTTGTACTGTGAGTAGAGGCTCCCAGTGGACACATTACCTCTCTTCCTGTGTGTTCGTCGACCACACGGAGAAAGAGGCTCTGGAGACTGTGTGCGGTGCTGGTGGTACAGGCTGTAGCCTGCTTCTTCACACTTCTAAATCACATTCTCTCTGCCTCCTCCGCAAAATGAGAAGCAGAACTTTGTCTGAGGAGCAGAGTCTGGAGTTGCAGTGAAAGAAGAGACAGATGGGAATATGAAAGACAGAGGGATGGAGTGCAGAGGCAGAGGGACGGTGTAAGATAAGCGATAAGCTGCTGAAGAGCACTTTCTAGTGGCGTGACCGAGGACTAGCATGTCATGCCACACGCCTCTGCTGGATCTCAATACAAACAGGTCATCTCCAGAAAATAGAACAATTTGGGGGAGCTGCAGGTGATTATTCTCTGTGTGAGACACTGTATACAGAGTCTGCCTGAGAAAGCAAATTAACAAGGACCCAGTGTATCTTCAAACAAATCTACAAGAGTCTTTACAGAGCAGAGCGCACAGTTTCCCCACTACAGATACTTCAAATGTTATTTTCATGCTCTTCATATCATGTTTCCATGCACGGAACATCAACACTCAAATGCATGAAATCATTGATGTACACACTGTTTTAGAGTTTAGGTGGTTTGAGTCAACATTTTGTTGTTCAGTTCAGAAGTAGTGGGTGTGGACCAGCCCCCGGTTCATCTTCCATTTCATTGTATAGAAATACATTTTAACCACACACACACACAGGTTGTTCTGTGCGTTAAGTGCTGTGGTGGTGGTATTAGTAATGTCAGTCCTGATCCATAATGCATCACTTTCTGGTATCACAGTGGAGCAACTGTGCACTGCTGCTCTCTCTGGAGCCAGGAGGTGCAGAGAGAAGATAAATTATCAATCCCACAGTTGCTATTGTGCTTTTCGTATGGTGTGAGGCCACATAGCGCACCGGCTATGTCATCCTCACCGGCTCTGGCTGTGAAATCCTCTATTTGGGGCGCCAGTGTACAGATAATATGTATGTAACCGATGTCCTGGTGATGAGTGGCTCAGTCTCCTGTTCCAAGAATAGAGCTATGTCGCAGTGTCACTTTTTGAGGACGGAAGGGTTCTTATGTGGGATTGGGTTTAAGACCAAACTGCATGAGACAGTGAGGCATTGTGCAGTAACACAGGACTGATGTGAATAAAGTTTAGTACCCCAACATTAAAACCAGTTTCCAGTTTTTATATTGTGGCTGTATAGATCCAGTTTTTGTGTAAACTGTATTTATACACCATTGGCCGTGATTGGTGTAAATTTGTTAAATTTGCTTACAGGTTATTTATTTAAGTTGGATTTTAACGCTGGCACAGAGACCACAGAGACCATCACAGGACACTAAAATGCTGCACTGAAACTCAGAGGAAATAAACCTCTGAACAAAGCATTGCTTGAAATGTACAGACATTTTCATATTAGGACAATGTTTGTTTTGGTGACTCAGTCCAATATCTGCCCCAGTCATTGATTTTACCCTCAGGATTTAATTACTTTCATGGTGAAATTAATCACTACAATGGTGCAGCTACATACTGTAGAATTTACTTGCATTTTGAAAATATATGGGAACATTTTTTAAAAATCTTTAATCTCTACATTGTTTACGTCCTCTACCTCTAATTGTCCAGTATTTATAAGACCTAAATAAAACAAAAAGTCACATTCACTGTTAATGTGCCAGTAGATAATTTGTGTATTGTGATTTTTTTTTGTCATAATTGTTTTCATAATAAGTTTTTCTCATAGTTTCTGGAGTGTGTGACTGTAGAAATGTGTCATGAGCAGGACTGTGGTGTGGTGAATACACGCGATGATAAATCAGGTTGATTGAAGTGTTTTATTTTTCCCTGTAAATGTTTTTTTCTCCTATTTGACCCTTTCCCCCTGGACTCATGGATTCAAATGAAGTGAGGACAACTGGTGAACTGTTGGTACCCTGCAAAGAAAGCACGCCAAACCACAATAAACAGCATAATAAAGATCCTTCCGAGTTCCCAGAAATGACTAATTCACCAAGGCTGTCTGCTGTAAATTTAGCATTTGAAATAAAACAGCTTGTAATTCAGAGAGCACAACTGAAATAACTCTTGACAGACAGAACAGATGAACTTTGTTCCCAGAAGACTGTCAAGGCTGAGTAAGTCAAGGCTTTTGGCTGAGCGTCTCCTCTGATAGATAAGTTTTCAGCTGCTGGGACACTAAGCCAGGACTGCAAAACTGTAGATCTGTTGATTCTGCATGTTACTTCTATTCAGTCATTACTTCTATAACAGCTCATTAACGTGGTGGTGTCAAATAACCTTAAACCACCGGCAACAAATCAATCAGTGAGGATCAATATGGCATCAGTGTCTTATCAAATTTACTAATACTGCCAAAAGTGATAGACTTTTTTTTCCATAGGCAAATATATATATATATAGAGGGAGAGAGAGAGAGAGAGTGAGAGAGAGATTTTATTCTTCTTCTTTTAAAAATATAAATTTAGGTGTTGCTCCTTTCTATAAAGCGACACCAGATTGAGAGAGGACAAATTTTTCATTAGGATGTGAGATTCTCCAACGTCTTCATGGCTGATGAATAATGCTAATTATCTGTCAAGAGCTCAAGCATGTTGGCTAAATATTGTCTCCATTACGTCAACAGCGTTGTACCCATGGAGAGCACAGGGAGAAGTGAAGAAAAATGATTTAGAAAAAGATTTCATTTCTCTAACATTAGCATCATTAAACACAAACATGAGGTTTAAGGGGAGAATTGTATTTATTTATTTCTCACGATTTTATCAAAAGGTGAGAAAATGTCTTTTTTTTCCCCACTACATATATATATATATATAAAATCTGGGGGGGAAAAAAGACATTTTATATATATATATATATATATATATATATATATATATATATGTCTGAATTTGAAAACCAAACTGGGTGAGGCATGCTGAAGGCTGCATGCTGAAGGCTGCAGGCTGAAATCAGAGACATAGAAGACGTGGGAAGACAATTACCCCAGCCTAGTCTCAAAGCTGTTCACCTTGAAAGGCAACCATTTTTTGTTGTTTCTTTTTTTTACAAGGATATGTAACAATGTAACAATTAGTTTCCTCACGTCACCTCTAAATTAGAAGGTGTGTTCCCTTGTCAAACACGTGCGTGGAAATTATTCCTCCTCTCCCGCTCCTTCTCTGGTGCTTGCAGGCAGGGGCACAGGGCTGCACGGAGGCATCATGGCCGCCTCCTCTGGCATCTTTTCACAGGGGGCCTTGGAGATGAAGCAGCATCGGCTGTCAGGCTGCACACCCTGTTCCTCCTTAGGTGCTCATGTAAACAACCTCTACTGCAGGCCCCGTAACAAGAGAGCTCACTTTCCACCTCACAGCACCACACGTTGTTCCTGTTAGAGATGCATTCTCTCCACGCAGGTTTCCCTTCTAATCGGGGGTGTCAAAGACAGAAGAGCGAGGGAGACAGAGGGAAGGAGGGAGAGAGCGGGAGCATTTCACAGGAGACGCCTGCGTTCACAGCTCTAAACTCTACATACGAGAAGCTGAGTGTCGCAGAGACAAGCTAACTGTCAATCACGAGGCACCCGTCTGTGCAGGGCTCACATGGTAGGCTGGTGCAGGAAAAGACAATGTGCTCCCAGATCATTTACACACCCGAGTGGGAAAGAGTCGTACATCTGCAACTGGAACAGATTGTTATATGTGTGTTTTGAAAGGTGGGAATAATTCACTATACGAATACATATCTGTTATTTACGCAGCTGTGAGGGCTGTGCTGCTGCTGCTGCTGCTGTTGTGTAGCAGCAGAGCTTCAGGCTGTGAAGCCACTGAATCTTTCTAGGCCACAACACACACAACTACACTTCTGCAAGGAGAGCTGGATCACTGCAGCTGTACTGGGATGGCAGTGACCCTTTAAAACAAGGCTCAGAAGTGTTGCAGTGAGGTATAACAACAAAAGCTATAGCCTGTATTTCACATCACATTCACTTCTGTGCTGATTGTGCAAAACATAAAGGACACTTGCTTTTTTCATGAAGTTTAGTGATGCTGTGCATCAACATGAAAGTTGCTAATAGTGGGACAAGCCAAGAGTTTAGCCGTATTAAAAGGTCCAGATCTTAGGAAATGCATCCATACTGGATGTTTCTGCAACTCACGTCTTATGTCCAAGTGCAAATATTCAGTCTGAATGCAGGAAGCAGTGTGTCCTCACCAAAGTAGAAGGTAAGGGTGTGGAGGTTTGTACGGGACACCAAAGTTTGTGAATCGTGCTCCCACCTTCACAGAGGTTTATAGCATCTTTTACACGACTCTCACAGCATCTTTCTCAGCACCAGACAGAAGACTGACAAAGAGAGCAACTACCTAGTGAACATAGTGGAACATTTGACAGCCAGAAATTTTTCTCTGTATTCACTGGAGACTGAAAGAAAAGCTAAAATTAGAGAAAATATTAGGAGACCAGAAACAGGACTCCAGATGAATGAAATGACATTTCTAAACAACTAAACCACAACAGCAGATATGTTTTGTTTGGAAATGTACTCTTTGGCTAGATTATGTTCAGAAGCAGCATATTTTTCTGAACGAATAAAGAGCTGCATTTATTACCAGCAGCTGAGTCACCGGGAAGAAGGAAGGCGTACAAAGTGCACGGCTGTCACACCAGAGAAAAAGGTTTGCATCATGATGCTGCAGTCACTGCAGGTGGATGCTGTACTGAGAGATCAGATAGTTTGACACAAAATATGTTGTGATCATTTTGGTGATTTGTTCAGTTTTAGTGTATCTGCAACTTCCATCAGTTCCTCATTAAGTCCATAGAAAACATAATCTGCTCGCAATTACACTTCCTACAGAACACATTTGCTGTTGCTGTTGTGCCAATGAGTTTTATCAAAAGGTGATAATCTGTCAGTGTTGTGATTAAAGCCTGTTTCCGCTGCCACCAATTGGCCAAATAATGTTATTGCTGGTTTCACCCAGATGTTTTAGTTAAGCAGTTAAAGCACTGGCTTCTAACATTGAACACTAAAAAATTTGGGTAGCTCAGATGAACAGGATGAGTCATGGATAGTGCTAAAGATGAATTAGATCTTCACACAGCAGAGAGAGAAGCAGTCATATTTATTATGTGTTTGTGTGTTGTCATCAGATGCCAGTCTTTTCGGTGCTTTGATCCACCTCACTTTAAAAACCCTTATCCAAGGAGAGTCTTGACTACATTAAGCTACAGATCATGCTCTCCTAGATCTGCTCCAGGGCTCCATATCCGCACTTATCTCTGGCAGATGATTGACAGGTCGGGGTTTATTTCCCTTGAGACCTCCTACTAACACCCCTGTTCTCCTCTCATTGGATGATCTCCGTCCTCGCTCTCATTACACCCCTTATCTCTGTGCCCTGCTCATAAGGTTTATCTTTTTAATTATGTCGCTGCTAACCTGCCGAGGAGGCTTCATGAGTGCCTATCAGTGGCCAGGGTCTCCTGTGTTCCAGACCTTTTTGCTGTCTGGTCATACACACACATGCATACACACACACACACCCCTGGTCCCATATGGGCCAAGCCTCCTTCTGTTTCCTCACATACAAAGGGCAACATTTGTGTTCAGGGTCTATGGACGAGAGATAACCTGCTCATACACAAGCTCAATTATACATTCTGTCTCCCTTCCCGTCTTTTTTTCTTTTCGATCTATCTCTTACTCCCTGTCTCTGTCTTCCTCACCTGCTTCCAATATTGTTTACCCCGATTGTTCACCCTCTTGGTCTCATTTCCTTGCCTGGAAGAGGGTTTTTTTTGGGGGGTGGGGGGGCTGGCACAGTTCACAGTTCAAGGTCAACAAGTTCTCATGAGACATTTCAACACTTTTACGGCCGATGTGATGGTGCCTCCCTGGTGCACTGGGGATCTAGACATGGCTCTAAAGGGATTAGAGGTCTGACTCGGATACAGTTAGTGTCAGACTTCAGAACCCCCTCTTAACCCCATGGCCACAGTTGTTGAGACCCAGCGAACGGGTACATTGAAATACATTCCTGGGAACAGTAACTAGGTGGCTATTTTGGCCATATGTGCAGGTGGAGTCAGTAGAGGTTCAGCGTATTACTGCTTTCCAAAAAGCCCTCTGGAAATACTCATGCCAGTGAAAAAAAATGTTAGCTGTGAACAAGGGTTTCAAAGGGGCAGCTGGGGTCAAGTGCCATGGCAGCAGGGGAGCATTTAAACCCATAACCCCCTCTCACCCGTCTCCAGACCAGGTCCGGCTGGGTTCCGTGTACTCACACAGGCTCTCCCACAGTCTAACGTGCAGTCTGTGAGCACACAGCAGCAGCAGGGGGTTCCTGAATAACACAAATCATTGACTCATAACCACGGTGGTAACTACAAGGTCAGAGGTGAAATTACTTCCAATTCAGGAAGTATAGTTTTTATTCATGTGCAGTCTGTGCAAGAGGGGAATGAAAAGACACAATAGCAACAATAACACAATGTGTTATATAATAAAGAAATGTTAAATGTTTTACTCATTCCATTCTGATATTTATCTACATTTTTACATCTTAAAATTTACTATTTTAATTTTTAAGCTTAAACCAATTCTATATTCATATTTTTCTTGAGATAGGTTTTGAATGTGTGTACGTTCTCTGGATGGGAATAAACCAGTGACAGCAAACGAAGGAGGAGTCTTTCTATCTAGAAAATGAGATGAGCCATTCTTGGGAAATTCGCACTTCGAAATCACAATCACAGCCTCTTTTCAAATACATCCCCTGCCTTTTCCATCCGTGCTTGTTGACAATGAAGTGCGCAGCCTGTCTGGCATGATATCAGAGGTGAATGGAGGAGGGGGGTGGGGGGGTAATTGATTTGACTTTGGCGTTAGCAAATCCCTGTGAGGTTTGAGGGGAACGGAGGAGGAGCGGGCACAGAGTGTGTAATCACTGGGTATCCATGACACCGCAGACAATAAGCCCTCTTAATAAGCCTAATCTCCATCAGTGGGATGGAGGAAGCACAGTGTTAAATCCTGAATACCTTGATATTCATGAAAAGGAACATAAACAGTCTGTTGTGTAACAGTAGTTTGTGCAGTTCACTCTGTTTGTTTAGAAGAGGATGTAAAAAAGTCATCTAATGTTGTTATTTATCGCAGCCGTTCCAACCTGTTCTGCCTGTGACCTTTACCTTTAATACAAAGCCATGTTTAGTTTGATCAGTTGTTACAGAGAGCCCATCAATACAATTTTATTGTAACAACATAAAGAAGGAAATCCACATTATCTTAAATAGTGGCATTTATCTGAACATTTGGACAGCACTGAACAATTAATGTATTGTAACAATTTCCAAATTGTAAATACTGTTATTATCGATCTCAGCTTATATAGTTAACTTCACTAATACATGTAAAGAAATGTCAGCATTGCAGAGACAAAATGGATGTATGTATGAAGTGATGTGATGACAACAACAAAAAGGTTCAAATAACAATAATAATTAATATAATAATAATAATAATAATAATAATAATCATCATCATCATCATCATCATAATCATAATAATATCATAATAAGACTTATGAAGAGGCCTAAAAAAACTACCCGCATTAACAAACATTTAACACACAAGTAGAGAAAAATCTGAAAAAAAAAAATTCTTTCTAATTTTCTACCCTGATAATCACAAACCTTTTGATTAATTTTGTGATCAATCAAGGTATCGAATCCCAGGTTGGAAGTTTGTGGCTCAGCAGAAGAGACTGAGGTATTTCATTCACTGCTGGTAGAATATTCTTACTCGCTGCTTCCATTATTTCTATGGTACCAGATATTTTGATGACAGTTTAACAAGGCTAATGTGATCAGAAAAGTCCCCCGGCTCCTCCATGACCTGTAGGCCTAAAAGCTTCCACCTTACAGTCTGTTATGCTATTTCAGACCACACACATACACCATCTTTGTCTCTCTCTCTCTCTCTCTCTCTCTCTCTCACACACACACATACACACATAGCTAAGTGGATTACACACTGATGATTTGTGTTTGACCAAAAGCATTTAGTCACGGAGCGCACAGCAATTCAAACCCAGGATTAGGACCCTAGCATGTCATCCGTTTGGTCAGCAAGCATGTCTAATGGCGGCAGTGATTTAGCATGTCATATGTGTCTGTCAGCATCCAAGCTAACAGAACAGGAAGGAGGTCCTGAGCAGACTGTAAAGGAGGAAGGGGATAAACAGTAGGAGGAAGCTGAGTTCCTTGTTTAGGTTTCGGGTCTCCAGTCCACATTTACACCAGACGCCTTTTAATATTGTCAGACATTGAGCAGCCACATGGTCCACTAGCCTGTGTTGTCATGGAGGTTTCTTTCTGACTCACTGTTACTCAAAAGCAAAATAACAACAATGATTTTCCACATTTTTGAATTTTACTGTCGCATGTTTTTCCAAGGTGTTAATCCGATTCATTGTGTAGTGCTGTAGTATAGTAGTGGTCAGCCTTTCAACTCTGAGGAGGAAAAAGTGAATATTTGTAAAACTATTTAAAATGCTAAACAAAAACTGGTACTAGTCAAGCCACAGAGTTTCAGGGCGACTCTCCTCTTCAGCACTGATGTTGTGATTTTTGGGTCAAGCAATTTCTAGAAAGTGCCAGTGCCAGTGCTGTAGCAAGGATTTTAGACAGGGCATTACCCTGCCCCCTAAATGCACCACCCCCCAATCCCCTAAAAAGCTTGACCAGACACCAAAAGTAAAGTCTCAAAAAGCTTATGTATTAGAATTTGTCTTACTTTATTGATTGATGGGTACGTTTTCAGGTATATTTCCTGTACACTAAATCTCCCAGAAGATTATAAATAGTGGTTCAAAGCCTTCTCCACAATACTAGAAATACAATTCTGGTGAAAAAAATTCAGAATTACTCATCTACTTATTTTTTAGCAGGCAAATTTAAATATATTAATTGCTAAAATACGGGATTCTTCCAATACAGTGTGTTTTTATTGTAGAACGTACTCGCACCACAGCTGCTCAAAGTCCCGAATTCCAGTTTAAGTATCACTGTCATGACCTCGGTGTCCTTGGTGGCAGCTGAGCCCTGAAAATTACACTACATTATCTGAAAAATGCATCAGGTGAAATATTAACATTTCAGTGACAGGGTTTCAGTGGTAGCTGAATCATTTATTTGCTACAGAAACAAGAGTAAATATCATCAAAAAGAGTTTTTAACCACATTTTACCCAGTTTTAATCCTGATGTCTTTTGACCTAAAAATAAGGCCAAAAAAATGTAGTTGCTGGGATAAAAACACTGTTTAATTGCATCACAAAGGCAGCAACACAGAATTACTGACAGGAGCCATCTTAGTGTAATGTGTGTTTTAAATATACCTTGGGACATGCTACCAGGGAGACGTCAAAAAGAAGAGGCAGTGAAGAAAGCTGAGAAGTGAACGTCTCATGCAGAGATCCAGAGATAACCACACATCATGATGTTTGTACGCCACGTCCTGAGTGTCCAATCCCCAAAAATGTTGACCTTTTGGCCAGCAAACCACTTCTCAAACTGCCGCTCCACACACACACACATCCCAGCAGTGACGAACTTTATTCTTCACTTGAAATTTAGCTTTGTACCTTCCCATCAGAGGGAGGGAGGGAACGAGTCGAAATCACAGAGGGGGACCGTGACAGTGCCTTTGAATCTTCAGACCCTCTCGGAGAAAATTCGGTTTGACCTCCATGACCGAGTGGCTGTGGAGTTTGTGTCAGGGCAGGAAATCACTGTATGATGACAATGCCATATGTGATTAGACACAAACTGACTTTCTGCCTGAGCAGGAGCACAGTCTGCCTTTGTGCTCAGGCGGCCAACACCGAGGAGGGTTTTTCATGGCTGCGGTGACGTGCGTCTTGATGAAAGACCTTCACTGCTCCCCTGACACGTTGGTGGAAATTGTTAAGAAATGATTTAGCTCTGCAGGTGGTCGTGGTTGTCTTGAGTATATGTTGCAGTTTTATGGATATCAAAACAGTCAAAGTTAGCATTATTTCCACCCTGCACATGTTAAAATCCCTAAAATATTTTTGTCAAGACTTTATCTATCTTCTCAGGTGACTGGTAATTTTTTCCTAAAGTGATTCTTGGGCCTCTAAAGCCAAGTTTTAACCCCCTCTGTTGACATTGGTCTTGACCTATCCTTGCAGCAGTGCCCTGCTGTTGGATCCCCACTTTCTGGACATCTGTGGAGATTCCGGGACTTGAATGTTTGCCACAAAACACGACCCTTCATGTGTGACCAGACCATTGTTCCCCTTCACACAAAGTCTTCACTTTGATGTGTGTGACTCTTGATGTCTGTGGATACGCCCATCCTACATAGAAGCCGCCGATGTGCGTTCTCCAAAAACAAACCTTTTACTGAAGACATACTGCGACATCATCAGGTCAAAACCCTTTGGATATTTTAATGAAATGAAATTGATATATAATACATCGCCAACTGACAACTTTAAACATGACCAGTACAAATAACACAGAATATAAACAAGTGTTTTGTTGCTAATCACCATCAATAGATGAAGGTTAAATCCTTGTGGTTGGAGAGATGACACCTTTCAGGGGCCCCTGGTCTATTTGGTTTTCAGGGGTGTGAGTCAGGGGGCCCCCCGTCTAGCCACATTTGCTCTGACGCGACCAGGTTACTATGGAAACATGGTGCCACATGTAGACAGCTCTTTGATTGACACACATGTTCCAACGCAGACAGCCTGAAGACAACAAAACAATACAAGGTGGAAGTCATCCATTAGTCTGGTCACAAGTCTTTAACCTCCACTTGAATCCCTCTTGGGAAGCTCTGTTTGTGCGTGCGTGCGAGCGTGCGTGCGTGAGTGCGTGTGTGCGTGAGTGCGTGTGCTTGCAGAAGTTATCTCAGGATACTTCTTCATGTAGAGCAGAAAACAGGAAAAACACACCAATCACACCTCACACATGAAACACCAGTTATTAATTCATTTTATATTTTATAATGTGTTTTATTAGGCACAGAGGCCCGTCAACAAGAGAACTGGATAAGTGACAGCATGTTTCTAAAAATGGACTCATTTTAACATAGCTGCACTTTGCATTTCCAGCAGAAATTCCTCTTTCTAATGAGCTATTTTCTGTGCTGTAAGTCAGCGAACAGTCGTGCAGCTCGTAACACCACTACCTTTGTATTGATGCACCATTGTCAGAATCACTTCATCCATTACAGTCTGGTTGTCGACAGTGTGTTGGGAGGAGATGACACATCAGCGAGGATGACCCGAGGAGACATGAAGTGTTGTGCCCCCTACTGGTCATAGACACATGTGTGTCAGCAGTGTGGAAGAGAGCAGTTCAGCACAAACTACACACATGACGATCACAGAAGACGTGTGTTCAGTAAAAACCACACGTTCCAAATATGAACATGTTACAGAGAATATCTGTTGTCGCAGCTTAGGCTGTATGAGGAGGAGATACCGGAGAGTGTATAGTGAACCCTGTCATCCTGTAGCTCAACACATGTTAATTAAGTGGCATATGCAGCCATATTAGAGATCCTCAGCATCTTTTGACACAAAATGTAATGACCACACCGTTAACACTCAAACTCAACCAAACCTCTGTGGACTTAGAGTCCAATTTTACTTTTATATAATCTGTTGTAAAAGTTTGCTCTAAAAGTAACAAACAGAATTCCTGTAAATTTAACTGATATTTGGACACAAAAAAGTAAAATTGCATAAAGTCCTATGACCTCTGTGAAAGACTTTTGTTTACTGAATGGGACGACACAGCATTTCATTTCTGTCCCAGTCACAGACTGGGTCTACAGCCCACCCCTCAGCCCCACAGAGGACGTTAATGCACCCCCTTGATCAGATTCTCTTCTTGGACTCCTTGAACATATCTGCAGAACATTGTCAGAGATGGATCAGGCTGTAGAAAGAGTCTTCAGCCTGGTTTAAATTCAGCGAAAATAGTAACACTACCTTTTGTTAATTTAATGCATAGAAATTGTTAACTGATAGACTTGCTGACTCACTGGCAAACTAGCTGTTAGTGTCTCAAATTAAAACCGTGCTGGAGAAGAGACAGGTCAGCTTAAGACAGGAACAGATTTGAACAAACATTAGCAAAGCCCCCATTCTCTGTCCTGGTTGTTGTGAATTCAAACCTTACAGCCAGTTGTCCATCTCCACTGTACCACTAGTTGTGGTTACAAGTCTGTCATGCAACTTAACCCCACCCCCCCCACTGATAAAATATTGCTACGGGCAGAAATATCCAGTATGTGTTTGCACATGTATACTCTCATTCAGTTATCCACTCATTCACATGTCCTTTGTCTGCAGTCTTTGCTCTGTAACAGTAGACTGAGCAGAGAGTAATGAAAAACCAATTAGCTGCTTTTGGCACCAAACACCCAACACACTTGTCCCACCTGAGACCGGCTTCGCATTCATTCTCCTCTCCCCCAGCGGCCCAAGGCCTCATCCAGGCTTTAACTGCTTCTCATGGCCGTTTTGTGGCTCTCTTATTAAAAGACATGCTGACATGGCAAAGCATCTATTGCTCTGGCTGGAAATATGACTCCAGGACGTGCTGCTGCTGCAGCTTTAGCTGCTAAGCCACAAAACTCCATTATTACCTCTATCCCCGCTCACCTCTTACAGAACTGAGCAGAGTGGAGACACTGGTGGAATAGGAGGCTGATTGTGATTGATGGCTTCCCATTAGCGAGTCTGTTATCGCTCCGGCTGGGGGGAACGACCACTGAGTTGTAACACAACACATTACCTGAGTCTCTCTCCCCAGCCCAAGCCGAGAGCTGCTTAAATAAAATATAGACCCTCTCTCCGAGATCCTCATTCCCTGCTCAAGGCACTCCGACTGTTATCCCGTCAGCTGTGATTTGCTGAGCATTCCCACTCAATAAACACATCATTAGTATTCATATTAACTGGAGCCAGTGTTGGAGATATCTACTCTCCTCTCCCTCTCTCTCCCTCTTCGCAGGCCTGTAAAACCTGATTGTGGATGTATCTGCTGTAGCTTCACCAGCTTTGATTTTCTTTCCTCCTCCTTCTTCCTTCTCTCTTTGGTACTCCCTGTCAAAATGATTGATTTGGGACCAGGGCACAGAGTGTCCTGCATTACCCCAACAAATGATCTGGCCCTTGCTTGCAGACCTTGGCCAGAAAGAAATCAATATTTCACCATTAAAATCTATCAGAGGAGAGTTAGGGCAGCGGCTGTCAGAGGCGACACTATCAAGCCACTGCAACATTAAACCTGACACCTGCAGCACATGAGTAATCAATATCTAGTGGTTCACAGATCATTTGTGGTCACCTTTTAAGCAGTGATGGATGTCTCCTGGGGCAGTGATTCATGTTGTGACACCATTTAACAGGGTTTTATTCCAGTTTAGACGGTCATCCCTCAGAGATGAGCTGAAGATGGAGCGCTGTGGTTCGCCGCTAAGACCTATTTCATTGCATTTGGCCTGTCCTCAGCGATTACTGTGTGACTTTTATAGGTTTTGTGCCCCACTATGTGTGCAAAACACATAAGTGAGTGCAAGGTCAAACTTTATGAGTTCCAGCACCAGTGGCAAGATTAGCAAGTTTTACATGGAGTGTCAAATGGGTGGTAAGAGGGTTGGAACAGGCCGGTAAAAAAAAAAAAAAAAAAAAATGAGCTGGTTCAAATGTAAATTAGCAGATTATGTTAAATGAGGCTGGATTGATTCCACGTGCAGCTACACACAGGTGTGGGAATTTTGCACCTGAAAACACACACGTGCAGGTTAAAATTCAGTCTTCTGTGGAAGCACATGATGAATGAGCGCTGTAAGCTGATGCTGCTGTGGAGCAGGCCCGGTGGATTGTTCATCTGAACACCGCTGAATTGTGTTTATGTTTGATTGTAGTTTGTTCTGCATCACTGGAAAAAATAAATAAATAAAAATAAAAAAGCTTAGAGGCTGTAACTGCATCAGGATTTCCAGCTTATTGGGAAGGCTGCCCAACACACATACACCTACACCTGGTTCCATCAGTTCACCAGATGATTTACAGTGACAATCCACTGGTGAAAAACTGAGGGTTTTTTTTTTTCCCATTAAAGCAAGTTAACCGATGAACACATGGATTCCTCTGGTGCCGTAATGTTTGTTTTTAATATGGAATTGCATCAGGAATTTGTTCATTGCAATCATAGCATTTTACAGACACAAAGAGACCAAAGTTTCCATCCTCACCTGCACATGAAGCTCAGCATTCAATCAGTCCTGCTGAAGTGTTGCAATGTCTATACTGCGCAACATACATTTGATACGCCATCATGTTTATTCTCACTCTTTTTTCTTTTATTTTGTCTACTCCAGGTATTCACACTGGAAACAGACCTGTGTTTTAAAATACATGGGGCTGCGTTGATGAGGGCATGTTGAACTCTATTAGCTGATCAAAGCAGTACTGATTTTATCCTCAGTCTCTACTATTAGCAGGTTTGATTGGTGAAGGCATCACGGTGATATTAAATAATAAATGCAGCATTGGTGGTTACTAGTGGATGCTGCATTGGCACTACTTGAATATGAATATGGTTTTTTAGCTCAAAGTTAGCTGAAAGCAGATACACTGACTGCGCCTGTGGATGTGGGTCTGTGTTGTGGGCATGTGTTGTGTGTTTGTGTTTCAGCTCAGCCTCTGACTGGACTCTGACAGCTCATGTTTGTATGTTTTTGCATGGTGAGTTTACATTTTTTTTTTTGCTCAAGATGAAACATTTTCAACTTGACCGCTACTACAGCTACTGTCCTCTAGTTTTAGATGTGTAAGAACTGGCATGTTGTGGGTGTACACAGCTGCCTCGTCCTGCCACCCTATAGATCTGTCCCTGTCCAGGACAAAACGTGGCAACTGATGTCAATAACTCAAGTCTATGTTTGGATGAAGGTTCAAATTAAAATCCAGATTCTGAAACTGCACATGTACTTATTAAAGCAGTGCATCAAAGTGTTGGCCAAAACAAAAACAAGTAGGAGCAGATTTATGAGGACAGCAACGATTGGGTCCCGTTTTATGTCTCCTCTTCAGCAAATATGTGAGCGCTCTCAACCTTGCCTCCTGACCCTCACTCTGTGAGAGGAGATAATTGCTTGTCAGGAATGAATAGAGAGATTAATGAATTCATTAGTGGTGGGGAGTTTAGCTCTTCGGAGCAGCACTTACTGCTATGACACATCACGCCTATTGTTTTACTAGCTAGTTAGCCTTGAACAATAACATTCACACAGCAAATTGCCTCATACACTCATGTAAGGCGCAGAGAAACTCTGTCCTTATCCTGGAATTTAGCAATAATACAAACACAGGCTCTTTAAATCCTGATTATTCATCTTAATTACTTTTGTCTGTAAGAGCTGGTGTCTGTGGAGTCTGGAACAAGACAGGACACATTAATCCACATTAGCAATGAACACTGTACCTGTTGATGTGTGCAGTTTTGCCATGTTAATACAGTTTGTGTGCACCATTTCTGCCAGATATGTGGTATCTGCACTTAATTAGATGGCGCTTTAAATGGGTTTTAAGACCTTTAAAGCAGCACAGACACAGCAAAGCTTATCTTGTTAAACATTTCACACAGTGTTGTGGATAAACTTACCTACATTTCTGTTTTGTTTCCATTTCCAAAAAAACAGCCTTGTCAGTTTTATGATGGAAAAAATTCATATAAGTGTTTGACTTCATGTACTTAAGGGTCATAGTGATACACTGATACTTTTACAGAGGATGTAGTTTATAGAAACGCACGGCGTAGGTAGCAATAAAAATACTTTACTACTTTATTCTTATGTTGTAATGTAAACTACATGTTGTGGTTTCACTCATTAGCACACACTGTTGCAGTGTGTAGAAAATATAAGAGCTTAAAAGTTTGCCTATAGCAGAAAGCCACACCCACTCTGCAGGAATTTGTCTTTTTTTTTCACTTCATTATATGGACCTTTTTCAAATGCACAGCTATCAAAGTTTCCCATTTTCTTCTGAGGATAAACTATCACATAATACAGTTGTGTAATAATTAACATACAGATCAAATATGGCTGATGTCTCCTGTATATAAGGAGACATGTATAATAAGGAGCCTAGTATGAGGTCTGAAATATAAAATATATTTTTATATTTCAGAAATAAATTTATTTATATTTATAGTTTATTTATTATTTATTATTTATATTTTTATATTTCAGAAATAAAATATATATAATAAAATATTATTTTATATTATTAATATAAAATAATATTTAAGGTTAAAAAACAGTGGGTACTGCAACAGAGGAGAAAATGTATTATCAGTAACAGAGAAATCAGAGGCAGTTACCAAAAGGTCATGACCTTTATTACACCAAAACAAATTGCACATGTTCAGGTTTCAGAGATTGCTTGAGTGGAACCACGAGTCCCTGTTTAACCACTATACAACGCTTCCTACAGGAATTCTAACAGGTTCACAGTTTTAACCAAAGCTCCAGCTACAGAGCTGATATAAAACATGCTAATCCCCCCAAAAATCCATGTTTTCCATCATCTAACCTAGAATTACAAAAACACTGTTTCTTATTGGTTCTGTTTTAAATGCTGCAATTCTAATCATATTCATCATATTTTAATCACGAAGAAAAAAATTATTTAAAAAAATGTCCCTTAAATGATCCAGTCATACCTGGTACACATACACAAGTGCTCCTCGTTTATATTCTTCTTTGTTTCATTAGTTTCTGTCAGTCCGCCCACCCAATAACTCCTACTGCATACAGTGCAGAACTTTAACACTGCTGAACACTTTATCTGTAGGTTTTCTTTGTGGGCAAGTTATTGTAATCAGCACTTCTGTTCAACCAGCCTCAGAACAAAGGAATCCAATGTACATGGAAATAAGTCCAGTGAAATCCCAACCCCCCCCCCCCCCTCCCCATACAATCTCGACACATGCAAGTTAGTTTATTTGATTCTATTTCATGTTCTAACGACCTATCTCTATTATCCACTGTCAGAAATCACATTCACTGAAATTCGAATTTCTGTCAAGTGCTGAATGAAGGAAATCAGCTGGGAAATTTGGCAGTTCGGCTGTTTTGGGGGAAAGAACGTTGCGAGGAAGTGAGATGGACAAATGTCGCACCCTGAAATGAAGAAAGTATTAAGAAACACACTGAATTTCATGAGAATAAATGTCTTAAAACTCCCAGTGTTCATGTATTCTTTCATTCTTTGGATCTGATGATACTGTACATGTCAGTTTTGCTGGTGGGAATACCCGCTGCACATATAGTAGACATTATCATTCCTTTCATCAAGAACATTTAAATGTAGATATAAGCTAATTACATACAATAAAAGGTCTGGTATAAATGCATATCTTTCTAGGCTGCGTGTTCTCCACTGATATGTGAAGGATGTGAAAGAATCAGGTGATAAGAGTTTAAACCTGATCCCCTGTGTGACTGTGTTTGGCACAATGGAGCCAAAGGTTTCAAACATCCGAGCTGATCTGAGGAACGATAGATGCTTCACTGCTAATCCCTTTCCAGGTAAGTAGAGATAAACTGCAAAGAAAAAAAAAAACACACACACACAACAAACCCCACTCTCATTGTTCACCTCAGCTCAGGTTGGAATGTAGCCAGTGACCGCTCCGAGCTCTGAATGGCCCGATGAGAGCCAATCAGAAATACTGCCTAGTCCAGCGGAAAGCACCGGGCAGCCAATCAGGAGCTCAGGGCTCGTTTGACACGCCTGACTGGCTCCTCCAGGGCCAGCCAGTCCTGCTCTATGCTGTATGTCTCTGGCTTCAGGTTGGTGCACAGACAATATCGTTTTGAGCAGAGGCGTGATGGAGGGAAGAGATTCCTCAATCCTGATGGGTCTTTTCCTGAATGAATTTATATTCATACTGAGAAAAAAAAAAAAAAAACACAAGAAGAGAAGAAGAACCGTCAGACACAGGACAGCTGAGTCCACTTTCATGGCCAGTTTCTTTGAGTGCACAACTCTGGAGGACGCTGAAGCGATCCTTACAATCCACCTTAGGAAACCAACATGAATCTAATACTAATTCAACACAGTTTTTGGCAAAGCAGGTTTACTGAAATGATTCCAATTTCTTACCAAGGCTAGCTGCCGTCCGATGTTTCCCATAGTTATCACCCCCGCAAAGAAGATACAAGGTAACCAGGAGCGAATGTACAGGAAATCTGGAGAAGTATACCTGTACAGAAAAGAGGCACATTACAGCAACTTCTAATTCTTTAAATACTGTGTCCCTACACTTAACTCTCAGCTATGTTTGCTCTGACAGTCTTGGTCTGACTGTTTCATACAAGGTCAAATATTCCGAAAAAAAAGCTGCTTTTCCTTTAGGAAGTCAGGTGCAGGAATGAATGATTTTTATTCTAATAATTAGAATAAACCCATCCTTCAATTTTTTGTTCTCTGGCTTACACACCTTACAACACATATTCACCAGTTCTATAGCTCAACCTGATCTCCAGGGACATCCCCACAAATTAGTAAGAAATAAGGAATAAATTGTACTTGGTTGTTGCAACAAATACAAAAGGCCCAGTACACAGAGAATTACTGAATACAACAACCTGTTTCCAGTTGTTCTTCAGTTTATGTGACCACTTTCATTTTGTCCTCATCAAGAAATCTGCAGCTGGTTCAAAAATCAGCAGAGACCACATGTCCTCTGTACTGGTTACCAGTGAAGTGAAGAGCCTACAGACCCATCTCTCTTCTTCAGCCTTTTAATAGCCATCATGAAAACATGACTGACCACACTGGGTATGATTTTATTTATTTTCTCTGTATTGTTGTGTTTTTTATGATTTTATCCAGATGAAATCTTGTTTTTATTTGATTCTAACCAATCTCAGAGTCATCTCTCTGTAAAGAACCAGGACATTTCATGTTTTTACATGTGTTTTAGAAATAACTGACTTGACTTTGTTACTTTCTCACATCACATTCAGTCTCTTCTTCCACCCAGGATATTTACAGTCATCTGCTTCGACACTGTATGCAATATGCAAACTAGGCTGAAGGGAACTTACTGAAAGACTCCATTGTAAACCAGGAGCTGGGTGGCCAGTGTTGCCAGCAGGGCGATGCTGACTCCCAGGCCAAAGCCACTACGGGAGCGGTCGAACGTCCACCACAGACCAATGGAGAGCGCCGCCAGAGTCAGAGACAGCTGGATGTTGTTGGCAAAGTCAACTTTCTGACGGAGGTGAGGTCAAGGACCTAGCTGACAGTTCCAAACTTATTTACATAGCTTGAGCATGAACAACTTCTCCCTTTGACCTAGTTAATCATCAGTTCATATGAAAATCATTTAAACTAAGTTTCTCTGATTACACTAATTCAAAAAGTCTTCCGACTAAGACAAACCAGTTTCCCACCAACACACAAATAATAGAAAGAACAACAACAGATGCATAAAGCCACAAAGCTTAAAGGATACAGCACTGGCGTGGTTGATGCCCACAAACACAGCCACGCAGCGCATCACGCTGGACCACTCCCGCTTAAACTTGTGCGGCTCACCCAGTTGTCTGTCGATGCAGGGGTACAACAACCCGATCATTGCTGCGAGGGGGACAACAGAGACAGAATAAGCACAGAACAGAAAAAAAAAAAAAAGAGGCAACACAACACAACAGTGCTGCGGTGGCAACATCAGCATGTCTGCTAGTATTGTTTTTCTGAGAATAGGCTTTCAGACAGCATCCACGTTATTCTGACACACTCACACAGCAACAGAAGGATTAATGAATGGGCCCAGCAGGCACACAGACTCTATCTCCAGTGACTGTTCACATTTTCTGAAGAAAAGTCAAGAAAACAACTACAAAGAGAAACAAAAAGACGACAAAGAGATACAAAACAACTACAGAGAGTTTACAAAGTAGGAAGGAAGCACATAAACAAGCTGATCCAAAGGGTAGAAGTTTAAAATAAAAAGTCTTGCTGGATATTGAATAATGCAGACTGCCATGGAAAAAAAAACAACACTAAGGCTTTCTGTCTTCAGGTGAAATAATATTATTCATTTATTCCTCGAACATCTAGGAAAACAAACAGAGCAACTACAAAGAGACTTGAAATGACTACAAATGACATAAATGCATCACGTGATACACTTCAACAGAGAGTGTCGACTGGTACTTTGAAAAAAATAAGAACGAACTGCGGTGATATTCATCACAGCTCATACCCTCATAATCTCTGACCTGTGTGGATTCAAATCGAATTCATTTTTTGCACTGTCAACAAAATGTAGTAACCCACCCCTAGGGAACCAAGCATAGTGTTTAGCAGCAACAAGTGGAAGTGACAGGCTCCTGCAGGAGTGGAGTGGTGTGTCTGGGGAGGAAGAGAGCCTCGGGCTGTTGGGCTTTGTGCTGAGCCACTGGGGAACAAGCAGCGCCGCGCTGCCTTTCCATCCACAGCTTTCACACTCAGGGGACAACATTTCAATAACGCCAGCTAGTCAAGCCTAGTGGGCATGCTGCACATTCATATGTAAGACTGTGTGTGTCTGTGTGTGTGTATGTGCGGCTATTCTCCGCAATGGTTGCACTGTTATATATATATACATATATATATATATATATATATATATATATATATATATATATATATATATATATATATATATATATATAGTCTTACTTAACTCCATAAAACAATTTTAAATTCTGCACTTAATACTTGTTCAGCTCCACAGACTGGAAATATCTCATTCCACTTTGATTAAATTAACCACGGTGTCTCTATAATACAGATAAAGTTAATTAATACAGCTCTGCAGTCTCAGAGTCTGGTCAAATGGTAAAGATAAACATTTTTGCTGTAACTGAACATTCTTGCCATAAGTTGTGGTTACACTCATTAGTAAAACGATTGATGAAAGAGGTTGAAATCCTGGGGAATCTTACCATAGGGTTTGCTTCTTATTCATCATTATTTAATTCTGAGTTTAGAATTTAATACATAGAGGTGGGCAAAGTTATTTTGTTTGCCTAATCAGAGCTGATGTTTTGGCTGAAGTCTCGTGAAGTGTCGCAGTGGGTGTTGGGTGGCCACAGCCCATTTGTTTGCGCAGGAGTTTGATGCTCCACATTTTTTTTACTTACAGTTTAAAATTAAAGATGCATTGAGATAAATACACGGAAAATCTATGACACTTCCACCTAACACGGATTTCCTAAAATGACTAAATCTTTTGTAAAAGCATAAAGTAAATCTGATACTAAGGTTGTTCAGACCTGGCATTAACATGCACCTCAGCTGATCCATCCATCATTATTATGAATGCATCACACATCTTGGGTGACTTGGTTTGCCTGGAACTCATCAAAGAATAGACCCAGTCTTGTAAATTTCTAAAAACTGTCAATACACCATTCACACCCACTTCACATCGTGATTGATGTATGTGAAGAAAAACAAGCAGATACTGAACTTAAAGTTTCTCAAAGTTTCTTTTTTTCATTCTCATTTCATTCTTGATACAACCTACCTGAGGCCGTGCCACAGCAGGGCGGCACCCACCAGGCCGAGGAGAAGATACTGCTTATGACATCAGGGGGAAAGAGGGTGACATTCCTCTGCACTTGAAGTAGGTTCAGCACCAGGGCCAGAAAAACACCCACAGAGAACAGCATGGCCCCTCGGATCACCAAGTTGGTGGTTCTACAATACAAAGCAAGGGGAGTCAGAAGGCCTATGGTGTTGAGTTTTATAGTGCAAACTGACTCAACATGGTAAAGTCTAAGTATATTAAGACAGTCTATCTATGTCAAGCAGACTCCTATATGTATCCACCCTCAAAGCTTTGTTACATTGCTGTGTTATATTTAGGAAAATCAACAGAAAAGTGGCATTATAAGAGGTGTAGGTTTAAAAAACACAACTCATGTTTAGTCTAGTTTAGTTTATTTGACACAATCAGAGAGGGGGTCCACACATGCCACATATCTGCAAGATCTCAAGGCTAACACAACAAAGTCCAAGACTTATTTGCATTGTGGTCTTCTAAAAGTGAACTTATGTAGAGCAGACAGTGAGCTAACCTGTTGGTGATGACTGAAATATAGGGGCCCCGGGAAGGCTGCTGCGTTTGCCCAGTCCCTGACCACTGCTGCCGAACACTGGTCACTGCACTGTCACTCATGGCTGTCAGTGTCAAGGACATTCGTAAGCCTAGGTCAGGAAATACGGAACAATGTGTGACGTCTTTATCCACCAGTGAGTTCAGTGTCCTCCCCTGACATCCTAAACCAAGCTGAACAACAAAGACAGGGTATCAGCAAAAATCCACCCTAAAACACAACTTACCTCATACTATGTCAGTTATTTTAAACAATAAGTATCTGCAAACATACACATACAGGTCCTAGCTTGGAATCAGTACATCTTCATGTTTTCTGTATGTACATACACTGTTGTTGTTGTTGTTATTTAGGTATATCTAGCTAGAATTAATGTTCACTTTTTGTTGCAGCTGTCATCAACAAACCACACTGAAGATCAATAAAGTACAACAAAAAATTGTAAATCATTAATCGAAATAAGAAACATGTGCTTAAACAAATTTAACTCTGTAATTCCACATTTCAATCAAATAAATGACAAATCAAAATTAGAAACACTTCTAATTAAGGAGGAGAGAAGACATCTTTCTGCACACAACCTGAGGGACAGTGAATGACCTCAACAAACACACACACACAAAATATACGGTAAATATATACTTAATGTATATTTGTATATTGACCTTGATGCTGTGTAACTGTTCTTTGTTGTGTGCTTGGACAAATTGTAATTTGATGCTTTGGCAACAACGTTTTTGAAAATTTCCTGCCAACAAAGCTCATTTGAATTTTAAACGAGAGAGAGAGAGAGAGAGAGTGAGTTCACGCATTCACTATGTAAGAAGCAGCTCCATTGGTCTTGTTCAGGTTGATGCAGATTATGACGTGTACTGTGCACACTGTCTCACTTTATTTGGTGTTACATTGTTTAGGTGACTCAGTGGTGCTAACTGATGACACTGGTGCTACGAAACTACACCACTTTTCCATCGACAGACACTTTGTACTTTAGTAAATTAATGATGAGGAAGCGTTGGATAACTAATTGCATTCAGCTGACCTCTTTTGGACTGAACTCACTTTTAGCTCCAGTCTGTGGTCCTCTGAGGTATACGGTTAGCTAGAGGAACTGAAAAATGTTTATTTTTTACTTTCATTTATCAAGAGACACTGTTGCTACCGCAATAAACTGGCTACCTGATGAACTTAGCATAACCGTTTATCATGAAGCAGCGCCAACAGCATTTGCCTGTCTTTCACTACTTTCTTCTAGTGAATAAGTTTAAAGGAAGCGACGAAACACCTTTATGAATCAGTAGTAAAGAACAGCTAGCTATAATGGTAGCGGACATGCTAAGTTAGCTTGATATTAGTTGGCTAGTCTGATTACATGGAATAGCTAGACAGCTAGCTAAAGTACATGTGTCATTAACAGCTATTCGTCGGATCACACCGGCTCAGGCTAACAACTACTCTTACCTTACGTTGACGGAGACCTTCCACGAATACAAATATACATTTCATATGACAGTCAGAATATCGCACTGAGTAATACTACACTGCAATACACGAAAATGTTAATTAGCCTTCTCCCCCTTCTAACAATACTTCCGGTTGCCTGAGCTGAATGAACACCCAATCAGCGTCTAAAGCCGTGACGTAACCGCGTTACACAAATCTGACGTATCACGTGATTGGAGCTTAGAGTCCAGCAACTCTGGACCACTCAACCACTCAGAAAAAGAATTACCGTAAGACTTCATAAATCATGAACAAGTGGATGATGGATTATTGCATAAGTTTCATAAGCTTCGTACGTTTAAATGTTACACACCAGTGTCATTAATCTAATATGGACATTAGGTGAGAAGTTGTGGGGATGCTATGTTTAAAACAGTTTCTGGAAAGAACTAGATGTGTTTTCAAGCAGTTAAAATGACCAAATAATTGTTTACCTTTTATTTATTTATTTATTTATTTATTTTTATTTATTTGTAAAATTGATAAAACTACTTGACAAGCTAGCGCAGCGTTTCAGCTTTCAACCACAGAAAATAAACATCTGTATGCTGTAGTCATGCCTCACATACACACACAGTTTGTTTTTTTTTCCTGCATCATATTTGATTTGCTGTTGTGGTCTAATAGGCTTACAGAGATGCAGAGGTGAGAGAGTCACAGTGCGGAGTGGATCACTCTTAATCCTCAGTCCCATTTACACTATATTGTATTCAACATACCGAGGCCTGCTGCTCATGATGGGGCTTCAGGGATTATAACTGGCTACACAATGGTTTGAACACAAACAGACTATCCATCCTCTCTCATTCCACCATAGCTCAGTGTTATATTTATCGCATTTAACTGAAGTTTTAATACGACATTTTTAAAAATCCCAGTAGAAAAACCTGAGAGCGAGTGGCCTGTAATGATAACAAACAAACCGAAAGAAAGACAGAAAAAACAGGACAATCTAAGGCTGCTTGTTCTTAAAGATCAAAATTAATTAGAATAGTAATTGTTTATATATGTATTTAATGAAAATCTTGTTAAAAGTAAAATTTTAATTTAAACATGACTTCAACACATAGGCCATTAAACTGGACTCTACAGCACTGTGTCCGTCTGCTAACTCCTACAGTGCTGTCATTTTGACTGTGTTTAGGGATATATGAGCTTCACTGGTCCCATGGCCGACGGCAGTGCTGCAACAACCACAGGGGACACCGAGGTCACATCTTTGATAATACTTATGGGGCTATGACATTAAGAGAAGATAAAATTTTACACATACAAACAGATTTGTAAGAGTAGAGTAAGAGTAACAATGGAATATACTCAGCATCAGCTGGGAAACAAAATTTACAGAAAATATTTTTTAAACAGATAAATTGATAATTGAAATGTAAAGTTTGGTTATTATGTGATTATGGGGTTGAATTTGGTTGGCAGCTGGTCAAAAATGTCTTGCAGACTTAAGGATGTGTTTATAAGGTCAGGTACACAGTAGTAAAGCAGAAAGAAAAGCTCCTAAATCACTCAAACTGAAAGTGCACTTGTTGGGGAGAATATTCAGCAGTGGATTAATCCACATTTGGTGCTGTGCTGAGTATTTCTGCGAACATGCTGGTTCTGTGGGACTGACTCAAAATGAAGTATAGTGTGTGTGTTCATGGTAATGAAGGAACATGTCAGCCAATACAATGTGTGCGGCTCACTGATGTATTTTTAATAGTGTTTAATATGATGTATTATGAAGACAACAGATAACACAGTGGTTTGGGATTTTTCATAGGATTTATTCACAATAATAAATATACGGTTAGAGTACCAACCTTATGCTTTAATAAGTATTTATTTTCAAAGCCTTTTTTTATTGCCATATCTTAAAAAGCCATGTTAATTTGGTACAAAATATGTTTCAGAGCCAGAGTGATTCATTTATGCTTTCGCCATTTATTTTTTATCTAAAAACATGACTCAGGCAGGTTCTGCACGCCGTACTGCTCACAGTCCCATGGGATATTCACTTAACCCCAATAATTAGAGTGATAAAGGAAGTCTGGTAGGTAAGAGGAGAGTATGGGGGCTTTCAATTAGCTGTCAAGGGCTACTTGGAGGCCCCATGATGCAGCCAGAGAACAGCCAGGGGTACAGTTCATCATCCTGCCTGTGCCAAACGCTAAGGGCCTTTTCATTATCAGACCACTGAGTCTCTCTGTCAGCTCCTTCAGTATAAATGTGAGTGATGGCGTGCGCGGGTTGGGCTGTGGGTGTGGATGGTGATGGAGGGGTGGGGCTGAGCCCTCATCGTAAATGTCATCCCCATTGGACCGTTGCAGGTCCCGGCTCCAAAATAATAGGCCCTGTGACCTCTCTGTTGTCTATAATTAACCTCTAACCCCCTCCCTCCCTACCTCATCCACCAATCCCCAGACCGCCATGATATGGGAGATGCTGTTTGCCAAGCCTCTCAAACCTCAGCCCCCAGTGCTCTTGCTACAGGCAGAGGCATAAAATGGGAAAAGGGTGTGGGAGCAACAAAAGAAAATGGCTGCGGCTCTTGTGTTCCCCTGAATGTGTCACATGTTTGGGATGACCTCAGCGCTCTGCATTATGATGAAAAAAATTACATCTTTGGAAATTTATCCACAAGAGAGTCAGGGTCATAAATACATACAAAATGTCAAATACTGTTTGTTTGTTTTTTTGTCTGGGGAAATACGTCCAAATTAAAACTCATTAACAATTCCTTTATATAATTTTGTCAGAACTGAAAATTGTATTTCAATTGCGCACACGTTACAACAACCTGCACCCACAGGGCAGGAGGCAGAATTGTGGAGATATCTCTTACACTGAGTGTTTGACTTCCCTCTCTGTATGTGTGTACCTGACATGCTCTGAATCTGCATTAACCGCAGCTCTGCCATTTCTCTGCCAGCAGCGGGGGAATAAGCTGGGTTTGGACAGACAAGCTCGGCTGAAAACAAAAAGAGAAATGAGCTGGAAAACATTGGTACCTTCCCTGTGCAGGCATACTGACATTTACCACAACAATGAAACATCCAATGAGCAAATTATGGCAACAGTAGGTGTCGGCTAAATAACGACAGAACACAATAGAAAATCAAATGATCCCTAATGGCTGGAGCTGACACTTGTACATAATGCCATTCTGAGGACACACAATTGCAAAATAAACAACCAAAGAGGAAATGAGACATAGAATGAGGGAGCATTCAGGGAGGAAAGGCATCTCTCATCTTCAGGCAGTGGAAAGAGAGAGGAGTTATTTGTGGTGCATCATTGTCTGTGCAAATTCTTCAGACTATGAGGAGGAAATGCAAATGCCCTGTTGCATGCAGCACCATGGAAGAGCCAGCATGTGTGTGGCATATTGAATGATAATGACAAAGTGGGCTATATCCCGTGTGAGCAAGCCTGCGGAACAATGATTACAGATTGGCTGGTGTGTCCTTAGCAACACAAGGGACTCTGATTCTAATGCTAATCAAACCTGCCGCCCATTGAAATATATCTGTACTTGCAAGGCAGGAGGAAATAAGATGGAATATCCCAGTTAGGTTGTAATTGTATAATGAAGCGCTGTTTATTATACTGTATATTTTCACCCACAGGAATTCATACAGTGGTTCTTGGCCAGTCTTAACCTATTGCACCACCTGCTGGCCTCGGGCTGGTACGAGGGTTGTTCATTCAAGCTTGTTTTTGTTCCAGGACACTTTGAAGCAATTATCCGCCCCCGGGTGTAAAATGTTGATGTATGAGCTTGGCCATATTCTGCATTATTCAATTTGTGATTTGAGGAGGAGAGTCTGTTAAAGGCACTCCATCTCCCTCTGTTAGCTGGATCATACAGGCACGAGCTAATCCAGCCTCAATACACATAGCACATCCAGTGGGATTCATCCCTGGTTCAGGTTGTACGATCCCCACATACCCCCCCCCCCCCCCCCCCCCCCCCACTCTCCAACTCCCCACCCTTTAATGTCTCCTCTTTGAATGTACTTTATTTTCATTCCGAGGAGAGAAACAAGAAGGAGAGCTGAGGCACAGTGATGCTCAGCTGCACACTCCATGTAGGTTAATGGAAGGGAGGAGAGTCTGAGCTCAGCCTGGCTCTGATTGGCTGGTCGGCAATGTGCAGCTTCTCCGCAGCACAACCTGTCACAGTTAATCAGGGGCCATCTCTTAACAGCCAGCCAGGGCTATCGGAGAGGTGAGCCCATTGCTATTCAGGACGAAACAGATGATAAATCATTTGTACATAATTAGTGCTCAGCAAGGTTACAACTGACACGTATTTTCATCTTAATTAGGAGGGAAATTTGTTCCATTAATTTAATTTGGTGCGCATGAGCAGCCCTGCACCTAACTAAGTTAATCTTACACCTGTCAGGGTGCGAATGGCGTTGGGCCCTGGATTACAGGAGGAAATGGGAAAGAGTCCTCTATCGGATTGTTTCATGCACAGATCTCTGAGGCAATTGGACTGTAGTGAAACAGAAGGGGCAAATAAAACTGCAGCTTTGAACATCTAGTTCTGTTTGTAGGAGAAAGCCACTGTTATGGGCATTTAACTCTAACTTCACTGTCCTTAAATCAGTTTTTAAATTACTCTGCATAATGATAAACACAGTTATTTTAAGATAACCCCTCACAGCCATCACACACTGCAAGAACTGACCCGGGAACAGAAAATAAACTGGTACTGCATCTCCACTACTTTGCAGCAAGGTATAAGGCATAAATGCTCCTTCATCCTAGAACAAATATTTAAGCGGATCTCACAAATGGACATTATGGAGAAAAACATGTTCCATCATGGGAGTTGTAGGCCATTCATAGCCCCAGCTCTCTGATTTACAGCCACAGCAGCCTTCATATATTTGAGTGAGAATCACTGTCTGATCTCGTTGCAGTCCAGCAGGCAGGAGTAAGTCCAAGGACTAGGTCTCTTTTCATTGCTGAAAGCTGTATGAAGCTGTAGTAATTGCCCCAAAGAGGTGGTTCAATAGAGAGGAAGGTGGAGAATGACTGATTTAGTAACTATAAGGTTTCTAATGGAATTCTCCAGTGCCTCTCGGGCACTCAGGCTGACAACCATTACCTGAACTGATGCATAGTCCATTACGGCATCCCCCGCTGTAATAGAGTGTCTATCATTTGAAATACAGAGACGTCAGGTGCCAAAGCATGCACTTTCACCCATGTGTGAAGGTTTAACCCAACTGTAATGGCTTTTCTTTTAGACACCGCTGCATGGCCTTACAAATGTATTGAAAATCAACACGGAAAGTGAGGAGGAGGAAGTCAAGCACAACTTGTAAAATGCTGCTGTTAGATGCTGTCCGACTCATAACAGTGACCCTCTCTCTTTTTCAGGCAGGGCAGCAGAACCTTCCATACTGACTGGTGCTGAATGGAGTGTGACCAGGCTCCAGCGCGTCTGCGGACCTGCTGATCAGCAGGCCGTGGCACTTTGCATCTTTCACACAGGTTTCACCTGCATATTTTTTAATCAGCGTGCTGTCAAACTGTCTGGATTACCATGACTGTCTAGCTAATTTTTGGTTTTGACCGACAGCATAAAAACATTATCTAAAAAGTGACAGACCTAAAAATGCACATAACACAGTATATGTAACTGTAAAAGCATTAAATGTCTCAAATGTCAATGCAACACTTGGGAAACAGAATAGCAAGTGATGCTGCCGCTATTCCCCCCCCCCCCCCCCCCCCCCCCCATACACAGCACAGAGTAATGATTATCTTCTCAGTAAACTTGTTTGGTCTACGGAAATGCGGAGCACAGTTTCCTAAAGTTCATTTGAGGTCTTGTTTTGTCCAATCAATAATTATGAAAAGCAGAAAACGCCACAGTTTAGTCACTGAAACAAACTGCAGGTCCCGGCTGAATTCAGTAAATCAGTTGTCCATACACCTGCCAGGTCTGCACATTACTGTTAGTACGGCTGGGTAGTTTGAAATGTTTTTAACATTAGAACCAAAAAAAAATACTCGAGCAGTACCTTACTTTTTGAAGAATATAAACGCAGCTTTTCTTTTTTTTCATTTAACAAAAGAAGGACAAGTTCTAAAATTTTAAATGTGTCTCAAAACAAACTGAGCAAGAAATTGAAATAAAGTACAACTGTGATTTAAAAACCAGTCAGTCTATTCACAAAATAAGAGCACAACAGATCACATCAGACCAAGCTCTCCAGCTTTTGGTCATTACTTTTTGGTCAGTACTGAAGTTTGATACCTAACCCTTACTGTTTGCTGGGGATAGTCATCTTTCAGGTGCCACAAACATCTTTATCTTTGGGTTAAACCTTAAAGCTGCTGCTATAGTGACTTCACATTTACCCTAATTAGGATTAAACTTTTCTCTTTTTGTCATCAGGTACATCAGTGACTCAGTGTCAGCGCTCCATTTGAAGCTGCGTCACACTGTGGCATCTTGGCTAAATTTTACAATAAAGTTCTGTTTGTTCAAACTCATGAATAATAATTACATTCACTCTGGTGCACGTACTATCAGTATAAGTACAGTTTGGAGGTACTAGAAACCTGTAATGAGCATTTATAGTTGGAATTACCACCTCTACCAGCAACAACCTTAAAATGCTGTTTAGACACATTAAATATGTCAGTAACAATACTTCAGAAACAGCTGCAATCATTTCTTTAACTCCAAAGGTGGAATTTATTTCACGTCTTACTTGCTTCGTTGATTTTATATATTTGATTTTTATATTTCAATATCAAATATACAGTATGAAAAGAATCCAGAAAAAAAAAAACGAGTTCTAATATTTGTCATAACACAACACATAATTCCAGCTCCCTACACACTGAAATATCCTCACAGCAAAGACTGAAGTAAACTGATCACCTGTCTCTCAGAATTTAACGCTGGCAGAGAAGCTTCTTAGTGGAGAAACACTTTAAAAAACTATTTTCTTCTGATCATTTCACTGTTACTTGTTTCTTGTTTCTTTTCTGTGAGTCCACACTACTTTTATTCCCAGCAGACACCTGCTTCTTGTCCTTCATCAGATCCTCCCGTGCCATGGGCTGGATGATGGCGCCCAACTGCGTGACTACCTTGGGCTTGGTGATCTTCTTTACAGTCCGCTCTGTGTTCCAGGTGCGGCCCAAGGGGGAGCGGATGGTGCTCTCGAACTGCGCGTGGCTCTCAAAGGGGAAGGGCAGCGAATTCACCTGGTGGAGGCTGATGGAGCTGTTTCTCTTCTCTGAGATGATGACGCTGGGCAGCTGTCGGTCTTTCCTGGGTGGAGGCGGTGCAGTCTTGATCCTGAACCTCTTGCGTTTGCTGCGGGAAGGCTTGAGGCCCATCCCTCCCCACTCCCCCCAACCAGGCAGGGTCAGGTCCACCACCTTAGGCTTCCCTGCATCTTCCTGCTTCCTCTTGTCCCTAAGGAAGTCTGAGATGACATCATCTCCCGCAAAGGCCTCTTTAATGAGCCCCCTCTGGTCCAGCTTTTCATCTGAGTCCTCTGTGTCTTCCACGGTTGGAGCGAGAGGGACTTGGATGACTTTTGTCTCTCTGGTGAGAACTTCTTTCAGCTCAATCCCTCTCTTTCTTTTCCTGTTTTTGCCTGCAGATGGCAGGTTTTCTTCTTCGGCTGGGGGGGGCTGGGGCTGAACAGGTGCTTCATCAGCTGCAGACTCATCCTGACTGAGGAGCTCCACATCCTCCAGGGTTCTGATCCTGATCAGGCCTTCTTCCAGCTGAGCTGAAGTGTCCGTGCAGCTGGCATCTGCTGCTGCCTCAGCCTGCTCCACCTCTAAGTCACGATGGCCATCTGCTATTCCTTTTAAAAGCCTGGTGAACTCTGAAAGCTCCTGCTCCTCTTTGTCTGAAGCATCTAGATCCTCTGCTGCAGCTTTATCCTCCTCCTCATCATCCACAGACATTACAGGAGCTGTGTCAGCCTCCTGAAACTGACGCAGTCTCCTCCTGCTGTCAAACTCTCTGAGGAGTGCTTCCTCTTCCGTTTCCTCCACCTCCTCCTCCTCATCTTCTTCAGCTGTATTTCCCTCCACTGCGGCCCCCTCTGCTGTAAGATCCACAATGTCACTCTTTTCTTTCTCTGAGGGATCTTCAGAGAGCTTGCCTCTCATCCAAGGATTTGAGGATTCCAGTCCTTGCTCTGCATCGTTCACAAAATCAGGCATCATCTCTGCAGGACCTGTTTCCTCCTCCTCCTCCTCCTCCTCTTTCTCATTGTTCAGCGATGTCGCCAGCTTCTGGGTCAGGTCTTTGTTCAACTCCAGCTGCTGCTGCATGGCTTTGCGAGCCCCCTCATCATATTTGGCCATGATCATCTTTGACTTGGCCCACTTGCTGCTGTTCTGGTGCTTCAGTGACATCCTCTCCTGCATCCTGGCCAGCTCCATCTTATTCAGCTCCTCTAAGGCAGCAGCCGGATCTGTCTTCACCATCTCATCAAACTGCTTCAGGAACTCTTTACGCTTGGCTTTGTTGTGAACTTTGTGGTACTTCTTACTCTTGATCTTCCTCTCTCTGCGGGCTTTGGCCTCGTAGTAGGACTGCAGAGCCCGGGCTTTCTGCAGCTCTGCGCGGCGGATCTTGGCTTCCTCCAGGCTCATCGCCCTCATGGAAGCCTCCTCTGCGGGGGTCAAGATGGGGTCATTGATGGGCTGCTTGTTGCTTGACAGAAGGGCAAATATTTCCTGCTCGAGCGGGGTTTGTGCGTTCCAGCTGGTCACCACCCTCTCCATGGCTTTGGGGCCAGAGGGCTCCTGGTTCAGGGGGAAGACCAGCTGCTCGGCCCTCTGGTTCTGCTTGATGATACTTTTCCAGTGGGACACTTCTGTTGCTGCCTTCTGAAAAGCAACATCTCTCTGGATCCTCTCACTCTCCTGTTTGCTGAGGGGGCACTCAATGGTCGTTTTACTCTGCTGTAGGTTCTTCAGCTGCTTCTTGGTCTTGGCTGGAACAGCGGGGGTTTTGTCCATGGTCCCGATGAGGTCCGACAGGTCGATTTTCTCGCCCTCTCCCTCCGCGTTGACCGTAAACTCTGACATCTGGACGGCCGCCTCGGATCTCTCCCCCAGCTTTTTCTTCCTCTTACCTCCGATAGCGCTGATGGCCTCCAGCAGCTTTTGGCGTCTCCGTTCATCTTCGCCGTCCTCCTCCTCACTGCTGATGTTTTCATCTGCCTCATTTCGATTCTCCTCATCTTCTTCGTCGTCGTAGGCCACATCCAGCTTCGCCGCTGCGCTCTCGGACTCCTCGGAGCTCTTCCTGAGACTCTTTTTGAGACTCTTTTTTCTCACGTTCTTCTTAGAGACTTTAGCCATGCTGAGGTAAACACTGTCCTGTATACACGTGTGCCGCCAACGGAGCCGTTGTCGCAAAATTTTCGCCGCAGTGCAATCTGCGATGTCGCAAAAATCTTCTTCTGGCGCTTAGCAAACAATGAATTGTGGTGCGTTAGCGCCGCTAAGCGGACCAGTAGGGATGAGGGATCTAACTAAACTAGACCTTCGCTAATTCTAATTTTAAAGACGAGAGAAATAGAATAGAATAGAATGCCTTTTATTGTCACTATACGTTTTTACATGTATAATGAGATGAAAAGCAACTTTCCTTTGCAAACATGTATGTAGAATATATACAACATAGAACAGAATAAGTATAGTGCAAAGAGAATCTAGAAAATGTAAGAAAAAAAAGAATATATATATATATAATTCTGACTTTTTTCTCAGAATTCTGACTTTAATTATATATTATTCTATATATTCATATTTTATTCTTTATATATTATTCTCTATATATATTTATTATTTTTTCTTACATATATGTATATATGGAAGTCCTAAATAAAATAAAAACATGGACTAACTAGAGAAATCCACATCAAATAGTCAGTCATGGTCAAATGGTTTCCCCCATGAGTGATGTCATACAAGGGGTGGGAAATCAAAAAATCATCCAGAATAGCCCGGATGTGGTCCGGACCTAATTTACAATTTTCTGGAGTAGATAGAGCCCAAGATAACAATATTGTTTCTCTTTGAAAGTGAAAGCAAGCCAAAACTGCGAGTCAGGATGAACAGGAATGCTAAAATATGCAAATCAATAACAGAGAATCAACAAGAATCTGCTGGTACCTGCGACATTAATGCTACCACATTTGGTAGGATGTAGGATGGCTTCATTAACTGCCCTAAGGTTCTGAAACTGGTCTGCAGCTGCCATTTGGCTTTTTAACAGGCAAGATGGCAGTGTTACATGATGAGTTTGGTCTACAAGACACTGAATGACAGGTGCAATGCCTTCAACAGCTTCAGGGTTGAGTGGATATTGTTTTTTACACGGTTTGAAAGTTGAACAATGACAGGAGATGGTCCTCGTATGTTACCACAATCATATTTACTCCGAGCCCACAAACAATTTGGCACTGTTGAAAGCATTTTCTATTCTTTTTCTCTTCTTCGTTAGTGAAAGAAGTGCAACTGTGTATGTGTGTGTGTGTGTGTGTGTGTGTAGGACTAGGTCGGATCACATGAATATTACTCTCAGACAGAAACACAGGATATAAACCGACAGTTCCAGAGATTACCCTAATGCCTGTGGGATCACCATGCATTTCAATATGGAATGCACACATGAGGTCTCTACCCAACAGATTAACAGGACATACATCAGAGATCAGATATGTACGTTCACCTCTGTAATCTCCGAAACATACAGTTAAGTGGTTCAAAACCAGGAATTCCTGCTGCTCCTATTGTTTTTAGTAGGTTTGTTGTCTTGGGTGTTTTAGGGAGAATTTTAGACTGGATAACAGACACTTCTGCCCCTGAGTCCACAGAGAACGTCACATGCATATACTCTGTACTGTAAGAGTTGACCTAGGGGGTGTTTTAATGTCTGGTGTTATTTTAACATATTCTTGATATGTAATGACTGCTTTGTCAACAGCCTCTGTCAACAAGCGCTGCTTCCTATTGTTGTGCCACTGGCAATGCTGCAGAATTGATTGATTGAGAGTCCGTCAGGTGGTGCATATGGCCAGGAATTTCCCTGCTCCTGTACCCCGCTCTGAAAAGTCACCTGGGTGGCACAATCACGTGATAGATGGCCATAGACATCACATCTGCAGCATGTCAGTTCGGTGTCTACCCTCTGGTGTTGTGCCGGTTGTCTCCGTCCACCTCTCCCTTGTTGCTGTAGCTTGCCTTTTCTCCCAGGACTCTGTGGGGTGCCACCCCTCCTTCTGTTTGGTATCGTGGATTCCCAGGTCTGCTCTGGGGAGAGTCCTCTTGGGGACAGGGAGAGGCTTCTCAAGTCAGGCAGGTCAGGATACAACTCCCCCTTCGCTTCTGAGGCCTGTTTTTCTCCAGGCACAGCAGGTGAGGAGGAAGGACACACAGCATACGGCGGCGACAGATCCCTCTCTCTGGCCCTACGTTTCTTTTTCTCCTCACTTTTACACATGCTTTCTTCCTTCATTTCTTCTTCTTCTACTGCCTCTCTTTCCCACTGTTGGAAAGCAAACTCTTCTTTCTTTCTCTTCACATCCTTTCTCTGCTCCCGTTCTTCCAACATGACTCTACACCTCCTCAAACATTCTATACTCAATGTTCCTATTTCTATGACATACAACAACCCTTGTAGTACACCAGATACTGAGCAAGCCACCACTAAGTTTAAAGATATATTAGGGGCGCTACTGAATTATCATTATCACATGCTAAAGTGGTATATCATTATTGTTATCAACTTTCTTTTAGGTCATCACCATTATTTAACCTCTGTTTCATTTTACAAACACTGAGGATCACTCTAGTCTTCTTCTGTGTTAGCCAGCCCGTCGCTGGTATCGTCCTCCAACAAAAACAAACAAAACACTGGGGACTTTCTTTTACATACAAACATAAACATACATATAACGCGTAAACAAGAATCGATTCAAAACACCGTACTCACTTCTTTTAGAAGATGGAGAGTCCGCTGGCCGTGGAGGCAGCAGGTGAAGGGTGTGTCAGAGTCAGGCAGCTTCACGCTACAGGACTTATCTTCAAATCATGAGGGGACATACACCTGTGAACTTAGTAACGTAGCAGAAAACGCCATCATGGGACAGCCAGCACAAGCTCATTACACACAGTATTATCAGGAATATTTCTGACTTTTATAACTTACACATTACCACAAAGAAATTAAACATTTAACAAAAGTGAAACATGTTTGTATTTTCATTTGAAGATAACCTAGGCAACAGATGCAACACAAACGCCTACTATCATTTAATGAGATTTTACCTTTATTATTTTGATTATTAGCATTTTTATATATAGTATTTGTCTGCTTTATCTGTTGTTTTTACACCTGAAACCTGATCGCTGCTGCTCCTTCTCTGTCTTTTAAGGATTTAAACAAAACACTGACATGGTGAAATCCCAAACCCATGATCACACTCAGAAGCATGAAGAAAAACTTTACAACGAAACCAACCAAGTTGGGAGATGTGATGTGTTATCTCCAGAACAAGTAAGTACTTGTTATGCAGAATGGCCATGTTAATAATGTATGTGTAATACTGCAGTCAGTACAGATGAATGTTGAAGTCAGTACAGGTGAAGTTACAGATGGTAAATAACTCATTTCACTTCTGTGTATACTTCGGTGTGTACTGATGGTGATGTTGTGGATCACTGTTTAGTTACACAGATAAGAACCATATGGTGGGTGAACTGACGCTGCCTGTTATTTGTTTACGCAGCGTGTGTCACAAAGGCAGCACCTGGCAGGTGAACATCCTGCTTCAGGCTAAAAATCAGGATGGCGCAGCCTTAGTGTCGCCACACTTTACATCTTCAAATCTCTTTTTGTCTTTCAGTAGAGTTCCTGTGTTGTGACATTAAACGTATTGGGAGGATGATCAGGGTCAAGTGTAACCTGTTTCTGGTGGCTGTGACCTTTCTGTGGATATTAACTCTTTCCAGAGGAGGTGAGTGAGACGTTCACTACAGCAGCTGCTGCCGACAGGACGAAACAAATATTTGCTCGGTTCCTCTGTTTTGTTTCAAGGAGAAACTCTCCTCTTTAATAATTCATGTTTACATTAAAACTATGTATCTTCGCTCAAGTTCTGTATCTACATAAAATATGCAATTTTTCATTTTATCTTATGTCATAAAATCTTATTTCACAAAAACGTCATTAAAATGAACTTTTGTCTTTATAACAGAACAAGTTTTAATGTTATAACAAGAAATAAAGTGAAATGAAATTTGGTTTCAAAGATCATCAGTCATCACATAATCACACCTTTCCAAAGAGTGTGTCATATTACACACAGCTGGCACAGCCTGGATACCTTCATTAATTATTCAAGTCTCTTCACTGCAGGACATATATTTTAAGTTGTAGACAGTGTAAAATATCAGTTGTTTGTACCTGATGTTACAGACACTGAGGTCACCTGTGTTTTCATGGAGAGCTGCATCTTACCGTGCAGCTTCCAGATCGGTCCTGATGCCTTCATCCGCTGGATTAAGGTGAGCGCAGGAGACCTTCCTGTCTACTCCTACTACCACAACCAAGACCAGCTCCGCCACCAGGACCAGAGCTTCAGAGGCAGAACATCGCTGTTCAGGGACCAGATCTCCAGAGGAAACGCCTCACTCCAGCTGACAGGGGTGGAGGCTCAGGACCAGGGCAGATACCTGTGTCACACCAACACCATGACAGAGAACAAGGAATCGTTTATCAACCTGAAAGTGGACGGTATGAACAACACACAGTAAATACACAAATCTATGAACTTGTGTGTGTTTTATCTGTGTGCAGTGACTTTCTTTCTATTTCAGAGCCTTCTACCAATGTTGGAGCCATTTTAGGTGGAGTGGTTGGAGCAGCAGCAGCAGCAGCAGTAACTGTTCTGGTCCTGTACTGTAAATAGAAGAAGGGTAAAATAATGTTCTACCTCCACTTTTTAATTAATTTCCCGTCTGTTGTTTGTATTGATCAGATTATTTTGTGGACTCTCAGGTCAACAGGAAAACAGGGACAAACAGGGACAGAGTCAAACAGAGACCAAATGTAAGTAAATCTTTTTTTTTTTTTTTTGTTATAAATGCACTGCAGCACTGTATGAAAGTTCTTTCATTATTAAATAACAATCAAAGAAGAGTTTAACCAAATGCATGATATGAAAACATGAAACTCACACAATGAAACAGAAAATCGAAGGAAGGAATCGTGATAGCTGTGATGGTTAATTTTGCTCTGCACAAGTATATTATACTTAAGGAATAAATAAGGGATTGTTTGGATTTTACCTCCATATGTTTCTGATGCAGAATTTTATTTCATTTTGTTTTGTAGGAGAATGAAGTGACGTCGCCCCCCCCCCCCCCCAATTAAAGTTGTGACTTTTAATTAGTGTTGTGTATTGTTAACGTTATTGAGTTTGAGTTTTCTTGTTGTTTTTCTATTATTTACACTGTATAACCTTCATCTCGGCTCATTCACTGCTGGCCTCTCTGCGGTCATTCCCATCCACCGCTAATCTCCTCAGGACCATGGCTCTTTGGTACACGTCCTCGCAGCTTCTCCGACTCAACCACCGTATAACTCCCTCAAAGGTCATCACTGCAACACTACAACACTTCGGCCTTCTTCGGCGCCCTTACATCCACAGTGGCTCCCGTCGTAAAGTTGCCAACATTTTCACAGCCGCGAAGAGTACTCCTTCCATCTGGACAGACCGTAACTCCCGCTCTTCCGTGCTACGCCACGCAACTTCCGCCTCAACGATTTCAAAACAAAAGCCTCTTAAGACAGCGTTATTCAACACCAGGTCTCTCAACAACAAAAGTCTCATTTTAAACGAATTCATCACAGACAATAAACTGGACTTACTTTGTCTCACAGAAACCTGGCATAAACCCATGGATTACGTTGCACTGAATCAGACCACACCAACTGGCTATTCGTACGTCGACAATCCTCGTGCAGAAGGTCGGGGAGGAGGCATTGCTGTCATCCACCGAGATGACCTCACCCTCAGCCCCCTCTCCATCCCTGCTGCTTCATCTTTTGAACACCTGGCCTTCAGACTCCCTGGCCCACAATCGCTCACGGTTGCCATCATTTACCGTCCCCCTAAAACCACTTCATCCTTCCTCTCTGACTTCACTGACTTTTTCACCCAGCTGTCTTCCATTTCATCATCTCTCCTCCTCCTTGGAGATTTCAACATCCACATCGACTCACCAAAATGCAAATTCTCAGCTGATTTTTTGGACATTTTAAACTGCTTCAACCTCACCCAGCATGTAAATTCCCCCACCCACAGCCGTGGACACATCCTGGACCTGGTCTGCTCAACAGCCTGTCTCTGTATCCAAAACCTCTCACTAACCGACCTTGCGATTTCGGACCACCTTGCTATCACCATGGACATCAACATTCCCATCCCCGGCTCCAAACACACATACACAATTACCTTCCGCAACCTTAAATCCCTCTTCCCTATCTCCTTTTCATCTTCCATATCTGACATCATCACAGCCTCCTCCTTCCCTGCAAATCCAACTCCGCCTGAACTTGTTGTCTACAACCGGACTCTCTCCACTTGCCTCAACCAACTTGCCCCCCTTAAGACAAAAACTGTTTCTTTCTCCCACTCCACCCAATGGTACACTCCGGAACTACATATCCTCAAAAAGAAACAAAGACAGCTGGACAGCCTCTGTAAGAAAATTGGACTCACTGTTCATTCCCAAGCCCACAAAGACCATGCCACCATGTACAAAGCTGCACTCAATAATGCCTGCTCCAAATTTTACTCCGACATCGTCCACTCCAACTCCTCAAACCCTCGCACCTTGTTTTCCACCATCAACAAACCAACCAAACCGGAGGACAATATCACCGTCACCTTCACTACAGACAAATGCAACAACTTCCTGCCCTTTTTTCACTCAAAAATTGATTCAATACACAGACAACTTGCCTCCACCCACTCCCTCTCAGAACCAGAGCTCAACCCATCTACCAGTCATAGCCTCTCATCCTTCTCACCCTTATCCCCATTTGACGTCTCTAAACTTTTCTCCACCACGAAACTCACCACCTGTCACCTGGATCCCATCCCATCATCGCTCATTAAAGCCTGTCTCCCATCTCTCATCCCACTCATCACCAGCATCATAAACACTTCCCTCACCACTGGTTCTGTCCCACCTTCACTCAAATGTGCTGCAATTACTCCCATCCTTAAAAAACCTGGCCTGAACCCTGACAACCTCGAAAATTTCAGACCCATCTCCAACCTCCCACTGCTCTCCAAAATACTGAAATGCTCTGTCTTCACTCAACTCCAGCAATATCTCCACTCATATGGAAAATAACTTCCTTAAACTCAACAGCAATAAAACAGAACTCCTCCTCATCGGATCCAAAACGCTCCTCCCCTCTGCCCAGGACTTCTCCCTCGTCATCGATGGTCACAACGTCACCCTCACCCCCTCCATACGAAACCTTGGCATTATAATGGACCCCACCCTCTCCTTCAAATCCCACATCAGCAACATCACCAGGACATCATTCTTCCACCTACGCAACATTGCCTGTCTTTGCCCCTCCCTCTCTCACTCCACTGCTGAAATACTCATTCACATCTTCATAACCTCCAGACTTGACTACTGCAACAGCATTCTCCACGGACTTACCGACCTCCGTAAACTACAATACATACACCTTACTGATCTTCTCCATCGCCATTCCCCCACCCGCTGTCTTCGATCAGCGGACTCCAACATCCTAGCCCCATTCACCAGAATCAAGCTCCGAACCCTGGGGGACCGAGCCTTCGCCACTGCCACCCCGACCCTCTGGAACTCTCTCCATCAATACATCAGAAACTCAGATTAATTTCAGACCTTCAAATCCCAGCTCAAACCCACCTGTTTAAACTGGCATTCTTTTGAACCAATTCATTTCTCCACTACTTGTCATCATTGTTATTGTCATTGCTATTATTACTATTGTTATTATTATTGTTGTTTCTGTTGTTCAGTGTCTTTGAGTGTGCTATACAAATTTTATGTATTATTATTATTATTATTATCATTATCATTATTATTCAGAAAAAAAAATCAAGCTACAGTCCAAAACAGCCACAGCAAAGGTTTTCTGCTCTCATAGTGAAAGAATTTTATTTTTCCTTGATTCACACCTTTTATTCCATAAAATTATTCCTCCAGACGTTCAGAAATGTTACTGATGTGATGTGTTCTGTTTTCCCTCATTCTGCAGATTCATTCTTTAAATCTGCAACGAAAGTTAACAATAACATTTCTTTCTATATAATAAATGTGATTAGTCTTGTTTCCTATTCATTTAATATGTATATGAAAAAAATGTCATATCCAAGGATGAAAATTTACAAACAAAAGAAAACTTTGCTCTGTATTTATGAAGGAAATAAAAATTTATAGAGCCACTATAACCCCCTCCTTAAACTACAAAGCTGTCAAAACAAGGTGGCACTTCTGCCATTTCAGCTTGTAATGCTGATGCTTGTTCTAATGGTACATGAACATAATCTCCCACCTGACAAAGAGATCCAACACCACACACCCATAATCTAACAGTGAATTTATTAATCCTGTTTAGATTGTGTTTAAATAGCCTCTTATAGTTTCTGTACAATCAATTCCAGATTTCTGAAATCCCCATCCTATCCTAAATGAATAAACTCATCATTTATCATAATAGAATATAACAAAAGAGTGACGATGCTACCTTGAGGCGATCCATTTTCAACAACAAAATTTCCTGAATAATTCTCTCCTATTCTTACTTGAACTGATCTTCCAAATCAAAAGCCTTTGAAGCGCCTATATGTTTAGCCCATAACTCCAAATGTACTGAGTTTAGTTAATAATCCTTCCTTCCACATCATATCATAGACCATTTCTATATCATAAAAGATGGCAAAAAAGATAAATTCACCATTCAGTTTTTCATGTTGTAAACATGAAACTGTATTCTTTTTCAGTTCAAAAATCTAAACTGAGTATGATTAGTTGCTGTACAGTCATTAAGTACAAATCTAAAAAAAAAACAGCTGGTTCATTTTTTTCACAACGTTAACAATCTTTTCTTTATAGTTATTCAGAAGTAAAAATGAAAGTAGTACAAGTCTGTACAAGTAGTTCATTGTGTAGTTACATAAAAACAAACACACACACTGTATATAGATATAACTAAAAAAAAAAAAAAAAAAAAAATACTACTTAAACCTACTTGTCTTCTGGTAGTTCCTTGCAATTATTAGTGAAACCAACCAGATCGGAACCAACAGAGATAAGAGATATCGGTGTCGCCAGATCTCGCGGGAGTGTGTTGCTGACACAGAGATAGATGATTTTATATAAAATAGATAGGTTAATTTTCTTCTACTCTAAAATACCAGCTAAAACAGTCTTAATAATCTTAAGAACCTCTTAATGTGTATGGTCAACTTTAAAATTAGGAATAAATAATAACAATTATCATGTCACATGCTGCGGTCATGTGACCTGTCATCAACAACAGTTCAGTTCAACATGGCGACGGCTACGTCTGTTTTCCACAGAGTGAGAACTGGGTCGAAAATAGGCGCCCAGTATGACCAAGAAGGCAATCTTATTCAGGTAAAGACCATTTTACAACAGTGCAGCAAGGATTTTACTGTAAAAACAGTTATGTCCGTAAATAACAGGGACGCTGGTTAGCTAACGGTGGAGCTGACAGTCGTAAAACCTAGCTTACATCGGCTTCATCGGTGTTAATGCTAATTAAATTTCATTTAACCGATGAAATGTCTCAAGTGAGTTCATGAACAGATGAACAGTGTCAATAAAGTTAATATGAAGGAATGTCAGTGAAAGTCTAGACGAAGACACCCCCTCGTCTTTGCCTAATTCCGCAGCGAATGCTCTAAGCTAGCTCATTCTCAAAACTGCAGCTGTGCTGGGTTCATTGCCTTGTACGAGAGCACTTCAGCAGCTCGGGTGGAGGTTTGTCCTTTACATTTAGATGATTTAGGTGAGGGCGTGTCTTTGGCTTTCAGGTGGAGACCAGAGAGGATGAAGAGCAGAGCGTCAAGCTGGCTGAGATCCTGGAGCTCCTGCTGGCGGCTGGGTACTTCAGAGCCAGGATCAAAGGACTGTCACCTTTTGATAAGGTTCACATTTGGTCTGTTTGAGTTCTCTCTGTGCTGGTCCCATCATGATCTTGGGACAATTCCCTGATTCATTCTTGCTTGTTAAGTTGGCCACGAATCTTGTACAGTGAGTTCAAGAAGCTTCATACAGTAGACGGCCCCATTGATTTATTACCACAGAAAACCTCCACCTTCACTCAGCTTGTTTTTTCTTCTCCTCTGCAGGTGGTCGGGGGTATGACCTGGTGCATCACCACATGTAACTTTGACATTGACGTGGATCTTCTTTTCCAAGAAAACTCAACCATTGGCCAGAAGATGTAAGTGGTTTTTCAGCCGCCTTACTATTCTGTCAGGCTCCTGTAAACCTCTGTGATTTTGTGCTTGTCCCTGATGGGGTATTACAGTGCAATCTTTGGTCATCAATCCAAAACAGTGTTCCTAGATTGCACTGAGAGACATGTCTTCTGGGAGACATTCCAGATCAAGTATAACAGCACCTCAGGTCATTCATTCATCTGACTGTCTGATGTGCGTTAAAACTGATTTTGTACAGGCAGATGCAGATTTTGACTTGAGATTTTATTTGACCCACAGTGTGACATATGCGGTGACCGGAATAATGTACATTATTTGACAAGCAGCTTAGTAGAGGTCATAATAATGTACATTATTATCCTGGTTTATATCCATATACTTCTACTATTACTACTATACTTCTTGTATTTCTACTCTTTATAACCCATTAGATATTTTAATTTTATAGTTACATAACTATGTTACAACAAAAAGCAGAACATTTGCAAACTGAACTTTATTATGACTCCATAGCAGACCTTAAACCTTTATACTTTATTAGTCCCTCAAGCTGGGGAAATTACTCCCTGCATTTTCACAAAGTGAATGAAACACACAAACATGCACATGCACTAGAGACGCTGTGGCAGGGGGCTTCCCTAGAAGGATCCTGGGGAGCTGGGGTAGATCAGTGCCTTGTTCAGGGGCACCACAGCCATGGTTGCAGAGGCGGGGGGGGGGGGGGGGGGGGGGGGGCGCGTCTCCTTCACCAACACCCATATCCATTGGGATTTCCGGGCAGACCAAAGTCCAAAGCCACACGCTTAACTTGCTGCGCCACGGCCACCCCAGGAAAACTTTTCTTATTTTCATAGTTTTGGCCACTGTTTCAGTTGGTTTTGCTGACAGTTCACTGGAGTTCCAACAGTGAAGAGTGTTTTGTGTCTCCTTTCAGAGCCCTGACAGAGAAAATAGTTTCTGTTCTACCGAAGATGAAGTGTCCTCATCGCCTGGAGCCCCATCAAATCCAGGGACTGGATTTCATCCACATTTTTCCAGTGATACAAGTAAGAGACTTCATCACAAACTGAGATCCAGTGTCTTTCTGTAATAAAATTCAGTATCAAATGTGTCCATTTTCATCGTGCATTTCTGGAGGATGGTTCAGACTGGTTCACACTGTACCGTGTGGCTTCTTGTTCATGCTTGTATCTGATCGGCTATGTGATGTGTCTCCTGCCAGTGGCTGGTGAAGCGAGCCATAGAAACGAGGGAAGAGATGGGTGACTACGTGAGAGCGTACTCCATTTCTCAGTTCCAGAAGACCCACAGCCTCCCAGAGGTAAGAGTGTCAGTCAGTCACAGATTTGTAGAAGCCTGTTTCTGCCAGAAAACAAAAAAAGGAAAGTCAAGAAAATAATAATAAAATAAAATATATTGTGAGTTGTAACAAGGAAACACTAAGTCATAATAATAAAATATTCAGGTCATATTATTAGATACTGTTTAAAAAATATGGTATCATATGTCAAAATTATGATTAATTAAGAGGTATGAGTTTTCATAAGACAAAATTACGAGATACCAACTCAAAGTATTGACTTTCTGAGTCGTGATGATAAAATATCACTGAAACTATTTGAAATATTGTTTATCTTTATTCATCCTGTTGATCCTATTCATCCTCCAAAAACAGCCAAGTTCATTTCTATCAACATATTCATTTAGCAGAATAAGAGCTTTGAGACAGTTTTGATTGTGGAAGGCGCTATGTAAATAAAACTGAATTGAAATAATAAACCTCCACCTTGGTTTAACATATAAACTAAAGTGTTATCAGGCTATACTGCCTAAAGTGTCATCTAAAGAAGAGCTAGTGTTCACATGAAACTATTATATTCCAGGATGACGAGTTTCTCCAGAGGAAAGACAAGGCTGTGAAAGCAGTGCTGGATGTACTGGTGAGCTGATGCATTACAGGAATAATGCAACTACACAATCAACAGCCCTAAAAAAGTACAAGCATATATAAATATGAACATAAGTGTTTATATGTTCAGCAGCAACAATAACAAGCAGTCATGGTTCTTTCATTGCTTGAATGAACATTGTTGCTGTTTTCTAGCAAGTGTACAAACCACAGAGAAAGTACAGGAGGCAGAGGGATGCAGGACAGCTGCTGGACGAGGAGTCCAGGGTTCACTCCACTCTGCTGGAATATGGCAGGTAAGATTTCACATCGTGTGTGTGTGTGTGTGTGTGTGTGTGTGTGTGTGTGCGTGTGTGTGTGCGCGTTCCTTCACTTTGACTGTAACCTGTCTTTTGTCCAAGCAGGTTTTTAGACATCACTGTCATTTATTTCCATGTCCATTTATCAAGGCGATAAACTAAGAGTAAGCAGTCTTTGACCACATGCAACATAATATATATTACTAATATATATTATTAGTTGCAGCCACAGACAGTCTGTAGTTTTGTAATTTGGGTGAACTAACCCTTAAAGTATGTAGCTTGTGTTGTATTATCATGAATTGAACTGCCACACCCACACCCTCCAGTTTGTGTCAGTATTTCTGTGTTAAACACAGCTCATGAAAATAAATAAAAGCAAATAAGTCAAATTAAAGTTGAGCACCTTTTTTTTATTAGCATACATTGTCTTTGTTGTTGCCTTGTTGACCTTTTATCTGAACCCCTGTCATGTGCTGTCATACGACAGTCCTAATCCACACCTCTCATGTTTCGTTCCTGTCTGTCTGACATGTTTTTTTCATCCATCCACCTCCATCTCTGTACTAGAATGTCAGATTTCCTTCTGTAAGTACTGTGTGAAAGCTGTGTGAAGCTTTACTTTCCTGCAAGCTCCCACTCACTGTGCTTTGTTTTGTGGTTGAACATGTCAGTCAGAGAATGTGGATATTTCTCACATATTTTTTGGCATGATGGATGCGAACTGATGTGCAGCGTTGATGCTGTTTTATATTTATTTCTTTGTTGAATTAATCAGACCGCTCTGCCCTGAGGGAGCTGTTTCTCATCGTTCTGGATTATTGCCATTTGATGTGTGCTGATGTTGTAATGTGGCATGGTGTATGTTGTGAATTCCAAAGACAAAGGAATGGCTTCGTTTATTTTCATGTCTTTATGTGACAAAAGTTTTTTTTTTTTTTTTTTGTTTTGTTGTTGTGTTTTCTCCAGGCGATATGGATTCAGCAAGCAGTCCAAACAAGACAAGGTAGGCGTTACAATGATTTGGATTTTACAAAGTAATAGTGCCTGTGCATTTCATTTCCTTTCATCAGTTATTCTACTAACCTGTCTATACAGTAAGATACACTGACATTGTCAACACTAAGATATCCAGAGTGTGGTTCTTGATATCCAGAGTGTACTGCTCCATTTCTGTAGCATCCACACCCTGTCTTCCCTCCTCTAGGTGGACCAGGGGAAGGCTGTGCTGGCCAATGGCTCTCAGGTGGCACCTCCTGGGATGGCAGAGGTGTCAGAGGAAGAGGACCTGCAGGCAGCAGAGGAGGTGAGCACTATATGTTATACACGGAGGGCAAAAATACACGTATTAGAAATACATTCAAACAGCAGAAGTAAGTAGAGAGACACAAGCAGCACCATTTTAGCTAACATACACAAACCAGTGGACACATTGTTCACTATCTTGCACATGAGGACACTTTGACAACCGGACTGGGGGAGCTGGGGATCAGCATGTTCTGATGTATTTCCCTGCTGCGTCCCTCTGTGAAGTACTGGGAAACTTAATGCTTAGACACATAATGTGACTGTTTTGTTTGGGGGTTTTTTTTTCTCTTAGATGCGAATCAAAACCCTGATGACCAGTATGGCTGCTATGGCGAATGAAGAGGTAAACACAAAACATAAAAACCTTTTCTGTCTTATTCTCTTTCTCTTCATTTGTTAACTATTTGGAATTGGTCAACTAGGTCAAAACCTGGTTTATGTGTGGACCACATCTGGTCAATGTGCAAAGCTGAGGATGTAGTTGAAAACTGTTGCTTTTAATACAGGGGAAGCTGACAGCGAGTGCAGTGGGTCAGATCGTGGGACTGCAGTCTGAGGAGATCAAGCAGATCGCCTCCGAGTACGCGGAGAAGGTGAGTAAGAGTCAGCATGTAGAGGTATTTATAGTGCACCTCAGCACTTTGATGAAAGCCTTTATGTCGCGGTTTCATCTTTGCTGTAATATTCTGTACGTCCCACGTGTCCGTGTAGCAGTCGGAGCTGACCTCAGAGGAGCGTTCAGAGCGCTACGGCCCGCTGCAGCAGCACCGCAGGGCCGTCACCTCGCTCAGCAAGCAGATCCAGCAGAAAACCAAACAGCTGGAGGAGGTCAGCAGTTCCCTGTGGCGTCCTGTCCCGTCCACCATGATGTGAAGTTTACTGTGATTTTACAGCACTGATCAGAGAAGGTTTCAGAACTGTCACTTTCTAAGTATTTTTATATATTTTTTGGCAGCTGCAAGCCAAGCACGCTGAGGTGAAGACCGGCTGTGACGAGGCCAAGAGAAAACTGATGGAGGTAACGCAAATATTGTTTCAGGACAACACATCACGGTCTAAAAGACAAATAGCTCAGGAGAAAACTGCAACCAGCATAACAAAATACCACTGTTCATTTAAAAGAAAAAATACAATATGATAATAAGAAAATATAAGCACCGGAAACATTTTTTAAGATGGAACGATGGCAAAAGTTTTTGTGAAAACTTGGCTTAGAACTGCGTGTCTTCTCAGGCCACGGAGGACTCAGAGAAACTGGAGAAGGAGCTGAAGTCTTTAGAAGAGATCGAGGAGCAGGCTGACAGTGGGTGAGTGGAGGAGAGTGATCCACTCTCATCTCTTTATGTCACAATGGATCTTTTTACTCGTCAGTCTGTCTAACAGTGCTTTGTTGCGTTTGAACAGCTTGTTGGAGAAGCTGAGGGCTTTAGTAACAATGAATGAGAACCTGAAGCAGCAGGAGCAGGAGTTCCGCACACACTGCAGGGTGAGTACATCAATACACACACACACATACACACACTTTCACTATAAATCCTGTGAATCCTGCTGGGTGTGTGTACAACGTATGAGTACAGAGCGTATTTTTGAATCCTGTGTGACAGTAAATCTGTATTCATGTTGTCTTTGACATGTGGATGGTGGGTACAGGAAGAGATGACCCGTCTGCAGCAGAACATTGAGGAGTTGAAGATGGCCTCGGGGCAGGATACAGAGGAGGAGAGGGTGTGTATTCAGTTAGTGCTGGTGACTAACTTCACTTCACTGATACTTCACTGATGTTTAAGCATTTGTCTAATTCAGTATGAAACACCTTCCTGAGAAGGGCCATGTCACCTTCCTGAGGAACCCCCCCCACCCCCCCACCCCCCCGTGGTGAAAGCCAGCAGTCGTATCAGTTTGTTTAAAGGCACTCCCTCTCCTCCTCCTCCTCTTCTTTTCTCAGGAGAGGAACCAGCTGATAGACAAGCAGTACAACACAGACAGAGAGAAACTACAGAAGATCCGTCTGCTCATGGTAACTACTTCATACAACATAACACGAGATTAGATGAAACTGGAGCGATCACTGTGAGGCAGTGAGGTCACAGCAGCAGATAACACACTGCAGATAAGACTGAGACGAAAATCATACAGCAAATAAACAGCTAATGCACTGTGAGATTTATAGGTTTTATAGGTTATTTCGTATATGTGCACATCAGTAGCTATTTGCAGTGTCAGGAATACAGATTGGGGTCATTAAGCAAGATGAGGATTAAGTTATACCTGACAGTTTTTATGTCAGAGCCTTCAATGTTTACAGCAGAGCAGTCCTCCTTTTAGGTCTGAGAGGCTCCTCAGATAGGATGAGGGTCATCATGAAGCACTGAAAGTCTCCTCAGTTGCATTTTTAGTGTTGATCTCAGAGAAGGAAAGTATCTAAGTACAATATGCTATATACTGTACTATAGATACCTCAGTACATTTTGCTCATAGTACTTCTGCTGCTCTTATTTAAAGCTTAAGACTTATCAGAGTTGAGAATCAGTGAGAATTATCAGCAACTCAGCTCAGCAGGTGTTTTCAGTTGATCGATGCTTTTCATAACATTTGGTCCTCTCTCACCGCTCTTTATCACCCTGGTTTCCAGACACAGGCAGCAGCTGCTTTCAGTGTTTCCACTACCTGCTCAGTCAGAGAGCAGCTGCTGAACACAATGGAGCGTTCAGAAGTTAAAGGGAGACATCTGTTATGTTTCTTTATCAGGATTTGACCAAAAGCAGAGCAAAAAAAAAGGAGTGAATACTTTTCTCATATTCATCAAGTGTGAATGAATGAGTAAGTGAATTAATTGGGTGGGGGGGGGGGGTAAATAAATAAATACCAACTGTCAGTCAGTTACGTTTTTGGCTGGAGTGCCACAGCAGGACCAACCCTATAAACGCTGGGTGATGACGTTACACCATTGGTCAGCCAGCCAAGTGTTGAACTGAACTTATTTAGAGTTTCCCCATTGGCCTTTGCACCTTTGTCGTTAGATTTAGAGACTTTTCAGACCCTTCAGTGACTCTCTGTAGAAGAGAGTCTCCACTCCAGTTTCACAGAGTCTGACGTAGATGTGAATGAGCTTCTGGCTTTCTCATTTTACTGGTAAATATATGTGAAACCACAGCACAGCTGTTGTCTTCAACTTATAAAATCAGGATCAGCAACTTTGGAAATGTCTTGAAGCGACTGCTGGTTACCGTGGATCTTAATGGGCCACGTTTCAGTCTCTGTTCATAAACATGTCAATGAGAACAGCTTTATTGTGAATTTAGCTGCATTAAATGACTGTATATGCGATAAAGGGCTGAAGTCCGCTGACACCAGGCAGAATGGAAATATAACGCCATGAATGTAACTTACTTCTCAAGTTTCAGCTACTGCTTGTGGTTTTTTTTTGTGTGATATTAATTGTCAATCAATCTGTGAGCCAAAGATGACATCTTCTGATGCCTTATTTTTCTTCCCAACAATAGTCCACAACCAGAAGACACTTGCTTTACATTAGAGAAGAAACACATCCTCACATCCTAACACTACTCAGAATTAGAAAACAGTTCAGTTTAGGTGCTCTCTAGTGGTATCAAAAAGACAGTTTGGTTGGCAGCATGGGAACTACAAAAGAAATCTGAATAGAAACCCGAATCTAGTTCCGATCCAAGATTAATTCATCTTTCATTCAAAGGAAAGATAACAAAGTCATGTGAAAACCCTCAGAACTTCCGTTTATCCTTCAGCTGCGATGACGAAAAATTTCAGCGAGCTGTGGTTATTTGAAAGACTGTCCTCTTCGAGCCCAATCACTCAGGGCTTTCCTTCATTCTGCTCAGGCTCGGAGGAACCGTGAGATCGCCATCCTGCAGAGGAAGATCGACGAGGTGCCGAGCCGGGCCGAGTTGACCCAGTACCAGAAGAGGTTCATCGAGCTCTACAGCCAAGGTGGGTCTCTGCTTTGTATCTAGTCTAAGCAGAGTTTATGCTTGGAGAACACTTAAATGTGTCATCTTCCAAACATAGATGGATATAAAAGATCTAAATGTGGACATATTCAATATGAATAAAGAAAATATAAATAAATAAGAATCTCTCTGCTAATTCTTCTTGTGTCTTTCAGTTTCTGCAACACACAAAGAGACTAAGCAGTTCTTCACTCTGTATAACACATTAGATGACAAGAAAGTTTATCTGGAGAAGGAGGTGAGTAGCCACAGCTGTCACTTTTAGCAGCATGGGAGGTTTGTGTGTGTACAGTTTGAATGTTGGTATAGTTGATAATTTAAACAAATGAAAGGTCAAAGTCACCAGCAGATAGTTCTGCACTCTACATACTAATATTAACATGAATTAATGTGCTTTTATTTGTGTAGGTCAATCTGCTGAATTCCATTCACGACAACTTCCAACAGTAAGTGTAAATATTGTCTTCTGTTGTGTGATTGTGATATGAAACACTGATGTGATAGTATAGTAGAGGCTGGAGGTGTTGGTCTGTCAGTGTGTTTCTCAGGTTTGTGAATAAGAATAAATAAGATAAATAATCAATTCATTTGCTGTACTGTTTTCCAGGGCCATGTCATCTACAGCAGCCAAGGACCAGTTCCTCAGACAGATGGAGCAAATAGTGGAGGGAATCAAACAGAACCGCATCAAGGTAAATCTCCTTCTCTTAAAGGAGAGTTCCACTTTGTTACGGCTACAGCGTCTTACTGAGATCTGACGCCTGCTCTCTGCCCGTACGCTTTTCCAGATGGAGAAGAAGAAGCAGGAGAACAAAATGAGGAGAGATCAGCTGAACGACGAGTACCTGGAGCTGCTCGATAAGCAGAGGCTCTACTTCAAAACGGTCAAGGACTTTAAAGAGGTGAGGAAAACCGTGTATAGCCGTCAGTGCTCTCTGGAGGACAGACTAAGAAGCAGACACACAAGCATATCATTGTCATTTCTGTCCTGCAGCTTCTTGTCACCGATCAGCTGCCGTATACGGCGATACCGCTCTATATTTGATCACCTAACATCATCAGCAACATAACATAACATCAGACGTACTGCTCAGTGGGTTCTACTGCTGTATATTCAAATAGGATAATAAAAGAACGGTCACAGTATGATAACAAATCAACTCTACTGAGGAAAAATATCTGTAATATGATTCATTGGTCAGCTGATAGCATCCAAAATGTATCAGAATTAGATTATTTATCAAAGTAAATCTGCACTTCATTTATGTGCATTTGTTGACCTCAGTGTGTGACCGATGATGATGACGATGATGATGATGAAATGTTTGTTTTTCACCAGGAGTGTCGAAAGAACGAAATGCTGCTGTCCAAGCTGAGAGCTAAAGGAGCCTCTTAGTCCTCACACTGCTGCTGGTAAACTGTGATGTGAAGAAAAGAGTCGTCTGTACGAGCTGAACTGATCACACATTAACTATGTTTGGATCTTTTTTTTTTTTTTTTTTTTTCAACATTCCGCACTCTGTTTCATCGTTGTAAACCACCACCTTAAGACCTGCATCTGAAACCCTGTAAGAGGAGTGTGGGACATTATTCACGTGTGCCAAATCCACCTGATTAAAAAAAAAAACAAAATGCCTTCAGAGGATCACGTCAGAGGAAGCTCTTAAGTGTTTTTTTGTTTGACCTTCAGCTGTGGTGTGATAAACAGCCTCTGTAACAACAACAGTCATCACAAATTAACTACCAAGTTCTTTGACATCTAGTCGACCAGTTCAGATTTCAGCCTCGTAACAATCCTGTTGTTACGACCCATGAAAAGTGCCTTAACATGTGGTGTATTCATTCATATTACATGATAAGATTTTTATGTTTTACGTGCTGATGTTTAGAAGTTTCCTGGTTCAGCTTTAAACGTGGCTCTTTGTGTGTAATGATGCTGTTCTTAGGTGCCTCTGAAGTCTAAGCTCACTTCATGTCTTATACTGTATTTGCCTCCGTCACCATCCTATGACCATGTACGTGCACAACTTAATGAATAAAATAACCTTTCTATTAACTCTTTACATGCCGTCAGCGTTAGTCATGTCAGATAGGACGTGTACGTGTCTGACACTGTGTGCTGATTGAAGGCAGCGTTCTATCAGGGAGTCACCAGAGTGTTGTCAAAAGTCACAGGATGAATCTGTGAAGGAAACATCCTGTGTATCAGCGACACTTCAGATCTCCTGGTGCAGCTGCACACGCTGAGAAATACAGACATCTGTTCTGACACAGTGAACACACTTCCCACAAGTCCCAGGGAAATCCTGGACAGTGTGCTTCACACAGAAAAACATGTTGAACCAGAGACCATGGTGTGTAATGGGGTCACAGCAGCCGTGACACTGGTCACCATGGTTATGTTCTGACCCATCAGTACTAAGTAGTTATTACTACATAATTACACAAATGCTTCTTGACAAAACCTGGCACCTACACTACTACACTTCTGGCGTGTTCTGCTAGTAGCAGCTCATGTGGAATCATCATGTAATGTAACCCACATCAGGGTTAACCTATCTACTCTGATGCATACGTGTATTTCCAACACATGCAGTATACATTATATAGTCAACGGTAGGTGTCCCTCTCCTGTTTGAATGTGTCAGTACCCCCATGCACATGTTTTCCCAGCGTGGTGTTGATGAACTTGGCTGACCTGCACAGAGCCCTGACCTCAACCCCATCCAACACGTTCTGGGTGAACTGGAACTCTTGACTCTGAGCCAGCTAGTGGGGGTGCATTAGAATGGCGGCAAATCTCTGCAGCCATGTTCAGAACGTGGTGGGAAGACTGAAACCTGAAGGGTGGTGGCTGTTATAGAAGGAGATCAATGCCCATGGTTTTGAAAGGGCATGTTCAGTGTAGCTTTGATGATAGGGTGAACACATACTGTACCTGGCTCTGAGGTGTATGTGCCAGGCCACAAACATAAACTGAATTCAGGTGACCACAAGAACAAGATCCCAAAACCTGAATGTGTGTGTATCACGAGTGTGTTGTCCTGCCTCAGACTTTTTCCTGCTCTATCAGCTCAGCTCACTCTCCAATCTCAGTGATTGTGATACTGAACAGACAGTTTGCATGTCTCTCGCCCGTCACAGGTCTGATTGAGCAACATGAAAACACGTTCACGTACGCAGGCAACAGCCAAACCGTAAACGTGTCAAAGTGTGTCTGACTGTAATTTTCCCATCATCCAGCAGTGGAGGAAAACCGTACACTGGTTGAGTTGGAGCAGCTTAACACTGGAGAGGTTCTGCTGGTGAGAATATGACAGAACATCACGTGTTATAAGGCTGCTGTTGGGAGGATTACTGATATGTTCCTGATAATGACTGTGAACAGTTGAGTATCTTTCTGTGTCCCTGTCAGTCAGTGCTTAGAGCAGACAGAGGCGGTGAGGAGATAAAAGGAGGAAGTGGGTGTAGCAGAGCAGGCAGAGGAGCTCAAGTTCAGCAGAGGAAGAAGAAGAAGAAGAAGAAGAGGAGGCCTAAACCTGGACCTGCTGGACAGGCGCTCACTGCACCCAGGACTATAGCCTTTTGTCAGCAGACATGATTGTTTGCTGGCAGATGCTTGGTGTGTTTCACTATGAATGCTTCCTTGCTTCTGCCCGGCTTCCTGCTGCTGTCGGTTTTCGGTGCGTGTGATCGGCCAGTGGGAGCAAAGAGACAAGAACCAGAGATTTCACCTGAGACGCACAGCGCTCGTCTCCGAGGCCTCTGGAAGCTGCACATGAGGGACTCCCTGCTGAAAGGAGAAGGTCAGAAACTACTAGAGGAGAGAAAGTCTAACCACATTTCTTAGAAAGACAATCCTCTTTCTAGTGAAGTCACACGGTTTAGGAGTTTCCTAAATTCAGTCATGACTTAGTCATTATTTTCATCACACATGTCATTTTGGAACTCTGAGTATACTATCAATTGCTCTTCCATTATCATCACTAACCACAGGTGTCATCAGATCAACCGAGACTGAAATCTTAAAGGACAGGTTCACATTTTTTGACTCTGTCTGAACATATTACTGACGTATCGTATGTGTGTTCAGAGTCTAATCAAATCATTCATGTGAAAATGCAGTCTGGCGTCCAGCTGAAGCTAATGTGAGGTGTTCACCGTCTGATTCAGCCAAATCAAGCATGTGCCTTCATCTTGGTGGCTGTGTGTGGGTTTATTTCTGGTGTTTTGTCACAGCAACAAACCTACATGTGACTACCAGGACACATCCCTCTGTAACATTCCTCAGCATGGACACACTGTCTGCAAATGGGATTTCAGAAAAAAGAGTAACTCAGACTACTGAGGCCTCATATGACCATCAGACGGATTTCAGAACATTTTCCTCACAGACAGTGTGGGCATTGAAGATAAACAACAACATAAACATGACACTTGAAGAGAAAAGTCGTCAGGGCCTTTTTAAAAGAAGCCACAGTCTGTGGTGCCCTCAGATGGTCTGGAAGGGAGTTCCAAAGGCGGGAGGGCGGCTGAGCAGAAAGCTCGATCTCCCATTGTCCGGAGTTTAGTTCTGGGCGTATGAGGGATGTTACTGTTGGTAGAATGGAGAGTGCGGGATGAAGTTTGCTGAGTGATGAGTTCCTTGAGGTACCATCGGTTCCATGGATGCACTGATTTGTCAGGATGGATATTTTATATTGAATTCTGGAGGAGATGGGGAGCCAGTGAAGGAATTTGAGGATGTGGGTGTGAAGTGTTTGTGTTTACGCACTCTCATCAGGATCCTGGCAGCGCTGTATACTGAAGCTTTTGAAGACTCTTGCCAGGGATCCCGTTGGGAAGTGTGATGCAGTAGAGTAGTAGAAGAGCTTTTTTACATCAGAAAGCGTGAGAAACAGAGATGTTTAATGTGATTGTTAAATGTTATGTGTTCAGAGGTGAGCTGGCTTCTTAAACAGATTCTGATGGTGAAGCCACAGGAGCCAGCAGGTCAAGTGAGAGAGGGAGGGGGTTGAAGGAGGAGGGGATTTTCCACATGTTGTCAGTGTCATCTGTCCACAACAACCAATCATTTGTCTCCAATGCAGGTTCAAGTCCTCATTCAATCAGAGAAGGAGTCAAACGGCAGCTGCTCTACTGCCGCGTCGGGATTGGCTACCATCTCCAGATTCTGCCCAATAGCTCTGTCGGAGGAGTCCACAAACCCACTGAGTACTGTGAGTTCAGATCACACACCATGTGGATCCTGTGTTAATGTAAAGTTTCTGAAACACGTATTGTACATTCTGTTTTCCTTGGTTTCCTTGGAGACATCTGTGATATTATACCCACATCACACACATCCAAGCCTATATGCATTTCTTTACCCTGCGTTTCTCCATCTCCACAAGCTTGGCTGAAGGTGTTTGCCATGAAGCATGGAGTGGTGGGAATCAAAGGAGTCAAGAGTGGCTTGTACCTCTGTATGGGTGCAGAAGGACGGGTCTATGGAGCGGTATGTAGCCTTATTCACAGCTCACACCAGCAACATAGCATGTCATGTTTCAGTGTGTCATGCATGTGTACTGTGAGAGAAAGTGTGCACCCTCTCTGACCTGGGTCAAAGAGCACTGAGTGAAGGAAGACCGTCTTTTCCAGGAGCAGTTTTCTGACGACTGCCTGCTGAAGGAGAACTTGGAGGAGAATCACTACACCACCTACTCCTCTCTGTCTCATCCAGGGATCTACCTGGCTCTTTCTCACAAGGGAGACCTCAGGAAGGGCAACAGCGTGAGCCGCCACCAGGCCTGCACCCACTTCCTACCTCGAACCACAACGTGATCGGGGTCCACGAACAGCCAGCTTCTTGCAGACCTGGAGCCAGATTAGAAATATGCTCATGTTGCTGCTTCAGCTCATGAGGAAAGCAATAGACCAGAAACTGGTTCAGGTTTATTGTCATTTCCACACATATGCTTGATGTACACACAGTGACAGGAAATGTCGTTCATCATGGACCTCAACGCAACACAGAATAGACACACTAACACCTAAAAGTGAGCATGCTGAGGAGCAACACCTGGAATCTGAACAAGGTGTGGTGTATTTTCTCCTCCTGTAGCAAAGGTTTGTTGGTTGATTGCTGATGCTGCTGTACAGCTCTCACAGGTTCACTGCTGCAGCATCAACAACAACAGTGGTGAAATGCTACAATTCTGTTCCAAACAAAGTCATTTCTGTATTTTAGAAATGTGAATGGATGAGTAGATGAACTAGTGTAAAAGAAAAATTGAAAAAACTTGATCTTATTTCTTTTGGCTATGTTTTTTTTTTTTAAATAAAACAATCTATTTTTTTTATAATCATAATGTGTTCTTTTGTTTGTTTGTTTTTTTTTAAATTGGATTTTTAGATGTGCAAAGCTTCCAGAAATTTAGAAAAGGCAAACTCTGACTGATTATCTTACTGAGATAACTTGGGAGGAAATGTAGTTGAATTCATAATATTCACATGATGCAGTCGATTCGTAAAACCTGCTTCCTGCTCTCCAGCTGTTTGTCACTGAAATTTGCTTCATCAGAAAAAGTTGCTCTTCAGAGTTACAGTCTTTTCACTTGAATTGAACAGAATTACTGGCACCCCTGAAATTCAGTTACAGACTAAAGAATATCTTCAGATAAATAAAAGAAATGAATAAACCAGTTTTGCATGATCAGAATATCTAACAAAATGAGCAAAGTTACTAAGCAACAACAACAAAAAGGCTTTCATGTAGCAAAAAAAAAAGACTCACCAATGCTTAAACTTCAGTGTTTCCTGCATAAAAAGGGATGGTTTCCAGTTTCTTTATCTCGGTGATGAAGACCAGAGCTGTCTGAGAGTATCAAAAATGTTTTATCAAAAAAAAAAAAAAAGACATAACTCCAAAAGCTATGTGGCAATGGCCAAAGGTCTTCAAATCCCTGTTTTTACTGTTTGTAATGTTATCAAAACGTTTCACTGTCATAAATCTGTTCAGATACTTCCCAATTGTGGCACTATGACAAAACTCAGTGAGGAAAATCTGCAAAGGTTGGTGCAGGAAAAACACAAATCAAGACATCCACAGAGATTCAGGCTAATCTGGAGCAATCTGGAGTGAAATCAGAATGTTGCCAAGGCATTTTAGAGACCGGTGTCAAAAAACTTGGTTTCTTCACCTCGAAGGTATTGAGTCTTTCTGCAGCACCATCCAGAATGGTTGAAAAAGGAACTGATGGAGCATTTTAAACTGGGCAGCTTAGGCAACTTGACCTAAGCCCATTGAAAACCTTTGGAGAGCTGGAATCTGCCATTGCAAAAAGAATTCCTGCAAACCTGAACGCACAGCAGTGGAGGAGAGACAGAAACTACCAGCAGACAGTGCAAGAAGCTTCGAGATGACTTCAAAAAAAGTTTAGAGGCTGTCACTGTTGCCAAAGGTTCTGCAGCCAAATATTAGCAAAGGGAGCCAACAACTGTGTCTGGGCTACATTTTGTGCTCGTATTATTTCACTAATACACAAGTTTGGTTTTCTTTTAACCCTGGACATTTTATTAAAATACTATGATCATACAAAATTGGTTAATTTGCTTTTATTTGTGAAGATGATCTGAATTATGTAGTTGAAATTCAGGACTGCCAGTCATTTTGACCAGGACTGTATGTCTGGATTTGTTCTGATCTGAAGCTAAACAGGAATGTGTCTGTACAAAAAGAAAAAAATTGTTCCCATAAGTTTTTACAAGGGAGATTGGGACAGCAGCAGGAGCTGAGGAGCAAATGTCTCAAAAACCTGTCTCATACAGCCTGAACTGTTGACATGGCTCTGGGTGAACTGGCCCTTTAAAAGACAAAATGTGTATTTGACTTCTGCTAAAGCACATGTGTATGGGGGTATATACAAAAAGCAGCTGGACAGTGAAGCCACTGGACAGTATCCAGGTTCCCTCCTCCTCCACCTACCTGCCCACACCAACTGCCTGGACAACACAGGGGACACACGAGTATGTAATCCTACCCACAGAATGGGAGGTGCAGGGTCACCCGATCCCCTGCTCTGAGTGGCAGCACTCACCTGCTCAGGTGTCCCTTTGTATCAAAGTGTAGGCACGGCAGGAGGGTAGCCATTAAGACAGAGAGAGTGGGGAAAGAAGAAGAAGAAGAAAAAAGAAGAGAGGAAGGACAGAGAGAAAAAGAGAGGGGAACAGGGAGTTGGGGGTTATGGTGTTAGATAAAGCACAGCTGAGTGTGGACGATGGCACGATGACGAAAAGCTTCGTGGAGATCAGTACGTTGGACATTTGGTCAGGCTCAGGAATAACAGCTCATCCTGCCTTTTTCTTGAGGACTCCTGGTTGTTTTTTCCTTCACCAATTCTTCTTCTCTCTCACTTTTCTCTCTCTTTTACTCTGTCAGTGTCATTTCCTCTCATCCCACAGTTTCTCATCTTTTCGCAGATCCTGATGCCAACACTGCTGCTGCTGACACATCACCCCCCCTGTCAGTAAGTGGACAAAGCAATGACTGACAGAAACTTCTTTGTTTTATATCACTGTTTTTGGTCTTTGCACTGTTGATATGTTGTTCACTTGCATTTTTCATTATTTTCTGACATTTTATGGACTGAACTATGAAGTGATTGATAAAAAATCTCAGATTAATAAATAATGAAAATAATCACTAGTTCCAGCCCTGAATGAAATAATGATAGTCAGATAAATCAGAGTGTAATTCAAAGCAAATATGTGAAAAGGTGTGGGGGGGGGGGTTGTGCTTGTTTTTGTGCTTGTCTGTGTGCTCGTGTTCTACTCTAAAGACCCAATACAAGAGATGATGATTAACAGAAATGATATACTGTATATCAAAAGCATTTTTGAAAAATGCCAAGACAACAAACAATGAGGGTAGAGACAGAGGTACGAAGATACAGTGTTGTAGTCACAGGAAGAGAATTAATGGGGGTGTGTGTAAAGTGTGTGTGTATGTGTGCCTGTGTGTGTCTGGGAGATGGAGAAAACTAGACAGAGGAAAGGAGAGGGAGTAAAAAGACAAGGAAGAGAGGAACAACAAAATAGATGAGCTGCGGTAGAGGGAGACTGTGGTGAGGACAAGTTACACCAGGGTGACTTGTCCTGGGGAAAGACTGGGAAAGACTGTCACTACAGCCCAGTCTGTCTCTACAGCAACAGAGGGGACAAGGGTGAGGCTGTCCCTACCATAGGCTAACCCTCTGGGGCCTGGCCTGTGGGTAGGACACTTTGTTTTCCATGTTGAGTAGCCTCCAGATGCTCCAGGAGGTCCCTGTTCAGCGTAGGTCTCAGAGCTAGCTTTGGATGGAGTTAAATTTAGGTATTTTATCATTTGTCTCACCAACATTTATGTTCACCCCTGTCCCCTGGGACCCAGAGGCTGTGCAACAGTTGTAGTCAGCTGGTAGACAAACAGAGTCTTTGTTTGTTGAGGGAACAATGTCTCGAAACGAGTTTAACTGCTTCCTCTGTAGAACATATGTAAAACTAATGTCAGATTTACACTGGATAAATTCCTGTAGCAAAGTCCTGGTGTTCCACCGCTTAGAATGACATGTCTCGATAAGTGAAACCCTCATTTCAGAATTGTACACAAGTCTGAGTATACCTGGTTTGCTGTCCACAGATTATCCTCATCACTGGGTTAAATTCAGAGACTGGTCTTTCAGTCACACCAGGGTCAGATATGAATCTTTTCCCTCCATATTTCCCCATTTAGGAGCTTAAGACAGAGGGACCTGAGCAACAGGACCCCTCCAGGATAGAGGTGGTCTCGGTGACGGAGGAAGACCTCCCCATTGTCGAGACCCCCAACACTCTGATCGTCAGTCCCCTGGGCAGCATTACTGCTGACCCACAAACAGAGAATTATTCTGCCAAACCTGAAGAACCCCAACCTCCAGCTGCACCCAGTCCAACCATGCCAATCACCAAGGTGCAGCCATTTATGCAAGGTGAGACCCCGCCATAATGGTACAGCGTTCCACTTTCGGCTGTTCCCCGTCAGGGGGTCGCCACAGCGAATCATCCCAAAACTGACGATTTGCATGTTTCAAATTTGACACATCGTTTTATGCTGGATGCCTTCCTGAGGCAACCCTCTACACAGGGAGAACATGCAAACTCCACACAGGAGTGCCCAGACTGGGGCTCAAACCTGGAACCTTCTTGCTGCGAGGCGACAGTGCCAACCACTGCCCCAGAGTGAAACCATGAATATGGAGATTATTACTCATAGGCAGAGTTAGAGAAAGATCTGCTTAAAATGTGAGATGATGTTATGGGGATAACAACGTATCACTTAATCTGCCCCAGATTAAGTACAGCCTTGGTTCCTTAGTCACCTTCACTTTCCCATGAGAAAAGATTGTTTCCTTACATAACTTGACAGTTAGGTGGAATTTTTCTTCAGCTTTAAAGCTGCTTTCTTTAGGGGTGAATGACTGGTTGATCATGAATGAAGGTGTTTATAGATAGATTAGCTGTGTGTAAATAGAAAATAGAAAATGACAAGAGAAAGGTAAACTATGAAGTTTATTATACAGGGATCAGAAACTCTGAGGCGTATTCCTTCATTTAGACATATATTTGTGAGCCATTTTTTAAAGATTATGTCTTCAGTAGGAATGGATGCACCACAGATAGGACAGTAAACTTTCCCACTCTGGTTTTGACCATAGAAATCAGACTTCTACTGATTGAAGCCCTCAGCTTCAATGCTGTTTCATAACCTTCTCAATGCTGTCACATTCCTAACAAACACACCAAATTTTAGAGATTTTATGTTATAGATAACAGAAAAATCACAAAATTACAGCTTTTCCCTGCCACTCTCCCATCTCCTGTCAACAGCTTATATTGTATAGTGTTTAAACACTGTAGATTCTCATGAAGTATTTTGTCTCAACAGAGGATGACTTGGAGAAAAGCTGGAAGAACAGACTGTTGGCCCATCGGGTCGAGCTGCTAATTGCTTCATGCGTCATCGTGGTGGTCACTCTCGCTCTTGGCATTGGCCTCGGAGGTGAGGAGCTCAGTGTTGTGTGAACTTTGTCCATTGAGCAATAATGGATCCACTGTAGCATGGGCTGCCTTCGCTCCATCAATATTTGATGCAGTCCTTACCTGTTTGTTGCCTTCACTCTGGTCCTCAGACTGGAAACACGTAATGAGCTGGATTCAGATCAGGTGACAGTCTTGGTCACTGGTCATTACTGTCTGGCCTAAAAACCTTATTGGTTGGTCCCTTTTTTTTCCTTTTTTTTACAGCAGTTCTGCTTAGCTGAATTCAGTGTTATCTGTCAGTCCAGTCTGGCAGCAATGCATACATAACTGCTGGTAACGTTAGCAAGCCTTGTCAAGTGCCAGTGGAGAGTCAGCATCGTACATAAGGAGAGATTTATTTCCCTCCATGGAAGTAAACACAACGCATGGGCTGCCAATAACTGCTATGTCGACAGCAACAGAGTGTGGCTACAGATATGTACTTTGTCATTGTGTCACGGCCAAGGATGAGCCACAGAATACTAACCTTTCAACTTCAAGAGGACCCATTCAAAATAGTTTTGAGCAGAGCAATAATATACAATATGTGTATTATTGGAAAAAAAACTGTATTAACATAATGTTACATACTCTTACAAATTTACAATGCAAAACTTATGTGTACAGAAAAGGCAAAAAAAAAAAAAATTTAGTGTGGAGTTCCTCCACATGCCACCTGGCTTGTGTAGCCAGCGAGCTAGCCTATCTTGTGAGTTTTTTAGCACTAGGAATCAACTAGGAAGCTCTGCAGCGCTGTGCTTTTTAAGACGACAGAATTTGTCTTCCTGGAGATGCAAATAGCGTTGGAAAGTAACTGGTGTCAAGTGGTGCGCAGTCACTGTCAATGGCAGGTCACGGCTTACATGGCTGGAAGAACAGATGATTATCTGAACAAACGCTGAGCTCAAATCAGTTGAGTCGGCTTCTACTGCTGAATACACGTGCTGATAAGGTTTCCAAGCATCTGATTCGCCTTAGAAGAAACACTGTGTGGAGCCAGAACGACTTGGAAGTTGTGGCCGGCACAGAATAGAGTTTCAACAAGTCAGTGAAAGGGTGTATGAGTTTATCTGTGAGGGGTGATTTATAAGTTTATGAAGACGGGGAAGGGGTAGTAGTCTTAGGAACCAAATCAGGTAAACTGGACAGGTGCTGGATGAGTTCAAATCCGCATTTCAGGATGGCATCCATCAGCACTGTGGATTTGTGGGCTGGAGTGTTGTCCTGGGAGAAGAGCGCTCCTCTTGTCAGCTTCCTATCTTGATTTAATCCTGTAGCTGTCTCAAGAGATCAGCACAGTTGGCCCCTGTAATAGTGTGACCCTTTTCCATGTAGTCCACCAGCAGCATTCAAGAAAATGGAGGTCATCACTGATTTGGCTTTCATGGGAGCCAGAGACTCTGGGTGTTTCCCTGTTTCAGTTGTTTTTTTGTCTCTGGTTGGTGGACCCAAGTGTCATCTGTTTATGAACTGCCAGCAAAATCTGTCAGGATCCACCTCAGAAATTATAAGATTGGTCCCAGCGAGCTGACACCTTGGCTGTTTGGAGTTTGTTGTAGATAACTGCATGGACACATACCTGGGATACTCTCAGCTCTTAGACAATGTACCATTCAGTTATTCATCAATCTGTCAAGATCATGTCATGGACCTTTTCAGTGGTCCTCTGTGTGGTGACGACGACCGTCCAGGACAGGGGTGACCTTTCAGGCTCTTTCTGCCACGTTAGAATTTACCAGCCCACTTCTTCACCCCACTATAAGACCGGGCACTTTTCTCTAGTGTTGCCACCATGTTCTTGTTGACCTCCTTGGACGCCCTTAAGGTCCAAGGTAGCCGAATGCCGTCGCTGACTCTCAGTTTTCAATTACTCGATATCAAAAAACTGAACTGAACCTCCTTTTGCCTTAGGAGACAAACTTGTAAATGACCCCTCATATCAGCAGTCAAATGTACTATGTGTGTTTTCTATATCAGGTCAACTATTACATCTGAAGAGGTTGGCTCCAGGTGATATTTATTTTCATTTTTGATTATGTCACAATATAGGATGGAAGAATGGGGTGTTACATTGTGCTTCTTGATTGTACCAGTGGATGGCACCAGAGTAGGACATTTTGGCATTAGTGTTATTGATATTTAGGCTCAAAATCATCATGTTGACACTGTTGTTATCTATTAAGCTAAAAACGCTCAGAGCAGAGTTTGCAAACACAGATTTCACTGTGTTTGTTAGCACTGTGGAGGGAAACCTACTGTCAGGTTTACTGGATGTGTGGTAGACAGTATGGAAGCATTACTCTGAAGAGAAGATACTACAGTGTTGTTTTCAACTAAATAAAATGCTGTATTACAGTTCATCTACACTGTCGTCAGCTTAAAGGACCAGTTCTTTTCTTTTTATTTTCATCTCCCTGTGCTTACCATAGCGTGACATGCTTGTATACACCATTACTTATAAGTGCCTGTCAGTGAAACACAAGAGATGCACTTGAGATCAGTTAGTTATTGGTCTGTATTACTAGGAAACTAATCTGTTTTTGATCTGTCTCTCTGTGTGTGTGTGTGTGTGTGTCCACAGTGGGTCTGAGCTGTGTGGGGAAATTTCGTTGTGGCTCGTCATCTCAGTGCATCATGTACTCAGCTCAGTGTGATGGAGAGGTGAACTGTGACAATGGAGAGGATGAGCTGGGCTGTGGTGAGACACACACACACACACACACACACACACACACACACACACACACACACACACACAGTCAGTGGTTTAGTAGCAATTCTGTATCAGAATACAAAAAATCCTGTTTTTACTAATCTAGCAACTTCAATAATAAGTGTATTTTTATAGCACCTTTAAAAGCAGTGTTACAAAGTGTGTCATAGTGCAGCATATAAAACATAAAAACTTGTAAAAAGAGTTGAGTGAAGTGATTAAACAGTAGATAATAATTAGGTAAGTCTGAGATCCTCAGATCATTTCCTGCCAGAGCTGAGGTGATCTAACAGCAAAGATATGTTCCCTCTGGTCTCAAATGTCTGAGGACGTCAGGCTTTGCACAGGTTGCTGGGGGAGAGCAGCCCAGAAATATAATGTGGAGCCATGAGGGCCACGAAGAGGCCAAAGTAATCCAATAAAATCTGGAGTCCAGTCATTAGAAAACCAAGGAAAGCTACACAACTTCTGTGTCTTTAAAACTTCAAAGTGGTTGAATCTTGGAAGTTATTTCTAACCAGATGGTAAAAAGATGATAAGAACAGGAGAGGACAAGCTTGAGCTCAGGTTCAAAACTGAGGCTGGAATCAAAGAATACAATGCACAATTTCTTTATTTTTTAGGCTTGCAAGGATATGGCTTCAACTGTACATGCAGGTTTTTCAGGCCAGTGACAAGAACTTTTGTCTTTTCAGCTGTGGAAAATTTGCAGGCATCCAGTCTTTTACATCTACTACATTTAAGCAGATAGGACACATCGGACAGTGTTACTGGGCTTCATGGTAACTGAGTTTCATCCATGTAACAATGAAAAGCAGCACCATGTCAGCCTGTGATATGTGACAGGGCTTCCAGAAGCTGTAATCTGACTGACTTGGAAAATGAAAGTCTTCCAATGAAAATGTAGAGGACATGACATAAATTGGACAGATGAGCGTTTCAAGTGAAGCACAATGCCCACCAGTTTGTCAGCCAACACCAGGGTGAAATGGATTAAACCTCATGTACATATGTAAATATGAAGATATGTTTTTATTTTTTCCGATATTTGGGTATATGTATACTCTAAGGCGTGGGTATTGAAGTATTTTTTTTATTTTATTGTATTTTTATTTAATTTTATTTATTTTAGATTTTTTTTAGTTACTCTGATCTGATCTGAAAATGGGACGACTTCAAGTGATGACATTATACAAGCATGGCAAGCAGCATCCAGTCAAAATAAAAAACAACAGTAATATTAAATAAATAGTAAATATTATTCTGTCTCATCCATCATGGGTAAAAGCAGCACAGTAGAAAGCCTCTAAAGCAGCGGAGTGGCTAGCTAAATTTGATATTGACTAGATGAACACTCAAACTCATAGCAGAGGGATGGGTCCACAGAACACTGGACTTTAATATGGGAGACACTTCCTTGTCTTTTGTTCTTGTCACCATGCAGCACGATCAGCTGATCCCTGGTGTGAACAATGAGACCGTGGAGTTGTTGAGCAAAGGTAGCATTAGCTAAATCACAGCATTCAGAAAGGCAGCTGAATGAAAGACATCATTTCACAGTGAAAAAACAGAGTAGAACTCTTTCTATGTGCATGATTAGAGAAGCCACAGTCTTGTACTGGTCAAAGTTTTAACAAGTTTGACAAAAGGAAACTAAAAAGCTGGAGAAAAAAAAAAAAAGAAAAGAGCAGGAGCACCTACAATAGACTGTGTGCACAGTCAGTGTGTGCACACAGAAAACAAAAATAGACAAATAACCTTTATGGGCGTTTAGTTTGGAAGACTTGGCAGCCACATTACTGAAAAACACAATACTCATGTTTTTACACTGAAAGAAAACAGCGCCACCTCCGGTGAAGTGACAGTCAAAACAAAAATTCACCTTAAAGGCTCCTGTGGAGTTTTTGAACTATAGTAGCCTTATGTTTTTATGAATAGGTCCCCATTTGGATTTTGCTCGTGCATTAGGACACGGCTTATGCCATTAACAGTCCAGCCAATGGTTTCATACCGTTCCACTCATCCACAGGTGGCAGTACTGCTCTAAGATACAAGAAAAGCACCAACAAAGGCAAAGAAGAAGAACAGTAGCAAACAAACATGGCTGAGCTTACAAAAAGTAAATAATACATAAAGTAATGCACAAATAATGAAATAAGAAATACATAATTACGTAAGTTATGTATTCTTCTTCATGTGGGGTGGCTCTTGGCCCTGCATTTTACAATCATGGAACATTTTTATTTTTTCACTTTCCCACATAAACAGTGGCCACTGGCAGATACCTGTAGCACTCAGGCTACCAGCTAACATCATTTAGGTCCTCAAGTCCTCACAAACATGATACACATCCATCCGTCCTTTAGCTGTACTGCATATACTGTGAGGGACACAGAGGGGGCAGGGTGCTCCCTGGACAGCTGTCTATCACAGGGCTGACATGTAGGGACAAACACTCACATTCACACCCATGAGCAGTTTAGAGTCACGCTGCATGTCTTTGGTCTATCCAGTTAGACTGTCCTTTTTACTAAAAGTTAATCCACACTTTTCAGCCAATCGGAAGCCATGATATTCATTAGCCATAATTTATGAATAATGCAACATTACATGCTAAGAAGAAGCTCAGTGTAAAAAAAAATCAGCCAAAACAAAGGCTGAAAGAATTTATTTTTAAAGAAACAACTTACCAATAGCAGCTCAGTGTGTGGTTAGAGGCAGAGCACAGGAGCAGAAACATGTATGAGCACACACACGTCATACCTATACAGAGCTGGATTATCCTGCTGATGCAAAAAATGAGCTTTATACCAGGCAATAAATGTCAGCTAATAACATCTTCAATCCACGTGTGTCTCTCTGTCTGTCTGTCTGTCTGTCTGTCTGCCTATTTCTCTGTCTGTGTATCAGTGCGTCTGAGTGGGAGGAGCTCAGTACTGCAGGTCCAGAAAGGGGGAGTGTGGAGGACAGTCTGCTCAGAGGACTGGAACAACTGGCTGGGGGTCTCCGCCTGCAAGCAGCTGGGATATTCAAGGTCTTAGCTGCAACTCATTTCCCCTGTGTGCTTTTCAGCAGTAGCTGTATGTTATAACATGCTGATGGTAGATTGTTGTCTTGATCTGGATTCTCTGGCACTGTTCATAGGTTTAGACAGGATTTATCCTGAGGGGACCACAGGATAAATCCTCACATGTACACTTTCAAAAGACATGTTAGTCCATGAGTAAGAGGGGGACCAAGATAAGATAAAATGTCCTTGGCTGTTCTTTCAGTGAGCCTTTTCAGGTGAAGCTTAGTGCCAGGAGCCTATTTTACCCCAGAGTACACAGTATCCAGTATTCTGACTGAGTGTTGCAATCCTTTCAGACACACTGACATGAAATGGTGGTGTCCAGTGAGAAAAAGAGAAAAGAAAAAGATATGTTTCATCCTCCTCCCTAAATATTACGCTGTAGGCTACATGAAGCTGATAAATATTGAAAGCAAGACCTGTTTTTACTGAACTTACTGTGATCATTGTGTTGATGCTATATGTGTACATATAAACAAAAAATACCCTACCTCTCAAAGGTGTGTTGTATCATGACAGTAGCAGTACAGCAGGTGTGGAACCTAACCCTAACCAAACTGCAGCTCAGTTTCTCCAAAGTCACAGGCAGCAGGGATCAGGAGTAACATCAACATGCTAACAGGCTATCACTCATTGAGTCTACTGAAGGACTCTGGGACATGAACAGTACATGGCAGTTAGTTTCACAACATGTTAAAGCTGAAGAGGCCGAAGGTGAAAGCTTTTGTCAGTGTCAGACTTAAGAGGCCAGGATATGGCTATTTCCTGGAGACACCAGAGCAGATTCAATACATATCAAACTCATTCATCTCTGGCCAGATCCAGTGACTCTGTTTTCTTTGATTCATTTGCTGGTCCTGCCAGTTCCCTGGTTCGTCTTCTATTTATCTACAGCAAAGTTAAAATGTAAAACACATTACTTTTGGCTTGTAAAGGGTTAAAATTAAGCATTTATGGAGATTTCAAAATATCAAAATATAATGTGTATATTGTAATGTAGCCTAAAGATACTTCAGTATTCTTTCGAGGCCATGCTGTCCAGCTGTCACTGTTATCAGGTAAACGTCAGCTGTACATTCTTTCTGAGCTGTACCTCTTCCTGTGTGTCTGTCAGTTACGTGGAGTCCTTCTTCGTCTCGCTGACCTCCATCGAGCAGGATCTTCAGCACAACCTTGTGTCCATCGGCCCGAGCCAATCACAGATCATTAAGCTCCAAAACACCACAAGCCTCAGGTACAAAGCACGTCCTTATCTGAATGAATGGAAACAGTGTGAAGACTAACTGGTCTAATGGTCAGTGTTTTGTTCAAAAGCTGTGTGTGTTTTTAAAGGTCATTAGGATGCAATAATATGGAGCTGGTACATTTTACATTTTAGTACATCAATAATGAAATCCTCCGAGGTGGTGATACCAAAGAGAACCTGTAGACACAGACCTTAATGAACAGACTGAAAATCACCACAACTGAAGAGAGAAAAAAAAGAAACTGTAACATGAACAAACTCGTACCTGTGTTTTTAGGATTGATCATTTTGATGATTATTTTTTGATCAGCTGAAGATTCCCCCTGGATTCTTTCTAACAGAGAAATTAAGTCAGGGTGTGTATATGGAATTTAGTTTAATACAAACAAAGTCTCAGGACTGAACTGTGTCTCAGGAGGCAGAATGCGTTGTCCACTGATCAGACAGTCTGTGGTTTGACCCCTGACTCCTCAAGTCTGTGTCCTTGGGCAAGATACCAAACACCAAATTGCCCCTGATGTGCCCATTGGAGTGTGAGTGTGTGTGTGTTAGTAAAGCACTGTTGGAATGTGTGTATGAATGGGTGAATGTGACTGTGTAGTGTAAAAGCAGTTTCAGAGGTCACTCATCTCAGATGAATTCTTCTTCGTACTCAATCTACCACCTCTTCTTTAATACATCATACATCATCTTTAATATGTCTGATACCCTGTGTGCAAGTGATGCCAGGTGATGCCATTCAGAGCATGCAGGGCCCAGAGAGTCACAGACATACTAAGTGGAGCACTGTTAATTGATTCATATTCATATGATTGTTATTGTACAGTTAGATATCAGTGAATGAAATGCTTTATAACTCTTTTCATGACAGCGGTGTTCCTCCATCAGTAACTGTTGGAGCAGTTTAAATGAAATATTCCTCTACATTTGAACTTTGTGTATCCTGCACTGGACGTCCTGATCTGTAAAGTCACTGGACATTCAGATCTTATCTTGTGCTTCTTCTCTAATGTTTACTGAGTGTCTCAGTGTGGTTTGACTCCATCTCCTGTGTCGTCACAGTAAGACTCAGTGCAGCTCAGGGAAGGTGACCACTCTGAAATGTCTGGGTGAGAGAACACACCGCAGGCTGAGTGATCTGTGTTCTGCTCATGACTCCTTTTTTTAAGGACATCTTGCATGACTCGTGTAGTTGTGTGTTTCTTCTGTGTGTGGTCTGTACTGTCACTTAAAAGCAAACAGTAAAGAGTTTGTGATTACAGAACTGATCTGGAACCTGTGTGTGTATGTGCATGAGTGTGTTTATGTGGCTCGTGTGCATTGGTGTGTTTGCATGCAGGAGGGTTCAGTATAGATTTTAAGGTTCATACTTTTGATACTTTGAGTCAAAACTGTTCAAAGCTGATTATTTGGATCAATATTTACAAGGGATGACACATAAAGATCAGGTGACTTTATCTGTCACGTGATTCTGACTCAGGCACTACAATGGGTAGACTGGGTCTGATGAAAGAGACTATGTGTTGCATTATGGGAAATGTAGGATCCAGCCTTAATGAATATTAGGGACTAAAGTGAATTAGATTAAGATATCTCTGCCTCTGCTGCACTGATTTTAAACATTAAACTGTGTCTTGTTAGTGCCCCACTAACAAGACACAGTGGGGCAGTGGGGCACTTGTTAATGCTTGTTAGTGCCCCACTGCAGTAATAAATCACTGATGTTCCCCATTAGATTAACAATATGGGAACTAATTTAAGTTTCAAGTGTTTCTTCCAGACTGTTCCTCTGGTAGAACTCATAAGGCTATGAAAACATGAGACAGTAAAACTCTAGTGAAGCCTGACATGAGAAATTATTTTTTTGACAGCAGCTCACTGAAGTATGATGAATCACAGCACCCGGTCAGTGGTAGGAGAGTACACATTTCTGCACAGAAAATGTCAGTGCATTGTTGACTTTCAGTCCTGTGGTCGTGTGCCTGTGTCCAGAGTGTGGCTCCAGGCCTCAGTACAACACTCGTATTGTTGGAGGTAACATCTCCAAACCGGGTCAGTTCCCCTGGCAGGTCAGCCTCCACTATAGCAACGAACACCTGTGTGGAGGCTCCATCATAACATCACGCTGGATCCTCACCGCAGCACACTGTGTGTACGGGTGAGTCACACAGTCAAACCTGAATCATCTGCATATGAGATGTTTTACTGGGCAAACGTCCAGAGGAGACATGAAAGTAAGGCAGGTTAATATTTAGAATTATGTTGTATTTCATTAGCTAATCACCTGTTTCTTAATATAAAATATTATTCTGTAAATTAACTAGTAACTATAGCTGTGAACACAAAATGGGTTTACTCAAGCACAAGTACCTTAAAATAGTACTTGAGCGTCACAGACTGGTTGTGTTGGGACGTGTGATCGTGCTCTGTGCTGTCTTCCTTACAAGATTTCTCTTCCTGTCTCCAAGGTTTTAAATGCTCTGTCTGTCACTGAAGAAGCTGTGCTCTGTTGCATAAAGCTACTGCGTGAACGTGAACACAGCAGAGCACAAACACTCACAACACTCACACATCGTGCATAGTTAAGGTTGTAAGAGCTGGAGTCAGATTTCTCTCCCCCTAATGTCCTGGCACGGTGACTCTAAACTCTGTCCAATAAACAAGCTAGTTGTTTAGTGGAACGGGACTTGTGTTTAACTGTCCCACTTCGATTGTATGTAGGAGGAGTTCATTTAAATGAACCAAACATTAAACTGCCATGAGAGAAAACTGTAGAGTGGCTTGTAGGATTAGATTTCACTGGACCCCCTTCACATATACTGACGTGACTATTCTGTTTCACTGTCTGTCATCAGGTTTACAGACCTCTCCATGTGGTCGGTCCATGTAGGGCTGACGGAGCAACCAGTCCACGGGGCCCAGTCTCTGGCTGTGGAGCAGATTATATACCACACTCGCTACCGGCCCAAAGGACTGGACTACGACATTGCCCTGATGAAACTCGACGTGTCACTTGTTTTCAATGGTACTGGTGCTTTCAGTGGTATTTTCTAAAGACCCTGAGTCCTCACTTTCTTTCCGCTCTGCGTTTATATGTCCAGTCATAGCTCAGAGCTGTCCAGACCTCTTCTATTGTACCTCAACATCTTCAGTATCAGACTCACTAGAGAGCTTGCCCATCCTCATTACCCTCCCACTTCCCCTGAGCAAGGCACTGGGCAGACTGAGATTCCTGGGCAATAGCTACGTAGTTTATTCACTTTTCCAAGCTAAGTGATCCCATCATCCTTCAAATGAATCTTTGTTCGTACAATAGTCAAGACAGACAACGTTGTTCAAAGACACAAATTCATTTGCTGTAACCTAGTTACTCATTTGTTGGATCACTGTCATCCATGGGCACATCTAGATTTTCTCAGTGTGGCATCAGCAGGTTCCACTGTCTGCAGTGGAGGCTGTGGAGAATGTGGAAGGTGATGAGGTCAGGCCTTTGACTGGGATGTAGATCCCTAATGCAGTCAGCCAGCGTGGCTATTCCAGGGTGCTTCTTTCTGTGTTTACTTTGTGTTGGAGTCAGAGAAAAGTGTTGATCCATGGAAAAATCCTGTTTATTTGCTGTAGGAGGCTCAGTTTGCCACATTATATGTTGTTTTGCATGAGTTCTTGTTTCGTGGAATCTCAACAGAGGTGGCAAGTGCAAAGTTAGCATGACCCACAGAGCCTCTGCAGCTCCATCAGCAGGTTAAAAAAACACTAGAATCTCCCTTTAAGGCCTATACCATTTCACTTTATCTGATGCTTTACTGATGTTTGGTATGAAAACCAATTTATCAAATTTCCCTAAAGACACACGCACTACCTGGGGCCATGGGGCCCCTGAAGGTCTGGGGCTCCTAGGCTGTTGTCCAGTAAAAAAAATGTATACCTAATTGGGTTAATATGGGAGGTCAAACATGGCCTGCAGCTTTAGCTGGTTGTAAAATTGAAGAGGTTTTTATCTCACAGCTTTACCTTGTTCCCTCACTGTCTCCTTCTCCTCTCCTCTCCCTCCCTCTCCTCCTCAGGTTTCCTGCTCTCTGACAGCTGAGTGTCATTACGTGGATCACTTGTCTTAGTCTCAGCTCTCACCCGTTGGTCTTCACCTTTGTCACTTCTGCCTCTTTTAGCTTAAATGGAGTTGTGTGTGTGAAGCTTACTAACTTACACATTAGCTGTATGACTGATTGATGCTGAGTATGATGGGAACTACACATAATACGCACATTGTTGCACGCAGTGTGTGTGTATATATACACTATTGTGAGAGATGTAGTGCATTAACATTGTCCTCTGCAGGCTTTGTGGAGCCCATCTGCCTGCCTAACCATGGGGAGGACTTTGTGGAGGGCACCATGTGCTGGATCTCTGGATGGGGAGCAACTGAGGGTGATGGTGAGTCTGATCATGGAATATAAAAACTTAATCAATAGCATTTGGTTTTCTTGTCCTCTCTGGCACATACATGCTGATGTGGTTTTTCCAGGAGAGACCAGCGTGGTTCTGCGTTCAGCCATGGTACCGCTCCTCTCCACTAAGACCTGCAACCAGCCAGAGGTTTACCACGGCTTCATCTCCTCCTGGATGATCTGTGCAGGGTACCTGGAGGGAGGAACTGACTCCTGTCAGGTACAGCGGATGAAACAGCTGATAGGCCTCTACAGCAGGAATCACTACAGTACTATCTATTTGAGAAAGTGTCTGGACCTGATAAAAAGCCTCTGTCCTTCAGCTGCAGCAGACAGACCCAGAGAGCAGATGCTGAACATAGTGGAGCATTGAGCAGCTAAAGAGCCAGATGGTTCCCTCAGGAGCTGGTGGAGACCAGAAACAGAGCTAATAGAAAGTGATTATTGATTGATTATCTGTCAGGTGGACAGATACACGCCTCTAAAGGAATGATGCTGTTGCTCCATAACTGCTCAGTGTGTAAACAAGCAACTGTCATGGCCAAAAAAAAATCAGTCGTAATAAGGTTTGTTGTTTTTACTCGTTCTGTCTTGCTCTGACTTCATGCTGCAGCCAAACTGTCTTTGTGATTTCAATAAAGAATGAACAGTTGTTTCTACTGTTACAGCTCTGCTACTGCAGACATTTCTGTGGTTACTGTCCTCATACAGATTGACTGACAGCTCTAAACCTAACATCACCAAAACAACAGAAAAGTTATTCATGATATGTTCATGCCGATAAAGGTTTTTTTTACATCAGTAATTGTTTGAGGTTTCAGGAGAACACATGTTACCTTCATAACATCCAGGATTTGGTACTTAAATGTTATGTTGTAACCATAGTTCTCTGAGTCCCCATACTTATTTACTGATCAGGCATAACATTATGACCACTGACAGGTGAAGTGAATAACATTGATTATCACTTCATCATGGCACCTGTTAGTGGGTGGGATATATCAGGCAGCAGGTGAACACCTTGTCATCAAAGTTGATGTTAGAAGCAGGCCAAACTGTGATGGCTAGACGACTGGGTCAGAGCATCTCCAACACTGCAGCTCTTGTGGGTTGTTCCCAGTGTGCAGTGGTCATTATCTATCAAAAGTGGTCCCTGGAAGGAAGAGTGGTGAACAGGCGACAGGGTCATGGGTGGCCAAGGTTCACTGATGCACATGGGGAGCAAAGGATGGGCCGTGTGGTCTGATCCAACAGCAGCTACTATTGCTCAAATTGCTGAAGAAGTTAATGCTGGCTCTGATAGAAAGGTTTTAGAATACGTAGTTTGTTGCGTATGGGGCTGCATAACTGCACAACAGTCAGGGTGCCCATACTGTCCCCTGTGCACCGCCAAAAGCACCAACAATGGACACGTGAGCATCAGAACCCGACCACGGAGCAATGGAAGAAGGTGGCCTGGTCTGATGAATAACATTTTCTTTTACATCACGTGGATGGCCCGGTGCTTGTGCGTCTCTTACCTGGGAAGAAGGCAAGCTGGCGGAGGCAGTGTGATGCTCCATCAACAACGAGTCTGAGATGCTGACTTGGCCTCCAAATTCCCCAGATCTCAATCCAGTCCAGCATCTGTGGGATGTGCTAGAAAAACAAGTCTGATCCACGGAGGCCCAACCTCGCAACTTTCAGGACTTAAAGGATCTGCTGCTAACATCTTGGTGCCAGATACCACAGCACACCTTCAGGGGTCTAGCGGAGTCCATGCCTCGACGACAGGGCTGTTTTGGCAGCAAAAGGGGGACTAACACAAGTGGTTATAATGTTATGCCTGATCGGTGTAGAATCTACTGGGTGGAGAGATGGTCTCACAATAATCGCACAATAAAGAACAAGCTGTTCTCATTCACATTCTGATGCTGGTTACAAAAAAAGGCGCACTCATCAGGTGATTTGGTTTCTGAGATGGGGACTCCCTCTGTATGTCTGTGTCTTTCCTCAGGGGGACAGCGGAGGTCCTCTGGCCTGTGAGGACATGTCCATGTGGAAGCTGGTTGGAGCGACCAGCTGGGGAATCGGCTGCGCTGTGAGGAACAAACCAGGCGTTTACACTCGCATCACACAGTCACTTAGCTGGATCCGCCGGCAGATGGAGGTCAGTACATGACGAGCTGTGTCCTGTTTCAGAACCTGGCTCTTCCAGGGCCCCTCCTCTTAGCATAGGACTTCTCTCAGTTTTTCAGTAAAAGTTTCTCTCAGCAGCTGTGCGAACAGGTGTGAAGAGGAAGATAAGATCCCCAGACCTTCAAGAGTTTAGCCTTTGGAGAACTTAAGACTAGTACTGAACCTCTTGCCCAAAATATGTGGTCTACAGAGTATTCACCATATGGTCAATATGTCTCTGCCAGACGCACACGAGTGAGTGCGACACAGTGAAGAACACTAAAAATAGATTTAGATCGAGGAAGAAAAGCCTGTTAGAGCCCTTTCAACCCCTTATTACCATGTGTGTTCTGTGTGTTATTGAAAGTAACAGACCTCTTCCACCTGAGATTTAACAAGAAAACCACAGGTGTCAGTTATTAAACAGTCATAAAACAAATGATGGCTGACTCCATTTAACTGCTTTGGATTCAGGATCAGTTTCTTGGTCTGGGGCCAGTTTCAAAAAAATCTTTTAGACTGATCTATGGTGTTAGGCCAGGGTTAATTCTGCTCTTAGATTAGTTTAATGCAAGTTAAACAGCCTCACAAAAGACTTAACGTATCTTATAATGTGTGGTTAGTTAACAATGTTGTGTAGAGTCATGAGAACAGTGATCAGAGTGTAAGCTGTAACCACAGTAACCTGTTGGAAATATGAAGCAGTGAGGACATCAGTCGTTAAGAGTCCTGCCACATGAAGAAACCACAGCAGCTCAGGGATGAACTGCACTGAGATCTGATGCTGCAGAACCTTTCCCGTCCTGTTTTCCAGCAGATGATTGGAGTGAAGGGAGTGAACCAGTCTGACTCCCAATTCACAGCAGATTAGTCCAACTGAAGTTAGTCCAGGACTCTGTACTACAGATGAATTTAGATGTTTCAGCCTGACATTCTCCATGAAGTTGTAATAGTAGTATTAGAAAGAATGGTGATGATATTATGGCCCTTTTAACATGGCCATGCTGATCTTGTATAAGTCCCTTTTATAAAGGGACTTGAAGAAAAGCTAGTTACCTGTCCACTGTCTCTTCTGTTAAACCCTGTCTAACTGACCCCTGAAAGACACCAGCTGTTTGTGAACTCACTCTGTGATGTTGGACCAACAGCTGGTTTTCCTCCTTAGTGGGATCTGTGTCGAGCACCTGCCAGGGTAGTTGTCTCAGGATAATTTCTACAGTGTTTATGTGTTAAAAGCTTTGAAATGTTACACTTGACACCAGGCTCCTTTTACCTGTCACAGACCTAAAGGGAGACAAACTTCAGTCAGTTTGAGACGACTGAAAATCAGTGTCAGGAGTTTGTCAGTGAACAGTTGTTACGTGACGTTATGTTCTCTGGCGGAAAAATCTGAGCTACGTTGTTCCCTCATTACAATACACCCTAAAACATAGATGAAGACGGTGTTGTTTGTATATTCTGCATATCCAAACCTAAGCTGCATTCATTGCTCCTTAACCCAACATGTTTCCATGTCTGTGTCCATTTGGGTTAAATGTCTCCATTTTCTGTGCTGTCTTCCAGAAAGAAGATGCTCACACTTCTCCAACTCTGAGCACAGACAACTGAATCACCTCCAGTTTCCTCTCCCTGGATTCCGTTTGGACGTTATCACATTTGACAAAAGAACCCTACAAACTGTACCACGTTAAAACGGTGGAGCCTTTAAAAACCAATCGTATCCTGTTTTTGGGGGGTTGGGGGGGCAAAAGTGACGGAGCGAGTGAAGAGACGGTGCACGGCAGAGAGTTAGGCATCGTTTATTCCAAAATAGAAAGCTCTAAGGCAAAACAGACAAGAGAAAAGTGAACAGCGCGTCATAAAAAGCAAGACAGACGCAAGTGAGGAACCGAGAGCTCAGCGAGGGCCCACCCACCGTCTGCACCCTCAGGTTGCATGAAATTAACCATTTCAAGTCTCAACTTTACAAGAGGGATATAAACCAGATTACTGCAACTATTGACAGACAACTGTTGTACAGTACAATATTACAGATACTCAAACAAGAGGCACCCCCCCCATTTGTGCAGTAATATAAACAAATTGATAAAGAGATTTCACTACATGTGTCTGTAGTGGCGGGGGGGGGGCCCAATGGAGGCTGCAGGGCTTAGTCCCAATCCTTCAGGCTGGCAATGAGCAAGGAGTCCAACTTTCCAACTGCTCTGTTTTCAATGCAGTAGCATGTATGTATACATAAATAAAAGTTTAATGCGTGCAAAAAGTCCACTGCTTCTCGTTGATGATGGAGCTCACATCTTACTGTGGATACCGATGGATATGTCCATCTCAGACCCTTGTGATTGTGTAATTAGCATAGTGTTCTGGATTGTGCATTTGAGAAAGTGATGCCTACGCTATTACTGTCGAACAATTAAAAGACGAAATGTATGGTATACACAATGCGGGTAAAACTGGAGCTGTATTTTAAAAAACAATCTGAGCACTACTGTCAAGTTACTCTTCAGATAACTGTGATGCTGCAGTACACAAAAAAAAATCATTAACAATGCTTTACAGAACCACAAGTGTTCTGCACTTTAGTGTCTATTTGACCAATTTCAACAAGGGTCAGACTTTCTTTTTGTGCTTCTTGGCAAGAATTGTTTAGAAAAGAACACAGGTAAGGCCTTGTTAGTATTGTAAGTTTAAAACCAATTTAAATAGCAATTTTCATCAGCATTCAATTCCTTTTTCTGTTTTTTAGAAAACTTCAAAGAACCCTGGAAAACAGGGTCGCTAGCTTTAATTATGAATCTGTACATAAATATTCCTTACAAAACAGGAGAACACAAAAAATGAAACAAAAAAAAACACTAATTTCATATTTTTGTATATAAAAATAAGCATCTCTCCTTTTTTTTTTTTTCTTTCAATCTCTTCACTCCGGGGGCTCTGCTTTGACCTGCAGGGGGACCCGTGTGAGAGCCGTGGAGTCAGTCGTAAGAGTGCGCACATCTAGTCAAAACACAAGCATGCAAAAAAGTGAAGACAAACCCTTACAGATACAACTTTAAAGTGTTGGCATCCAAAATGAGAAGTCAACTGGGGAGGGGGAACAGGGGCCGAGAGAAAAAAAAAAAGAAAAAAAAAGAAAAAAAAGGGGGAAAAAAATCAGAAAATCAGTCAACATTTATTAACGGAGCATACAAACTTGCTTCGGGTGTTTTTAACACTTCTTTTTTTTTTCTTCTGTTTGTTTGATTTAATCTTTTTGAGCTTAAATATACAAAAAAAGTGCACTCGCCTACATCAACTAAATAATTAAAAAACGGTTTCTGAAATGAAACTCCTGATGTACACACACGCGGTATAAACCGCCGTTCAGCAGGGTGGAGGGTTGGAAGAGTGCAGGACCGCTTCTGCTCTGTCCTGTTGTTTTGTGCTCTGTAGAAATCTAATGTGTCTGTACTATGATTCATCGTGTGTTTGAGGATGTTGACCTATTTAGGCATGTCTCGTGCGTACGTTTAGATCAGTGTAGGAGGGAGTGTGTCCTCTACTGCAGTGAGTCGCTGTTGTCCAGGCCCAGCCCGGCCATGTCTGCGTCGTCGTCCTCGTCGCCGCTGTCCCCCGACTCGTCTTCGCTGTGGCCTCCCAGCATCACCTGCTGTACTGCCAGCGTGGCACCGTCCGACGTCAGGCTCTGCAGACCCTCCACGTTCATTGTCACCATCGTACCTGATGACGACAGGAAAGAATATTTAACACTATACCTATACTCATACCAAGTTCATCTGGTTCAGAGGGTGCAGTCTTCCAGCTGTGCTGCACTCATGTCCAACAAATTTCTTCATCAGCAGCTGTGACCTTCTGACAGCCTGCTGCTTTCATTATATCTTATTTCCTGCTTTAACAGTCACCTCTACAGCTGAGACTGACTGACAGATTGAGTTCTTAGACAGATTTATTCCCCTCTGTGAAGACCATAGATGGTGTCTGATGCAACATGGCTCCACATGGTGAGGAGCAGTCTGAAGAGCCCAGACTGACTTAACAAAGATGGAGAGGGAACAGGAGCATCAGCAGGCTGCTGAGCATGAGGTGAAACCCAGCTGCAGCAGAGGCTAGGAGTGAGTTAACTGATCAGACTGTGTGAAGCACACAGCATGAAGTCGACCTCTACAGAAGAAAACCATCGTTCAGCACAAAACTGCCACATTAAACTTTGCAAGAACATGTTCTGGGCAGATGAAGCTAAAATAAACTTGTCTGGATCAGATGGAGTCCAGCATGTTGCGACCTTCAGACATGGAGGTGGGGGTGTTCTGATGTGGGGCTGCATGAGCCCAAAAGCTGTCGGGGAGATGACGTATAGACGGAACCGTGAATTCAAGTTTGTACACCGAATGAAAAGATGATTCCCAGTCTCAACAAGTTTGGCAGGAGAGGAGGAATTTTCCAGCATGACAATGATCCCAAACACACTGGAAAATGTTTTTAAAGAAGAAAAGGTGAAAAGTGTGAGCTGGGTCCAGTAGAACAGCTGTGGAGTATGTTTACTGCTGAAGGCTGAGCAACCAAACACCTCCAGCAAAGAGCAGCTGAGAAGAATCATGTGTGAAGAAGAAGAAGGAGGTTTGTGTACAGATCTGTGAAAGACTGGTATCATCCATCATCAAACCAGGAGAATCGAACATCATCAACAACAAAGACGCACAAACAAAATGACTTCTGAGATGGTGCTGATAATACTGTTAAATTTTACAGCTAGAAATGCACATACTGCATTTTACACTGCAGCTGTAACTCTGGGCAGACAACTTGTTGGAATTACTACATGAATCCCTGTCTTTTAATGTGTGTGCCCTATGAACCTGAAATAAAAGCTACATCTCCACATGGTTTTCTTCTTCAGGCTCTGAGCTTCAGCATATTCAGTTCAAAATAAAATACTGGATCCTAAAGTGCCATGTCTCAGCTTTAATTTGAGCAGGTTTACATCAGTATTAGAAAGAAACATGTGAGCGTTACAGCCCTTTTAATGAACAGTTTCCAAAATGTAAGGGTTCAAAAGTAACTCCACACTTAACTACTAAATGTTTCATGGGCAGCTGTGTGTTATGTCAGTGTTAGTACGTGAACAGAAGAGCTCACATTTGGCTCAGATTTGACTGAAACCTGAGAGCTTCCTTTTAGATTGAGGTGGAGTTGTCTGTCAATGTGAGGAGTAAAGTGAAGAAGGTGATGGTGCAAGTGAAGAAGATAATGAGGCTCAGCAAAAGCAAAAATAATGTATCAGATATGCAAGGTAGCTCTAAAAAAGCAGGTGCACAGTCTTCCTGTGCGCCTGCTGAGCATGGTACTGAGCTGGTAAACCCAGAAGCACGAGTCCTGTGGAAGAGCAGACGATCACTTGCATGGTGAAGAAGAGGCACAGCAAGCCAACAGTGTTCTCTAGGATGTAGGTGTATATGTTGTATGACTTCATGACCAAAACCACAGAGGATTCCCTACAAGACACAAACCTCTGGTCATAAAATGATACAAAAAGAGTTCTGCAGCAAAGATCTGTGCACTGATGGAACAAAGATCAATGTCTATCAAAATGATGGAAAGAGGAAAGTGACCCAAAGCCACCACTTCACCTGTCCAACATGGTGGTGGACCTGTTATAGCTTAAGCATGTATGGCTGCCAACGGAACTGGCAAACGCTTACTGATGATTTCAATGCTGACAGAAGCAACAGGATGAATAAAGAGGTAAACAGGAGCAGTCTGTGCTCAGACGCAGCCAAATGCATCCAAAGCCACTGGACGACATTTCGTTATTCAGCAGGACAACGATCCTAAACCTACGGCCAAAGCAATCAATCAGTCAATCACCTGATCTCAGTCTGACTAAGCTGCAGTCCACTTACCGAAGACCAGGCAAAAGGCAGAGACCCCACAATAAGCAGGAGCTGAAGGATCCTGCAGTGAAGGTCTGGGAGAGAATCTGTCCAAATACTTTTGAACCCATAAACTTTAGGCATTCTTTGTTAAACGGATTGTATTGATGTAACCCAGCTCAAATTGAAGCTGAGTCTTGGCTCTTTAATGTAGTAACCATTATTTTATTTTAAACTGAAGGTGCTGAAGCTCAGAGCGAGGAAAACAAAAATGTAGAGCAGTCCCAATGCTTAACATCAGGAAAACCCATACTGATAGTTCTGACTGTAAAGTTGGGTTTTTCTTTTTCTTTTCTATACCCTTTCAACCTAAACACAAACTGTACACATTAAACATTGCTGTGTACCGTCTGGCATGGTAACATGCTGCTGGTTGCCTCCCCCAGCGGCAATGGAGTCAGGCCAGAAGCGCTGCAGTGGCCGGTTTTGAGGCGTTTTCTTCTTGGCTTTGGGTGTCTCAGAGGAGCTGGCGTCCAACATGGGCTGCAGGATCCGCCTCCGTGCGTTTATAAACCTTGAGAAACAAAACAATTACAGTTGGTTTTTCTCCATCTGTGACCGCACTGGCTAAAATGTGTGCTTTTGTAGTTTCTCGCAAGTGTTGCAGTCCTTTACACCTCCAGTCCTCACAGGCTGTGATGAAACCCCCTCCCCCAAAAATGGCCCCAATCAAGCAGCGAACTCAGTCCAAGATGGATAAATAACACGTAGCTAGCTAACTGCTAGGAGAGTTACCCATCTATGATTGCAAATGTGACCCTCAAACCCTCACTGTGTCAACACTGTACTCACTAAATTGTGGCTCTAGAAAGAAATGTGCTCTCCTTGATGCTCAGTTCTGCTGTCTTTGTTTTAGAGTGCAGAAAATATTTGGACGGGATGTCTGAGTCCCACCTGTTATCCATTAAAAACAGCTTTACTGTTACTTTCAACTTGCAAAAACACTGGGCAAACAACACTCCGCTTTTCTTAAGGATCAAACGCAACAAGCAGAGATTGTTAATGACTGACTTCAAAAGACAGCAAGTAGACATGAAGCTGGGATGACACAGGTACATGGTATTGGATTGTGTCTTTGTGAGCCACCAGGACACCCAAACCTCACCAGTTGTTGACTTGCAGAAGTGTCAGGTTTGTCTGAGTAGCAATCTGCTTCTTTTCATCCTCCGTTGGATATGGGTGCTACATGAGAGAGAAGGGGAACAAATGCTTCAGTGTTTTAAGTGTTTTTGAACATTACACAGGCAAAAATTCGGTGCATGAAAACTTACCCCGATGTGCTGGAACAGCCATGAGCGCATGACGTTGGTGGCATGTTTGGGTAGGACGCCACGCTTGTTCTTGGTTGAGTTGTCATCGTGATTAAAGAGATTCAAGTCCTGGTGAAACTGTAGCTGGAGCTAAACAAAACACATTCATTCAGTGACCTTCCTATAAGTCTCTCACCAACAACACATAGTTCTGTTCAAATTCCAGTCCTGTTCCATACTTGGAAATACTGAAACTCTGAATTATCAATTTGGAATGAAACTCTCACACACACATTTAAACCACGGGAATTTAAACCAGTATTTTTCCCCTCTGACAGGGCCCATTTGTAAGCCAATAAAATTGTCATGTACATCCCCCGCAATATGTCTATGCCCTGTTTTAAGAGCCACTGATTTAAACTATAAAGCAGCATCAGTCACAAGCAGAGATGTTCTACCTGATTGTTTTGGACGCGTATTGTCCCGGGAGAAAGAGCCTGTGTAACCACCTGGCCCTGAGGAGTGACAACTGTAACTGGCTGGTACACCGTGCCACCTGAAAGTATCACACACACACACACACACACACACACACACACACACACACACACAAAATAATATAATCTGCTGAGCTGTAGAGTGCAGGCTGCAAAGACATGTTCCCACTGGTACATGGTAATATCTCAGCTGCAGTCACAATAGTACAGTACCTGAGGAAGGGGTTGTATGCCATGATGACATACCTGCGACCACCTGGGTGGGGTTGACAGCTGTCACGGTAACATTCCCTTGCTGCAGGGCTGATGCTGGCACCACAATTTGAGCCTGGGGACTGATGGCCCCCGAAATAGAGCTGGGGTTCTGCATGATAGAGCATGCACACGCAAAATGGTCCTGAGTCCCATATGTATACTTTTCATGTTGATGTAAACAACATTGATTTAACTTAAAAATAAAATCAAATGTATTAAAGGCAAAATAATCTGATCCAAAACAATAACAATGTCAGTGTCTGGTATGACACTTTCACTTCAAAGGCACCAACAGATCGAACTATAGGTAGTGATTTATTCTAGAATCTAAATTTGATTAGTGGTGATGAGCACAGTCCACCCACAGTGCATACCTGGGTCTTGGTGGGTGAGAAGCTCTGGGCCTGGCCTTGTACAGGGGAATACGGGCTGCCTGGCTCCCCACTCAGCAGGGTCTCGCTGTTCATCTTAGTCTTGAGGCAGGCGATGTAGCGGCTACAGAAGTCCTTGCACAAGTCACTTACCTTCTCCAGCTCTAGCAGGTGAATCCGCAGCACCTGGATGGCTTTGACCATCTGGAGGTAAGAAGTAAAGAGGGCAGGTTCAGCTACAGCATAGTGCCCCATGTCATATTCACTGGCTCAGTGACAACAATTGTGGCATCTGATCATTCTCAGAAGGTACTGTATTCTAATTAACAATTAAAGAAACTGTGAACAGGTCTGCATCTCACCAAGCTGCTGAGGTCAAAAGTCCCACTTTGTATTACTTTGTGAAAGGCTTTGCCTCCATGCCTTGGTTGTGTCAAATACCTCAGAACATAACTGTTTCTCAGCCTTGTGTTTGTGTTACTACACCCAAAATTCTTTACTAGATGTGAACAGAAGGGTCCAACAGATACTGGAATTTCCATGTCAAATCTAATCTGTCAACAGGGTTTGATTCAAACTATCTTAAAACCTGCATCAAATTCAGTGCTGTCTATGTCAAGGCAAAACGTTTCTCTCTTCATTTTATACTATAGTGATCGCTATAAATATTTACTTTAATAAATCTTATTTTTTATAAATCAAACAACAACCAAAAATCTGACAACGTCTACCCCAGATATGCAGATGTATCTCACCAAGTTGTCGAGTTCAGGGTCCTCACTGAAGAAAGGTTTGCCCTCTTTCTCCTGATTGCGGACAAAGTTCTCAATGTCCACATCAAAGCTTGCCGAGGTAATGCATTCAGAGCTCAGTGTGGACTGTTCACACTTCTCAAACAGCAGGGCCAACAGAGGGAACAGGGGATGCCTGTGAAAGGTGCGTCCCCCCATCCCCAACAACACACACACACACACACACACAAAATAGGACAACTTAGTAAACTGCACACTCATTTTACAGGACATTTGAAATGCATGTTATATATTTATATATGTTCTCCCCACGAACAAAGCATGGCTTCCAAAATGCACAAACACCAAAACAAGGGCTACACGTGTTAAGGGCACCTGAAAATAAATAATGACACAGATACCTGAGGATGTCAAAATAAAGTGGAAGACTGCTGTACACACTAATCCTCTTTTTCCTTGTCTACTGTATGTTTACAAAGACCAGACTATATATAACATGAAACTATACTTCTCAGCCGAGTACTGGCAGTTTAGCTTGGCATGAGACCATGTGACTTGTTTGCAGGCCCTGGTTAGACTTTAAGTGGGCAGTGTGAACATAATAAAAATGCAATAAAGAGTTCCATTAGTTCAGACGAAAGAAAAAAATCAGCCGTAGGTATTAACGACCCTTTTGAATTTCAAATGTCAGAGCAATATGAAAGTCACATGAACAAAGGGGAGGCCTTCGTGGACCTTGGGATAGTTTAGTTTCTGGCCAATCTGAAAGTAATGAAGTTTAAATATGGAAAGAGAGGAACGCAGATTTAAGAATAGAGGGGTGTTGTTCTGATTCTCTCTCACTAAACAAACACACACGCAGAATTAGCTCTACCGATATATGGAGGCTTTGTCCGCATCCATGGGTGTCTGTGGCTCTGTTGGTGCTGGGCTGGGCGCCTCTGCCAACGTCCCCTCAATAAACTTCTGCTCCGAATCACTGTCTACCTTTACCACACCTTGCATCTGCAGAAAACGACAAAACAAATGAGAAAAGAAAGCAGTGGAGAGAAAGAAACAGACAGAGGAGGTAAAGAGAAAGGCAGAGAAGGAAAGACATAAAAACATCATGTGAGGACCAAGAGTGGCTGCAGGGCAAAGCTTAACACAGAGCCTTGCTTCAGTATGAACCCTGTGGAAAGTCATGAGAACATGGTGTGAAAACACTTCAGGAAACTGTGGTGTTTTCCTACAAATTTTAACTGAATTCATTTTTTAAAAATGAGTATGAAGACCTATTTACTGTAATCATCAACAAAACAAAGAGGTGTCGTGAGCTGTCAATCCTGTATCAGTCGCTAGCACTATTTGTTGAGTTACCTAATTTTTGACAGAATTTATTCTTGTGGATGCACACAAGACATTATCTGGCCTCTGGTCTCTTGAAATTTCTTTGTGCGCACATTATGGCTAGACTACATCTATCCAGTGGTGTGTTACAACTGCAGTGCAGACCAAACCACTACCGTCTAGCGTTATGATCTGACTGCAATTTCAAATATAATCCAGAACCTGCGCGTACACACCTCTGCTAAGCTCCACTCAGGGGAACATTCTCTTCCTCTTCTTTCACACATTTTCACACCATGCCTACCTACCAGCAACCCAGGATCCCTTCCAGGAGCATAAATCCCATAGCTAACCATGTGACTGAGACCAACAATGACTTAAATTGAGCACAAACATGCTAAAAATAATCACTTGCTTGGGGCGTAAAATTTCTCGTTAGTCATAGATTATTCTCAGCTCCTGACACCCCCAAATTTGGCACTTGAATAAAGATGTTTTGTAAGCAATTTACATGAGCAGATACAGAAATACTAGACATAAATAGGGCTTTATATCACATCAGTGTCTTTCATACAGTGATTTATTTGTGGTGGTCTTCCACAGACAGACAAGCACGCTGCCAACAGATTACAAAAATTGATGTAATAGCGGTAACATTAGTTGTGTTCTAGTGTTAAATGCATTGAGTGTTTCCCTTCTGTTTGGCTATCCAGACGGACTTACCACCACTAAAAATAACTGGAGGATCCACAGGCAAGGAGTACAAAATACTGAAATCTGGAACCAGAAATATTAGTGTCCTTTCTCAGTGTTGTGTTTCAGTGTCGTTTGTGTGTTATCTTTGGCAAACAAGCAAAACAAAAAAAAACAAAAACAAAACTGCAGTTCGGCCAGCTGGAACAAGCTGTGTTGGCCTTGAGACCCCAAACCAAATTTCTCCCTCTCACCCACCTGCTGCTCTCCCTTTGGATACTTGTCTATGGAAACCGACTGGGCTGCCATCACGTTCACTGCAGATGCTGCAAACACTGGGGCATTATAGAGAGCAGGGACAGGTGGCCAACCTACACAATGCACATAGTTTCAGTTAGGCTACCTGTAAGCGATGCCCACAGTGTGGGCACAAAAGCTATAAATAATGTAACTATCCTGATGTCAGAATGAAATTATAATTAGCTTTGTAGACTGGACTGGTGTGATTAAGCCAGAATAAGCAAGCTTTATTTAATACTACAATAGCTTAAATTGAACATTAATGCTGACTAATGTAAAATTATGTTGGCTAATCATTACAAACTTACAATTTTATGTTCAAATATTTATTCAAAAATAAGACACAAATAAATATTTAGCGTTTAGGAGGACGACAGCTGAAGTAACACTGAACACTCACTAAGTTTTAAATGTTCTGCCCTGATATATTAAACACATCAGGGCAAAAGAATGGACGGTAAAGGCACTTTCAGAAAAAAAAAAGTGAGTAACGTTTATGAAGGGACCGCGTTTACTGGATATTTCTAGTCAATATCCAGAAACATTTCTGTCCACGCCACTCTTATAAAACAACAGGAGACTGGTATATAGAACCTGATGTCCGTTGTTATAACAGTAGTCAAAACATATGTAAACGATATCCCGTAGCTGACATTAACACACCCACCACGATGTGCTTAGCTTTTAGCCGTGTTAGCTGCTCAGACACCATTTGTGGCGGCAAGGGGAAATTTAAGTTTAAGAAAACCACTGGGGAAACATTAGCTATCCATCGTCTAACTTGGATAACGCCAATGTTATTCGCAAACAAAGCAGCTAGGTTGGAGTATGCTTTGTTTTTTCACATTACTGGGCTAGCTAGCCTGTAACGCTAACACCACATTGGCGTTAGCTTGCGAACCCAGTCTGAGGTTACCCCAAAAGAGCAACCGTCTGGCCGAGTTACAGCTAATGTTAGCAAGGTAGCTAACTGTTAACTTGAAAGTGTTTCTCATGCTGATTCGGTGCAACCAAAGTGCAAAGCGCCATATTTAGCAAGGGGATCGCTGCCAAAAAACAACAAAAAAACAAGCTAAACGAGCTAGCCAGGTACAAAAAAACACCCTGCTGCGGATTGATACGCTGCGAGCCGCTTGCCCAAATAACAAGCAAGCATCGGTCGCTTTACCGTTTTTGAATTAATATTATAAATGAATATGCATTTCTTGACAGCTGTGTACAGTAATTCTACTGCAGTGATATTAAGAAGCACTGTCTGAACACCAGGCTAGACCGGTTGATCCTCAAATCCTTCCCACATCAATCAATCAAGCGGGGACAGCTGCCTTATCCTTCCCCTCCCCTCCGCGGTAACGATACAACTGTCGGACCTCGTTTCTAGTTCTCTCGCCCTTTGCTTTTCCACAATCCTCCTCTGCCCCCAAAACGCCGACATATTTTTTTAGCCCCCCTCCCTTGTATACAGGTTTTTTTTTTATTCTTCCCGGAGCGCTGCCGCTTCGGTTTCCCTTCCAAAAACACACTCCGCTGCCCTGACTAGGTCCGCGCGCCTCGCCCTGGGGCATTTTTGCGTGCGGCCTAGATTGTTTGATTGATAGGGAACGGAAAAAGAGGGATTTTGAGTGACAGCTTACCTGAGTGCCAATCTTCGTCACACTGACAAGCGGCTGCAGCAATCGGGACCCGCAGTTGTCGCGTTGCGTCATCGCGTAAGGGCACGCAGGGGCGCTCGGCTCATGAATATTTATGGTGTGGGCGGAGACATGACGTCCCGCTGCCTGCCAGTCCCTCTGCACCCTGCTGGGGCTTTTTGCTCGCAAATGCTATTCACTGTCCTCATTTACACAACACAATTTCTCTGTACACCTACATCTTTACACAGCTTTATGCACATTCGCTCATAATCCGCACACTAATACACAAAAATAACAACAGATGCTGATTGTTTACTCCTAAAAGAACGCACATAGCCAGGATAATTAGGGCATTGTGTGCAAGGAGACAGGCTAAGGGAGTCAAAATAGTAATCATTAAAATAGAAATACAGATAAACCACTTGCACACTCAGCTCTATTCAAATGACCCCCTGAGGCAGAAAAGCAGCATAAAAGAAGTGTTTGATCTTTGCCTGTTGCGTTATACACCTATTCCTTTATGCAAGACAAAACAGAATCACACCAGGCAAAAGTAGACTTCGTTTCACTCACTTTACTAATCACTTTAATAATATAACATTATAACAGCTGAATTTCATGCTGTGACAGGTGGAGGATGATCATATGTCAAGAGGGATAACACCATCATGTCTAAGCATTCCTAAGGTTTTCAGCCAGGCCAGCTCCTCTAGTGTCTGGGTGAGGGTCTGCCGGAAGAGGGCTGGGGGAGACGATACTTGGCCATCTCTAAATCCAGGTCAGCGAATGTGTAGGGGGTGTAGCTGTGGTGCTCGTAGTTTTTATAGGTGCTGTTGTCAAACGGTTCCTCGGGCTCTGGAGGTGGCGCTGCTGCAGCCTCTGCAGAAGGAGGGGAAAACAAAAGGGAATGTAAGAAAGTTGAGTCTGGTGCAAAGATTAGTATCTCATAATCTTCCTGCTGTTCATGCATTGAAACAGTACTAGATTAACCAAATGTACTACTGGGTCTTGTCTACATGTGTCCTTGTCACTGTTACTGATTTTCATGCAACAAAGGCTGCAATTAATACTTGATCTAGGTATTTCTGATAAGCTATAGAATGACAATAAAATGTAGCTTTCTTTGAAAATATTTTGAAAGGTTTTAGAAGGGGCCACACATTTACATATTCACACATGTTGACAAAGGTGGTTTATAGTGGAGCATTTCCTACGGTGGAAGGACGCATTACCCCCAACAGAGTGTTGAGACACACTGGTGTGAAAAACCTCAAGGAACATGTTTGTGAGAGGAAAGCATGTGAAGGTAAATGCGCTTGCTGACAGTAAAGACAGCCCATAAGAGAAAAGTAATAATACTGCCAGTGGCACGCATGAAATGGACTTTTAAAAAGGGCAACAAGTCAAAATCATAGTATTTTTTTAAACAAGGTTTTGATTCTTTTGATTCGACACAGATGTATAATGTATCTTAAATAACATTTTACTTCTATATCTAAATCTGTCAGGAAATCGGCATGCTGTGACAGGTTATAAACAACGTGTAAGAGAGAGGAAAAAAAAAAACGTACACTTCCGCAATCAGAGGGAAAAACATTTAAAAACACATTTCCATTTTTCATTAATCGCTGCATTGCTTATCCCAAAGGCTTTTGGGTAAACAACATATTTGCAAAGTTTCAAAAAAAAGGAAAGAAAGGAAGAAGTGGTGAAATAAATGTCCAAGGTGAGGAGGGAGTTGTTCCAGGAAGCAGCATTACCCAGCTGGTCAGTGATGTGCTGGGGGGGGGGGGGGGGGGGTAACAAAGGATTTGAGTCTGTCAGATCAATTGCTAAACATTGCGTGGTAGTTGCAAATCAGTTTTACATACAGTGCTCCTATTATGACTATGAGCTAATGAAATTTTATTTATCATTTGTGATCCTGCTTCCTGAAATCCATCTCTCCTCGCCCAGCTGCCGTCAGGAACTGGAGGCCTCTCAACACGTCTTCACTAGAACCACACTAAGACCTTGTGCTCTCTAACGTTACCGTTAGCAATAGTATTACCTGGCACAACGAAACCCAACAATGGCATTATTACCTTCAACCTTAACATTAAAACCTTTAACCCATATAAGAATATCACATAAACACATATTTTATAAACAAGAAGAATGAGCCAAAGTGAGAAATATATCAAAATGAACAAAATCTGAGAGAAATATTCTGGGAATTAAGATGGATTTGGAAACTGCGAGGAGTAGTAAGCAAGAGGGATAAAATAAAAAAGATAGGTGGTAGATTCCTGGGTCACAAAAGGCAGGGAAGAAAGCAGACACATGTGCAGGTTTAGTGTCACAGTGAGCAATAAGCAATGTCACCTTAATCATGCACTGACAGCGACAACATAGTTGTGTGGGTGGGTCAAAGACAGACAAAGTGTGGACTACAATTTGCAGAATGCAAGTGAAGGCACTGTTCACAAAGAAGCCAAATGCAGAAAACGCATAAAGAATAGGGATGAACCAAAAAGCCCTGCAAGCATGGTTAAAATACATGTACCTACACCCACCTCATGCAAAGCAACTGCGCTGAAAACCAATGTAATGGGAGGTTAGACACCACAGTGATGGAACAAAGCAAAAAAAAAAAAGGCCATTTAAAAGCATCCAGGGATGCTATCTGAAAATATGTGAAAGCAGCAGCTTTCATGTATTTTTGTGAGGGAGTCGATGCCTGGTTAACGTCTAAATAGTACACAGAATGTTTTATGAGGGATAGAGAAAAGTATGGTTATCTGCAGGGGCTTAAAGATCCACAAAGAAGAAAGGGAGAAACAGAGATTTTGGGGGGAAGGGTGGGTGTAGTGTGTACCCTCAGATGGTTCAACTGGGGCCTCCGCCTGCAGCTCCTCTCCTGCTGCTACAGCTACCACTGGAGCAGGGTCCACCAGCTCCTCAGCGCTCTCCGCAGGGGCGGAAACTTCAGCTGCAGTCTCTGCAGCGATTTCAACAGGGGCAGGGTCAGCTCCTAAAGGCTCTGTAACAGGTTCTGCAGGGGCAGCTTCAGCAGCTTCTGAGGGGGCTTCGGCAGAGGTAGGCCCTGTAGTTTCAAGAGGAGCGTCAGAAGGCCCTTTTTCTGAAGTTGCACCCTCGGTCACAACTTCACCTGGAGTTTCTATGTCACAGACAGTGGGAGATGCAATGTCTTCTATCACCTCTGGGGCAGGTTTCACTGCAGCTTTAGCAGAAGCTTTGATGCCCGTGACAGTGGCCTCTGGAGTGTCTTCTGTGGCAGTGCAGATCTCAGGGGCAGAATCCACTAACTCCTCAGAGGTGGTGCTGGGTGTCTCCACAGGAGCTTGTGCTGCCTGTGTAGTTCCTGCTACTGCTGCTGGAGCAGTCTCCTGTACAGCCTCAGCAGCAGATGCAGGAGTATCTTCGGGTTCTAGTGGAACTTCCTTCCTCTCTTTATTAGTGTCTTCCTTTATCTTTGATGTGACCTCATGGACTTCTGCTTCGTCTTTCACAGTGGATTCTGCCACCTCTTGTGGTAAGGTCTTGTTGTCGATCTTCACTTCTGACTTCTCGTCATCAGAGTCAGAATCAGAATCAGAGTCAGAATCCGAGTCGCTGGAGGAGGTCGATCCATCAGCTGCTGGATCATCAGACCCAGAGGAGCCTGCGGCGGGTGGGACTGCATCATCTGAGGTGGAGGCTGCAACTGGAGTGTCACCTGGAGCTGTTTTACTGGTTGCATCAACCAGGGACTCAGCAGATGTTGTGTCAGCTACAACTGGAGGTGTGTCAGCAATAACCTGAGCAACATCTGGGTTGGGATCTGGACGTGAGGAGGCAGCTAGAGTCTCTGCTGCCTGTGGCACATCTACAGCTGGTTCCCTGGCAACAGTGACAGGCGCTGTCGCTGCTGCAGCTACAACTGTTTCTGCAGCAGCAGTGGAGCTGGCCACTGGTTCAGCTACACCTAGAGACTGAGCTGGGTAAACCCCAGGCTGTGAAAATCTAACTGGGAAGGCAACAGCAGTCTTGTAGGCTAGCAGGGTTGCTCTCTCATCTGGAGCCTCTGCTGCTGAAGAAAATGGTACATGGGACAAGAGTTGTTAATAATAACAAAGATTCCCAGTAAAATGTCTAAGACTTTCTCTTCCACCCAATTCTGCTTCCCTGAAAATTCAATTTTGATTTCTTTTTAAAAACAGAACAAAGTTAGAAAAAACTGAATTACTGCAACACAATATTCATTCATTACAATATCTAAACTTACTGTACTGTTTACCTTGTATATGCTGTCAGAGCATTTATATTCACAATAAGACACAATCAGCAACACTTTATTACAAAGTTCATTTTAACACTGAATTATTCTGGATGACTGGAAGAGAGAGGAAATTTAGACCTGATGGCACATTTTGTTTTGCACTGTAAAAAAAGAAGTTGGGTGTTAAGCTTTAAAATCAACATAACTTTAAACCATAAACCATAATATACACATATAATGTGTATATTATGGTTTAAAAAGAGGGGAAAATGATAAAACATTATTAACACAGTATGAAAACTTAAAGCTTAAGTTTCAAACTTTACAGAGGGAACAGAATCAGTGTCTTACTCTTGCTTGCAGCCTTTTTCTTCTGCGCTGGCTTTGTGGGCTCTCCAGCCTGAGTGCAGAGCGAAGCAGCTGAGCATCTCCTCAGGACACCGGAGCTCTCCAGCTGGAGACACTGTTAGAAGAGCACAGACAACCTTTGGTGTGAGTACCAGACATGCTGCAAGACAACTGCAATCAGCATTCAACATGAGCAGAAGACACACAAAAGGGCACAATGAGAAAAGAAATATGGGGAAGAATTAAATGGAATGGCTTCTTCAAAAAGAGGAAGACCCTACAAATGTGTCCCAAAACACAAATATCATATCCTCTGCATGTTATTTTGTTTTATATGGTTGTTCACTCTGCCATCATATTCTTATTGGCTGTTTTCTTTTAGCTTTTTAGCTGCTTTTAAAGAGTCCACAGAGTCCAAACACCTCAAGTGTGTTGGGATGCTGTTCCAGAGCTCTGGGATGACTGACTGGATAGCCCAGTTTCCTCAGATCTTAAAACATGTCTGAGGTACACCTAAGAAAGCCCTGGGTAGAGGAGCTAAGAGCTCAGCTCGCAGTGTGGGGGTGCAGAAGGTCCGTGATATACTGTGGAGCCTGACCATGTAGGGCTGAGTGAAGGTTATCAGGGGCAATAGTCAAGTGTGTAGGGATGGGAAGTCTGACTCTTTTTAGTGAGCCAGATCATTTGGCTCAGCTGGCTCTTCTGGCTTTTATTATTCAGCTTGCCTTTTCCTTCAAACTGCACTGTGGGATGTACAGGTCTAACATGCCTGTGAAGGCTGTTAGTAGACCCTGCTCGATATGATAGATTTATCTTACAAATTCTACATTCTGCCTTTGTAGCGTCTATGTTAGTAAAATGCGTCCAAATACTACTTTTAGCAGCTATCACTTATCATACTCTGTGCAGTTGCTGTGTGCACTCCTCTCATTTCTATAATCTGTAGACCCTCAGACCCTGACAAGGTAAATAAACATGTTTTTTTTTTTCAAATAAAAACCTTCCGTGAAAACATAAATACACTTTTTCCACAACCACAAAATGTCCTGCATTCACAGGCACATCCCCCAAACCCTCTTTAATTTCTCATGGTTCAGTCATATTGTTACCTTTGACTGCAGCAAATTACAACGAAATCCATTTACATGTTCAGAATACTGAACATCTGAGCACTTAGATCATATCTAATGTAGTCCTCGAATCAATTAATGATCGTTACCAGAACATCCAAAACAATATTCTCTGTTTTACCTTTTGTTGGGACTTTATAAAACATAGAAAGTGAATGTGCTCACTGCACTCAGTTTAATGGCTGCTGTGATTTCGGCAGATCACTAGGTGTCGCTGTGCTTTGCTTTGATTAAATCAAAGCTTCTAGGTTCCGGCTCTTATCCGGACCATACCGGACACAGTGAGGAGGAAGCGTCGGAAGCTTCGTAAGGCTTCGTCCGCCCACTGCTAGGTGGCGCCAATGATACCACCCAAACTTAAGGATAAAAATGTAACCACACTTAAAAAAAAATCTAAATACAACTAAGTTAACTAACTAAATAAATAAAAAGCAACTATAAACCAATTTATCATGCAGTAATTAGTTAGCCACAGCACTTTGTACGCTGTCAGCAAATGGCCTGCTCCAACAGACAGGCTGGGGTCAGCCCATTTAATTTAAGTGTCACGCTGTCAATGACTATATAATATTTCGGTATAGATATATCTCTGAGATAGTCGGGTGTTGATATGGTTAGGAATATACCGTGTACACATTTATTCGGTGGACGTCTACTCAAGAACACGTATCGCGGTCAGTACGCACAGGACTCCGCCCAGGGCCGAAATATTTCGCCCGTACCGCCCCGGATAAACAGTATGCTGACCTCTATTAGTGTGTGGTCTCCAAACAGACCACATTAAAACGTTTGGGAGACAGTTCAGTTGTTATTACCTTGAGAGAACCCAGTCGCCCGAATCGCAGCAAGGATGCCGCCATTTTGTGTCCGCAATATTATGCTCCGGTCGGAAACGAGTGTGTATACACGGCGGTTCCACAGTGACAGCGATGGTTCTATACTCTTTCTTGCAAGAAATGTATTTACTTAACATATTCTCAATTTTATCTTACTATAATAGCAGCATTACTGTATTATACTATTATTGTCAGTGTCTACACTCTTTCAGCTGTCTTCAAACACATTTAACTCGTAAGAGGGATAAAAGAGCAGCTTTACGCTTAAAGAAACAATTCTGTATCAAACGGCAGTGTTATATTGACATATGTCACTGAATAGCAACATTATTATTTAATTATAGTAGATAATAAAATTAGTTTATTTAACTATAGTATTTAGTTAAATAACCTAATACACTATAATAATACCCTATAAAATATATTAACCCAGGAAAACAAGAGGGTGATGGGGACTGTGGGACACTTTGTGGACTACCTGTTCACAGCTCTCAGGTGCTCGTGTTTGCTGTTGGACAGGCAGAGGTTTGGTTCAGTGGTTACTTCTAACTATCGTCAGGTTCAAACCTCTACTTTCCACATGGATTAACCCTCTGTCCTGGGCTTTTCTCTGGGTGTATTGGTCGATTTCAAGTTCAGGTCCAGATGTCCCGCCACAAACCAACAGGATTGCAGTCATAATAATTCATATTTATATTCTGTTCATAGCGTCCTTGATTATATTCCTTATGCATAAATACAAATACCAGAATATCAGGAAACCACACATTTGTATATTTACACTCATACATTGAATTTATGCTCATTGGTGTTTAGAGCTTCCAAACTTTTCAAGTTCTGTTTGAAGTCCTCTCTGGAAAACTCTCTTCAAAGAGTTACATACTGAGTATGCTGATTACCATGTCTGACAGTGCTACAGAAAAGATGTGGGTCAGAGCACACCACAGCTTTACTGAACTGTACTGAATGTGCGCTGAGATCTGATGTAGTGTACCCTCTGAATGCTGATTTATTGGGTTTAATAATGCACAATTTCTTCTGCTTTACTTTCTACTCCATACTAATAAAGTGGATTTAATCTAATTAAATTAGTTTGGAGAAGTACATTTACTGGGTCATATCTTCAAACAAAAATAGCTGCACAATTATTTTTTCCAGTTTCTTTTCTGTGTTTTTAAATTAGGTGAAATATGGGTTGATATTCAACATAAAACAACATTTTCACTGACAGAAAGACGCATTCATACCACAAATATGGACTATGAATTTATTGGGGGGTTTTTCCACACTCAGTTCAGCCATGGACCAGTCTGCACAAAGCTTATATTCACAGCTCTAAGTTCACCTAGTCTTCCAAGTGCCATCAGTGTACATCTGATTCTTCAGCTTCCATTCCCATCAAATATCTAGCTACCGAAACAGCTCTATTGTCAAATACAAAGCTAGACACAAGGGTTTGCTGTAACAGACAGTAAGCAGACTATTAACGTTCCACTACGGAGCACAGATGTACGAAAAAGGCGACAGTAGAAAAGATTCGTTGTCAAGTCCTGATGTTCACTTCTGAGAAACTTCATCCAACTGGGGCTCTGAAAAAAAAACAAAAACACACACACACACACACAAAGCAGAGCTGTTAACTTAGTGCATGTTTGATTATGTAATACCATTCACATTTTGAATCCCTCATGTCACACAATAAACAACATACAACTTTTTTGTATTTTATGAAACCTGATCTAAAGAGACATCCATGGAAGAAGACCTCAGTGTCACTGAAAAATACTCACGATCAGTAAAACACCACCACAAGATTAAAAGGGTTCTTCTCCTGAAAACATGAAGTAAACTTCATGGCATTCAATCCATTAGATTTTAATATTTCATGAGTACCAGAGGGAAGTTTGGCCTAAAGATAGAGGAAGGTAAGAGAGAGCTCAGGTTGTCACTGAAATATTAAGAATTACTGGACAAACTGAGACAATCCAAGCAAGCTATGCTAGCTTAATGCATGTCACACTGTGTGAGATAGGCCTCATCAAATGTTGGTTGCAGCCTGGGTCAGATTATATGATATCAATTTGAGGAATGTCAAACTGTACAGTGAATAGGTGATGAACCTAAATGAAAAAAAACCATATGAGAGCAGAGGCACATCATCAGCGCCATCTGTCTGTGCAGCTCATACAGTATGTTTGGAAAATGCAGCAATAAATAAAGAATCTTTGGCCAAAGTGCTGCCTCTTCAACCCCTCCCAAAAACCACAAAACAAGAGGAGGTGGAGAACAGGATGGAGCTGACCCAACTAGGGGAAACACTGGCCAGCATGTTCTGCATCATTTCATGTTGTATTCTGTTTGGATTGTTTGTAGACGTAGGTTGCTGCAGCAGACACATTGTGAGAATTTGGTCTGTCTTTGCTCACCAAAGCTCTTAGTCAGCTCAATGGAGGACTTTTATATTAACAACCAAAGATTTTACCATGTTTCTCTCACAGCTGGCAGCTTTGGTCTCAGACAGACTAATATCACACAGTGTACAGGGGCCTTTAGGCCATGCTGCATGGCTGCTGTAAGTTAATATCAAATATATTCATTTATTTCATTTAGTTAGAATTGCATCTGTAACTTGTCAGCATGAAAAAAACGAAGTTCAGGTGTTGTTCATAGCAGGTACAGCTGTTCACTGAGGATCTACAGATTTTCCGAATCTGACCCATCATCGATTAACTCACCTGTGAATTTGAACTCTGGGAAAGATGTGAGGTCTCCGCCACCATAGAGTCTCTGGAGCTTTGCTATCTCCTCTGCCAAAGCCTTCTCATACTCTGACCCCGCATCGACTAGCCCCCCAGTAGCCCTACAGGAGAACAACAAAGACCAGATATCAGCAAAGCATCTTGTTCATTGTCTCCCTGATTAAATGCATAATGTATGACATAAGTTGAATCACCAGTTCAAATATTCAATTTGTCCAACATCTATTTTTTCTCATTGATTTGATCCCATTGATTGAAAATCTTACATGTGAAACCAATTTCTCAAATACGGTTTTCCAAATACTGAATGCTCAGCATGAAGAACCTGCTCCTGAATCACCTGTGCGGGCCTGCAGTTCAGCTGAACCTGTGCTTGTTTTGACTGAGCACACAGCTGCAGCAAAGCTAACAACAGAGCGACAGGCCAGGTGCAGGCAGTGAGACTTACTGGCTTTTTGTGGAGTACTCGCGTATAGAGTCCAGGAAGAGCTTCTGAACAGGGTCTATATGAGCTGAGAGTCACAAGGAGACAAAAAAAAAAACCTAATGAATTTCTCTTCACAGAAAAATATTCCAACAGTAGGATCATGCGTTTGGATATCATCTGTCCATCTGGCTAGAACACATCCGCTTTTAACTGTAACCTTCATGCACAAAACAGCACCTGGGAGTGGTAGACAGAAGGCAGCTACAGGGGTCAGAAGAGAGGAGGGAGTGAAAGGTCAGGTCAGTTGACAGGTTAAAAAGTTGCTGCGATAGGTCATGCTAGGCTACACATCTACAGCACTGCTGTAAGATATAGTTTGCCAATAGTCCAGTCATTCAAAACATTCAACAGGAAGGTTGACTCCACACACAGCAACCAGGCTGCAGTCTCACAGAGTGCTTTTACCATGAAAGAAAAGAGGAGGAAGGTTTACATTTACACTTTATCCATTACCAAAATACACCCGACAATCAGACACATAGGGACTGATCACATATCACTTTCACCATGCGACTCCCAGATAAGTGTGAGAACTGTGAGGGAGGAAGAAGGAGGAGGAGAGAGGTCTGAGGTTTTAAAAATAAATAAATAATAAAAAAAGATGATAGGTGACGGCTGCAACCTCCACATACACCATCAGAAGTGGAAACAGGACCTTTAACAGTATCCTTAGTGCTTCACAATCACCAATACAAAAATCGAGCAGGACAGTTCCATTAAGTCACAACACAAAACTGGGAAACTGGCAGAGCTGAGAATTATTTTCTAACACGTCTGAACATATTAGGCAGGAAGACTAGGAATGAAACTCCAAACCGTTTGTAACTTTGACAAGAATTAAAAAAAAAAAAAGCAATGAGTAAAAGGTGGGAAAAACAGATGACAGTGATGTATGGAGGGAGCTGGAAAGAAATTCTAAAAACAGAAGAAGTGAGTGCAGTTAGCAGGCGGATGTTAGTAAGAAGTGAAATAAAAACAAAACAAAACATGAAAACATGTAAAATAAAGCAAGCCAAAAGTCTTCAGACAGAATGCTATGCAGTTAACACATGCATCATATGGAAGACAGCTGAAACAGCACAAACACATTAGACAGTGAGCTGAACTATAGCTACATGAAAGCTGACCCAGGTGGGACAGAAGTGTATGTGCTTTGTGAATATGGCATGAAAAAGGGAAGGTATTGTTTGAGGGTTATGGGATAAAAATGCATCATGTAACACTAAGGGACTATTAGAAACAAGCTGTGCAAGGCTAGAGCGAAAAAAAAGTGTGTTTGTGATGTCGGGTATCTTTACAACTTATCCTTACACTCATCACAAACCACTAACTGCATGTTTGTATAAATGGTGGTGAAAACGACTGCTGGTAGACTGCAGGATCCACAGAGGAAAAGAGAAGGATTGTGGGGGAAGGGGAGGTTGTGGTGTGTACCCTCAGATGGTTCAGGTGGGGCCTCCGCCTGCAGCTCCTCTCCTGCAGCTTCAGCTACGACTGGAGCAGGGTCCACCAGCTCCTCAGCGCTCACCGTAGGGGCTGAAACTTCAGCTGCAGTCTCAGCAGCTACTTCAGCAGGGGCAGTTTCAGCCACAGGCTCTGGGACCACTTCAGCAGGAGCAGCTTCAGCCACAGGCTCTGGGGCCACTTCTACAGGGGCGGCTTCAGCTACAGGCTCTGGGACCACTTCAGCAGGGGCAGTTTCAACCACAGGCTCTGGGACCACTTCAGCAGGAGCAGCTTCAGCCACAGGCTCTGGGACCACTTCAGCAGGAGCAGCTTCAGCCACAGGCTCTGGGGCCACGTCTACAGGGGCAGTTTCAGCCACAGGCTCTGGGGCCACTTCTACAGGGGCAGCTTCAGCCACAGGCTCTGGGGCCACTTCTACAGGGGCAGCTTCAGCCACAGGCTCTGGGGCCACTTCTACAGGGGCAGCTTCAGCCACAGGCTCTGGGGTCACTTCTACAGGGGCAGCTTCAGCCACAGGCTCTGGGACCACTTCTACAGGAGCAGCTTCAGCCACAGGCTCTGGGGCCACTTCAGCAACTGGCACAGGAGGGGCTTCAGGAGCAGCTTCCAGAGGAACTTCAGCAGCAGATGTGGTCTCTGCAGGTGTGCCTTCAGAAGCCACTTCGACAGGAGGGTCTACTGGAGCAGGTTCAGGGGCTGATTCTGCTGCAACAGCAACGGCTTCGGCTGCAGCAGCTTCAACAGGAGCTTCTGCAATGGGAGCTACAGTTTCCGTGGCAGGGGCAGCAGGATCTCCAGCTGGTGGAACAGTAGCAGCTTCAGCTATCGATGCAGCAGCTTCTACAACAGCTTCAGCCACTGGTACAGCTTCAACAACTGCTTCAGCAACAGCCTGAACCACTGGTATGGCTTCAGTGACGGCTTCAGCCACAGCTTCAACAATAGGTGCAGCTTCACTGGCAGCTTCAACTTCAGCGGCAGCTTCAGTGATTGGTGCAGTTTCTGCTGCTGAGCCTGGGTCAGAGACAGCTTCAGCAGGCGGAGCGGCCTCAACCACTGGAGCAGCAGCTTCTACCGCTGGGGCAGCAGCTTCAGGTGCAGCAGCAGAGGGCACAGGCTCTGAGGCTGGTTTAGCTGCAGCTGCAGCTGCTGCTGCAGCTGTTGCTGGACTAACTTCTTTCTTGGGAACCTCAAATGGCTTGTGCTGGACAAGTTTCTCTATATCGAAGTACGTTTTAGCCTGGTTTTTGTCTAGGACGAAGGAGGAGGGCAAGCAGACAAGATGAATTATTTTTTTAAACGTAGGCTGAATAACAAAATGTCCACTATAAACCCACATTTAACAAAATCCCACCATTTCAAACTGAAGACGTCCAAGAAGATGGTATCGTATCTGGTACGTGTAATTTAAAAAAAAGAAAAACATCACAGGCCACAGGGAACCAGCCAAGATATTCTAGATATGTACAGCACTTATAACTTTGATCGTAACAATTATATTGAGATAAATGGAATATGCTATAATCTAAAGGGCCTAAACCACATTAACTCTGGTCAGATAATGGTTCACTTAGTCAGGGAAATTATTTTGCAAACCTATGAAAGGAAAACAAAAAGTGAAAATGATGGACTGTACTTCAAACAACACATAATAATAGAAATAATTTTCTGTTTTCAGTTTCTTTGTCTTGAGTCATTCTGTAGTAGATTTACTTTGATGTTTAGGGTCACTGTCCTGCTGCATCACCCAACACCCAACTGGTGATGGCCCCTCTGAAATTACCCTGTCAGATACCTGGACAGAACTTGGGAATTAATTTTCCCTCCATGACGTTAAGCCATCCAGGCCCACAGACAGCAAAGCCCCAGATGCCAAAGCTCCCTCCACTGTACTTCACCTTTGGGCTGATGTTTTCATGTTGGTCTGCAGAGCCTTTTACTTAGTGCTGCATGTCTTTCCCAAACAGTTCTACCTTCATCTCACCAGTCCAACAAAACATTTTTCCCCAGGAGCATTGTGGAGAGTCAGGCTGCTCTTCAGACCCAGGAGTGTGTTTTTTTTTTTTTTTGGCCTCCTCTGTGGTGTCCTGCCATGGACACCATGCTGCATGCTCCATGATCTGTGCAAGGCCTGGTTCACATCAGCAGATGCTTCTTGTGAACAGCAAACTCATCATGTTACAGCATTTTATAAGTCAAAGTAGCACAAAGCCACACCTCAACCTTTGGTTTTGTGGTAAACCAAAGGATGAGGTTTGCTAAGTCTTAACTCGCACAGTCATGACAGCAGAGAAGAAAGTCTCGTCACCACTGTAACAGTATGATAAGATGAACCATTTTCAACCAAAAAAGTTAATTCTTTCATAGCTCACATACTATTCAAACCTTCCCTGTATTTTCAGGTGTTTAGCATAGTCACTACATTTCTCAGCTGGGTATGCCATGTATTGTTATTTTTAAAATAAGTCAGGCTACCCAGAAATGCCGTAATTTGGCATGTGGCAGTTTAACAAGACATTTTCTGGATTTTTTTTTATACCTGTATGTCTACATGTTTTACACAATAGATATCTTGATGAGTGTCTCAGTGTCCCAGGAAAATGACTTTGAGCCTTGGTACTATCAAAAAATGTCTTCCTAATAGTGAGAAAAGTCTGATTTTTTATAATATTTTTATGATTTGTTGTCAGATTTCTATGGATTTGATCTCTATCCACCAGGTTTCCATTTGGGATGATCAGGATTTGAGTATCACAGTCCATCTTGGTTTTGGGGGATGTAAACAGGACATTTATTATTGCCATGAAGCATCTGTTTGTGGTCAACGCCTGACCAGTTTTTCTTTCACCTTTATCTGTTTACATTTAATGAATGTGCAGTGTTGATACTGAAGAAAATATCTCTTCCTTGAAGGACATGGAAGGACATGAAGGACTTCTATCACTGGACAAATGAAGTCACACTGATTCCAGTGTGTGTCCATCACAGACAGACACACACTGACAGATATATCACATTTTCTACAGTTAAATCTGAAACTTACATTGAAATAATATCACACATGAAAACATCATTATTCATATAACAGAAAAAAAAACCTGCAACAAGTTCAATGCATCCACAAGCAGCTGAACAGAAACTGTTCAGCTGCTGGAAACAACTTTTCCTACTGTGTTTCACACTGAACCCTCTTCCTGCACTGATGCAAATTGCTCCAATTAAGTTCAAAAGACCAAAAAGACAAAGAGTTTTAGATGCATTAATACAAGGCAAGTAGAAGACTACATTACACCTGAAGTGAACTGGAAAACATGACCTGCAGATCAGTCAGGACTAAAGGTCTGCTTTATGTCTGCAATACTGTGTCTTTGTTTTAGTGAAACAGTTCAGACATGACAACCCAATGGAAGTTACAAATGCAAGTTTATGCTTTGCATACACCATGTTATCAGTTCTTCCAAACACAAAATGGGGTAAAACCATGTTACAGTCGCAGTGACGTGCCGATGCTCCAAACCTGGAAGGTTTTACTGTTGTAGCTAATAAGTAAATAACCTCAGATAATAATTTTCACCCACACTGAAGTCTGACATGTTTCGTCCTCAACCATATCAACAACACAGTTCAAGCGTCATTCAAGGCTTGATAAAGAATCAGCTGCACCTTGTGACTGCAACAGAAACGGTCTGAAACCTACCTGAGTTGTTTTTTTTCAGTGATTTCTTGGATCCTCCTGACTTTGCACTGAAGGCTACAGCTGCAGGCGCTCTGCTCAGAGATCTCCAGCTCTCAGCCTGCAAACACTGTCAACACACACACACAAATAACAATGCATTCAGTTCTTTTTTTTTTTACCTTAAAAAAGAGCAGTGTCAAAATGCCCAGGTGAAGTGTGCAGGACCGAAATGCTCAGACTATCTAAGCCATGGTTTAAGAAGGTTCCCCTAACCCAGAACTTGCAGGGGTTTAAAACGCGGGTGCGTAGGTGAGTAAGTTAACAGAAGTTGAGCTGGACTGATGTGCCAAAACGAGCAGAGGTTCAACTAATCTGATGCTAAACTGGAAGTGTGAGGAACTTATATAAGGTCTGCGCCACACAAGTAATTCAGAGGAATGTTACAGAATGTTGTATATTTATTATTTTCAGAAAATGGTGGAAATTCACCCCAAAAATTCTAACTATTACTTGTAATGCAAATATTTAACATCATAAACATCATTTCCTCTTCCTCTACCTTAAGTGACTTGTACAGGACATGGCAGCTGGGTTTAGATTAAACCACAGGCAACATGTGACTTGTTCAAGACAGTGCAGGTTTAGAACCACCCTTTAGCCTGCAGCAACAGCTTCCAGGTGTTTCTTTGCTCTAATATTCTTTACTCCATTCAAATGGGAAAATGGGATTCAGCATTTGCACCTCCTATGTATATCAGCTCATGAAGTGAGCTCTTACCATGTGGTCTTAAAGAATAACCCTCTTCAGACAGTAAGCACAGACACACTTCTTTACAGTTTGAGATGGACTGTGAACTTGACATTAAATTGAGATTTTTCCATTGTTTAAAACAGCCTCTGTATTTTGATTATGCCACTGTTTTGACACAATGGGGCAATTGTGCAGCTAGTCCTGGTTATGCCTTTATGTCCACACTGTCCTATCACAATATGAAACTCTGGCAGTCCAACACATCAGGAATGACACACATGCAGGAGTACATGCAGAAAAACAGCCTGGTTCATAGAACACTTAGGTACGAAAAATCATCAGTATAGGTATATACATAAGAGTGTATGTATATGTAGTGTGTATCTGCTTGTTCCAGCTCCTCATTGAAGATACACTACTTGTGTTTTTATGGCTAATTTCTAAATGTCTTGTGCATCACTGTAACTAAAGTGCAGCTCCATTTCTTATCTTGTGAAACACTGGGATCTCCATTAGAATTTTAAATAAAGTTCTGTGAGTTTGAACAAACATTGTCTGAGTTTGTATTGACTGTCCCACCGGTATGTCAGTGGAGTGTAAGGGGTTAAAACAAAATGACTTTAATCCAGTCTTCACACAAAATAAAGACTAAAGTAAACATGTCCACTGCCATTTTTTACGCCTGGACAGTTTCAGCTGTGATGACTGTCTCTACATGAGTAAAGGCTGATAAATGTCCATCCTCACATGAGCTATAGGTTCATATGAATATCAGCAACAGCTCTCACTCAGGCACTGCACTCAGAAAGTTAAATTCCCTGGCACCTCTGTGTTGGAGCTGGAGTTATCCGGCCTGGGTGTTTGGTTAAAGCCTGCTCCGCCGAAGTGTGCACTTAGCTAACTAACAGTCTGTAACAACCGCCTCACGTTTACGCTTCTACGTTCATCATTCAGATCATTCACGTTTTCATAAAAACAGAAAAAAATCACCCATTCAACCCAACTCAGCATGAAGCCTAGTCCAGGGTTAAGATGCTGGGGAATAACGCAGCCCAGCTCAGACAAACAACGGATGCCCAGAAAAAAAACCATCAGCATTTACTGACGAAAGGTTTTCAACACTGACACAACAATGAAATGAATTTGTTTTACCTTGACACAGCCCAGCCGTCCTATCCTCAGCAGGGAAGCAGCCATCTTTCTGTGCAGCCTGCCAGTCCTGGCATTCAGTAAACACACAACGATAAATCAAGACAATAAATAACGAGGTCGAAACATCCTTAACCCCAATTTAGCAATATTAGCATCGTGCAGGAAAAAATAATAATAATAAAAAAAAAACTGCTGCGAAAAAGTCTCCAGCCTTATCTCAGTGAGATAAAAAGCAAAGTGTAGTGTAAGTATGAAATAGAAGCAGATGGTGGCTGTTACCTTCGGATGAATAAGTCTGTTGTATGCTCCTTTTCTGATGCTCAGTGCTCCAAAAGCCGCTCAGAGCAGCACAGACACGGCTCAAGTCCAAGCTGATCACCTTTTATGTAACACATGAATGTGACAGTGAACGCCCCCTCCCTGACTAAAGCCATGAGTGTGTTTGTCCGTGATCACTGTCTGTTTATTTACGGTCTGGGATCATCATACATGTGGAGAATATTCTGGCATTTTATCCATGTTGAAAGGGAATATGTGTTTGGATATGTACTGTGGATGTCTGTAAAGGAATCACATGGCTAAGTGACCACACTGAATATGATAACAATTTGGTTTTATTGTCATGCATCGCTGCTATGGTGATCTTATTTACTCTGCCTAAATGTTTTCACTTCATATTACCGTTCAGAAATCTAACCATATGTGTATTACATATGAAAAACCCTTCCAGCACCATCGTAGGGGAACTTTACGAGCTCTTGTGTACATTCTGTACCTTCTCGGAGGGGGGGGGGGGCGTGTGGTTGGTGACGTAATTTTCGCGCGACAAAATACACCGCGTGGGTTTTCCGTCGCGTGTCGCTCACAACAATCATGACTGCTGTCGGTTTCTGTGGAGAGTGGTTTATTTTCACCAGCGACAAGAAACTTCTAGCAATTCACACTAAACAGAGCAGGTTTGACTCATTTCAAACGTCCCCTTCATAATTAAGGAGTTATTAGCAGGTGGGACATGTTATTTCTGCTGGCTAGCAGTGTTAGCGAGCTGTCAGTCTTTGACTAACGTTAGCGTCCCTACCGTAAACTGTACATAAAAAGGTTCCTACGCGAGTTTGTAAACCAATGAGAAATGTGTACGCTGATTTCCAGGTTTTTATAAGTTAGGATATTGTACTGAAGTCTGGAACAGCGTGAGAAGATGTGGTATTTCCGTGACACAGTCTTCATCGTAGTATCATCACCCGTACCATCATGATGATCTCACATTTAATGTTTCTCCATCTGTAAAGTGATGTGGGCATAGTTAGTTGCTTAATAAATGGTGTCTAAACACAAGAAGCTGTACAAGAACTTTGTCTCAGTATAATAGAAAAGTCTAAAATTGGCAAAAATGATGATTTAAATCATGAATTTATTCTCGATTTCTCAATCAACGGAGAAACTGAGAGCAACTTTTTCAATAACTGATCAAGCATTTAAATTCTTTGTCAGTCAGTAACATCAAGAATTCTGTAAGTGGTTTCATTTCCCCCAGTGTGAGGATTTGTTGCTTTCTCTAGTTTATAATACTGTAAATTACATACCTTTGGGTTTTGAACTGTTTGTTGGACTTAACAAGAGATTTGAAAATGTCACTTTGGGCTCTGTTAAATAAATACTATTGTTACAGCTGTTGTTTACTGTTGTCCCCACTGTCTTTGAGCACCTGGAAAAGCTGATTATTAAAGCGGATTATTATTATTATTATTATTAATAAATTATGATCGTCCATTTTCCCTATGTTTTTTGACATTCCATGCTAGGAGTTCCACAGACTAGTTAACTGGTTGACTTATTGACTTTATTTTTGAAGGGTAAAACTGAATTGAGCGCCCATCAAACTACATCCGCTCTTCTCTATTGCAGAGCACCGTTTGTGTTTGACTGCAGCACTGCTGAGAAGAAGCCGAAGAATGCAGAGGATAACAGCAACAGGTAAAGACTAGCAGATAATTCCTGGTATCCAGAATAAGATGAGGGAAACAGATCTACAAACATGGAAAGATTAAAGTATAACTGGAATGTGAATATGCATAAGGACTGTGTATTGTCTCCTCTGTCATCAGTGATGGTGGTGCCTCAGAGGATACAGGAAGTGACAAAGTTCTTGCCTTTGCCGTGTCTCCCTCTGGAAAGCTGGTGTCTCTGACTGATGACACCAAGAGACTGGTTCTGTTCCACTGTGATCCTTCATGGCAGTGTATCAGCATCAGGTACTTAAAACTCTGTAATCCAGTCACAACACCGTCATGCACTGTACAGAAAATGATGCAAGGTGTACACTGGCACATATGTTAATAATCGCTGTGTGTGTAATGCACAGGTGGGTGGTGAGGAGGTGCACGTCCCTGGTGTTCAGCCAGGCTGAGGATGAGTTGCTGGTGGCTGACAAATCAGGAGACGTGTACTCCTTCTCAGTGGCGGAGCCGCAGAGGGAGGGTGAACTGAAGATGGGCCACCTGTCCATGTTGCTAGCTGTGGTAAGGAACAGCAAGCCACATAAACACTGGGCAAACAACACTATCACAAGTGTAGTCTAGAGAACTGATAACAATATATGTCAACTTTTACAAATGTTTAAAGATCGACGTTTGCTCCTACATTACAAGCAGCACACAGGCATAGTCTAATGGGATGCAGCCTTACACAATTTACAGAAATTCCTAGATACCACCTCAGCCACAGTTGTTGGAAAGGTACAGGAGAAGGTGGCCAAGCTGGTTGGCTCTCTGACCAGCATTTCAGTCGGAGTGTGCTGGGAAAAAAAAAAAAGGTGTGCTGACGCCTTTATTGAGGAGCTGTAATCTGCTGAAGAAAGCCACAAACTGTGGCTGGAAACTGTGTAAACAACAAATGACTGCACAGGCTGCATGGTGAGAGCAGCACATTAATAAAGCAGCTGCAGCTTCAGTCCCCAGGAGGGTCTGACTGTGTCATCTGTAGTGCAAGGGCCCCAGGTCTAGACTTAATGGGAAAGAGGATAGGGTCCTCAGGCGGGAGGTTCATCTCCAGAGTTTCCAGAAGTGACATCCATCACTTGCTGTGCTGCCACAAAATATAAAAGCAAATAGGCTAGTGCTTTTATGTCAAATTTAACTATTTTTTCTCAGAATTAAAGGATAATAGCATTTTCTGTGTTAAAAATTGGTGAAATATAAATCCAAGGAAGCCACACAAGGAGTTAAAGGTCCAAGTATCACATGGAAAATAGAGTAGGATCCAACTTAATGCTAATATTAAATGTTAGTCAGCTCATATGCTCTTAAAGATTAGATTGTTGTATTTGGTGATGATGTTTGATCCATTTTGTATATATAATGTATGTGCCTTATGATTTTAGGCACACAAAATTCATCAAATCAAAAAGCTCCACTAGTAGTGTAAGCAGTTTATGTTTTCAGTGTTATCTTTCACTGCGGAGCATAAATTGTCTTAGAATCTTTTAACATGGAAATTGGACCATCCTGCCTGAAATGTAGAGACCTCTCTGTCCTCTGGGTTGTGGCACAGTATTGGAGTGTAGGTCACCCACGTTTAGGCAGCAGACAGAACCCAGCACACGATCGCTTTAGTCATGTGTGTAAAACAGAAGAATCCAGACCTGAAGCTGGAAAATAATTTTTGGGATGCAAATACAAGCAGTTACACAGCCTGTGTAGATGAGTGTATGGACTGAAATAAAAGCGTGTGTGTTCCGTTAGATGGAGGCCGTTTGTGTACACATACCACATGTTTGTGGATCCTGTGATGAGGATTTTTTGTCACACTGTTGTTTCCAAACAAAGAAATGAACCATAAAGCTCAATCACAGTGATGTTCATCAGCTTGAAATCACATTTAAATTTTCAGGTATTGATATTCTGATGTTTCAAATCACATTTTGATACAGATTATTATTAGTGTTCATGAAGTGAGACAGAAATGTGTGTCTCTAATGTCTTTCGACATCTATTCCTCGTATAATTCTGTTTAAAATATTTTTTTTTGTTCCGCTTTAATTGGATCAGGCCAGTGGACGGACAGTGAGTTTGGGCAGGCAGCTTGTCATCTTTCCTCTTTAAAAGAATCAACCATCTACTGCTAAAGTAGGAAATGCTGTATCATTTAGTTCATGTTTGGGAAGATTCACACCATCACCTACTTCACCAAATAGCAGTAATAGTGAGGGAGATGTGGTTTGTCTAAATTTGTCTAAAGAGCTGTGAGAGAGAGATTTATGCATACCTGCCCAGTCCTGCACCTGGCAACAACACTGCTGTCCCCATGGCAGGACTTGTCCTCTCATGGCCTTTGGACATTTTGTCAGAGTGTGTGTGTGCCTGAGCTGAGTGACTGAATGCCCGTCCCCTGCTGCTGTTTTTCAGACCATGTCACCGGATGACAAGTACATCATCACAGCCGACCGTGATGAGAAGATCAGAGTGAGCCACCGCAAGTGTCCATACAATATCCAGTCCTTCTGCCTGGGACATCAACAGTGAGTACCTGAACCAAAAGGAGGAAAATCACCCTCAAGTGTTTGAACACTGTGTGTATGAGCAGTTGTAATGTGAAGAACAGTCGGATGCCATTCAGAGTGCTTTATAGGTGAAAATGAACTGGGAGACAAACACTACTACGAATCAGTGAAGTGTTTCTTCTGCAGATACAACAGTAAAAGCATTGAGAGCCATAACGACAGAAAATTACAGAAATTTGAGAAAACTACATAAACACCAGACTAAACAGATGTATTTTTGTCCATGGTTAAGACCATCGGTTTTTTCAGCTCCTCTCAGATCCTCTGAAAGCCTGCACCAGTGCCATAAAGGGTTTCATTCTGAACCATGAGTGATGGGCCTCCCCGCTTCATGAATTAACAACATTTCTGTTAGATAATCTGGTGCAAGACTACGTAGTGTGCTATAGACTAATAAATGAATTTTAAAATCAGTGCAGAAAGCAACAGGCAACCGGTGTAAAGACATTCAGGCAGGTGTAACGTGTTCTGGTCTCAGTCAGCACTTGTGCAGTAGAAGTCTGGATTAACTGTAGCTGATTGATTGTAGTCTTTCGTGGACCAGAAAGGAGAGCATTACAGTAGAGTAGCCTGCCAATTCTAAACGCATGCATCAGTGTCTCTGTGTCGCTCAGAGACAGAGACGACCTCCCTTTAGAAATGTTCTTCAAATGATAAAGTGCTGTTTTTCTGACACCCTGCACATGAACTTTGATCCAAATCCACTTTGTTGAAAAGAGGTTTAACGATTTACTATGGCAAAGATGATGCAGAATTAAAAATGACAACAATGGCAATTTTGTGTGTATTCTCATTGAGGTTTCTCAGGAGGAATAAAGTTTAATTATCATTACTATTCCTGTGTTTTTTTGTCCTGCTTTCTCTCAGGTTTGTCAGTGCCTTGCTGATCCCATCAGCACATTCCCACTGTCTGCTGTCTGGATCAGGGGTAAGTTACATTAACACGCATATGCACATGTACACACACTCTGCTTATCAATATTCTGAGCTTTATGTTCTCCTATTTTGAAACTTTGACTGCATAATATCAGAGCTGATCCAGAGGTTTCAGCATGAAGAATTACAAACCGGTGTGTAATGTGAAGTGCGTTGGTGTTTGTCAGGATGGGACTGTCAAGCTGTGGGACTATGAGTCTGGCCGTAGGCTGCAAAGCTGGGACCTCAAAGAGCTTGAAGAGACACCAGAGTCTGAGGCTGACAAACAGAAGGTAACTACAGCGTGTTTCGCCCTACAACACTGCAAACACAACACCATAGCAGAAATACAGAAACATCCTGATTCCATCCTACACACTAACTCTGAGCAGGTTTGAAGTATGTAGCATGTTCTCACTCGAAAAGTGACAAGATGAACTCAAAGCAGACTCTCCTGATCTGTCCCTCCCTGAACTCAGTCTTCCATCTGTAATCTACATTCCCTCTCTGTCTATGGAGCTAAACAAACACTTAATAATCATATGAATGGGTGTAGGTTAGTTCTTTTCAGTGACAGTCTGATCTGTGTTTTGTAGTAGTTGTTAAAAGAAGTCCTCAACGGCTCGCCCTCTCCAGTGCCTCACTCAGCAATGTACAGTAACATGAGCTGAACTGCACCTGTATGTGACTCGGTCTAACTGAGCAGGTCTGCTGTGTGAAGTGAGTCTCTCTGCTGTGTGAGAGAAGCACCAGTACATTGCCACAGTCACAGGAAAGTGTGGCCACATTACTCCACCATAAAGTGTGTCAGTGCTAAGCTAACCCAGCTCCAACCTGAGAGAGCGAGGAGCAGGAATCGGGCTTCCCTCCACCAAGGCGCTGAACACACCATGGCTCGCTGCTGTGTGTGTAAAAGTGATCAGTTATTGTCAGAGTGACTGTAGAGTCTCCCTGTCTCCTTCTCTGTGACATTCCTCAGCAGTTTATTCATGGAAACATCAGCTGTGCTCTGTTTTAGTCTTTTTACTGGCTTGTAAATTCAGACAGATGGTCGCTCCATGGACACAAGTTAGCGGTTAGCTCAGCCCGTAAGAGGTATGCTGTTTCTCTTGCTGTGTATTTTCCACAGCCCTGTGGCATCTTGAATGTTTGTAGACTACAGGCTTGTGTTTGACTGGACTTGACATGGTCTTACAAGCTGCTGTATGGGTGCTGATGACCCTCGCCCCTTCACACCAGTCCCAGTTGCTTCGTTGCTGCCAAAAGGACAAATATTTTCAGGCTCAGGACGTAGAGCGGGTCGTCCACCAATCAGAAGGTCGGTGGTTTGATCCTCAGCTCCTTCAGTCCATGTGTCAAAGTGTCCTTGGGCATGATCCTGAACCCCAAATTGGTCCCAGTGTGCCCATCAGTGTGTGAATGTGTGTGTTAGTAAAAATGTGTGTGTAAATGGGGGCAGCTGTGGCGCGAGATCGTGGAGGGTCGTGGGTTCGATCCCTCGACCAAGCGCAAAAAAAACGGATACGGTGGTGGTGAAGGAGACGCGCCTCCCCTGCCTCTGCTACCATGGCTGTGGTGCCAGGCACCGATCCACCCCAGCTCCCCGGGCGCCTCACTGGGTAGCCCCCTGCCCCAGCGTCTCTAGTGCATGTGCATGCTTGTGTATGTGTTTCGTTCACTTGGTGTGGGTAAAATGCAGAGAGTAATTTCCCCAGGAGGGATCAATAAAGTAAATTTTTTTTTTAAATAAATAAATAAATAAATGAGTGAGTGAATGTGACTTTAAGTGGTCAATGTGACTAGAAGAGCTGTACATAAATGCAGTCTGTGCACCATTTAAATTGAATTCCTCCATCTCCACAGCAGCAAACTGCTGGGGTGTTGGCTTCCAAAGAAGTCCACCATTATTTTTCAAATGCTATCAAAAGTCCACAAAATGAAAACATGGAGCGATATCCAAATTTTATTATCGGTAAATGTGGTGGTTATTCAAATACTTTTAGAAGCAGGGGATTTTTCCTTTTTTATTTAAGAATTCAGAGGATCAGTGTTCAGGCCTTGCAAAGCTGGTGCTTCTTACGACTGCAGCGTGGAATGTACATTATCAAACTGCTTCATTTTTCCTATAAATTCACCAAACATGTTCATATGCAGCTGAACTGGCTTATTTCTTTCATTCCTCAAAATAATATTTCCATTTTGTTCCCATGCAACAGTTATTTCTGTATTTGTTGCCATCGTTCCTACTGATAATGATAAGACTGACACATTCCAGTTTAGACACATACCAGTTCTACTTTGAGCTTCTATACTTGCTGTAGTTGTCCTTTTGGAGACAGGTTAGAGCCAAGGCTTTATTTTGCTAAAGATAATCGTAAATATCCAAATATCAAGAGGCGTTTCCCAAAAACAACGTCATGTAAGACACTCATAAAAATGATCACTGATTAATGAGTGACTCTTCTTGGCATCTTAGGACACCATGTAACATGCAGGAGGAACCAAAACCTACATGTGGAATCTAAGTTACATTTCATATGTTTATACTTTTATCATAAAAACAGTGACGGTCTTAACACACAAAGTAATTGAGCAGTTGGTCGTCATCTTTCTTCACGTATTCTGGCTGAAATGCCACTTCCCCTCATGGTGGAATACAGAAACCATGGCATTCACAGCAGGTGACCTGCACGTTCATGAAATACACAGGTACAGTCACAGCTTCATTTTAGGCTTCATATGAACTTCACATTACTGAACTTCTGTCTGGGATCATGAATTATAAAGGGCAGCCAGCTGACAGCTGTAGGAAGTTTACCGAACACGTAAATCTTTGTTTTCATACTGAACATATAAAACATTATCTGGGGATTTGTCACTAGGACCAGCTCCTTTCATATTAGAAACATTTCGTAAAACATTTTGTAAAGTGAACAGTAATAAAAATGGAATGACTCTGCCACTTTTTCTGTTTGTCTCATTTACCAGACGCCAACTGTGTGTCGTATTGCCAGCTCCCCTGATGGACAGCACGTAGCTGTGCAGTGTGAGAGGTGAGTAGAGCTCAGTGTGTGTGTGACAACCAGAGAGACCAGACAATTTTGTATCTGCTGCTACCACATGATGTGTAAACCCACAGTGTGAAACCATGATTTAATAAAGATTCCTTAAATGTACTTCAAGGGGTCAAAGTATGTTGGAATATAACTAATGATTATTGTCAAAGAGAGAAAGTCACATCGTGTCAGAGACCAAAGTGACTTGTGTAAGTTGCTTGTGTTATCAGGCTGACAGTTCAAAGCCCAGAGAGGATAAATTCACAGTGATATAGATATATAGAGGCAAAGAGGAGCATGAACTGGCCAATCAGCGAAGTCATTAATTCCCTCGAGTCTTCCACTTTGGCTCATTCTGCAGCTAAGACACTGATGGATTCTTTGTGTGTCCTCAGAGTGTCCACAGTTCAGTTTTTCTCTCTGGAGCGGGCGAATGAAGAGCGGCTCGTGCCACACAGCAGGCTGTCCTTGCCGCACCGTCCCGTGGACGTGGCCTTTGACGGAGAGGGACGGCTCTGGGTGCTGATGGACTCCAGCGATGCACCGCTCCAAGTCTACACACACAGACAAGGCTCCTGGGAGGTACCATCCACTCATACACGCTCAGAGACTGATTTCAGCTTTAGTTTCAATGTTAGTGTTCAAACATAAGCAGATACACACGAGAGGGTTTGTGGAAAACATGTTCAAATGATTAAGAATCAGTATAATAATAATAATAAGACATAAATAAGATGACACGACCATGCCTCAGCATAGGGGTGGTGTCAGTATTTCTGATGTTCTCATTAGAACTCCACCCTGTGTGCTCTGGCTCTGACTCTTGACACTGACCTGTGTGCTCCTCCTGCTCCATCTAGTGTGATGCTGAGAGCCCTGAACTCAGCACAGTGACTGAAGCCTTCAAGCCACACTGGGAAACACTTGAGGGTGAGTCATCATCATCATCATCATCATGATCACACACACACACACTGACGCACACACTCCTCCACACTTCCACGCAGCCTTTTGGCCTCTTGTCGGTGTATCTTCAGTGTCCTCCCTCTCTCTCACTCTCGTCCCACTCATACCCTCGAGACAGAAATAAGCTGCTGTGTTACATGACCTCACACCGCTCCTGTTGAGCTGCTGACACAGGCTAAATCCAACAGGGCTTCGGTTCATGATCATCTGGGTTATCAGTGCAACCTCTGAAATGATCGAACTGGTGTGACTCTGTGGATCACAGCAGACACTGTGGGTAACTACACATCTTTATCTTCAAAAAATCAAAAAGATCAAAAGATTTTTATTGTCAATTCACTTTATGTACAGGACATACAGAAAAATCAGAAGTACTGTTTCTCTCTCACCAAGTGAGAGGTGCCATTAAGTCAAATAAAACAGTAGAATAATAAAACCTATGTACAGGTAGTGGACAGCTCAGCATCCTGACAGCCTGGTGGATGAAGCTGTTTGAGAGTCTTGTGCACGGGACCCTGAGAGTCCGTTACCTTCTCCCTGATGGCAGGAGGCTGAAGAGAGTGTGTGAGGTGTCATTAGCATGTTAGCATTGTCATTGTGAGGCTGTAGATTCTCTGTCTCATTTAAATGCATGTTCATTTAAGATTTTGTCATTCGTTTTGGATTACGTGCTGCTTCACAACTGCTTTTTAAGTTATTCTAGAAATACTTGTGGTGTATATATTAATTTAAAGTGGTGAAGACCTGGTTTAACTCATCCAGGTGAACATGATGCTAGCTGGTTTATCCTAGCTGGCTTCATTCTTCAGCAGCAGCAGTTCCTGTTTGCTGGGAAAGTTTAGTTGACATTGTTCAAACAGGTGAAGACTTTTTAATGTCTGCACACAGCATACCTGACTCTGACTCTCTGAACCTTTTTTTTACGTGCACATGATCACATATTGACAGACCATTTAAAAAGCATGCAGCTGTGGTTCCTGTCACTAACCCTTCTTCCTCTTCTGTTCCTTTACGTTACAGCCTCCACAAGGACAAACACCAGCTTCGAGCATCTGCACAAGACCAGTTATGACAATGTGACGACATACCTGCAGAAGAAGCAGCAGAGGCTGGAGGAGCAGCAGCTGAAGAGGACCATGACACAGAAAGCAAACGGGAACAAGAAGGCCAAGAAGGAGACGCCAGGGACTGTAACTGAGCCCTCGCCCTGAAGACACTTTGAAAACATGCTGCTATTTCCTTTCCATCTGATTCTTTGAATGATGAATCACAGTTGAACGTGAGCGTGGAAGAGGCACAGGAAGGTTTGTGTGCTTTGCCATGTCACCTGTGTAGATGGGGTTTTTTTTTTTAAATAAATGTTGCAGCTAACATTAAACTTCGTTGAATTCTACAGCATCGAGTATGATGTGCTGAAACAGTTTTGTGTTGAATTCAAACATACAATGATTGTGTTTTTTTTGTTTTTTTTAACATGATAATGTACAAAACATCAGGAAGGTGAATATTTAAGGTCCCACACTTCACACTGAATATTATTTCAACTGTTCAATTCACTTTGGTAAATGAGGGGGTGTCAGTTTCAGATTTTGAATAAATTTATGGTTATCGATTGATGATCGATGAGCAAAAATGGCAGTCTTATCCAGTAAAAACTGAATCTACAACACAAAGTGTGTAAAAAGTGAAGGTGTGTGAACACTGTGTGTCCTAAAGTTCTCTGGGTTTTTAAAGGTGTGGGCTGAAAAGTTCAACCATTCAACTTTAATTCTTTGCTACACATTAGAAAAGTGCGAGTGTTGTTTTGGTTTTTTTTTTTTTTTTAGACATGACCAGTGTCAGCAGATCCTCCTCATAGGTTGGACCCAGGCCCGACAGACTAAAACCAGAGGAGCTCGACAAGAACCTGAGAGATGAAACCTACAGCAATAAAAGCCTGTGAAGCTCTCACTGCTAATGATTGTGTGCTAACTACCTGTACATTGAAATAACACTTCCATTGTGCTAAAAGTATCTGCACGTAAATCAAATGACGACGACTCAGGACACACAGTGAATGTGGGACCTTTGAGGCTCCTGAGTTTCTGTGGCCCCTGGGCAGTTGCCCCCTTGCCTTGCTGTCACTGTACACAAACAGATATAAAAGAGCATATTGCACATTTTACTGCATGACCCTCTTTGTGTTCCTTATTTGTTTAATAGATATCCTGCTGTACAGAAGAGGTACTGGACACTGACTGTGAGGTGCTAACTGTGCTCAGCAATAAAAAGCAGACGTCAACAGTTCAGACAAGATTTTGTAATTAAAGTAATCCCTTTATTTTTTTTGTAGGAATGAACAAATATTGCTAAAAAAAATGTACAATCTGTAAAAAACAACACATTTCAAATAAAAAAAACAATGTAAGATATGTATCTAAATCTTGTTCACTGAAGTAGTCTGTGCTGTACAAATGGTGACATTCCCTGAAAAAGGCTTTGGACTGTCCGTCTGGTCCTTGAGACCATCACTAGCTTGTAACGCTGTGTGAGAGCTGCTCTCACAGATCCACTCACTCTCTTTTCTGACAGACTGAAAATCTACCTGATTTTCCCACATCTCACATCCCAGCGGTCCACTGCTCTTCAACAGGCTGAGGTGAGGAGAGGACAGAGAGTGTCGGCCCGCTACGAACCGACGTGTGTGATGACTCCGGTTCGCTTTACGTGGCGCCGCTTCAATCCTGTGCTCCACACTCACTGGCTCTGAAACAGACAGATCCCATTCATAAAGACAACTGTCCATAGCGTCTGTGTTTGTCCAGGTTTGGAAATTTTGCTCTTTCCCACCTTTTAAACATATTTACTTCTTCTTCCCGCCCATGGTCAAGTTCTCACTTTTCTTTTTCTGCACCTGAAGGGAACATCACTTGTTGTCAGTCACAATCTGCATCGAGGACAAATGATCCACACACTTGTTGAAATCCTCCAACCTCATTCATGGCGTCATCAATCTGTTTGAGTTCCTCGTATCGGTCTCTCGACTCTCTAAGTGGCTGCACCATCGCCTCCTCGATCTGTGGGAACAGCTGGTACACACACACAGACCCACACAAGGCTGAGGCGTCAGTGTCGTCGCTGCGGTTACTTTGTGTTTATGTACAGCTAAATGCAAAAGTCTGGGCAAATTCCATATTTGGTTGATTTTGAAGTGACAAGAAGTGAATGCAACCCCGCAGAAAACAAACAGTCAAGAACCTGAAAAGAGGCTGGCTTCTACAACAGGACCATGGTCCAAAGCAGACTTCAAAATCCACCATGGACCACTTCAAGAAGCACATGAAGAAGCTTCTGGAGCAACCCCCACTGCCCCCCACCCCCAGCCTGCCCATCGCTGAAAATCTGAGGGCAGATCTTTATCACACTGTGTGAGCAGGACTAAAATCATCACACAACCTGAAGTGATCTGCAGGAAAAGGATGAAAATCCATCACTTCATATCTGTATGAGGCCAAATCATCGCTTCCAACATAAAGTGCAGCAGCAGAGAAAAGTTCTCAGGCTCTGGATGTAAAGATCCAAGACCTTGTTTCCCAAAAAGCATCTAAAGGAGAAGATGACTGTAAAATCCATCTTCCAAAGCTTCTGAAGCTTTAGAGGCAAAAGGCACCATAATAGAAGTCACAAGATAAGAGCATGTTACCGAGTGGCAGAGCCTGCAGGAGGAGCCAAAAGCCACCTTTAACTCAGGTTTTATTGCTTTAGTTCATTTTTAAACCTATGATCAATAAACTCTAATGTTCTAAGATAAGAGACTCTGGAGTTTGCTGTTAGCAGCAGCAGAAAGGAAGGATGATGTGTGTGTTCATGAAAACTTCATTTTAGGTTTAACATGGGAGTAACATGAACAGGAGCATGAATTATAAAGGGCAGCCAGCTGAAAACAGCAAACAGTTCACACTGAAATAAGGACGTGTGTATTCTGCATTTACCTTCATCACAGTCTCAAACATGGGGATGAGGACAAACTTGATGAAGCCGATCTGAGCCGTGGGCTTGGTGACCTTTTCTCTGTCCATGAACGGGGCCACAGGAAGCCCTTCAGCCTTCTCCCTGTCGCTCTGAGCAGCACAGACACAAAGATCAGCCAGTGACAGCAAACGGCAAAACCCTGAAACCACTTCCTGTTTGTGGTCCACATGCTGTGGCAGTGCAACCCACCTGCATGAAGTACTCCTCCAGCAGACAGTCCACCCAGGGCTCAGCCACCTCCATGGGCCGCACCTCGTTGGAGATGTCGCAGCACTTGATAAGCACCATCTTCAACTGCACGGAGCACAGGGTGAGAGGGCAAAGGTCACCATGGCGAGAGAGTTACTCTTATATGAAAACACATGCTGTGTATAGAACGTTTTCATTTCATTGTTCTCTGCAGCACAGAGTGTGGTGCTGTTGATGCAGGACAACATCATCCGGTCCATATGATGTCATGTTTTCTAGCCTGGGTGTTGTAGACCAGCTGAGTTAGACCTGCAGGTGTCGCAGCACATGTGAAACCAAAGAGTCCTTACACAGGTGACGTGCTCCTCGTCAGTGTAGTCAAAGTTATCCACTTTCTGCTTGAAGGAGTCCAGGATCTCTCCGTGTCGCGCCATGTCTGTGGCCAGGATCAGTGTGATGGTTCCCTGAGAAACAGTTCATCAACACACACACACACACACACACACACACAGGACTTGACAAGTTTTCTATTGATATAGTTTGTGTGTATGCAGAACTCTTTTCAAACTCCTCTTCCTTTTCTTTTCAGTTGTTAAAATCATCTTATTCCACCGTCTGACAGTATCTGTTCTAACATTTAAGCCTGAGACTCCATGTTTTTATGCCTGCACATTTACATCAGATTGAAATATTCTGGATGAAAAATTCAACCTGATATAGAAACCTTGGGTTTGAAACAGTCACACATACACATTTACACACATGAAAGAATGAGTTTCCCTTTTATGATTTACTCACCTGTCGTATCTGTTTGAAGGCCTCTGGGTCAAAGTTGGAGAAGATGTTGCAGTCGGGCTGAGAGAAGATCTGGAAGGCCACAGCACAGTGGTGATTCTCCAGAGGGGAGATGTCATTGTAGCGAACGGCCAGCTCTGTTCTGGCGTTGATCTGGTACCTGGAAGAGAGAGAGAGTGAGAGAGAGAGGGAAGAATGAGAAACATGCAAAGGAATCAGGGACAAAGAGGAAGAAGAGATGGGAGAGAGGAGGACACGCAGAAGGACACAAGAATGGAGACAGAAGACTGACGAGAAAAGAAGCAGGAGACAAGGACAGAAAGGAAGGGGGAGGAAAGAGAGAGGACAGAGAAACAAGCCACAGGGAAGGATGTAAGGAGAGAGCTCTATGAGGGAGGGGGAGGCTATGGCAAGATGGAGGAAAGATGAAAACAAGAGAAGGATGAGGAGGACAGAAGAGGGAAGGAAGAGACAGAGGGAGGACATGAAGAACCTCAGAATGGATGGAGGAAAGGAAGGACAGAATGGGAAAAAAAGAGAGTGAGTACAACGAAGAAAAAAAATGTATGGCTGGGTTTGTCTGTGTGAGAGAGAGAATGTGTGTGTTTGTGTGTAAGTGTGTGTTTTAGTGTGCGTCTTACGTGTTGTTGAATCCGGGGTGATCAAGATCATGACACACAGCAGCTGTCATGAGAATCAAAATGTCCACCTGAGTGAACTTCTCCTAAGAAATGAACACACACCCACACACACATTTAAATTACTTAATGCATCAATGAAGTGTTTTACTAAAGGATCATGTCCATATGTGCACTAATGTGTGTGTGATCCCAGTGTGCATCCTAAAGTTGCCACAGAGAGTGTGTGTGTGTGTGCGTGCGTGCGTGCGTGTGTGTGTGTGTGACCTCGTTAGCACATCAGTGATGCAGCTGCTTCATAATCAGTCATTAGGCCTGTGATAATTAAAGCTCCAGAGAGCAAAGCTGAGAGGGCCATTCTCTGAGGAGAGACTCCTCCTTCCCTTTTTTTTCCCCTCCTCTTTCTTTTCTCATATCCGTGTCTCCCCTTTATCACTCCTCCTCCTCAGCCCCTCATCCTTCCTCCCCCAAACTTCCCTCATCCCCTCAGATGAACAGAGCACTGAGAATTTTAATGCTCGACCAGTTCAGACTCTTTCAGCAGCATAATTCGCTCAGTTATTCCCAAAGCCTGAACCAGATTTTTCTCCCCACAGCAGCTGTAACTCCACAGTACATCAGCTGAAGTAAAAAGTCAAGATGCTGACCATTCATAACAGGTACAATCAAACATTTCAGCATTTTGACCTTTTAACACTGAGTTTTTTTTTTTTTTTTTTACATAACTGGGATCAGTGTATGAGTTTAAATAATCAATCTGCAGGATGTGAGGCCATGAAATTGTTCCCTGATTTTACCACCAGCTGATTACCTGTAGGCTGCAGAGGCAGATCATGCTGTACATCATCTGGGTGACACAGAAACAGTGGCGGAAGTTGTGGAAGGGGTTGTTCCTGTAGTTGTCATGAATACACAACTACAGAGAGAGAGAGAAAGAAACAGAGACAGGAGGCTGCATTTTATGTTTTATCACAGAAATCCTAAAAGCAAATGTAACAAAAAAAAAGTATCAGCAGCTTATTTTAGCTGTTGGATTTGGATTTTCAGGTGGTGCTGTCGTGGGTCCATGTCTCACCAGCCATCTCTTGAGTGTGATGGGGTTAATGTTGAAGTCTTTGACCAAACCGAGGTCATGGTACATGTGTTCCAGACAGCTCAGCATCTGGAGGAACAGAAAAGTAAAGGACTGCATGGTGACACGTCTGTGTACAGTGAGAGACAGATATAAAAAGAGAAGGTTTCTTTCTTTTAGTCTCTCATTTACGAGCTGTCACTGTCCTCAGCACCGAGCTCCTCTCTTCTCCTCTCCCTCCCTTTCTGTTCTCGTTCATATCCCATAATACACATAATACATGTTACTAACTCAGCTTCTTCTCTTTCCTGTAGTTTTGCTCTTTCTCTCCTCTCTTTCGCTGTTGCTCTCTGCAGGTTCATCTGTCCTGCAGAGATGTATTATTCATATACAATAGCAGCTCTGGCCTCCAGACAAATGAGCCAGATCCTGTTTGATACTAGTTTCATTTCAACATGTGAATTCTGGTAAATGTGAGTTAGGATGAAGAAGCTCTCCTGAGATGATACCAAGCTCACCCTGCGGTAGCTCACTAACTTACTTTAAAGAATGTTCCACCAATTGAGTATAACATACCTATAACAGAGCTGACAGTTTACTCCAAACATTGTTTTTAACTTGTCAAAATCGGGCGCCTACATTACCAAAAATGCAATGACCATCAACTACTGGGTCAGAGGCTTGGCTGTGTTGTGCCAGTAGCAGTTAATGTGGAGTTAATGGAGCCTCTGGCTTCAGTCACCCACTCAGGACATTTATCACTGAGGGCTGAGGACACACTCTCTCTGGAAACTTGATGGAAACACTGATGAGAAAAATCTGTGGAGTTCCCATTTAATAATGGCTGCATGTCAGGCTGACCTTTTTCATACCAGTCGCTCTTGAGCTGTAAGATTACACCCTGTTTTTAAGTGTAATTTGTTCTGATTCAGCACATGCTTAAAATAAGGGCACTCAGCCCTGTCCTGTTTGCTGTGGTTCCTGCAAATATAGGATTTTATGACAGTAGATATGCAATTTTATTTGAAGAATAGTAGAGTCTCTGGATCTGAATTATTACTATCACATTTTATCATTATTTTAGGTTGCATTGTGGGTAATATAGGTGCCAGGTTTATGACAAGGAAGAGGAATGTGTGAAATAAAAAAGTTGATATTGCTGGATTTTGATTTTGATCCCTTTAAATTGCCCATTGTGAGTCCAACAGGTATTTTACAAGCGTGATGTTAAATCCATAGAGAATTGTTGTCAGACAGGCGACAGTAAAAAAAAACACCTTCTTCATCATTAGTTACTGTATCAGTAATAATTAGCAGTTGAACCTGTGTGGAATGAAAAATGAATCAGCTGATTAATCAGGGTGTCAGTCTCACCTCGTTGGGTTCCCACTGCCAAGCATCGAATGTAGGTAATCTAAGAGCTTCTATTGTTTCCTTAGACAGATGGTACTACACACACACACACACGCACACACACACACACACACACAGCAGGCAGCAGGACAGACAGGGAGACGGGGGTACAGGGAGAGAGGAGAGGAGGGAATTGTGGGTGAGACGGGTTCAGTTAGTCAGTCTTACCTCGTTGGCCTCCCACAGCCACACGTCAAAGGCGGGTTTTTTCAGGGCGTCTATGGTCTGCTGTGACAGCATGTACTGCAGGCAACAGAGCTCGCAGTTAACCCTGTCCGCCTCTGCCTGGCTCGGGGGTACACCTCTACACACCTCTACACACACCTACTGTAACGTTCATGCATAAAAACTAATGTCATGTTCATTATTTGACTTCATGTTCCTACATTTTTCTTGGACTGTTCTATCTCACCATAAAGGGTAACTTTTAACTTAATAATTATTAAATCAAAAGTTAGAAATTGTGACGCATTTAATAACTGAAGAGTTCAGTTATTAAATGTGTCACAAAGATCACAGTAGCAGTCTTACTGAAGGATGTACAAGCTGTCAGGTGAATGAATTTCTAAAACACAACTTGCCCGAGTGCAAATGTTTTATGGAATCATTCTCTGAAGTGTTTCACAGTAGATCTGAGATCATCATTACCTCACAGTGCCCTCCTGTGTTCCGCTTTTTAAACCTGATCAACACCCATAAAAGTGACCAATTAAAATTTTCACAGGTGTCACATCTCCACTCCGTTTGCAGGAAATCAGACATGATCGATCATGTTTGATTTGATTTTTTGACTGAATGAACATGCAGCAACATGATCAAACAAACGTTTGCACGATCTGGTTCCTGGAACCGCCGTGGAGGTGCGGCATTTCTTGGTACACCTGACATCAGCAGACTCACCTGGCTAATAGAAACACACTGTGTGTGTGTGGAAGAGACTTTCTAGGAAAGCCTTACCTTGGGGTAGGAGGGCACATCTCTTCGAGGAGTCAGCTTCTTATTGTCTTCCAGGAAGTTACTATAAAAAAAAAAAAAAGCTTCACACTAAGAAGAAAAAACAAGAATAAATAATACTAGCACTAGTAAAATAACCCTTCACCAGTCTTACTTCTATTACCACTAGTACTACAACTTTCAAGTATTTTACTTACTGTTTCTATTACCTTTGGTACAACTGCTACATGTACTGCTGCATGTACTGCTATTAAGGTCTAAATTACTTTCATTACTGAATAACCCTGCGGTTATTTTTTAATGAGTTGATCTTTCAGTCTAAAACACAAGGAAATTCAGTTTACAATGATATAAACAGAGAAACTCTTTCGGAGAAGATGGAGCCTGTGAACCTTTGGAATTATGTTTAATAAATAACTTCAATGATTCATTAAATATCAAAAGAGTGGTTGATTAATTTTCTAACAAGTGATAAAGTCATTAATTGACTTATTACTTTGACACTTACACTGATAATGCGATAGCTACTGTTATTCCAGCTATTACTGCAGCACTGTGCATTTACAGTAAAGTCAGCAGAAGCTGATTCCAACAACCGTATCTTGGAAACCACTCATCAGAATCAGCTGCTGACTGACAGTGTATTCACTCTGTGAATAAGTGTAATAAAGCAGCCAGAGACTCTCTTCTGTGCTCCTCAGAGGTTCAGTGATTACGGAGCAGAGAACTGTTGGCTATTGTTGCTGTCACCTGTTGTTTCGTGATGCCATCTCCTCGCGGAGCTTCTTGATGTCGTTGCGACATTTCTCGATCTCCACCACCTTCATGCCCTCCACTGCAGGCAAACACAGAGTCATTTATTAAAACCTCATTAGATCTATTAGGTTAATATTTTTCAACCATTAACCTCTTGATAAGATTTGTGCGTGTAAAAATATCAAGTTGCTCAGGGCGTCACTGAGTTCAAGCAATGCAGCCCTCAATGATTTGATTTTGACCTGTTTTTTGGTTGAGGGGTTGGAGCAACATTGTTTGAGCAAATACAGAGCAACACAGTCACTCATTTGGAGTCATTTGGAGATAATGTCAGGGAGGCTGTCACCAGCTGAGGCTCAAGAGAAGCAGGTAAATCTACTACAGAATGACTTCAGATAAAGAAAGTCCACCTTCTGGAGTGGTCCACTCAGAACTCAAGACCTTAACCCAACAGACATGCTGTGGAATGAGCTCAGAGACATGTTCACAGCGGACGTCCTAACAACATGCCTGAGCTGAAGCATTTGCAGGTCTGATGTGCAGCTACAGTTTTTTCTGCCAAAGGAGGTTTAACCAGTTATTAAGTGTGTTCAGTGAAGACACCAAAGATTCCAATAGTTTGTGCATTATTCACTTAAGCACATTGTGTACATATGACTTAAGGTCAGATCACATTTCATGACCAATTAATGCAGAAAACCAGTGCATTCCAGAGAGTATCCACATTCAATATGTGGATATGGTTTAGTTACTGTAGGGATTTAAATCAAACTCTTTAGATGTGAAAAATGGGCTTGGGGTTATGAATACAGCAATGCAACAAGGAGCTAAGAAGAAATATGGAGCTATGGAGCTACAGAGGGCTGGCTCCACACACACACCTCCCTCGCCTGTATCTTTAGACTAGGAGGAGGATAACAGTTAAAATCACACTCAGCAAAGTTCAGTTCAGCATAACTGACAGCTGTCTGTCATCTGAGTGTATCTGTGCCGATCACCTCAGCAGCCCAACCCAACCCTGTGGACTTTCACGTCTTCATCTGACTCCGTGTCCTCCTCTGTCTGCCTCCTGTCCTCCTGGCTCCTTCACTCTCTTTCATCAATCCATCCCTCTCTGAAACAGAAAAGGTCGCCCCCGACATCACTTCAGCTCCCATTAGAATAGGTGACCATGGCGACCAAAGTGATGAGAGGATGGAGATCTGTGTGGGTGCCACACTGTTGCCGTAGCGACCAGGTATCCAGGCAATTGGCGTGCTTGTGTCAAGTGGCTGTGCGTGTTAGATGTGAAACTACTACAACAGTACGGCCAGTCAGGGAGAGTGGGTACTGAAAAAATATCCTCTCCAATCTTTCAGGATTCGAGGAAAGAAATTTTGAGATGATTTTTTTTTTGGATAAGTGGGTTTGTGGCACTGAGAGGTCTTTACAGTGGTGATATGAGCAGCCTGATTTGCTGTACTTGAAACCAGAGTGAAAAAACTTGGACAGTTTCTGTTGTCTGTCCTGCACTGTTGCTCTCAGGGGAGAATAACTCGCCAGCTTAATTCAAAAGCTTGAATTTCAGCTGAATTCACAATCACAAGAAGTACATCCAAATTTAAATGACAGGAAATATGTCTTCAGCATTTTTACTTTTGTAATCAATTTATAATCAGACTTATGATTATGATTAAATGTTAAAGCAAATGTTAATATGGTAACATGTTAAAGTAAGCTGGTGAACATGGTAAACATCATACCTGTTGATCATCATGCATATTAAGATTTGGCACGCAGTGCAGCCTCACAGACCTGCTAGCATGGCTGTAGACTCTCAGTCAGTTATTTAAAGACTGAGCCAAGATTCCCAGTTATGTTGGAATCACACAATTAAAATATTAAACACTGGCAATTCTCAACCACTCACCGGCAGTGAGTGGTTGAGAGCCATGTTCGTCAGCTCTCAACTGTAATTTTACTGCATCACACTTGTGGTGTTTCTGTATTTTCAGTGCACTTCTGTTAGAGTTTTCTACTTTTTCTTATGTTTTGTGTAGTTTCATGTGTTTTCTTAAGTTGGAGTGCTAAGGCTCAGGAAACAGGCTGCTCCTCACTTCAATGTGATTCTTGTTCCTCTGTAAAACACGTTGGATCAGTTAAAGGGCTGCCAGCTTCAAAGTGATCCATAGTCCTTGTCCACCTGGGGCCATATTCACAAAGGATCTTATCTTTCCACTAGGAGTCCACCTAAATGGTGCTAAAGACAAGAACTCCTAAGCTAAGAGAAGGGGCAGGGATGATGCTATAAATGACATCATGACTCATGAATGAACTGAGTCACTACATCTACCTTGGTTGGTTGACAGGTTACCAGTATGTGTCAGTGAATACTAATGAATACACAGGAGGTGAGCAAACAAGCTGAATTACACAGATAGACTGTTTGCCATCACTTTGTTTCAAAGGAAAGCTGCCTACAGCAGAGCTGGTGAAATCGCCATGGTGACCAAAGCAAACTCAGGTCAAGTTGTCATGGTGACTTAAAGGGTCGGTGCATAGGGGGCTTTTATGAAACTGCAGCCACATCACATGGAAAAAAAAAAACACATGTAGTCAGAGACAGAAGAGTCAGAGAAAGATGTCGACCAGAACTGCTGCCAGCTACAGTGTAAGCTGTAACATGTCACCGTGTGTATGACGCCATGCAATCTGGTGTTTGTTAATGCATGGGAAAGAGGGGTCGGGGCAGACGCATGATGCATTAAACATAGCACACACATGTAGAAACACCAAGAAGCACATGTGCGTAGGTGCTTCGTGAACACCATGCTGCCGCCTACACACACACACACACACACACACACACTGAGGTTTCACAGGAAACACCGGTGGTGTTATGTCACATCACAAGCTCCGACAAGATGACTGCAGAGAGTTTCACATGAACGCTCATTGAGTTCTTGGCCTGGAACATGTAGAAATGAATTAGACTGGTATTGGTGAATTTAACTTTTCTTGCTGAGCTGTGGTGGAGGGACACATAATGTTGGTCTCATTTATAGACATGACCAAAGCTGAGGACTCAAATTAGCTTCAGCTGAACATTAGAGACATGGACTACGACATTTTGTCTCCGGTTTTGTAGGTCCCAGACTGTACGCACTAATAGCAAAGGATCCCTTGTGTGAATTTTACAGGGCCTCCAGGAAGTATTCAGACCCCTTCACTTTTTACACACTTTGTTGTGCCGCAGATTTAATTTTAAATTGGATAAAATTGCCATTTGTGTCCATCAGTATAGATTCCATAATTCATAAAGACACAGTAAAAACATTTTTTTGCAAATTTATTTAAAATCAAAAAATAAATTCTCTCGGACCCTTTGCTGTGTCACTCCAAACTGTGGTCAGCTGCTTCCTGTTTGCTGTAATTATCTTTGAGATGTGTCTCACACCTGTGTATATAAGATCCCACAATTCACTCTGCATGTCAGGACATAAACCAAGTCCTGAAGTCCAAGGAACTCTCTGTAGACCTCCGTAATAAAACTGTGGTGAAGCACAGATCAGAGTGAGGATATAAAACCATCTCCGAAACTGTGAGTGAGTCCCAGGACGTTCCAGTGGACTCACTAACTGTGAAATGGAAGAAGTCTGGAACCACCAGGACTCTTCCTAGAGTTGGTCGTCCGACCAAGCTAACTGAGCAAGAAGGTCCTCGGTCAGGGAGGTGACCAAGAACCCAACAATCACTCTACCAGAGCTTCAGAAGTCCTCTGCTGAGATGGAAGAACCTGCCGGAAGGACAACCATCTCAGCATCCCTTCCATCCATCAGGCCTTTATGGCAGAGCAGATACACAGAGTGAAAGTCATATGACAACCTGGTAGGAGTTTGTCAAACAGCATTTAAAGGCCTCTGAGAACATGAGGACTAAGATTCTCTGGTCTGATGAGACAAAGACTGAATCCTGATTGAAACACTATGTCTGGAGAACAGGCGCTGCTCACCACCTGGCTAATACCATCTCTATGGTGAAACATGGTGGGGGCAGCATCATACTGTTGGGGGCGGGGGGCGTCTCAGCAGTAGGAACAGGGAGACTTACCAGAACTGAGGGGAAGATGAATGCAGTTAAATACAGAGAGGTCCTTGAAGAAAACCTGCTCCAGAGTCCATGTGATGTGAGACTGGGGCCACGGTTCCCCTATCAGTACAACAATGACCTGCAAGCAAACAGCCAAGATAACACTGGAGTGGCTTCAGGACAAGTCTCTGATTGTCCTTGAGTGGCCCAGCCAAAGTCAAGAGTTAAACCCCACAGAACAAGTGAGGAGAAAACTGAAGACGACGATGACGTTCACAGACATTTTGATTCCAGTCTGACAAAGCCTGAGAGGATCTGTCAGGAAGAATGAGCTAAACTGCACCAATCCAGGTGTGCAGAGCTTGTAGAGAATTAAAGCTGAGACTTGAAGACTTTCTGTTTTCCACAATGCCTTGCATTCCCATAGTGACAAGCATTGTGAGCTTGCATTAAATTAAAAGTGTGAGTGTAGGTTTGTGTTCAGGAGTGTAAAGAGTCATGTCTGCAGCCCAAACTTAAAGATTTTCCTGTCTGTGCACGGAGCAGCCCCGGACTACACAACTCACCTATTCAAACTGACCTTTATCTTCAATCACAGCCTTACTAGGAAGGATGTAATGATTGCAAAACCATCACTGATTAAATGTTCCTGTGGGTAATTACTAGCCTGTCAAGAACACTAAGACCTGTATTATAAAAGGAAAAAAAGAAACACTGATGATGCAGGACTGGACAGTGAACCTGCCTATCACATAACCTTTATTGATCATAGTTTATAGCTGACTTTTATCTCAGAAGAACTAACACATCTACACCAAGTGCCAAGATGCCCGCCAGACAAGCAGGTATAAACTGTGTGAACTGCAGCAGGGCGGTGACCTGGTCCAGCCTCAGAACCACAAGCTTCCTCCTCACAGTTAATAACAGGCCAAAAAAGCTGAAAACTAGTAATGGTCAACTGAGGAGGAAAAGGGCACAAGTGCATGACCCCAGAGTGGATGTTGTGTAAGCATGAAGATTACACCGTCTCCCTTTAAACTCTAAGAAGGTGGAGATTCCAAAAACACAAGGTCAACAGCCTCTGGATGTGGGTTAGCAGACCACATTACCTGAGTGGTAACCTGAGCAACTTATCTAATCACAGCCTCATAAACTGTGGAGGAACACAGGCTCAGACATGCACTGAAGGCATGCAGCTATCTCCACGCTAATGTACACCAATCAGTCTGGACACTACTGTACAGCACTTTAATAATGAGATTTACGCTGCACTTTTAAAGAGCTAAAGTCAACTCCATGAAATAAACATGCAGAACTTAACACTGACAAACTGCTGATAAGATATGGCCTTCTGTTGGCTCTCGTCCCGTAAGAACAGTTTATTTTGATCTGTTTTTTCTTTTTCTCAGAGCCTGTTTTAGCCTCTCTACCAGCATGGATCTAAGGATCATTAACACAACATTGTTTATCATATTCTCTTCTAACACCATACAGCACATGGTGCCTCACATGGAAAAAAATTTGCCTTTGTGAGCAAATACCTGCACCACTAATAACATTTACATCTCAAGCTAAAGACCCTGAAGTCTGACACACACAGTCATCAGCCTGTGGATGGACAGATCAAATACAACAGGACTGTAAGCTTTAGCTTCGGTTTTTACACTTCTGAAAAATCTCCCCATGTTTCCTGTGTTTCGACTGACAGATAAAAGCAACAATACTTAAAAGCACCTTGTTTTGTTTTGTATTAAAGTATTAAAAATCCAATGCCACCTCTCCTTTCAAAACAACTACAGATAAATTCTTTGCTTTGCATTTTGTTCAGTTGTTGTGCTGTGATGTTACACCACTGTTTAAACAAGTTAAAGAGGAAGTATCTGCTTACTTTATATTGCAAAATGTTTAACTGCATTAGTTTTTGGGAAAGATGCAGAACATACTTGTAAATTCGAACAAATTTCCCTTTAAAATAATGTACCTGTTTATTATTTCAAGTAGCCACTTTTTTTTAACTGACTGAGAAACAGGATTATTAGAAGAATAGTAGACGAATTTGTAGAATTTAATATTTCACAGGGTTCTACCTATTACTAAGTAATCAGCATCAGCTGATGTCAGAGGTGTGTAAATATGAAGAGTGGGTGGTGGGAACAAACTTACACTCTACTCTCTTCTCCAACATGGCGAGACGGTTGGTGACCTCGGTCTTCAGCTCATTGATCTTGAACGCCCTGTGGACAGATGGAAGCAGGAGGGAAAGAGACAGAGGAGAGGAGTAAAGAACGAGAAGATCTGCATCTGAGACTTTGCCTTTGTGAGACGCTGGATGTTTACAGATGTTGCAGATTATGTCTTGGTGTATGAAACTGGACTTTGCATCTGTGTGAATTTAACACAATATTAAACAGTTGATTAATCAATAATAACTCCTACATAATCATTTTATCTGTGGCTGCACTGTATCTGACAGAAACTTAGCAACAACACAGTATCTACTGTCTAATGTCCTGCTGCTTTGCTCCCTTTGCATCAGAGGTCTCCTGTCCTGTCCTGTGTACATCTGCTCTTCCAGTTCACAGCACTTGAATCACCCTGTAGTACTTCCTGTACACGATGAGTGACCGGACAAAAACACTCATGACAACAGAGCTGAAGCAGGGAAGAAGCAGTGAAATCCCGTCAGTGGGAAAGTGAGTGGACATTACCAAGACAAAGTCAAGAGGCAGATATGAAAGACGTGACAGGGAGAGGAAGCAACACCACTGACAGAATTACAGTCACATGTTGTAGGTGCTGCACCAAAACCCTGTATGTCTGAAGACGAAGGACTGAAACATACTCCTGTACACATCGAGGCACTTCTCCAGCCTCCTGGGATTATGAAATACTTAAAAGCGGCTGCATAAAGGACTGCTATCATTGAGCAACAGAAAAAAGGCAGTCTTTCTTAGGCCTGTCCTACGTTTTGGAGATACAAGGTTTTCCCCTGACACCAAAAATAGACAGGTACACCAGAAAAAAAAACTAAGAAGAATTAGCATCCTGATTTGGAATGGAGAAAATCTAAAAGAGCAGTAGAAGCTACAGTGTGATTTTCAGTAATTCATATGCTAAAGAGAGAAAAGACGCACATGGAATACATCCACACACAGCAGAAGTCATGGTCCAGCAGGTGAAGCTCTGCTGTGTCCAGCCGTTTGCTTACCTTGAAAACTGTTCTGCTACTTGCGTCAGTACATTCTGAAAGAGTTCCTCTTTATCTGAGGAGAGAGCAAGTGTGAGACTGTTTTACATACTCATAAACATACACACACACCCACCCACACACACACACAATGTCCACGGGTTGTACACACATACACACACACATACAGAGGTGTCTAAGGTAAACAGCCTGAATCCACTGAGGCAAAATCTTCCACTGTAAATCCAATAGAAGCCAGAAGTACTGTACAACAGCAGTGCTGATAAAAACAATCACTCACACTCACTTTCACGAACACACACAGAAGTTACACACAGAGGTTATGTAAGCCAATCACAGAGCGTCTGAGGGCTGAAGAGAAAAGATAAATAAAATGTGCCCCCTTCCCTCTGCTCTCACCATTCTCTGACCAGCTTCAGACAAAGTGTGAAGTGAACGGGACCTGCTGACAGCTTGATGTGTTAACAGGCCACTTGTGATTCCTCTTCCCACACACTGGGAACAGGCTGGACACACAAACAAAGCCCTGCCATTGGCTAAAAGCTCCAGAGTTGTGGGCAAAGTTCAACGCAGTGGGCCAATAAACTAACAGCTACGAGAAACTGTAAAAAAAAAAAAGAGATATTGTGGGTCGGTAGCTGTTTGTACATTGTGCTGCTCACATTCCATCTTTCATGTAGGGGTCACAGGTCAGCGCAGACTAAAAACAGCATTGTTGCGAAATTCCTCTCTGTGATTAATTAAGCCGGTTCAGCAGAGTGACCGAGCGGACTGGATCATCACTGATTGACAAAGACGGCATTCAGCAGCTCTCAGGCAACAGATAGAACATGCTGAATTATTTTCACTTAACAAGTTTGGTTGAAATGATGCCAAAAATAACAGCTTTACTGAGACTTAGGGCTAAAAATAGAAAGCTTAATCATTACGAGGGGCATTATGAGGGACTAGCCATGAGGAAAACTAGCGGACACCCAAACACAGGCAGTCTATGATCAGACTAAAGTTTAAAGGGTCCCACACTTTCCCCTGCAGGTCCTGAGCCGTGTGTGTGTGTAAAAGATATTTTCATGGTTGACCTGAGTTGTGGCTGTGATGTCTCCAAATGTTTTTATTGTTCTCTTAAAGCAAGTTTATGATTACCCATCATAAGCTTCCCAACTTACCCATGGTAATGGAAAGTTGGTGAAATGTACAGCAAGTGTGGTGGGAGAAACCGATGAGTGGCAGATGACAGCAGCACAGAGACAAGGGTAACTCTCAAAAGCTATGGAAAACACTACAAAACTGGGATTGGGAGCCACAGTACTCTGTGTGTCACAAAATCTTAAAGATGAGATAGAAAACCATTTCAACTTCTTCTTTACATAGGCTGCTCAAAAGCTTGCAGACAGTATATATAACTTGGTAATTTTATATATAACTTCAATCATGGTGTTATACCAAATAACATGTTTTTACAGTGATTTCAGAGAGTTTGTTATCAAACCTTATGTTTTAGAAAATCATATTCCACACATATGTAGGTGCTCTATGTAGCAGAGTATAGAAGAACAAAACAAAGAAAACCGGAAAATGTGACAGTGTCACAGAAACTGTCACTATGGGTCTCTGTCCATCAGCACTGAAATGGTTTGCTTTAAAGAAAACAGCTGAATTAGATTTAGAGATTTAGATTTAGAGATAGAGAGTTTTGTTAGTGGTATGAGAATTTCAAAAGCAATGTTCCCAAAGTGGCACACAACAACAGAAAGAAAGAACAACAAAACACCATCAATATCTATATCTGTATAGATAAAGATCTCCAGAAAAGATGTTATTTACTACATGATCATACGCTGTATTCACTGATGGTCTCACTCCCTTTGAGTGCAAAAAGGCTCAAACCCACAAACTGCTGCATAGATACACCGTTGCTCATAAACCACACTGTCACTGTAAAATACATTTTATGTATAATATCTGAAATATCAGGTTCTTTAGCTGCTACATGCTCCACTATATTCACCAGCTGCTCTCTTAATTTATAACATTTATTTGTCCAAGTCCATAGACAAGAAACATTAATATTATATAACGAGAACAGATGCATTGTACCAGATCTAGCTACTAGCTCATTTCCATCTGCAGGGTCAGCTTTTTTGAAAAGCCGCAGTGAGAGCACAGAGAGTGATCCAAAACAGCAAAGCTGTGTCCGGACTGATAACTCTCTGTAGGTTCATCACTAATGGAGACACCTTTCATATTGTTTTCCATTGTCATTTGATGTTAGCATAAAAATATCAATCATAGCTGCTTTAAAAATAATGAGAAAGGCCCTTGGAGAATAAGATCAACCTTCTACGATGAGTCTCACTACACAGGGGAGGTCCAGCACCTGACTGAGTGGTGTTCAGACAACAACCTGGTCCTGAACACAAGCAAGACCAAGGAGGTCATTATTATTATTATTATTGTTGTTGTTGTTGTTATTATGGATCCACATATGCCTGTGGAGCAGAATGAGGCCGATACACACAGATGATTAACATTCAGAAGAGAGCACCTTAAATCCTCCAGCCCCCTCCACACCCTCCATCCCAAACGGCTCCAAACCCAAGAGCTGAGCCCAGAGGAAAAGCCCCCCTATGGCAGATGGTGCTGAAACTAACAGCTCCCCCTCAAACACACTCTGACCAGTCACTACTCTCCAAACACCAGATGATAAAGCAGATGATTACACAATGTAAATAAACCTGTTTGCAACACTGAGAAGAAGAAACTAAAGGCCAAGGTAGATCAAAATGTTATTTGTCCCTAAACAGAGATTATGAAGAGGCAGAATATCTCTGAACTATAATGAATGTATATACGTATGTTGATCTTGGCATTGTTTACCTGTTCTTTGTTGTGAACTTAGATAAAACTGTATTTTGATGCTTTAATAACATTGTTTTTGAACTTTTCATGCCAATAAAGCTCCTTTGAATTTGAATTTAATGGCCCTGTCTGAGTGTGTTCTGGAACTCACCAGCAAGCTGTCCTCCAGTCATGGGCACCACTCGGTAGGGTGACCTTCAACACAACAGGACACACACACACACACACACACACACACACACACACACACACACACACAGCTACAGGTTAGTATTGAGTGCAGAGGTGATGTGAAGCTAGTCTCCATCCTTCCACTGATCAGACATGCTGTATTCTTCCTTCCACTTATCTTCTCAAGTAGGAAGACAGATAGCTCCTTACACACAAACAAAAAAACACAGTGTTTACAGGGAAGATTACCAACACTCCGATGAGGTCGGTCAAATAAAATATTTTAGATTTTACCCTTGGGACTGGAGTGTGACTCAGGCCCTCATCATTTGGACTGAAGGGTCACACAGAGTGACACCAGGTTTCAGATTGTTTTAAATAACACTGGCAGAGACTGATTGTCAGTCTGCAATTTCTTTCTGGTTGAAGTAGAAAATCTTTATGGCCCTTCTTCTAAATATCAATATAAATGATGCCTAAAAGTGGCTTCTTTCTTCATGAATTTCTGCCCACATTGACAGTGTCACCTAATTCTCAATAATGACAGCCACAGGTTGCCATTTGTTACGAATGGAATTAAGAAAGTGGGACTTATTCAGAGTTAGGTCAGCAGATGATTCATGATCTCTGGGTGCTAACATCCATTCATCCATTATCTATCACAGGGTTGACATATAGAGACAAACAACCATTCACGCTCACATTCACACCTGTGGACAATTTAGATTTGCCAGTGAATATTCCTTTACATGAGTACACCTCACCGTCAATACTTAAAACTTTGAAAATTAACACCATGGTATGGTCTGTTTTAGATGGAGACATCATATTGTCCAGCTTCACTGACAAACTGGAATTTGCTCAAAGACATTTATAAGCATTGATCACCACACACAACAGAACTTTTAATAAGTGGGAACAGCAAGAAGTTTCAAGGAGTCATAAGTCTGCCTTGGACATGTCCAGACCTGCATCCTCAATCCTACATGCAAGTTATTTTTGAACATGTGAGAAAGTAGAATTTATCAGCATGGCATGTTATGAGCCACCTGCTGCATCAACAATGACATCATGTGTACGTTTACTTCATGTTTTCGGTTTTAATCACGCATCTGTATCAATAAAAACAACAGATGATGATCTGTTAACCTGAGCATACAATCCTTTTGCAGCTCAGTCTGTCAGTGTGTGCAGATGGCTCATTAATGTGGATCTTGAGAGCCAGCTGAATGAGTTACTGGGTTGGACAGCGATTGTGTTCCCTGAACACGTGCACAGCATTTATTGTGACACCAAAGAGCTACAGGTTTGACAAAGGTTGCAATATTTTATAAATGTAAAATTCATTTGTATTGACATGTTTTTTGTCTTTTTTTCGAATGTCACTGTGCTGTTATTTACACTCACTAAGCACTTCCTCAGGAACGCCTGTACACCTGCTTATTCATGCAGTTATCCAATCGGCCAATCATGAGGCAGCAGTGCAGATACAGGTCAGGAGCTGACTTGTAAATTACTTCAATTACCCGAAACAGAAAAACCACAAAAGTTTACTTTGCTTTATTAATTTCAAACTTTCTGCAGGATCAATTAAAGCGCTGAACTGTTCAGATCAGTTGTGATATTGCATGCATTATTATACACGTGTAGATGTGTGTGGAAACTCTATCTGTGAATTAGAAAATGACTTCAGCAGTCCTTTCTTCCTAAGCATTAAGAGGCAGCAGTAGAAAGTACTGTGATTTATCAATACAAACACGGATAAGTTGTCTTACTAATCACTGTGGTCAACGTGTGTGATGATGAGGAGTTGGGGAGAACTGTGGAGCAGCTGCGCTCCACAATTCTTTTTAGATCCACCACCTTGATATTTCATTTTTTATTAAATTCACATATTTGCAGTGTGCAGTCACCACATGCTACTGACGACTTCAAAAACATTTGTAATTATCTTACTTGTCCACTTATTTGCATTTATCTCACCCAAAGGCTGTGTGTGCCTCTCCTGCTCAGCAGGTAAATCAGTAGCTTAGCTCTAACGAGCTGCACTTCTTAAAGTTTAGTGCATGGTAAATGTTTAGCACACCTCTTAGTAAAAGACCCCTTAAATGGTATGTGTAGACCTGAATTTGACCAGGATTCGCACGTTCTGTATATTCTCTCACTAACTGATAGAACTGATATAAACATGCAGGAGGGGTTTTTTGACACTGCTGACAGAGTTCTCAGACACAAGTGACATCCTACAATACTTAAATACAATCATCCATAAATTATGACTACTCTAGCTGGAAACCAGAAACGAGCACATTACCAGGAATCCTCTCTGTGTGTGAAAGACCAACTGTAGTTACATGAGCCAAACCCTTTTCATAATGAAGTTAAGTCAGTCGCTGATTCCCAGAAAAGCATTTGAATGAGCAGTAATGCAATGGTGGGATAAACTGTCCTGTTGCCATTCTTCAGAATAAATACACAAAATCCAGACCTGCGCCTCTGGAAAACTCCTGAGAGAGACAGACTTCCATCATGTGCTGGCAGTGCAAGTCATTTTCTGAAAGGCTTTCTGTGATTTTAACAGTTTAATCTGATTAAACTTTTCCTGCAGCCAAACACAGCTGAGAACATCCTGGAAACGAGTAACTCTCTCTGTACCAAGGACAGTCACTCGTGGTTCACTATGTTCACTGATGAGATGTTTCCACTGTGACATGGTTGTCATTATGAGTTCTTAGTTGCTGTGGTGTGGTTTCAAATGCAAACCTGCAGATCACATTTCATGGCAGCTCGTGTCACTGTATATTGCACAGGAGGAAGGAGCAGGAAACACTGGTCAATCAGACTCTCTCAGTCAAGACTAGTAAAGACATGTGTCTTGTGTATAGGTTTTCCAGTACCTCTCTGTGTTGTGCGGCATGGTGGGGTCGATGGACACCATGGCTCCAGAGGAATCCAGCAGGGACAGATTAGTATTCCTGCATGAAGACAGAAATACACGTAGAAGTTTAGCTGGAAATCACCTGTCAGGCATCATGAATGTGTCTCTTCAGACACAAGACCTCTGTCCTGCATGTCTCACCCAATCCAAAAGACAAAGACACTTTGTTGGTGATGTCTGTGAATGTTCTCATTCATCCAGGTCATAGTTCTCTCTTTGAAAATTGAATCGAAGGCAACTGGACATATGTTTGTCTGGGAAGACGTTTCGCCTCTTATCCAAGGGGCTTCATCAGTTCATACGCATCGGTCTATCTAGTCCGCACTAGTCTGACCAAGAAAGTGGAGTAACACCCAGGTATTTAACCTGTTGTGGGTGGGACCACCAAAGTACCTGTGAAAGTACTGGTTTCACCTGACCATTGTTGTGGTCCCCAGTGAACGACAGTCGTCAGGCTCATGTGACCTAGTTTGTGTCTCATGTGAACGACAGTCGTTAGGGTCAGGTGAGTCCCTGGTGGATGACGCTCGTTGAGAGTCGTCTGAGGTTAAGTTGTTTACTCTTCTGGGTACACATGAAAGGGCTACATTGTAAATGGGGGATAGGTGGTGTCGCAGACCCCCTCCTCTGTTTAGTGATGGTTTTTCCACTTTCACATAGATGGCTTCTTTGACTCCTCTCTCAAACCATCTGTCCTCCCTGTCCAGGATTTTGACATTGCTATCTTCAAAGGAGTGTGCTTTTTCCTTTAGATGTGAGTAGACAGCTGAGACTGGACCCGAGGAGTTAGCCCTTCTGTGTTGGGCCATGCGTTTGTTCAAAGATTGTTTAGTTTCCCCAATATATAGGTCCTTGCATTCCTCACTGCATTTGACCGCATATATTATGTTAATGGTGATGTTAGGTGATATTAGGTAATTGTTGGTGATGGTGCTCCCTCTGCGAATAAGTACTAGGGTGGGATAGAGACAGTTTTTTTGTCATTGAAACCACTTGATTTTGCATTGAGTGTGAACATGAAGAGACCAAACACTAATCCCCAGCTCTTACTTATGGAGCACTAATGAAACTTAAAAAACATGACAAATGTCCTTCAGCTTTACTGGTGTAGTAGCAGGAGCAGTGCAGTAAGTCTTCACTGGTTACAGGGACAGGGACTGGTTACAGAGGACACGTTTAACCAACAGTTTAATTTGGCTTCAGTTGGACATTGTATCCATTCATTCAAGTTTGGGGGATGACAGATGGATGATAAGGTAGTCCCGACCTCAAAAGCTCAGCTACACACCCTCCACCTCTAAAAGAAGAGGTGGAGGAGAGGTGAGAATGAGCACATATGTGAGGCTAACATTTGCTCTATCTATCTCTATCTATCTATCTTCCTATCAATCCAGGAACACACAACTTGTATTTTTATTTCTATTTTCCCCTCGTGGTAGAGGCTACTGCCTACCACGCACCTCAGCCTTGTCATGGACTAGTCTGCCCACTGAACACAGAGATCAAAGTGAAACAACCCTCCAGCAAACTCCAGGTAGAGAGCGAACCAGCCAACACCCAGATATCAAAGTAACTTTAGTTGTGTAGTGGTGTCACACAGTGGTCACAAGCAGTGTTGGGCAGTAATGCCCAAGAGTGAGAGGCAACTGAGTTCATTGTTGTTTGAAATTTTTGTCGTTTTAAAGTTATAAAAAGCACAATTTGATCGGTGATGAGCTATAATCTTTGCATGGGAGCAAACTGTCACCATACTGACTGAAAACCACAGCTGACAGAGAATTAACATGGATGATGGATAAGGATAACAGATCCCCACAAATACAGCAAAACAAGGACGTATGTGTCTGTGTGAGTGTGTTTTACCTTGGCACGCCCAGGGCTGTACAGAACAGTTCCTTGATATCACAAGGGCTGCAGAATCTACTGAAGACCACCTGAGGGAGGACAACACACACACACACAATCACTCGAGACAAGAACAGAATTTATAATTGATGATGCAGCAGCTGACTTGCCGCTGACAAAATGAAAATCTTAAGAACATGGTGGTACACTCTGAGGTACTCTCAGGTACGGTGGAAATAGCTCACTTTTAATCATTACTGCATGTCATATGATAAGAAGCTGATGTTTTGGTCAAGTCATCTCAGGTTTATTTCTCAAGTACATTTAATAACCAGCTTCAAATACCTAAGATCTCTTAACATTACTCTTTAATATAACTGACACATGTCAATCATACTATTATTTTTATAGCTATCTGCCACTTTCACTGTTACAAACACTGCACATAATGAACTTTCTGTATTTCCTGTTGATGTTTTACTTGTTACAGTCTATGATGGTGACACAGAGGAACATTTGTATTTATCCAGTAGTTACCAAAAACAAAAATACTACCTGGATGTTTTGGCTGTTTGCTGTCTGGTCAGCACATTAGCATGCTAGCTAGTTGTACAGCTAATACTATAAAGACAGCAATAGTGTTATCTATATATTAGCTATTTATGTATAAACCAGATTTTAGCATTTAAATACTAACACTGCTAACAAGCTATCATTTGCATACAAAGAAGCTAAACATGGTAGCTAGCATGTTCCTGACTAATGTTAGTACTCAGCTCAGAGCCCAGCTGAGCCTTAATACAGATGAAAATGATGAAGGAAGGAATACAGTCCATCTCCAGCCCCATTTGAACACAGTTATTTCTCTAGTGGAGGACAGCAGACGTGCCCCTGACAGTGATATTTAACCAGAGCCTACATATGGACAGGTTTTCTTCTCCTGACGCTTAAAGAAATCCAGCTCCAAGCACTGTACCTACTTTATAATTTAAGTTCTAAATGTGAAATACTCTCATACACACTCATACTGTACACTCAGTAATATACATGCTGTGGATTACATACTTCATCGTGTGAATTTTTGAGACACTCTATATAATGCCTACATTTCACACAGCATTCAGACACTCAAACAAAATGACAGACAGTAATTATAGCACACTATATTGAAAATAGGGAATGATTTCAGCCAAAGCCAAAAGCCCTTAATGTGTTGGTCTGTCACTCAAAACTTTCAAGCCCATTAACACAACAATAAAATTTATAGTTCTGCGCTTTAAAATCAGTAACTTCCTAAAAAAGCCAGTCACAGTAGTTTTTAACGTTACTCAAACAGGAACAAGAAATAGAGTATTTATTGGTTGTTTGTTTGAGCAGTGGATGAATGGACATTTGGTGTGAGTATCTCTGGCAGTGGGATGGTGTATGAAGGACTGTGTGCTCAAGGTAATGAAGCAACACTGATGTGTTTTAATGGTTTTTGGATTTGGAGCTTTATGGCACAGAGGAATAATCTGTCAGGTTGTGGAACGTGAATGAAGCCTGACAAGAGTCTGAAATGTTCTAAAACTGGTCCCATACACTGAAAAATCCCTTTTACTTGGGTGACAACACAGCCTTGCATGTTGACATTTTTTTGTCCCTCTGCTAATAAACAGCCTTTTTCATCCACTCAACAATTTTGTTTTCTGATGTGCAAGCATGGCTCTACTCTTTAGTCATTTTTATGTGTAAAGTATATACAAAATGGAAAAAATAATGTGGGATGTTTGTCGTCTCCTTCCACTGTGTGAGCAAAATAACACAGAGGAATATTTTTCGTGAACACAAATTGAATTTTTTTCTGTTTGCGCAGATGTTTGTAACATGTTTTGCTGGTTCTATTTGAACTGCAGCAGGATATTTTGGTTCTCCTTCCTCCTCTGACTACAGTAATGAGAAAGTGGAGCAAAAAGCCACTGGGGAGACACTCTTGAGTCTGAACGTGCAGGCTTCCCACGCTCAGGGCACTTCTTCTGATGAAAAAAAACGTGCACATTGCAGCACAGCGGCGGTAAATATTTCGTGTTTTTCATACCTTCTCCTCCTCCCCCTGCTTCATAAACAAGGTCAGGTGATACCATTGAACATGACAAATGATTTGTGTCATGCTGCAGCACACAAAGAGGGATGACCCACATAAATAAAGGAGGCGTTTGAGTTTGAGTGTAATGGCATCGAGGACCACAAACAGCCAAATCGCAGGGAGAGATGACATGAGGAGGCCTGGCAGCGTAAGGCGAGGGGTAGGGGCTGAGGGTTTTTACGAGTGTTGTCAGGGGAGGGGTGAAAGGAGAGCTGATTGTGGAGGAGAAGAGAGGTCAAAGAGCACTTCAGCGATCTGGCATTGGCAGCCTGTCACAGGTGGAAGAGACAGAGACTGGTAGAGGTCAGAAACATCACACCTATGACGTCGATTTTTATTTCAGGTCTGAAGCACAACAGATAAGATTACTGGTGTTTAGATTTTGTGTTTGATTCATTTAATTTCACACCACACACACAGCACATACCTGAATCATCTAAGCATGAAATTCACAACACTGCTGCTGTTACAAACACATGAAGAAATATAGAATTAGTACCAGGGCCCCAACTAACAATTGTTTTCATTCTTTTTATTTTCTCAATTAATTTATCGTTTGGTCTATAAAACAAAAAAAAAAAAAAAAAAAAAAGGAAAAGGTCCAAAAATAGAAAAAAAATGTCCATCATACTTTCCTAAAACCAGAGATGCTACTTGTTTTGTCTGAGCATCAGTCCAACATCCAGAAACATGATGTCCAAATAGGTCCAGGTTCATTTTCTGTTGACTGACTTATCATTGAATTGAGAAATGACTGCAGCTCTGTTCAGGACATTTTACAGAGCTAGGTTTTCCATGTGTGAGATGCAGCTGCTACCAGATATCAGAATCCTTCATCTGATACCCATAAAGCCTTGTCTTTTAGGGACTTTCCTCATTTTAAATTAATGGCGTTCATGCATATTTAATTTGACTGAAAGTGATTTATTTAATTATAACTTTGCTCATTAAATCAGTCTGTCTGATTTATATGTGTATGCCATTTACTGTCCATTTCATTTACAAAAACATTGCTGAACGTTACTGATAAAGAAGAGAAAGGGGATGAAACGCTCATTTGTACTTTAAGATTTAAAGAAAAACAAATAGTCTCAAATGGAGCTCAGCTGAATGTAAATGAATGTGCAGCAGTAAAGTGTCCTGTGGAACAGCAACTCCCCAGAAGAGACAACAACAACAACTCTGGTGCTGGTTTACTGCTGAGAGAAGGTGAATATGCTTTTGTTTTTAGATCCACAACAGCGCTGCGTGAATCTGATTGGGTAAATACTCCTTAGGCTGATCAAAAGCAGAGCATTTATTCTAATTTGACTCTCCACAGTATCAGCCATTACTAAACACATTCATGTTCTGGTTTTAAGATGCTGTGTCTGATTTCAATAACAAACCCCACTTACTCAAAAACAGTCCCCTGCTGCTGCTGCTGTGTGCATCGTCCAGGATGATGATCCCACGCCTTAAACCAGCCACTATTATGCAAATAAAAAAGACGCAATATTCAAACCTGATCACGCAAACAAGGCACGCTAACCAGAATTTAATTAGCCTGAATAAGGACTTGAGACAACAAAAGAAAAAAACAAAACAAAACAAAACAAAACAAAACAAAAAAAACCCCCACAGAAAACAATGATTGCAGGAACAGGAGAGGAGCACATGGTGTAGCAATAACCTGGCTTCACCTGGATGAATATGCAACAGACTTGTAATTTGAAGCAAATAAAGAATATGAGTTCAACTGCAACTGGTGCACAGGCACATGAATACAGGTTTTTATTACGATTACTGTTTTCATCATTTCATAGACATATTACTGCATTTAACCATCGATCTGTATCCCTGACCTTACACTAATCTATTGTTAAAACAGAGATCCAAATCTAAGTGATCCTGTTCAGCTTGTACAGGAGCTCATCGAAGCATTTCCAGCCTAGCAACAGGTGACCAGCGAACCTACGAGACAAACGGCTCAATATTATCCACAGCCAGTACGGAAACTTCGGCTGCTGGTGAGCCATCGAGAGACACACGCACACGGCTAGAACATTGAGATGTGTAACCGTGATCAGAAAAAGAAAGACGTCCTAAATGAACACTGAGGTATTGTCTCTGTGCTGAACACTCCCGTGCATTTCTGTTCCACAAGAAACTGTTAAGATGACAAACCTAACTTCTCCCTGCCTGAACCTCATCAGGCTGCGTCAGCCTTGAAACAAGAGTTAATCCTCACACTCACACCGCGGACTCTGAGTGAACTCCATAAAGAAGACACAACGCAATAAATGCAAAGTGCCGGTGAGGCATAAACCTCATTATATGGCCTTTTATGAGCTGCTGTTCCTCCTCCATTGGTTTGTCAATGTAAACAGAGCTCTGGCTGAATTCTCTGCCTCAACACTCCACTCGCAGCATTTCAACAGTTATGGGACAAATACACTGAAGTTCTCATTGCCCTATGACCCTAACCCTCCTCAGCAGTAGATGAGGTGTGTTTTAGATGTGTGTGCAGATATTACAGTCTCTTCTTTAGCGTGTAGTGTGCTGGATGGGGATTTTTTTGTTTTGGCTTATTAAAACTGAAGAAGTAAGATGCCACCTGTCAGGTCAGTGATTGGTGTTTCTGACTGCACTGCAGCAGGCACAGGTCAGATCATAAGGAATCTGGACACTCTAGTAGGCTCTGTGGTTGACAGTGGTTTCCTGTAACTCTGTGATCCTGAGCAGGATGAAACGGTTCAGAAAATGGATGGATAGTTCAATGAAAGGATGAATGAGGCCAGTTGAAAAGCCTTCAATGAAGAAAGGAAAGAAATTGTAACTGCCACTGACTATATTTATGACATGTCTTCCTAACTACAGTTAAACATGAAGCTTTAACACTGTTAGCTGCACATCTTACACAGTACAAACCTCTTGATTTCATTTAGTTTAGAAACAGCGTCACATACACTTCATCGGGGTTTACCAGGCTTGCTGAGTATGCAGGACTCTGAACTACAGGCAATGACAGTAAGGTGATCAGTAGCTGATCCAAATGTAGTTTGCATACATTTGGTTTCATTGCAGCTGACATGCAGCACCATTTCTGCCTGTTTCCTTGAATACAAATGCTCTGAGGTAAAAAGCAAAACAAACAAACTAAAAAAAAAACAACAGCTCCCAGGTTGGTAAGTTTATGACCTGAAAGCTCCACCTTTTGATTCTCACGCATTTTCTTGGAATAATAATTTGCATGGCCTAGATTCTTTAATCTACATGAAAACTGAAAGTGTGTTTAACATACTGAGATGTGTGTGCAGAGAGTGTGGAGTGTGTTAAGTCGTCAGAGCCTGGGTTTCCTCTCCGACCTCACAGCTCTGCAGTCCTCAGATGGATGGCTGAACCTACTCACAGTTATTTAACATCCAAACAGACCTGTGACATTATTCTGCCTGTAAGGACTATAAACAGTCATCAGTTCACACACACAGCAATCTATGTGTATGCATCTGACCCACACACACACACACACACAAACACACAGAGGATGAAAACACTCCTTGATGGCAAGGTTGCAGCGAATGGTGATGATTCATAGACATCATCATACATACACATCATACACTTCTCTACTTATATGCACTATTTTTAGCACTAAAGTTCTCAGTATTATTACATTCACTGTGAGAAATGGACATGACATTTAGACTAAAGGCCAAACCAGCGTCTGTGTATAATTTACTCATTTGACTGTAAATTACACACAGGATACAACAATAAAAGCAGACCTGATGTCTCCTGTGATAATCAGAGAGCTCAGACCAGCCACTCTCTGCTGTGGGATCACATCTCAGTATTACTAATGACTGATTACAACACTGTAATAATGTTTTTGTAAGAGTTTTATGAAGTAAGGAATTAGTACTTGTTTATTTGGCTGAATGATAAACTACAGCTGACAAAGTAAAACCTCCTACATCACATTACTATAAAACCCATACATGGACTGGACAACCCATACATAGTCTGTGGGTCTCAATATTACATTGACTTAATGCTACTTCTATACAATGTGTCTATCAAACAATTTTACCTACTATGCTGCCACATTTGTGTAATATGATATAATAATGATATGATTGTAAGAGTTCTGTGTTATCTCTGCAGATAGCAATGTAGAATATGAAACGAAAGAATTAGTAATAAATTATCACATAAAGAGCCAAACATGAATAATGGCTAACAACAAAAAATATATATCAATCAACCCATATAATTCCAATATTTCATTCATTCAATATTAACAATGCTGATATGTATAAACAATGTTCATGTGAATGAATATAACTGTTTTGGAGTTTTTAAATCATTCATCAATCACATTGTTCCCGCACTTTTAAACTCTCTTTGGTCTTTTTCTGTGAAGCTACCTGACTTTACAGCTGTAGCTTAAGTCAGGGCCTGTCAGACTATCGTGAGTTCGTTTCCTTTCTGACTGACAGCGCTGACATACAATCTTCATGCAGTATCAGTATTCCGTACCTTCTGAATCCTGCCGTCCACGTCCAGGTAAATGACACGGTAAGAGGACGAAGCAGAGCCCATGGTCCCCTCTCCTGTTCCCGGCGTCAGTGTGTGGCTGTGCGGTTCCTGCTCCGGGTTCCGTTGCCCTCCTTCGGTCCTACACCCGCCGCCGTTAAACAAACCGAGGGGGTGAACGGCGAGTCAGCGGTCCGACTGCATCTCACGACCGCCAGCCTGTCAGTCAAACACTCCGGCAAAAGTCCCCGTTTCTCTGCGTCTCTGACCTTTCCTCCCGCTCTCTGTCCGCTCTGTCACCTCGCTATCTGACCGCATCTCATAAAGCCTGGCCACGCGCGTCCCCGCCTCCCTCAATCACTCCAGACCTCCGAGGTGCGCGCGTGCTCACTTACAGGCTCGCTCTGTCACACACATATACAAATACACACACACCGTGTATAGTTAAGCTTCACAGATAATACTTTAATTTCGTGTTCAGCCCCTGAGGGAGAGCAGAAGTAATGTCTCCATTTTCACCAATCAGAGGCAAGTTTGAGTGATGTCACCGAGCCCCCACGCGCTGGGTTTGCATGGCTTGGCTACACACTGAGGAGTGAGTCACTCAGATTTCTGTTATTGTCCAAACAAAAGTGGTGGTTTTCTGTCTGTGTTTCTTTAAAGGAAGGTAATGGTCCAACAGACGACAGCAGTGGTCTGAACAGCCCTGCTCGCTGCTACTCTGAAAACAATACATCGCACACAAGTCCCAGCCTGGTTCAGCAGCTGGTACCATGGTTTGGCTGGTCAGTCTATCCAGGTCCCCGGAGGATGGAATCCTTATGTCTTCGAAAATCCCCTGACCTCTTCTATGGGCCCATCATAAGGCTGACATTTCACATCATCCAATATTTATGGTCAAAGTCTTGGCAAAAAAAATCCAGAGACTCTGTTTAGTGTTCATTAGCAAAAGTGAACTAAAATGGTGAATACAGTGAACATCACACCTGCTGAACATGTTAGCTGCATGTTAGCATTGTTTGTCTAAGCATGTTTAGCTCAAAGCACCTTACAATGCTGCTAGCATGGCCCCTTTCCCCCCTTTTCTTCCCTTTTTCTACACTTTCCACCTTATGGTTGTTTTCTTGTTGCACTTTTTATAAGGCTACTTTTTATAAGGGGCCATAACTAATGGCTTCAATTGAATAATTTACTCAGCATTTATTAGCAGTTAAGGAGATTATTGTTTTGGGTTGCCAAGTTTTGAGAAATACAAAGTGTACATATTTATAACTGCAGACTTAATTAGTAAAGCTCTTTGTAAACGACTTCACTGATCAGTAAGTCATTAGAACTTGCTAAGAGAGGATATGTGTAGTTTCTGATGCCCTTCTGAACTTTGCTCATGTGCCTACTCAACTTAGCTTAGCTTAGCCCTGCCCTGCGTTAGCTAGTCTGGGTGAGTGCCTGTTGTTAGCAGCTCACTCATTTGTGCTGTCAGGTGATCATGGAGCGCTGTTAACTTCTTCAGCCGGTAGGAGTGGATCATGGCAGGTCCAGGTGCTATCCAGCACTTCAGACCTGAGATTCGCCATTTGGATGTCTGCCTTTGTGATCTTGACTGATTCTTGTTCTGGGAGGTTGCTGTGGTGTGATCTTAGGTCTACCAGCCACTTGGGTTATGAGATGCCTCTTTCTCCCACATGTCCTTCCAGTATTGCTCAGTCTAAGCTCTGGATGGATCTGTCCATGTGCTGTTATTCCCTTGCAGCTGAGAGTGCACCCTGCCCTGGATGGGTCTTTGGAGAACAAGTCATTTGTTTTCTTGTCCTCTTCTCTGTTGTATCTCTTCAGCCTAGGAGCCAGAGCTGTGAGTCTTTGTCTGGCAGTTACTCACTCAGAGCCTCTCCTCTGGACATCTTGTTGTACTTCTTTTCCGACCTGTCTCTCAGGACACCGTTCTGCACCTCTGTTAGCCGACTAATGTCCCTCTGGGTTTTCTTGATCTTGGCTCGTCCTCCTGGGGGGCATTTCCAGGATTATTGCTGTAGAGGCATATATGGGTTCAATGATTTCCAGGATGGTGGTGGTGGTGATAGTGAGTAGAGCTGTGTTAATGCCTAACACCTAAGTATCTCTATTGATGGAGCTTTGTCAGTGAGCTGTCAGGTGGTGGGGGGGGCAACACTGTTCCCTGGTCCAGCTCAGTATCTCCATGCTCCATGTTGGTCTTCTGTTCATTCATAGTTCTCACCTACATTGCATGTGACCTGTCTCCCCAGGCCTTCTGTCACAGTATCAGTTCATCAGTTCATTATTCTCAGTTCAGTTCCATGTGAGTCTTGTTTAAGTAGTCCACTTCTCATCAGCATGTCCTGGCCCCCCAACATCAGACACAGACCGTGTTAATCCATGTTAAAATATTCATAAAATATTCGTAGTTTTGCATTTGGTTGTTCACACGAAAAGTGCCACAAACAGTTGTGTAACAAATGAAAAAAAAAGAGTTAGAGAGAAGTGAACACAGCTGGAGAGTAACACTGTGAAGAGGACAGAAATGTCCAGTTGTTGTTGTTGGAAAGTTAGATTAAATGGTCACAGGCTTTAGAAGTGTTTTACAGCATATTTTTTGACATATGGAGTGGGGTAGGCTAGCACTCCCAAGCTTTATGCTAAGATAATGGCCTCCTGGAATATGTCAGTGCTCACTAGGCCTGTCACTTTTTTATCAAGAAATCATAATCCAGCAGAGGACACTCTTGAATTTCACGATCAGCTAATAAATACAAATGGAGGAGGATGTTAGCAACCAAAATCACCACACTGAGGGAATTAAGTTCTAGTTCAAAGTTGTTCAAACTTTGATTTTAAAAAGTGAGAGCTCTCATTCCCTTATGTACATTGAAAAAGAAATTCCTCCTCTCCATACTGGCCCTGAAATGATCCCTCCCTAGCAGGACAACTGTGAAAGAGGTGGAGGACAAAAATCTGAAGTCAAGTTCATCCAAAGCTAAAATGAGGCTTAACTGATCTGAAGCTGCAGCTGCAGCTAAGCAAGGAAACACTGTGAGGACACACAAAGAGGGAAGTTCATTCTAAAAAGACTAAATTTGATTCAGACTGAATCAGACTGCTGGAGCCTCAGATTCACTTCAGGCTGTGGTTTGGAGTCACTTAGGGATCAGACCACTTCTGGGCCAGAACAATAACTCAGTAACTCTTTCACCCTACAAATGAGAACATGAGAGAAACATTAAGACAGACATGAAACATCTGAAGTCATCATTTAATGCACAGAAATTAGACTGATATCAACCTGTCCATCCTACAGTTCTCTCACCATGGAAGAGGACAGGCATTCTCCCAAAATGTTGAACTGTTCCTTTAAGCCACTCTGGCTGCTGGCCAACCGTAACTCAAACTGTTTCTTTACACAAAAAAACTTTAAGTATTAAAAGTGAAAGTAGAAGGTGAAGTTTGGATTTAGTGGCATTCAGTGGATCAATATGCCTATACCCTACCCCTGCCCAGTCCGTGTGTAAGTGCATGTGTGTGTGAGTGCATGTGTGTGTGATTTCTAGTCTGCCTGTGTCACTGAGTGGGGTTCTGTCTGTCAGGAGCTTACCATTTTGGGTGACACCTGCCACCTCCAGCTGAGTCTTAAGGCCACTCCATGCCATGAATTGGACCAATTTAGCCAGCCTGTAGTAGTTAGCTGCAAAGAGAGCCATCAAAAACATGACCCCGAGACTTAAAGTGAAGAACAAAATGCTTTATTTTTTTTCCCCAGAATGCTCTAGGAGGGACGCAACCCCCAACCACAGTCGCTGGGAGCAATCAGATATGTTTTACAAAATCTACTGTCAAGCAAAAGGACAACAAACAAGGCACACAATGTTTTAGGTACTAGATCTACCACTGACATAATAAATATACACAACATGTTGTCCTGTTCTAAGGAAGGCATAATGTAGTCTCAAAGTTACCAGCATGAAAGGAAGTGATCCCAGAGTTTCACATAAACATTTCTTTCCCATTAACAAGTGTTTGTATTCTGTGGACTTTAATCTCATATAGTGAACAACAATAAGTCAACAGACTGTGATTATAAATGCAAACAAATCTGGAAGAAAAAAATGAGCTTTTTGTGTCTAAGCTTTACCATTTTCATTGAGGATGTTCAAATGTTGAAAGAAGTGTTAAATTCACTGATTCACTGTTTAATTTTAGTCTGAGATCAAATTCAGTCACTATGAACAACTATTTTAAACAATAACCTTATTGATCAACATTGCACTGCAAAATATATCCACAAGTTAGTCGTGTAACTTAACAAGAACCTTACATTCAAGAACCCCCCCATCACTCACCCACAGGATACATTATCTGGAGATTTTGTATAAAAATACAACTTTGGTGCCTTAATTTCAGAGCAAAAAACAACAGAAACCACCACAAAACAGACAGAAATAAGTTAAATTACCATCTAAATACATCTTCTCTTATATAAATTACAACGTGATCCCATAATCTCTTTGGTTAAATAAGGCAAAGGTGACACTAAAACAGCAACTTCCACAGAGCAGAGGGTTGTAGTGGTCTTGGCGTGTGCCCCCATTCACACATGATCTAAAGTTGGTCCTCCACCTCTAATACAACAGAAATGTGTTCCCGCTGCTCAAAATTAAAATGTTTGAATAAAAACACACACGTACATAAACAGTCTCCATACAATTAGATGCGAGTGAGATTTATCATAATCTGGTTGAACTGGCACTTCCTAGCTTTATGTATGAAAGAGGCTACAAAAGATGGATTTTTCATAGTGACCTTTCTCGCTGTTCTGGGGCTAAAGTGCAGAGGACTGTGACAGACCATATCTGACACAACGTAATTTCACAGACAGCCCACTGAAGAAATATCAGGAACAAATGGATGGCAACAGTCCACAGGGATTCAGGTTCACATTAGGGCTGGTTTTACAGAGACTATGGCTTAGATCACACAAACACTCAGACTTCAGACACACATCGAAATTCATCTACTGCTCAAAGCTTTCTGGTTCTTGACTAGGACCAATTTGCAATGGATTCTGGGTCAATGAAGACCTTTTTCCGAACTGAAAAACATGACTGATCCAAGCAACTGAGTCAAAGCTCTCAGCGTTCTGGAAGAATTGGACAGGTAAGAGGACATTTTAATGTGAAAGTGGAACCATACAGGAAAGGCTCAGCAGCATCAGATCTCAGATCAGATGTCGGTGCAGTTCATCCCTGAGCTGCTGTGGTGTCTTCATGTGGCAGGACTCTGAACAACTGATGTCCTCAATGCTTTATATTTCCAACAGGTTACTGTGGTTACAGGTTACTCTCTGACCACTCTCTCGCTCCTCATCACTCGCTAAGCAACACTGTTAACTAACCACACATTATAAGATATCTTCTATTTGTTGTAACTGGGCAGCAGATGTCACAAACTGTTGCCGTGGGAATGAGTCTTTGTCCTGAGCTAGCCTGAGGTAAGGTGGCTAACTTTAATAGCCACCTTACCACCTTACCTCTTTAATTTGGCGAAACAGTCTGACTTGAATCAGACTAATCTGAGAGCCAAACTAAATTCAAGCACAACATGATGGATCCCACTGATCCTCATGAACACACTCCTCATCATTCAGGAGGGGATTTATTTGGCCCTAATCAATCATTAGAGTGCCTCTGTCCCACTACAGTTGCTTGTTTTGTTTTTTTGCCGCATGGAAGCTGCTGTAGCAGCTGCTCTCATGACGTCATCTTTTTTATGGAAGACCTGAAGAAACTAGTTTATGAGTTGTTCTTTGTTCTGTAAGACCACTTACAACAACCTGCACACTTCCCTATCTTGCAACACAGGAACCCAATTCTGATGACCCCCTTCTTAATCCCTCCTCTGGGATGAACGTTCTGATTGGCTTAAGTACACCTGGATGAGTTACTGGACATGTGGGCAGGGATTCAAACACCAGGGCAGATGTCACCATGGAAGGCTGGGTTTTTTACAAAATGAAAAATGGTCCCATAGAAGTAATAGTCAAGATGGTTAAGTTCAGATATTAACTTGACTGGGAGGGTTGCAGATGTCAGGGTGAGGTCAGAGCCTGGGGAGCTCATAGGGATAAGAATAGGAGGTGTCTGTCCATAACTACAGTAGGATCCATTGGAGCACAGTCGTGGAAGCTGCTGTTTGAAAGACTGATACCTACCTACATGTCAAAGTAAGGCTAGTTTCATATATCTGCCAATCGTTTGAGTAGACTGAGCAGGTGATGTGTTCAAGTTCAAATTGGCAACCGTAGGAAACAGGTCAAAGCAGAGGTGAGAAAAAGACACGGCTGAGTCAGTGAACCTCTTTGTGTAAGTTCCTTATGTGCAGATGAACTCTCCAGGTCATAATCTGCTGCTGTTCTGTTTGGTTCATCAGACAGAGATTCAGCTTCAGCTCGTCCTCTGGTTTACAGCAAACACATTGTGTGTGTGTGTGTGTGTGTGTGCGTGTCTGTGTGTGGGCACACATACATGCAGCCCAGTTATTGTCAGAGTCACAGTCCATTTCAGGCTTATACAAGTGGTTCCAATGCACTCTGTGTGTGTGCGTGTGTGTGTGTGTGTGTAGACAGTGCAATCAAAGTGCTCAATGCTCCTTCAACCTGTGAAGCAGAGACAAACATCAGCACCACATTGTTAAGTTAGGTGTCATTAAGTTTTATACTCAGCTCAGTGAAATGTGAACTCTGTTCATGAGGGGGCACTGCTCCTTAAAAAACATGGCCAGGTAAATAAATCAAACTAAACTAAACTAAACTAAACTAGCACAGTTCAAATTAAGTCACAAATGTTCCCTGCTGATTACTGGCCAGTTGCTTTTGAATTGAAGTAGAGAGGGTGTAAATGAAGTAAGCAAAACAATTAACAGCAGAAAAGCAGGACTTACTCTACAGTGGAGATGGGACGGGATTTAGGTGAGGCAAGTTCCTTGGTCACAAGTCGTAGCAAAAGCTGTCAACACATTCTCAGTCAATTATCACAGTCCTTCATTTATCTTACTACAGCTTTCAGTTTCTCAGCAATTTAAAACATAATTTTGTTTTTTGGTGCTGGCATCAAAACCACATTTAAAGCGTTATTAATTGATTTCTGGCCATTTGGGAGAAGCAGAAACAAAATGAAAACACATCTGGCATGTTGTTAAAAAGTTGTTATTGTGACATCAACGTTCATTTGGAGTGATGTTTATTTCCACCCCATCAATTTAAGCCCAACATTTACTGTCATTAAGTTCTGTTTTTGGTCTCTACCAACTCCAGAGAGAAATATCTGGCTCTTTAGCTGCTAAATGCAGCTAAAAAGTTTTTTTCCACTGGAAACTGTTGCCTGCTGTTACTGAAGACGATGACAGTGAACCAACACAGTTAAGCCACAAGCTGGAAAATCAAGACACTGAACTAAAAAAAGGCTACAAAGCGACACGGTAATTTAAACCAATGTTAATATAAAAGCAGTGATCATTAACAGCTGCTTCTGTTGCTTATGGTTTACAAAGCACTCACCAACAGAGCAAGGAAGTCAGCAGTCATCAGCATGTAGAAGACCTGATCCCAGCCTCCTGCAGACAAAAGGCCAGCCAGCAGGGGGCCTAGTGCTGCACCTGACAGTATAAACATGAGGACAGTCATATGTTTGAGTACATATATATATATATATATATATATATATATATATATATATATATATATATATATATATATATATATATATATATATATATATATATATATAAATTTCAGTATAGACTCCCAAATGTCTGACTATCACTGGTACTGACCTACAGATCCTGTGCCATCGATGATGGCAGTGACAGTAGACAAAGCTCTAGCGTTGCCTTTCAGGCTCTTATGGGTTCCCTAGGATCAGAGGTAAAAGGAGGAGGGAGAGAGAAGTGTAGAGAGAAGAGTGAGTGGACCTGTTCCATTAAAAACTCAGTTAAACTGTCATTAGATATGAGTTGAATGTGCTTACTAAATCAGCAGACACTGCAGTTGTGATGAGAGCGTATGGTCCATTGACTAGACCTCCACACACTAGCAGCATGCCTGGGAAACATAGATTTTACATGTGTTTTAGTCCCAGAGTTTCTGCAGCCACAGAAATCTGTTCCTTGAATCTGTCAATTATACTCCATCAGAGTTGCTGTTGTAGCTCTGCAGCTGCACATCATCCTCTGTTGCATTACACTGTATCCCATAATGACACTTACGGATTTCCTTCGGCATATTCTGAGGATAATGAGCAGCAGCTGTGACCATCATGAGCTCAGTGTGAATGAATAAGAGTCATCAGTTGAGCCACAGCGTCTGCATTCAGTGAACCACTGATGATCACTAAAGCTCAGTCAATCAACCAATCAGTGCAGATAAGATCTAATAAATTTAGCCAGGCCATGTGACCTTATTAATCTCACAAACACACATTTAAGGAAAGGTTTGTTTCAGAAACCTCCATCTTGCCAGGGATGTTTAAAACCTTTCATAAATGGTGTTAAATTGTCATAATGCAAATAAGACTGTCTTACAAAAAGTAGAATTTAAGACTTGTGTATAAAACAGCTCAGGCTAACTTTAACACGTGTCACAGCTGCATCACATCAGCTTAGATTGCAAACATTGCATTTCCTTGTTTCTTATGATGGGGTGGATGCCACAGCTTTCTAGTAATATGCTGCCCCCTATTTGTTTGGATGAATTTGACAGTTGACCAGAGTAAGTGTTGTGTGATCAATGTTTCCACTGATGTAGACTTTCATACATGCTCCGATATAGTTTCTTTGTTTCCTTTTTGTTTTCCATTTCAACCAGTTTTCATGACTGGAGGCTAATTTCACATTAGTTGCGACTGATGGTACTGAAATTATTTCACAAATAAAATTACCTTTAAATCCCAATCATTCAGGTTGTTGTATATTGCAGAATATACAACAGATCAGAAAAAAAAACCACTGGAGCAGATGCTGGTTAAATCATGTCTGGCTATTATTCTTCACCAAACAAAAAAAAAAAAAAAACATCCACTACACATGTTCAGAACATTTTTACCTACACTTAATAAAATGAAAATCTCAAACTTAAGCTTTGACTAGGTCTGCTACTACGAGAAATTGAAATGGTTTATCACTCTATTTTCTGTAATACATGTTTACGCATTTAGTTTATAAAATGACCAAAATAACAGCAAAAGGCCGTCACACAGTCCTCAGGTGCAAAGGGATTACTTGTTAATTTGTCTGATCGTCCAAACACCCAGAGCTACTCAGTATAGAATGATATGACATGAAGAAACGCAGGCTAATCTGAACATCTGAGAGACTGGGACCAGAAAATGTTTGGTAGATTTTACCATGAATAATTCATGCTTCTCAAAACTGTAACACTGAAGAATTAATCAGCTAATCGTTTGACGCTGGCTCTGACTAAGCTGAGGAGTGAGATGTGGCTCTTACCGATGGTTGGCCCCAGACCGAACTCACTGATCATGGAGAAGCCATACAGCTGTAAGACAAAGACGAAGACAAGGACAAAGCATGATGGTCAAAACACTCACATCTTCAGTCATCATTCATAACTCACTCGTATGAAAACATGAGCAGCATCCCAATGTTACATGCAGCTCAAATGTAAGGAGGATTTGTCAACACTGTGCCATACATTATAGTACAGTGCTGTTAAAAAGATGTTTTGATTCTTATCCAAGGCACAGTATCATCAGGAAGGCTTCGGGTTGGTTCCAAATTCATTCTGCAGCATGAAAATGAGTCTAAACATAGAGCCAGAATCAAAAAGAGCTATCTCCAGAGCTCCCTCAGAGCTCTGATCTAAACATCATGGACTTAGTGTGGGATCACATGAAGACACAGAAAACACTGAGACAGATGAAATCCACAGAAGAACTGTGGACAAGTTCTCAAGATGTAGGAACAGCCTACCTGCCAAGTACTTGAAAAACTCTGTGGGAGGAGGATGAGTAGAACCGGTGATGTCAAACTGAAGTTTGTTTGTTTTTTTGTCTTTATTGCACTTTGCGTGAAGTTAATTGATAAAAAACTATTCATAACATTCTTTCTGAAAGCATCCTCACTTTATGCTTAGTACCTAAAATTTTTGCACTGCACAAAAGACTGTGAAATGTCTAATGCTCCATTGTCACCAAACACACTACAGTATGCCTGCTTTTAGTGCAACACAGCAGGGGGAGCCAGATGCTGACAGAGGTAGCTTCTGCTGACTGTGACTTTAGGGAATATGTACTGGTTTCATTTAACTACAAAATCTGGTATTAGATATTTTCTGGGTGAGTGTAACTGTGCAGTGGAAACTTACTGTAGGAGCAGCCAGCAGCAACATGACTGCACAGGTGGTGGCTCTCTTCCCCAGTTTATCAGAGATCACTCCTGCCAGGATCCCCCCTATGCATGTATGTACCCCCCACCACATGCACGCAGACACACACATACACACGCACACAGATACACACATACAAAAGAGAGAAGCAGTGAGCTAGGAAACTACCATCATCTTTAATACTAACCATAATTCACAGTGGTAGGTAAATATTGACAGCGTCTCTCTCTCTCTCTCAAGATAAAAGCACAATAATAAGAGGAAAATGTGAACAAATAGCACCTACCCACAATTCCTCCTACATCAAACAGAGTGGAGAGATCTCCAGCCCTCTTGGCATCCAGGTGAGCTGAAACACACACACTTGTCTTATGTTGGTCATGAGGACACTTGTTGACATATGCATTCCCTAACCCCTCACTAACCATGACAGCTGAATGCCTAACCTCAACCTAACCTAGATCTTATTCTATCCTGAACCCTAAAACCAAATCTGAACCCTCAAATAGCTATGATGTTGTGGGGCCTATGATGTTGGACAGGCCCCACAACAGCCAGGAAGAGACCTGTTATTTCAAGTCTCTTCCTGGCATAGTCTTTTGTCTGACACATGAGTGGTGGTAATAAAACTGAACAGGCTGATCTGCTTACACACTCTACAACAGCACAATAACAATGTGGCTTTATTCAGATAGTCAAAAAGCCGCCAGGATGAGATAATGTATCAGCTTGGCGATCAGATTGCAGATGTTACAGTGCTCTGTGCCCAGTGAAAAGCCTTTCAGTCTCTACACTGGCCTTCAGCCTTGCGCCCCTTTACATTAATCTGACTGACTGATCAAGTCTGAAGAGATGAACATAAAGGCCGCAACATTACAAGGTGAGAGAAAGAGAAAGCGGGACAGAGACAGAGAGAGAAATTTGTTCCTCACTGTAGATCACTTTAGTAAATGTGTTTTCTCTATCATTAATCACCTCTGTAAACTAGAGAACATTGTGAAAGAGCCTGTTTAAAGCTGCTGAGGACACTCCTCTTATATCACACCAGTCAGTTTCCAATCCTGGAGTAACTTGGGGCAAAAGAGGTTGAAAAACACAGTAATAATCTGACCAGCAGGCTAGTTTATAGCTTAGCCCAAATGATAACCAGGGGTCCAAAACCTGTGGTGCTGGGACCTTTAATAATAATAGTCCTAATTATTTGAAGATTAAAAATGGAGTTCTGTTCTCACCTGCCTTAGTGATGTAGAGCGGCAGCCAGAAGAGGAAGGTGTAACTGACCAGCTTGGCAAACAGCAGACACAGAGAGAACTCGATCACTCCCTGGCGAGACAAAGACCATACACTTCATACAGAGTTGTTAGTATAGTAGCTTTTCTGTTTCTGGATGATTCCTGTATGGCTCAACTGTCCTGACATTGTAATATAATTACCTCTTGACCTAAGGGACCCAGTATAATATAGAGAAATGCTGAAAATCTGTCAGGATACATTATTTTAAAGCACCTCAAAGCCACTGCCACTGAAAACAGCAGATTAATAGACTCAAGGGTTTGACCAATATGGGCATAAGCATTGACACAGGTGTTAAAACACTCAGTTATAAACATGGAACAACAGCTCAGCTTCATCTCTAATACCAGTGTCAATGCTTATGCCCATATTGGTCAAACCCTTGAGCCTATTAATTGCTGGAATCTGAGAATATTGTGACATTGCTTCACAACATCCAACTGGCCAAGCAACACAAGCAGTTAAGACATTCAGACAGGTTGGAAACAAGCCAACAGTTTTGCTAGAAATTCCCTATCCACTTCTATTTCCCTTTAAACAGGAAAACTGTGCATATAAGATAAGAGATAAGACTTTATTGATCCCACAGCGGGGAAATTTACTTGTTAGGCGGCTCACAAGAAAAACAGTAAAAAAAAAAAAAAAGTGCAGAAAAACAATAAGTGTGTATGCAATTCAAGTACAAAAAATGTGCAAAAAAAATAGCATATTCACAATCTACAGCAAGTCAGGTGGGTTAAAGCTGAAGCAGGAAGTCAGAAACTTTGATGGATGTTTACAACAGACAGTTTAGGTAATGATTCAACCTTCATTTTCTTTTGTTTACAAATCTGATCACCTGACTCCTCATGTTTCTTGACCTTTATTGTTTCTTTATGTAGCTACCATGTTCCATGCAACTAACCTGGATTTACAATGCTATCATAAGGGATGGAACCAATGGCCAAAACTATGAATATCAGATCCATGTTGTATACCAGAATTATCCTATCAAAAATAGATCTAATTTATTCACAGCCGAAAATATCTCTCAAAAAGTGGAAGAAATCATTGCATCTATTGACAGAAATGCTAGTTCATCATGTCATTGTGTCATCTTTAAAGTAATGCCATCTCTATGATGTAGAAATAAAAAGCTTTATGATGGATTTTTGATGACTGATTTGTGTGTATGTGTGTAACTAACTGGTATTCGTAGGGCTCCCATGAAGCTGATGGCGGACAGCTCCGATTCGCTCTTCACCACCACAACAGGTTGCACGGGGACGCGCACACTGTCCCTGGGCAACAACAGCTCTGTGTCGTAGCTCTGAAGAAGAGGAGAAGAGAGGGAAAAACAAGACAGTGATGAGAAGATGCCTGTCACATGCACCCAGACCATGGGCCAATCATTCACACTACTTCTGGATTTATTTTATGTTTCAGTGATTTTAAATTTTGATCAGCTGAGGTCATGCAGCAAATTTAAGATAATTTGAAGGAGGACTCCTTGCAAATTGAGGGGCAATAAATGAAACAAAGGAACAGAGGTAACTTTGCCAACCTGTGATTTGAAGAGAAATTAAAGATTAAATAACCAATTACAACACTGCCCCGTTCATTCTGAGAAACAAGGAATATTACACAACACACACCCAAAAAACAAATAAAGTTCTTGATTGATTGATTGATTGAAAAATCCCAAATAGTATTAATTTCAGCTTTAATCTAGGATTGTTTTAACCGAATGGATGTAATAGATGGTTAGGGTTTGCTATATAGACCATTGCATCAAGGGGCCAAAGATCAAACTGTCATTTTGAAGTCTGGAAAGAGCAACTACACATAGTACATCCAACTCAATGATCATTCCAAAAAAGTTCAAGAAACTCTGAGGCTGAATCCAAATGTTCCAGCTCCCTAGGGGAGACGAGACCAAATTTAAAAAATCCACAATTCATCAAGTCTGCAAGGGGACGTCCATGCTTTCCGTCACTGACTTGATGTGATGATGGTGAGCATGTCATGTTATGTATGACTGATGTCCATAAAGGCCCAGGGGGTGGACATTTGGAATCAGTGTGAGAATGATATTTAAGGGTTCACCCAGCATCCCACAAAACCTGGCAGATCTGACTGCTGCCCAAGACACCATGAAAGACCTTGAAGCACCGAAGGAACTGACCTTCCTGTTTTGAATACTATCCTCGTAATAGTAGTATGCCTGAATGAATTACAATGACACGTTAAAGTAAAACAGTATTTGGCAAGAAAATCCACCCTCTGATACTGCCATGCTGTTTAATGTCACTGATTTACACAGTTACCACTTAATTAGACAGACCCATACAATCTAAAGCATTCCATTACTGGACTATTGTTTAGTTGTTTCTCAAGCCGCACTGTTCAGTGTCAGTATGGTATCTCTTCAACTGAATCCAAAATGTGACATTTACGGGGCACATTTTAGAATACCTAAAAATTATGCTATCTGTATATATGTATGTATGTTGGACTAAGATCAACAACAACAGATGCAACTTTTAAAAAGATAAAAGTGTTTCTAGGTGGATTTTTCTGTTAAAGCCCCTGAAAACACATTTTCTATAACAGCTTCTTACCAGAAGAGCTGGGCTCTGACACAAACAGTATTATTTTCTGCTGTCAAACTTTTTGAAAGCAGAAAATACTTCAAACTGTTTTAGTTCTCCTTATGGATTTCTGCATTTCTTTCTTTCTCTGTGCCCTTCTCACTGTTTTGAAAAAGTTGCTGATGGGTCTGAAAAGTCTGTAAATCTAACTACAGAGGTGAAGTTGGTAACACTGTCTGTGAACACCCCCTAATGAAGCAACAGAAACTGTTTGCACCAATTCAGTTTGAAAGAGCATGGACCAATGTGGAAACTCCAACGCTTGGCCGGCCGACCTTGGTCCACCCTAAAAGGTGGTGTCACATACTTGATTGCAGCAATCAGGATTTAGAAAACATTTGAATCTGAATATTTTGACAGTTGTTGCATGGTTTGGTCACTTTGAATCAAATCTGATCAAGGACACAGTCACTGATGAAGAAGATTAACTGAGTTTTCGAGAGTTTAATTCTTAATAAACACTTATATCATTTGTAACTTTGATTGTTGTTTATGATGTGAACATTTAATGCTTTAGAGAAAAAAAGAATCATGTGTTTTCAGGGGCTGTCGATATATACACAGAGTAGCATGTACAATACATAATTCATTAGCATACACACACACACACACAGTGACACACACCTGGGTTTTGTTGTCCTTGTATTGCAGAAACACCTCAGTATGTCCATTTACTCCATTCCAACTCTTGGTTGGAACCTGCGTCAGGGGACAGTAAATCACGTTAATATTCACAACTCTTTCACTGAATTTTTTTTAGACATTAAAGGATTAAAGGAGACTGGCATTATTCTATATTTTTCTTGCTGCTAACAGAAAAGTTCATGAAAAGACCAAAGCCAACATGTTAGTTTCTCAGTACTCTAACTTCCCTAACCTCTCTGTGACACTAAGCTCCAAACCCACTGGTTCCCACTGAGGTGTTCACAAATATATAGTTTAATTTTATTCTGGGATATTGCATATCCACAAAAGCCTTGTGAATCACTGAAATTCAGGGTTCAAGATCAAGGGAAACTGTCTGTTCATGCCAACTGTGTGTATGACTCTAAGAGGCTGTGTGTGTGTGTGTGTGTGTGTGTGAAGCTACAGCTGCTGCTTGAGAGGGTCACAGAGGTGGAGACTGTCACTATGGTGACTATTGTCATACACCACGCTGAGTGCTCTCCCTGTGTCTGTCACTAATGCTGTGTTTACACTGTGGACTAAACATGCCTTTCAGTCAGTACGTCTGCAATGTGAGCCAGGACTAGCTTTAGAACTTCTCCTCTCAATCTCCAAATGGAAAATCAAAAAGATTCGCTCTAAATCAGAGGTGTCAAACCTGTTCCACAAAGGGCCATGTGGCTGCAGGTTTTTGTTCCGACCAATCAGGTTTGACACCTCTGCTCTAAATGGACCATACTGACTGTGTATTAAGGGTAATACAGTGTAAGTCAACACAGCATACAGGATGATACACAGTACAAAGTACAAAAATACACAGCACAAACAATATATTATGTTCCTAGCTTAAAACATTGCTTGAGCTGAGCTGTAATACATTCATTAATACATACTGACACATGACATACACGCATACAGGAATGATTCGCATGGACAGAGAGAAGAAGAATGTGTTTCCATTGACTAAAAAGACAAACAAAAAACATCTCTGTACTCACACTCTTGCCTGGGGAAGAATTTTGAGCATACATGCTTTTTAGGTCATTTGGATCTGAGGAGGGAAGAAGATGCCATAAGGTTAATATGATACTCTTCCATTTACAGCTGCTATGTCCTGCTAAGAGCTGCTTCTTTTCTTCAGTGACCCAGAAAAAACAACAGCCACACAAAGCAGTCTGTTTTAGCTGACTACTCTCACACTTAATTACAGTTCTTCCTTCATGTAATTAATGAGTTCTTCTTTCAGGAAGTCAAAGATCTTTGTACAAACCACTTTTACATAGAAACTCACATTACTGAGGTGAAAGAGATTAACCCCTTTATTGTGTGCACTTTAAGAAAGTGCAGCAAATGTACAAGTGAAATCCTCCATACACTGTGAGGGAAAAAAAACAAGCAAATCAGCAAATTACTATCATATTTTAGCCCACTAGCCAATGAGGAGGCTGCACTCACGCTCAATGAGGAAGAGGAAGCAGACGATGCCCATGAATGCGATGATGAGCCCTGGTACGATGAAGGACAGGCCCCAGTTGGAGGAGACCCAGTAGCCCGCAATCAGAGAGCCCAGGATGTTGCCCACTGAAGTGTGGGAGTTCCACAGTCCCATGATGAGTCCACGCCTGACAGGAGGACAGGGCAGCACCAACGCAGAAACACCAGGGTGTTAGTCTCCTTGAGTCTCCTTGTTGCTGGGTAAGTCTATATATCGTCCTGTGTGCTAAAGTGGGTCATTTCATTCCTTTTACAGCTATCATCACACCTGCACTGACTGGAATTCTGAAGATTCTCCTGATTTGCACACTTTAATGAAATCTTTATTAAATTATATTAGACCACATATTACTCTTTAACAGCTTCTTATGGTACAGTCATATAGCTTTCGGTCACATTGAGTTACAATGAGTGACTGCCACTAAATCATCTAACGTCTAAAGTCATATTAAAACACCCAAACTCTTCATCAAATGTACTTGAATGAAGCCTAGACAAATCCATATTTTAGTTTGTTCTCTGCTACAGTCAGTCGAAGAATAATTAAATCTTACCTTCCCTTTCCAAACCAGTTGCCGATGCAGGTCACCACACTGGGCCAGCCAGTGGTTTGGACCAAGCCGTTAGCCACCTGAAATCATTGGAGGATGCATGACAAGACAGCATTCATTTTTAAGTGAGATATTAGAAACACAGTTATCTGGCCACTCTATTGGTTGATTGTGTACATATTATTAGTGTGACCGTGTGTAAATGCATGGGTGCATAAACTTCTGATTATGTATGTTTAGATGCTCTTTATGAGTAATACATTCCTGAATGTCCTTAAGATAGAGAAGATATTTCATCCTATCAGGATTCAGCAATGACACAATAGTTTGCTGGCGCTGAGCCCCAAGCAGACAGCTTAAAAAAATTTGTGTGTGTCTGTGTCATGCGTTTACCGTGTGTGTGACCAGAGACTCGATTTTCTTGGCAGTGCTATGGTAAATGTAAGCTACACAAGATGACTCATTGATCCTCATGGTCTCTACTTCAACTTTTTTAAGCAAAAAGGTGTTTCATGATTTACTAATGCATTATGATGTGTCTCACCTGGACAAATATATAGAAGCCCAGGCTGTGGATGTTGTAGACATAACCCAGTCCAAACAGGCAGGTGAACAGGCCGCTGGTCAGCATGCCCACAGTCAGGTACAGTCGAATGGGCAGACGCTCCCCGATAATGCCGCTGCATGGGCACGTAGTGGTGACATCGTATTAACCACAATAACTCTCATCAGCTATTATCAAGGGCATTTGTGATTTTACAAGTGGTCCTGACTTCAGTGGTTACAAAGGGATTTGGAACCAAAGTGGGGCTGATGGTGTTGCACTTAGCCTTTTACCCTCAGGTTTTTTTTTAACATTTTATGTACTTCTGTCTGTTTGCTCAAGTCCCTGAATGTTTTATGTTTTAACCGACAAATTGACAACTGACAGACAACTGACAGACAATGAGCTTCTAACTTACTTACATGAATATACTTTGGTACCGTCTACTCTTTTCCTCAGACTGATTCAATGCACCTCTGCTATAAATAAAACTGTCCTCCTCTTCTCGTCAACTCACCTGAGGTACATTCCTATAGCATAGGCACAGAGGAAGGAGTAGTCCATGGCTCCCAGCAGCTGTTTGTAGTTGCTTTTATCTGAGAATATCATGAAAAACTGTTTAGTTCAGGACAGTGCCTCAAGGTTAAGCTCATCTTCAACTGTAAACTGGGCTGCCAGGCTCTTCCTTGGCAGAAAAGACACAGAAAACAGGCTGAAAAAGCAGCAGTGTTCTGCTACTTGCTTTGCACATTACATTTTATTCCTATGTAATAAACTATGTAATTAATATAACATCAGTATCAGCAAACTTGTATGTACTAAAGGGACAGTATTTCAGTACAACAGTATTATCTTGCTTCTAAAATACTAAGATGATTTCAGTACATCTAGTACACCAAAAACCTTTGACTCTCACTCTGTGAAATCCACTAAAAACCTTGAAATGTAGAGTCAAGCAGATACAAACCAAAAGGCTTCCAGCTACAGTCCATGTCTGTGTGGAGGGATGGCAAGGAGGGATGCTGGTTGTCGGTGCTGCTGCTGCTGCTACTGGAAGCAATGGTGGCTAGCTCACTGACAGATGAGCAGTTCTTATGGAGCTCACTCTGTTAATACAAGACAATAAGTGCATCATTCAGTTAACCAGAAAAAAACATGTGTAACAGGCACAGACTGTGAGCAAAAAAAACAATGTGGCTTAGATGTAAACATTCCATTCACTGCGCTCTGATCAGCAGATTTTAACCCATGAAAACAGTTTGGAGGTCAAATCTACAACATGGCAGAAAACTAGAGATTGTATCTTTGTTTGATCAGAAAAAATTGTTACTTCATTACAATTTTACTAGGTGAAACTACAAATAAAGTTTGAATGACTGATGTAGCACAATAAATCATAAAAACACTGAACCATTTGCTTGTGGTCTGAACTTTGCATTTAGTCTTAGACTGGGGTGTATCACTGCCTGGGACACTGGCTCAGGGAGTGTTACTGTGTGCGTGCATGTAGATGTATGTGAGATCATGAATGTGATCTACAGGTTTTTCTAGAAGAAAGAGAAAAAGTTACCTTGACGATGCTAATAGGTTTCCTTGAGAGGTGAAAACTGGTATAAAGCAGGAAGGTGAGGATAAAGGTGAGAGCTCTGTACCTGCAGAGAGGAAACACAAGAGGGAAGCACTGAGAAGTGAGGGACCACAGAACAAATTCACAGGTGAACTGCATGAAACTGGTGAGTGCTATTTTAATTTGAAGTGAGGGGTGACAGGACCCAGGTTACATTTTCAAGTTTTTTACAAGCTTGCTTATCTTCTTCACTGTCCATGCTAGCATTAGCAACTGCAGTCAAAGAGAAAAGATTTTTTTTTGAGCCTTATTTGTGTAACACTAACAGACACACAAAGGTATGTGGCTGAAATTGTGCCTTTTCCTGTCCCTGTTGTGTAACAAGCAACATTATAAAAAAGTGCAACGCACTTTACAACTGATCTGACCTCTTATGGGCGGCTGACCACTATTACAACACACGTCAGACAACAGGGAAAACGGTTGTGAAATATTTGGGCATACAAAGAGCAATCGATTTAACAGACAGGCAAGGTTTGAATGACACATTATATATGTGACCAGACTATTAGACGAGACTGCAGACATGTTGCTTGTAAAAATAAGATAACCAAATAAATTGTAAGAGGCAACTGAGTTTGAGGGCGGTCCACATTAAGCAGTAGGAAGAGTGAGTTCATAAAGGAGAGCAGGTCTGCTGCTGTAGCCTGTAGCCACAATGGTGCCAACACAGAAACCGTAAAAGAAAAGTGACAGAGGCGTCTGTATTCCTGGCAAGGTCACATAACACATCATTTTATCATTCATCACTTCACACTGGAAGACCCTTCTACAGTTTCATGATGCAGAATAACCTTGAATGTGCTCTTTTAATTTGTATAGTGTTTTTTCATCTCAGCCATGTTTATACTTATCTTTATGCTGTGTTTTTTTTATGATGCAGTCTGATTTTATCTGTCCTGATATCATTATCCTGGTGAAATGAAACTTGAGGGCTTTTTGGCCATCCTGATGTGTGCTTGTGTGTTAAGTGGTAATGAGAATGTGGACAGCAATGATGAGCTGGCTGAAGAGCACAGCTGAGGCTGAGCCAGAAATCTGCCTCTCATCTGTCCTATAGCCCAGGCCATTACTCAGGCCCTGCAGCAGACACAGGAGAAGGACAGAGGAGCAGGAGAGGAACTGGGCACATTCTTGAGGAACAGCTGGTCAGTAGGCTGTGAGCATGTCCCAGTGTGTCAGCGTGTGTCCTGACTATAGAAGGCTTTCTAAAAACAACAGCTAGACAGCTGGCAAGACACCGCTGCATCCCAGCTTTGTGAGATTTCATTGTGAGATTTCATCATCATTCACATTATATTCTGCAGTTTGGCAGGGGTCTGTTCAAATGGTATAACAGGACACCTCAAGCAGAGAAGCACTCAAGAGTTCAAACCAAGACTGACTAACTGAGAATATGCATGATAATAAGGACTGTAAAACTAGTTTTTTATTTCAAAATTGTCATTTGAATCAGTGCAACTTCCAAAATCAAAGACCCGCAATCTGAATGGCATCATTAATGTCTTCAAGTAATAAGAAGTTAAAGTTAGTTAACAACTTCTCAATTAATATCATTAATATCACAAGCATTGCCACCAAGTTTACTAAGGTGTAGACAGTCAATGAATCACTGACAGCTGACAGTAGATGGATTTTACAGTTACAGGGGCACAGTGTGTTTTACATTTGTTGATTGTAGGTATGAATTCAAATTGTGCAACAAGTCTCTTTAATGATATGTTAAGTTCCAATCAACTGTGTGACTGATAAATTAGTCTAAGGTTAGTCATAGGTGAGCCAGTTCCAGGGCTTTGCTTTTGTGCTTGCCCACTCACTCACATGGCTTACTGGGACACTCAATAAAATGGAGCCATTGTTAATGTTATTACTTGCACCTGTGCCTTTACTCCTTTACCAGGTGAAAATGTCCGCTGTGAAAAGGGTACACTGGAATGATAAATGTGGACTTTGTCCCATCCTAACAGGTGTAACCGTAGAGTGACGGAGATATCAATCATATACACACACAGACCTGAGAAGAGGTCTGATCAGATTGCATTTTTTTTTGCAGATTTCCTCAAAATTCAGCTAAACATTTGTGTTACATTTGGATGGAAAACACGTGAATTTATTTTGATGATTCAGAATGTGTTGCTTAGAGCTCACAGAGACAGTGGTGATGTGTTCACTGCCCTTTGATCTCCAAGGCAATAAAACCATATTTCTTAGTAGCACTGTAATGCAAGACTGCCAGTCTCGCTGTGCATTCACCACATACACAGGCAGATCTACAGCACATACACACACATTTAACACAGATCTTGCAGATATTAGTCTAAATGGCTGGTCCTGGTTTTTCATTGGACAGACGTAAGAACCACAACAGCTGGACAGTCATACATCAGAGTCAAATTTGAAATGAAATAAGAAACAAACCAAAAAAAAGACAGAAAAAATAGGGAAAAAAATAGAAAACATGCCGCTAGAATGAGATAAAATGAGATTTTTTTTTAACAAATCCTGAAATTGTAATTACAGGACAGTTTCAGAAATAAAAGCGGAAAATTATGAATTTATGTTTTGGAAATAGGCCATCGTTATGCATCTGAAACCCCGGGATCTAAAAAAATGCGAATGACTGAGATGGCAAAGACTGAGCAGAATTTGCATCTGCGCAATCATGGTACACGGTTGGTTTCCCATAAAAGCACACTAATCCATAGAACCATCCTGCACATAGAGGCACTATTCATTATTCTTATCTCTGGCCTGTGAGGTCTGCTCTTTGATATGCAATTATTTCTGTAATGGGTATGGTATGAGCTGCAGGAAGATTACATATAAGAGTGCTTTGTCATGCACAGGGCACTAGAGGCACACATCTCACTCAAGGTGACATTTACCCTCTGGCAAAAGGACTTTACCTGGACAAATTTAAATGTTAGGTAATTTACCAAGTACCAGTTTCCATGAGCCTCGCTATACATGCAGGTAGTCGAAAAAGTGTTATCTTACTTACATGAACAAATGAATTTAAATGTTAAGGACAGCTGAAAGCAATTTAGGTTGCTCTGCAGCATGTAAAATATAAATACTCCAATTTGTTCTAACAGACTGAGGCATCCTTTCACAAAGGGAAAATAGCAAGAGATTTCCAGATTCTACAAAAGAATCCAAATAATAACAGGGTATTTGCTAACAGGAGTAAATGGTGAGAAGTCTTTTCACTGTCATTCTCCTCATCTTGCACCAACTAACTCAGTGCCATTTGCACGTAAGGACAACTTGCGTCTTTGAGCAATGGTGTGGCAGAGACTTGCAAAACAACCATGAAGAAACTTAAAGTGACCAAAGAGACACACAAGGATCTAGAAATCATAACACTGCGTGACTAATTCAGTCTGAGGGTCCTTTTTCGAAGAGGCAGGGGGAATTTTTACTTGTCTATGACCAAGAGCCCATTGCCTCATAATCCAACCAAGCCTGGAAAGTGACAGGAAATTGATAGATGGATTCCCAAAAATTAAATAATAAATTTGTTAATTGAAGTTTTTGCTGAAATCATCACTTGTTCATCATGAGTTGATGACCTTCCTAACAAATGTCTTCTCACAGCCAAAATGTGTGTATGCAAGAAAAAAATATCCAAGACCTTTAGGAATTTTTAATACCTTTTAAGGGAACTGAATTCAACGTTTTCAACACCTGCAGATGTCCTGTGAAAATTGGGAATGTCAGACATCTCGGCACACTGGTATGTCTGTGACATTCTATCCGTCATAAAGAACCTGAACATCTGGTTTAAACAATGGATCAGGTATTTGACACTGCTACCTCACGGATGCAGGAACTCAGCGTCACAGGCAAGTGTTGACTGTTGTACTTACTCCACCTTGCAGGCTGATGTACAAAGACTAATAGTCGACGAGGGGTTGACAAATATTGACACAGGGATAGAGCCTAACCAAGTGATGACAGGATGCAGTATAGAGACAAATGTACGTATGAATTTTATGTCTCAAATTTCCCCACAGCCACTTGTGGCACCATCATAGAGACCCAGAAACTGAAAAATACTGTGAAGTGCAGATGTAAATGGCAATGTTATGTTTTATCTAGCAACAGTAACTGTTCAGTGGGTTAACGTGGCAAAGCAACAACATTTTACTGTTAGCATTTTCTTTTCTAATCACACTATCACAAATCGTTTTGCACTAGCCTTCAATACTAATGCTAATGTAAAACCTGAGCTTTAGTTAATATGCCAAACCACACTCTATTTCATACCTCACTTTATTTTATCATAATGAATTTTTGGTTAAGGCCAAAAAACATGTTTTGTGAGGTCACAGGAAACTTGACCTTTGAACTTTGACAACAAACTTCTAATCAGTTCATCCTTGAAGAAGGACAGTGTATACAGGACTGAATCTAAGTAAATCTATATTGTGTGTGTGTGTGTTTGTGTGTGTGTGTGTGTGTGTGTTTTAAAGAGTATTACCACTACACAGACAAATCAGTGTGTGACACACTTTCTACCATTGACTTTGAAAAGTACTCTATAAATAGATTATTCTTATTTTGTCACCCAGTACAATAGTGTGGCTTCTGCTATCATGAGCAGAGTTTTACACCACCAGTATGACTACTAAAGGGTGTGTTCTGTAACCCAAAAGCCCTCTGCAGAAAGAAGTATTCAAATAACTCACTTGTAGAAATAGTCTTGGATGCTGTAAAGTTCGACAAATCACTTCAAACACACTGATTGTCATGAACTGAAACAGTTCGCAACCATTTCACATTTTCACATCATTGGCAAATGGCCAGTCAGAAATGAAAACTCAATGAAATATATCAGACCATGAGCAATTAAGCAGTGAGTTAAAATTCAGAGGAAAGCATATAAACAGACTACTTCCCCTTAGAGACATACACACACACAAACAAACACAAACACACTAACCTAAGCCTAATTCTAACATGAATCTTAAAACCAGGTATTAACCCTCAGACAGCCCTTTAAAGTTGTGAGGACCCACCAAAATGTTATCACCTTCCCAAAATGTCCCTACTTCATAAGGTCTATGCTGAAAAGTTTCCTCAAAAAAGAAAGATTTACAAGTACACTCACACTCACACACACACACGTACAAAAGTCAGAGTCTAATTCAAACTTACCACTGGTCCCTGTTGAAGGAAACCAACATGCGGATCCCAGGAGGAACAGGTGCCATGTTTGGACAGAAGTACCGACACTCACAGTGATGGGCAGCTGATGTGAGCTCAAGCTGAAGAGACTGATGGGGGACATGCTGACATGGTGGCCTGGCTAATCTCCAGTTTAGAGGAAGCTGCTGGGAAATCGGCAGCGAGAGGATGCATGGCTGACACGGGAAGCACTGGAACCACCTGTAAATGCGTCTTCAATGCATCTTGGGTGCTTTTACTCCTGTATTTAGAGCTGTCCACCTGTGATCAGATCACTTGAGGCGCACGCACCAGGTCTCAACAGGGCCTAAGAAGGAGACAGCGAAATGGAGCTGAAATGAGAAGTGAAAGTCTGTCAAAACCAGGACACTAATGTGCACGAAGCTTCAGCTACACTGAAACTGTCACCTTTGGAGTTTCATTTGAAGTTGTCACCTTTGGATCTGGGAAGCTGTGATAGGCATTTTTAACTATTTCCTGACATATAAAATACTACTTGAACATACAATTACATGTTAAAGTTTCTGTAACACCGTAAGTGGATTTTCTAACAGGATACCTGATCTTACCAATGTACAGGAACACACATTTATTCACCGTTGCATCTAAAATGCTTTTTATGAATTATACTGTAAAATTAATGTACTTATTGCAATTGTCTTAGCTTTGTGTCTGTATAGGCGTTTGTACTAGGTGATTTTTTAAAATTTTTTATGAATTGCATTCCTTTTATTAATTAGTAATTATAAGTAATCAATTCATAAGACTATAGAAAGGAGGAAAGTGAAGAATTTCTGAAGCACTAAACAGCAAATATTTGGTATTTCACTGAATTTTTCTTAAATATATCTAAAATAGTTTCCTAAATATTTCTCCATCAGTAAACCAATCCACTGTCACAAGGCACCTGCCTGCCCCCCCCCCCCCCCCACCACCACCACCACCAGCCGTTCCTGGGGTTTGGCCTCAGATTTGCTCTGTACACCAGCTGAGGATGAGCTCTGAAGAACCATTCTCCTTTGAGAGCCAGCACAGTGTGGGGAGTACCACATGCTACATGGAGGGAAACATTAAGAGCTAGAAATTGCATTAGCCTGCATGAATCCTCCTCTGTCTGCTACAGTGGACACCGGGTAACGTGGCCACGTTACAACCACAAGATCTACGCGTTTCAGTCCTGAGCAGTAGACTATTATAATCACAGCTTCCTGACTCGGTTGTAAATCTCATGTGGCTTACTCGGCTTCCATGCACAGTTTCCTAAGATTCGTTTTATGTTAACTCTATTGCTCTATGACGGTACAGCTGTAACCTCACCGAAGCACTGGATTTGGTGAGATTACAGACTTAAAATCACTCTTTTTATCCAACAAGATTGCCGTGTTGAGGCTGAGAACAGCATCTCTAGCTTCAGACGTGGACAGTATCCGAGTTGACTGTTTGGACGGTTCAGCGACATTTTCTCTTAGCTTATTTTCACTTAACCATTATTCAAAAGACCTCCAGTTATTAATAATGTATCAACAAAACCAAAAGAAGGAAGGCTTACTAACAGAGTAGCCTTGAACGCGGCTAAACTATATTTCCCCGGTAACTATGAGGTGGTTCAATCGCGGGCTAAAGCCAAGCCTCCTCTTCACTTTAACGACAGCTAGCTAGACCACACCGCGGCTGAAACACACGTTTAACCACCGACCGTCGGTCAGTCTCGTACCAGTGCAAAATTCACAACAACACAAACACGCCATTCCTCCTGATGGGCTTACCTCGCACGGAAAAGTCGACGGTTTGAGCGAGTTTGCGCCTTCACTTGAGCGACATATCTTGCACTTCCTTGTTGTGTGAGAGCTAGCGACTGTCACCTCAAAGCCACTCACACACGCACGCACACACAGCTGGACTGGCCGCGGCGCACGCTCCTCTCCACGGCTCTGACGTCATCCCTGACTTCTGCTGCCGTTCAGCTGGTTGTTTGATCCGGTCTGGCTTCATGTCAAAGAGACGGGCTAATAACTATATTAGAGTGCCTCTGGGTTTATTGGTTTATCGTGACCTCATTAATAAACGTGTCTTTATTTAGTTTTTACACTTGTGTATGGCCTTAAATTTCCTGAAACACAAATTTATTCGCCACTTAACAAATTTGGTTTTGGTGGTGTTCTGTCCATACATTTTACTCAAATGTTAGACGAAAACATGGTTGGGATGAGGCCCCATGTTCATCAAGGCTGCCTAGATTCACTATATAAATGACTATCGGTCCTGAATTTCAACTACATAATTTAGATTATCTGCAAATATACCAGTTTTGTATAACTAAAGTATTTTAATAAAATGTCCAGGGTTAAAAGAAAACCAAACTTGTGTATTAGTGAAATAATACGAGCACAAAATGTAGTCCAGACACAGTTGTTGGCTCCCTTCGCTAATATTTGGCTGCAGAACCTTTGGCAACAGTGACAACCTCTAAACTTTTCTTGAAGCCATCTCGAAGCTTCTTGCACTGTCTGCTGGTAGTTTCTGTCTCTCCTCCACTGCCGTGCGTTCAGACTTGTAGGTTTGCAGGAATTCTTTTTGTAGTGGCAGATTCCAGCACTCCAAAAGTTTTCAATGGGATTAGGTCAAGACTCATAGCTGCCCAGTTTAAAAGGCTCCATCAGTTCCTTTTCAACCCTTCTTTTGTGCTGCTGGGTGTGTGCTTTGGATCATGGTCTCAAGACTCAAGACCTTCACCTCAAACCAAGTTTTCTGACACTGGGTGACACACTTTGCTCTAAAATACCTTGGTAGCCTTGTGATTTCATCATTCATTTGATAGACTTAGTGGCTCCAGTACCAGAGGAAGCCCCACAGCATGACAGAACCTCCACCATATTTTAGTAGGTAGAGTGTTCTCTTCCTTATTGGTTCCATGTCATGCATTGCTTTCCCTCCCTCTGCTTAGCAAACTTCCACCAACATGTCAAGTTTGCTATACAAGAGTAGAATATACTTTTTAAGCAGTAAAACCTTCATTCAATGGTTAATTCAGACCATGTTAACACTAGAAATTAAGCACAGGTGAGTCTTTTTATGTTAGGGTTAGTAAAAATCTGGACTCAACCTCAGAACTCAGACACATAGTGTCCAGCAGATCAAAAACAGGTTTATTGTGGATGGGAGTTGGTGAGGATGTGAGAAAGGAGCCAGGGCAGACAGTGGAGCGGGGCAGGCAGAGCAAAACTGTGTTCAGCAGAACTGACAGACAAGCTGGAGAACCTGTGAGCGAGCAGAATCAGGGACAAACAGGTCGACTGTTACCTGGATCAGGCTATGTCTGCTGGTCCTCCCTTATTACTGCTTCCAGGTCACTGTTGCTGCCATACAAATGGAAGGAGGAATGGTGTCTGGACTGCCATGTAGAGCCCAGAGAGCTCCAAGAACTTGGCAGACTGAATGCAGGCCAGGTATTTATGATCAGTCCACAACACAAGTCCACAAAGGTAGTTCAAAACCCTCCAACCAGTGTCTCGATTCTTCAAGCGCCTATTTCTCAGTCAAAAGCTCCATATTGCCAAAATCATAATTACTTTCCATAGGAGTAAGCCAACGAGAGAAGAACACACAGGCTCTGATCAGGACTCAAAGACTGCAACAGAACAACTCCCACACCAATGTCCGATCTCCACAACTTTCACAATAAACTGACATTTCAGGTTGGATGAAACCACAAAGTGATTGAGGAAATCTCTCAGCACGTCATTTACAAGAGCTTGGAGCACAGCAGGAGCACTGGTTAAAACCAAAAGGCATTACCAGGTATTCAAAGGTAAAAGCAAAGGGTACATATATTTAACAGTGATCTGATTTAGATCAAAGAAGTCAGTGCAGGGACATGACCTGTGTTAATTCTGACCACTGTAATAATCAAGGTATTTCTCCTGCTGGCAGACAGATCATAGTAAGCCAGGTTGCTAATGGCGCTGCACTGTTTATTTTTATTTATTTAAACTGAGGTCCTCCTGTAATTAAACAATTCAAGTTGCAGGATTAAGTCTTTGTTAAAATATACACTACTGCTCAAAAGTTTGGGATCACTTGGAAATTTTCTTGTTTTACATGGAAACACACATTAAATTAGTCTGATTAGGAAATATAACAAATGAACAGGACATGCTGACATTGTCGGAGTCAGAAATAATGATTTTAATGGAAATGATGAATGTGTTCTTCAGACTTTGCTTTCATAAAAAAACACCTTTTGCCTGGCAGGCTCTGATGGACAAAGTTTAGTAATCGGGATAATGTAGGAGCAGACTGACTCCAGGAGATGGCAGTACTGCAGCTATTTGGATGCCAGCTGACGATAAACAGAAGAAGAAGAAGAAAGGCAACCGGATGAGCGGCTTTCAAACGCTTCGATGCTCTCGTGCGTAAGTGCAACATGCAGAGCTCTGGTGACGCCATCAGTTCGCGCCGTACGAGGAAACGTGGGACGAAGAAGACAGAGCAAAGTAGTGGGGGCGAGAGAAGTGTCCCCACGTGAAGAGGTGTGAGCATGGCGTCCATTCAGGAGCCCGAGGTCCAGTTCGCGCAGAAATTAGCCTCCAACGAGAAGCCCATCCGGACCAAGGCCATAAAGAAACTGAGGAAATACATAAATGTCAGGTCACAGAAAGCGACAGGTAAGCTAGCCTGTGTTTGCTAGCCAGCTAGCTTCGGCTTGCTTCAACAGCTTAAGTACAGGGTAAACACTAAACTAGCATCAGCTTTGGTTTGAAAATAAAGACACATTAGTAATTAAAACCCACTGTTTGAAAGGTAACTAGTGCCAGACTGGTTCATATTCCATTGATGTTAAAATACATGGTAGCTGGTGCACACGTGTGGAGGTAAGTCAGTGTCTGTAGTTAGCTAATGTTGCAGCTGGCCGTCAGTTAACTGTAGGGCAGCAATGATAATCAGATTATTATCCTTGTTAATTCACTTATTGCAACATAATATTCTGAAATATGCAGTCAATGAGACCAGTGACTGAAGATGATGTCAGCTGTCAAAAACTAAAATAATTAATGATCACTTTAGTTTACAGTTTTTGTGTATAGCTAACTTGCATTCTGGACTCAGGAAATGTGTCACACATGAAATCTTCCCTCTTCTGTGTAGGTGGATTCACAGGTGATGAACTGCTCAAGCTTTGGAAGGGTCTTTTCTACTGCCTGTGGATGCAGGACAAACCACTGCTCCAGGTATCTGCTTCTTGTGTTGTTTTTTTTGTGTTGTCGCTTGTGTACGCACTTCAGTTTTCAAATGTGATGGTAGTTTTACATGTCGACCTTGTGTTGGATTAAGCACTAAGTCAATTTTCCGCAAAATTCACATTGGTAGGTTTACTAGTAACACCTTTATCTCAGCTCAAATCTGAATAGATTACTGTCAGATTAATAGAAAGGCTACAGCAGCAAAAGGTTGATTACAATCAGAGAGATTAAATCAGAGTATTATCTTAATTGACATTTCTTATGCATAAAGAAACAATGTGTTTAATAAGCCAGAGTAGTGCCGGGAAAAAAGAATTCAAGAAAAAGCTCATACTGTCACTGTAATCTCCTTCCCTGTGTTTCCCAGTTATGTTATGATAAATATTCATCAAAATGTTTCAGCATGTGAGAAAATATGAATGTGATTCCCAAGTTGATCTCTGAAATGGATCAGAAAGTGGATCAGTTAATTCACTGCGAATGTCCCTTCTGCTCACAGTGGTCATTAATTAAGGCTTGTCTCTCACAAAAGCCTGTGTCTTTTTGGATATCAGCATTTTCCAGCTCCCTGTAGTTCTGTAGCAGTGACTGTCAGAAGCCTTTACAGAGTATTTCTGCTCAAAAGACTCCAGCACATAAATGAAGTCAGTAGTGTTTTATCTGGTAACACTGGGCACAGGTGCAAAGAGCTGCAGAAACAGAAACTCTTCTGTTTGGCATTCATAGGCCATGTGTCTCGTATTAATGGTCAGTATTTGATAGATCTGGTATGTTGGTACCTGCATATATGTTTGCAGATGGAACCTTTATTAGATAAATGTTTTCTTCGTTGCATTTTGTGTATTTTTCACCCATACTTTTCTTCTGGTGTAAATTGTATTTGTAATTTTTCTTTATTTAATTGCTTTTGTTTTTATTATCAAATTATTTACTGCTAATAATTATACAGTCATTTTAATGGTTAAGTTTGTTGCTCAGTTGAGAATTGGCAGTTACTTTATAAACTGATTAATTATTTCAGCCATTTCTTTTAAGGAAAAATCTTCCAGCTTCTCAAAAATGGGCTTTGGCTGTTTTTCTTTGTTATATGACACTAAATTAGACATTTGTATGTTTTGCTTGGACAGAAAGGGCACATTGAAGACATTTCTGTGGGCTCTGTACTAATATCAATGGAGTTTAGGATTAGGGGTTCCATAATTTTATTTAACAATTCATGGATTAATTGAAAAGAAAAACAATCTGGAAATAAACTGATAATAGGTCAAACATTGGTTGTAGCCTTGTGTCTGTCACAGCTTTCTAACAAGTTTGAGCATTATAGGCCATTTAAGCCGGCAGTTTTGAAATGTTTAATCTATTTAAAGTTCACAAAATAGTGAAATGTGCTTGTAAAATGTTCTGATGGTCCAAAGTGACATTCAGATTTTCAAGATTTCAAAACCTTTAAATATTCATACGAATAATCAAAAACACAGAAAAACTGCAAGCCTGTGTTGGTTGATTTAATTAAGTGGTCAACTCTATAGTGAGCATTGTATAGTGAGCAAAAATGATGCCGTTCAGTGTTTTTGTAAAAAAAAAAACAAATATCAGCTAAAAGATTGCGGACTTGCCACTGGCGTCTTGAGGCTTGTGCTTTTCTCATCATCTTGATGGGAAAGGAAAACCTACTCAAAGCCCAAACCAGAGACATTTACATCTGTGCCTGTCATAAACTGTGAAATGTGACAATGAATGTGTTTAGTCAATGTGTTCCTGATTTGAAATGTACATTCACTCACTTCACTTTTTGGCTTATAAGGAGGAGCTGTCAAACCAGATCTCCACCCTGATCCACAGCTTCCACGATATTGATGGACGTAAGTTGTCCGCATGTGATTTCATAAGAGCAAGTAAAATCAGGTCATGGCACCTGAGAACAGCCCTGGACTTTTCATGACAATGTGCTGTTCCCTGCAGAGCTTTTATACCTGGAGAGCTTCCTGCAGACCTTCAAACGAGAGTGGACTGGAATCGACAGGTTGCGGATGGACAAATTCTTCCAGGTTAGTGTGGGGACAATGTTAAATGAGTTTTACCTTCTTTAAGGCAGCTGTTGAAGTGAGGTGCTTCACTGTTGAATAACTGAAGTCTTTGGGTAAAATAAAAAGGTATGTGGTGTAGTTTCATGACCTCCCTACATGACCGCCAATGGCAAGTTGATAGAAAATTTTCATATGATGAAATCAGAATACTTGTAACAAGGTATATTAGTTGTAAAAAAGATTTCAAACATAGTCATATGCTATATAATGTGATCTAAACTATCACCTACTCAACCAAAACCTCATAAAAGAAATATTTTAGTGAAAGAAGAAGTGAAGAGGCTTTTAATAAACTGCTTTTTATCTGGTTAAGCAAATAAGAAGAATTTACTGTGACAATGACAACTTGACAGACACTTAGTCTACCAAACACTGACTTTAGAATTGTTTACACTAAAAAAAAAGTACTAGCATTCTGCTTCTACAACACTGTCACACTCACAATTGACCATTTAAAAGAAAAAGGATCAAAGCCAATGGAGTAGGGCCAGCCATATTATGGAAGTTTTTAATGGGAGTTTAATATTTGTAACCCACAGAAGACAACAATCCACAAATATCTCACTATCCACAAACATTTACTTTTTAATTTGTGTTGTGTAAAATCATATCCACAAAAATGTGCAGTGATTTGCAAATACACATAGCTTTCTTAGTAAACATCTACGCCATAGATCCATTAAACCACAGGGTTTTGCACATTTATCAATCGCTTCCTGTCCATTTGTGGACCATGTGACATCCGTGACTTCCCTCGTATTTCTTTGCGTATTCTTAATTTGTACCCAAGCCGATGTGTAGAAGAAAATCCTCCAATGTGAGGTGCAGTTACTAGTTACACCAGCAGGTGGTGACATTGCCTCATATGAGATCTACAGTCTATATGGACAACGAGGAGGAGGACAGCAGCCTGGCTTCAGTCAGGAGGACAGCATGTTTTTTTTAACGTAGTGGCTGTGATTCAGGATAGGGTTCATCACTGTCATCTCCAGATGAGCGTGCAGTGCCGTTCTTGTTTACTTCTTTGTGTTAGCTGTGGAAGTTGTATACAAGCCAGCTCACGTTGATCATTTAGTTCAGGCAGAAGGAGGCATGTCTGTGAGGCATGAATAGCAGCAATAGATGCTGTAACTGTAAACTGTAAAACAATCCTGAGGTGAAATGGGAGAAAATGAAGCTAAGCTAACTTTATTTAGCTTTAGACATTTGTGGTCTTCCAACACCACAGTATTTCCACCTCATGGGCATTAAACTGTGATCATGTGACACACTTCTTTTGAAACCATGGCCTAGTCTCTGTGACCTCTACTACTTCTATTACTGCTACTGCAGATACTAATACTGTCCCTAGCACTACTACAACTATTACTACTACAACTGTTAATACTACACCTCAGAGTCCTTCATAACAACCTATCAACACACACGTTGTGTTAATGTAACTTCAGTTTTAGAGAATGTTTCACTATGACCACTGTATTTTTTTTGTTCTGTAGTGTAATTTCACCTGAGCTCACTGTCCACTCAAATTTGCCAGAGACTGGGAGGACAGTGATCATCTACACATGCCTGATTTGGACTTAGTCTGCTAGAAAGTGACAACCCCCCGAGCACTCAGGGTGGCAATAAATCCCTTCCAACACTCAGACTGTGATGGTGTTGATATTTATTTGGAGACAGTGGAGTTTGTCCACAGTAGAAAAATTTGATCATAAGTTGTCAACAACAATAAAACCCTGCCTGGCGCTTGTGCAGGGTTGACTCATCCTCAGATGTTGACATGTAAATATAAAAAAACACTTTAGTGGACTGAGAATGTGAAAGGACAGCAGTGAATGCATTTAAAGCACGTCATCACTTCTGGTATAAAATTTTGTGTTGAATTCAATTACACATTTGTGGATTGTCTTTTGTGGGTGACAGAGTCACATAAAAACTTCCGTAAGACATTGTCTTCCACACCTTCTTCCTTGTCAAAATCGTGTTACCCACAGTGCAACTCTGATAAGCTCAGTGCTTTCTAACTCCACACCCCCTGTTCTTTTACTTTTCAGCCATGTGGTTTTCAGCCCCAGCGGGCGCTGAGTCAAGTGATGTTATTTGCCTCAAATATCAGACTCCACACAGACACTAAAAGCTTAACCCATCTTTTTCATATGTGCAGTAGTACTCCCCAGCACTTGGACAGACATGCTGCTGTGTAAAACCTGTGGCTGTTTTCACATCAGCCTAAATTTGCCACTAACATCGTGTGTTGAAATCTGTCAGTTAAGCACTGATTTTCCTGATTTAGATGAAAATGTTGCTAATGTTGGACTATATTTAATTAGGTTCTTGTATGCGTGTTTGTCTTTAAATAACATTTAACATTTGTTAAATGATTTAACATTAAAGTGTAGAAAATCATGTTGAGAATTTTCAAAGTAAAGCACTGAAATCATTTTGGTATCAGTACAGAAACACTGGAATAAAAATATCTTGAACAATACCCTGTCCTGTTTAGCTGCTTCGGTTTGAGTGTCCTGCAAACTGCATGCTGGCTCACTGTCACACTGTTAGGACTTATTGGGACAAATAACTGACCTGTCCAATCTGTTTTTACTCTTATTTGGTGGTTGTTAACTTCAAGCCCTGCAAAGACATGTTCACATTTGTAGTCAGCAGAGACTACTTGTTGTTAACACAGAATAACAAGATATAACCTGACATAGTAAATAAGTAAACAGCAATGAGCACAAACGACACCCAGTGAGCTGAACCTCAGTTACAGAGCCTGGAGTCACTCCACCATCAACATCTTCAGCCTGACCATACTGACAGGTTCCCTAAACTGTGGTACACAGCCTGCTTGATTTGGTGACTGGGCAGCGTGAATAAATGAACCAAATACAGAAATAATGCAAGAAAGTTCATTTCTGTGCTTTGGTTCAGCCGATAGAAAACAATCATTGTGTGACTGCACAACACAGTGTACTGCTCTAAGTTGTGGTTTGAAAATGAATCTCTTTGAATTAACGTTTACTTTCCTCTTATTTTTTGTTTCTCTCACAGCTAGTTCGCTTCATGTTCAGACAAACCTTTGAGTTGCTGAAGAGGAAAAACTGGGAGAGCAGGTAATGTATTAACATAAAATGTCTTCTGTAAAACCTTTATGGTCATGTTTGCGTCATACTTTTGACGTGAATAACTGTTTACTTTGTCTCCTCAGTGTGGTTTCCAGGTTTCTGGAGCTATTAACGGCTCAGCTTCTGCAGAGTGGAAGCGCAGCGCCCAGCGGGCTGCAGTTCCACATCCTGGACCTTTACATGACTGAACTGGCAGCTGTGGGTTCAGCAGAGGTACAACACTGTTACTGTTTTTAAGAAATAACGGGTTATTGAGGTTGCTGAGTTACACACTTGTGTTACTGAGCTCCTGCTGTGTGTGTGTGAGTTGATTTGAAGCAGACTGGAAGTCCAGCGTTGCTGTTGTTTGTCATTGACTCTGGGGGAAATCGATGATAAACAGGAACTGGCGATTTATATTTTAATACATAACACATCAGGGTGGTAAAATCACAAGAAATACTAAAGTTGCAGTGTACTGTAGCAGAGGCTCCGTTCCTGCATGAAGTGAAGCGTACCACTGCTGGGTTAAAATAAATCCCATTTCCAATTAATTTTTTTTTTTTAGAATTTTAGATTTTTATTTGTAAAGAAACAACGCTGATTCTTAAAATCCTGAGACTGATCTTTGCATTTGTGCCATGTCTCAGTAACATGTAGATCTGCTCTACATGTTATATGCGTGCACTGGTTTAATTGATTTTAATTTAATTTTAATTGTTAGCTGTTCTGATTGAGCTCAGAAGGGAGCTTACAAGATCACCTGCTCATCGTCTCTGCTTGAAGCTACATTAGCCACCACTAGCATAACACACATCAATCTGTGACAAAGGTGTAGTTCTCTGTTAAGGGTTAGGGGAAAATGATAAAGCCAGTGTGTTAACCAGCTCCTCCAATGTCTCCTCTTGTAACCTTTCTCTCTGTTTGTAAGGTGAGAATGATGTTGATCCTCTGCTGATTGTTTTTAGGCCATGATGATGCTTTACTTGTGTCTCGGAACTCAAGGAAGAAAACAGTTTATCTAAATCGCTGTCGGAATTTTCTGCTGATTTGCTAATAAATGAATAAGCAGTTGTTCCAGCTCTCCATCATGAGCAAATACATTTCTCCTACGGTTATCCTGACATGGTCTTTTTCTTTTCTCACAGCTCACTGCTGATCAGAACCTGATGTTCATCGAGCCGTTCTGCAAAACAGCAGCCAAAACCAAAGAGTAAGTCCACATCACCTCAGCTTTCTCTGCTTGATTCATTGTAATGCTGTTTCTTTTGATGTATGTTTTTGTGTATGTTTTTGATTTTTTTTTACGGCGAATAGATGCATAGAAGTTGATGGCTGTCTGTATTTGATGCTAGTGCAGGTGGAGCTTTTGCAGTTTTGTATTTCATGGTTGAAACATAAATTTACCTAAAACCTGACATCTTTCTTTGATTATGTTCCAAAGCACCTGTGGAATGCTTTTATGGATTTGCATTTCAAACTCTCTGTGTAGTTTTTGATTGGGATCAGTGGAAACCTTGACACTGGGCTGTGGACCACAGAGGCATGATTGTAATATAAATCTTCATGTAACTGATGTTGTATTTCAGAGTTACCTGTTGACTGACTGTTTATCCAGGTCTGAACTGATCCACATGCAGTGAACCTGAAACAGCTTGATGATATGAGATATTGCTAACAGCTTGCTTTCCATCTGCTCATTCTGCTGTCTCTGTCTTCTTCTCTTGCCATCCGTCTCGTCAGTCGGACTCTCTTCAGCGCCATCTGCAACAGCATCTTCAGCAGTATTATTGACCAGGCTCCCTTCGCCATTGAAGATTTGATGAGGGAGGTGAAAGCGAATGAGGACTCAGACTCAGGACAGGCCTCTGAAGAGGACTATGAAGACCACATAAAAGAGCAAAAGAGCAAACCACTCAGCGAGAAATGGACATGGAAGCAGATCAATGGTACATCTTGAAAAAAATTATAAAAATTCTAACCAGGACTGGAATTTTGTTGATTAGAAGATTAATACATTTCTCTCGAAAGTGATTGTTATTTTCAGATACAAATTCTATAACTAAGATGTTTTGGAAACTGCAAGGTTATGGAAAACCTCTGAGGCTGGTAGGTCTCATGGAAGAACCAAATTATTTTTGAGAATAAATTACTGATCCATGTTTTCAAATTAATAAATCATGTGAAGAAGTTACAAAATTCACAGCAGACAGTCTCTCGTAGGAGAGCTGCTAGCTGCTTTGAGCTGCCTTCAGCCCACATGAATTTAACGATAATATTATTAGTCACCTTTTGTTATTTATTCTTGCAGTGTTGTGTGTGTGTGTGTTAGTAAATGTAAAGTGCTTTAAAATGTTTGCTTGTTTTAGTGTACTTGTAGTTTTAATATTTTTAATGAGAACTTAAGTTCACCTGTCATGTTTGGTTTTAGGTAGGAAATCAAATGATGAGGAAGAAGAAGAAGAGCAGGATGAGGATGACCTTCTTCACTTGGATGACTCTGACCCAGAGGTGCCAGGTGATGAAGACATCGGTCCAGTCCTACAGGTGAAGCTTCACGTTTTTTTGTTTTTTTTTCATTTTGAGATCTAATCTGTTAATCTGTGTAGTGGTTTTGTGCTTTGTAAGGCTTGTGTTTGGAAACAGGCTCTCTGGAGTGTCACATTGTCCTTGAACACAGGATCAGAGTTAAATCCAGTTTCTCCTCTTAGCTGTATGATTGAACAGTGTTAATAGAACCTTTAAAAAAATATAAAGCTGGAGAACTACCTATTACAAGTCTTTGCAAACTCAAAAGAATTGAAAATTTCTGCTTGAAGGAAAAAAAAAATTGAAAATGACTTCCAGTAATGCAAAGTATTCTATTGGTGAAATATGCAGAAATAGCTGGAAAGCGTAGCAGCCAAATTAGGGCTGATTACTGTCATTCATTCCCTGTCGTTCATTCACAGGCTCTGATTTTCTTTCGCAGATCAGAATTTCTTTCTGCTCTGAAAAATAATTTGAACATATGTGTTATTGTTCCTCATCAGTTTGAGTCAGATAGTGGGTATATGTGATAGGACGGTGATGAATGAGTTTTGTTCCAATGGGCTGTGTGTGTGTGTTGTAGTTTGACTATGTGGCCCTGGCAGACAAGCTGTTGGAGTTAGCCAGTCGGAGCAGTACACCCAGCTCAAACAGACAGAGACTCTACAAAATCATCAAAGTGTGAGTACCACCTCTCACACTATATTCAGTGTGTGTGTGTGTGTGTGTGTGTGTGTGTGTGTGTGTGTGTGTGTGTGTGTGTGTGTGTGTGTGTGTGATTCAAAGTATAACGTTTTCACTGTGTTTGATCTGATCGGCATTTTCACAGCAGACATTTTGACTTATAGTAGGAACTGCACATTAATGGCATTAATGATGACTCTGCTCTATTCAAGTATCTATTCGGCTTCTGCAATAAATATATCAGACATCAGAACATCTGAAGCTTAAGAATAAATGGGTAAACCAAGTTTTTCAGGCGCTCGATTTGCTTACCCACTTGTCCAGGAATGATATTAATAGTATTAGGCGACCCTGAACGGCAAGACGTGCAGTGTAAAACCTGCAAAGCTAAAGTCGCTACGTCCCGAGGTAATACGACCAATCTCTATCAACATTTGAGACAACACAGAGAATAATTCGACGAGCGCATGCAAATAAAAGCCCAACCATGTAACGTGAAAGATAAAACTGAAAACCGCCTGAAAGAACTACAACGTACAATCACGGATACATTTTGAAAATGTTTTATTTATTTTTAAATTTTTGATATTAAGTTATTTGGAACAAACAGTCTATAATCTTCAGGTTTTGTATTTTTTTTTGTCTCATTATTCTATGTGTTGTCCTTGATATTCAAGCAAGCATTAAGGTGGTGACTCATGACACCATTAATTTATAATATCGTAATCGCAATCGCAATATTGTCCACAATAATCGCAATCGCACATTTTCATCAAATTGTGCAGCACTATCATAGATCCAGATGGACATTTTATTATCATTAATTGGCCCATTAACAAACTTGTGGAGTCCAGTGTTATCATAACTGATATGAATGATGGCTAAGAAAATAAGTTGTACTAGACCATGATTCCTGTCTGTGTGGTTAATGGAAAAAAAGCCAAACTTGATGACTGAATCTGAAATGAGACCTAAGAGGTATTGAAAACTGTGCCCATCTGTTCCAGTCTGCACCTCTGAGGAGTCAGGTTAGTGGAGGTCAGTTTGTGTCAGTGACCTAACTTTGAATTCTGGTTCATTCCAGCAGTAATCAGACTATAAGACCTGTTATAAAACATTTATAACTGCATAGAGATCAATACTTCTGTTATCATTTAATTATTAAAAAAATACTACATTTTGCACTAATATAACTAGAAATATCAGGATTAAGGATATTAAATTTTAAGTGGATGCTTTGCAGAGTAAAATGAACAAGCCTTTCACAGCATGACAGATGCTCTGCTAAATTAACTTCCGGCAGGTTTATACTACCCTGTTGAACACAGTAGAAGCTAACTTAATTTGCCATTTCAAGTGTCACGTACAAAACAAACACACAGGGTGTGTGTGCAACATTTCACACCCATTACTTTCTGGACAGGAGAAAAACCAACCTGCACACCAACCATAAGGCTGAACAGCCTAAAGTAAAATCAAACATGTTCATTACAGCAGCAGATAGCAGAAAACAGAGCTGGAAGGAGTGTGAGTTACCAAAGCTGGCAAAAAAGATGACAAAGGAATGATCACACCACCTTACTGAAGTGTTTGATACCCTTTCAGAGCTCCTCTCTACACCAGCCAATCAGCATTCAATATGAATGGTGATGTGTAAAGGTTGTTAAAAGCTGGTTCTCCCCTCTGCTGATGTCCCAACTGCTGCACCTAAAGAAAGTTATTGACTTTTGATTTTTAGTTTGTTTAGTCGTGGATTAACTCCTGACCTCCTGTGATATTTATACTGCACCAATGAATGACATTTGCTTGAATCTAATGCATTTTGTTCTTCTCCCTCACCTTGTGTTGGATCTCAGACTGCGTGACCTTGGTGAAGGTAGGAGCTGGTGATCGCACCTTATTTTTTCACACTCTTAGAAAAACTGTTAAATTCTTGATCTGATTGCTGCGGCTCAGGAGCAAGAGCAGGCTGTCCCATAATCAGAAAGTCAGTGGTTTGATCCCTGGCTCTTCCATTCTGTATGTCAAAGTGTCATTTGGCAGTGACACTCCATGGTCCCCTCCATGGTCAGATGCCCTTCTTGGACACACTGAACATACCTGCAGAATATTGTCAGGGATGGATCAGGCTGTAGAAAGATTCTTTGTCAGGTTTATTGAAGGAGGATATAAGATAAGATTTGAATGAGAACTTGTGGCCAGATTGACCAACACTGTTGTATTTCTATATCTGTAGCTGTATATTTGTACTGCATGTATAGTAAGTATGTACAGTATTGTACTGCATCACTGGAATCACTTTAGTTTCATTTTATGTGCACTTAGAATTACTTGACGAAAAATAGCAGTAAATGTATTTATTAGTGTTTTTAGGTCAGTGTTTTCTGAGTGAGGTTTCTCATTGGGAGACAGATGTTGAGTGATGGAGTGATAGAGTGCTCTGGTACAAACATTAACAAACAATTTACCAGACAGTGAACTCAACAGAGAGAAATGTGAGCTACAAATTGTAAAAACAATATCTGACCTTGTCTTACTCTGGTGTCTTTCTCCTCTCAGGCGTCTTTCCTCAGGATGAGTATCCAGAGGAGGTCTCCACAGATGAGGATGATGAAATGTTTGCCAGCAGGAAGAGGATGAAGAGACAAGGAGGAGATCACATGGAGGAGGATGAGGAGGGGACAATAGCAGCAAAGAAAAGTAAAGGTAACACTGATGCCTCTATAGCCTGGATGACATTTATTAACACATAGGCCTACACTTAATTTAAATGTTGGGGATATTCATTTTCTATGTTGAGTCAGTTTAAATTCTGTGAAGAGCAAGTAAGAAAAAGTAGAAAAAAAGGAGGAAAAATGTGTTTTTAGGGCTCCAAGCCCGAGGAGGCTGGGGAACCTTTTTTTGTTGTTTTTTTATTCTTGAATTGCATCACACTTCAGCTCTAGGGGGCGCCACAAATGCTAAAAGTTTATCTTGTAATAGACTGGTTAAATTCGTATGACATTCGGTACATGCTACAGAGTCATGACTCAGTCGATACATAAATATTTGGTAATGATTGATTAAAGTGGACCAGGCTTATTACAAAAAATCAAAATTTTAGCTCATGAGGGTTTTTGTCTGATTCTTCTTATTTTTACATTTTTGTTCTTCAGTTGGTCACAGTGGTCCAGCAGCATAAACTGTAAAATTTGTGTAGGTGAAATTTTCAGGGGCAACGTTAGAATGGTGCACGTCAGATGCCAAAAGTGATGCACATCCACCAGCAGGTGGTGCTAAAATCAATGCCAGTAACATAACGCATGCATTCCCTGAATTTAGCTTGTGGTATAAGCCACCTGCACTTGATTTATTTTTTTTTTTTTCGCAAAACCAAAAACAGAAAGAAAGCATTCTGACTGAGTACAAGGACATTCTGTTTTATGGCGGGTTTTATCCCGTCACATTAAGCTGTATTGGCAGCTGGAGACGGTAGAAGCTCAGAGGTCACTGAGGACCTGCCATTTGAAATCAAACCTTTCAAAAGCACAAAATTGCAAAGCATAATAATCAGGTGGATTGCATGTGTTACAGCATTGTGTCAAGGTGTGGCATATAGACCTATGGCAACTGAAGATTTTAAGTATAGCCTAAGCCTGCATGTGTATTTTTCTGGGTCATTTTTCATCAGTTAAAGTTGAATTCTTACTGATTCTTACCTCCTCCTCAGCACAGTGCTGTTTGAAACAGAAAAAGAGCTCTGCCTGAATCAGAGATGAAGAACTGCTTTTCTCTTACACTAAATATTGCCTGTGCAATGCTTTCCATTAATTTTGGGTGAATGGCACATGTTGCTTTGAAGTGTGAAGAGTAATTGGTCTGTGTCTCTGCTACTTCAGGGAAGAAAAAGGAGGCATCCACTCTCAACAAACAAAACCAGGACTTGGGAAAAGATGGCTGTGGACAAGCAGATGAAAACAAAAAGAAAAAGAAGAAGAAAAAGAAGAAGAAAGCAGTGCAGGGTGGAAGTTTAGGCTCAGAAGAGAATTCGGAGAGACCTCAACAGGGTCAAACTATGGCTCAAGCTCAAAGTACAGTTAAAGAGACTGGAGGACATCTGACGTGTTCACAAGCTGAAGATTTAGAAAAGGAAGCTGAGTTGCAGAACTCCAGCTCATCTGTAAAAGTCACAGAGGCAGCTTCTCCACAGGGTCAGTCAGAGACTCTGCTCCTCTCTGTGGAGCCCTGCACCACTGACAAGGACCAATCTGAAACCTTTTCAAAGAAGACAAAGAAGAAGAAGAAGAAGAGCCTGAAAGCAGAATTACTAACAGGTGGGACTGAGGCACAGATCACATCAATAAGCTGTGAGGCTTCAGAGGAAAACAATGCAACAACAGCACTGGAGACCGAAGCTACAATGCCTGCCATGAAGAAGAAGAAAGGTACGAAAGCTGAGAGGAAACCTGAGGGGAGCGAGGGCGAATCACAGATCCACGGTGTGATTTCAGACACATCAGTACACTGTGAGGATTCAGCAGATGGTGACACAGTCATCAGGGCTGAGAAGCCAACTGATGCTATAACTCCTGCCAAGAAGAAGAAGAGTAAGAAAAAGAGCCTCAAGGCAGATGCACAGGTTGAGGTAGAAGGAAAACACACCGACAGTGAGATCACATGTGAAGCATCACAACATAGCACAGCAACGCCACTTAAAAAGAAGACAAAGAAAAAGGACAAGCATGAACAGACACTTGAAGCTTCACCTGCTGCAGATGAAAGCACAGTAACACCACTGAAGAACAAGAGGAGGAAGAATCAAAAAGAAGCTATGACTGCAGAGGAGACCGCTCAGGTGGTGAATGCTGAGAAGCTGCTTTTTGAGATCACCATGACAACGCCAGCAAAGAAGAAGATGAAGACACCAAAGCTGGCAGCAAGCCAGACCACTGAGATGAAAGATGAAAGCCATCTGCAGGTGGTTGGCAGTACGGATGCAGAGCTCCCATTGGATGAAACTGAGATGGTTTCTTCTTCCAGGAAACCCACCAAGAAGAAGAGGAAGATCCCTGTGGAGTTTGAGTATGAGGCTGATGAGCTGGAGGCGGCTGCACTGATCAGTGACCCTGCAGAAGGAGAGACTGGTGCCAAGAAGACTAAGCTGGGAACTGTAAGTATGTGATGAGGTTAAATGGTTCAGATGAGGTGAAGTGACTGAAGTGACACACTGTCTTCTTACACTGGGACATAATTGTTCTCTGAAATGATTTCCCACCTCAGGATGCTGAAGGGCCATCCACACCTCTGAGTGCTAAGAAGTCACAAAAGAAGGTGAAGACCCCCTCACAGGCAGTGTCTGACTTCATCACTTTTCAGAGCAACACTGTTGCCCCAACACCACTCTTCTTCAAGACAAAGGGAAGTCCCAGCACCCCACTGAAGGTAAAAGTGATGCAGTCACAACTACAGTCAGAACTAAGCCTCAAAAGGTCTGTTCACACAGATTACGAGAAAACTTTTAAAGGTGTTTCACAAAACCTGGACTAATAAAACATAAACTGTCCTTATGGTTCGATACCACGAGAGCTAAGGTAGAGCCAAGATATGGAGTACAATGATTTCAGTGCACTTGAAGGATGTTTTTCCCCTAAGCTGCTCAGAATCACACTGCTAAGCTGCTCTGCTAATGAATTTTTGAAATACTACTAGTATCCTGTCATGAGAGGATGAACAGTCAGTTCAGAAGCTCACCCAGACACATAGAGGGTACACGTGTTGGAGACACGCTCCCTTGCTCCCTTTTTTGGGAGTAAGGGAGACACACAGACACTCTGAGCCAGCAGCAGGACTGTTGGTCTCAGTCCCTGTTTTTTATTCTGTTCTTTGGTCATCAGGTTTTAACAATGTTATTAGATATTAGAATGGACAATTGGTGAAGCACTTTGTTAAAAGCTGATTACCTGACTGTCTCTGAATCTTAATGTGATGCTTTCTGGTCTTCTGGGAGAGAATACAAGCGTTGAATCTACAATAGAGGCAATAGAACAATCTGAAGGGGCAAACTAGTGAGTAGCATTGTACCAAAATGAACTGAATGGAAAAATGTCAGCTGCAACAACTAGAGAATCTGTTAAGGATGCTTTAGTTTCCTAATGGTCAGTTCATTCCCACCATAATGGGCTGGTTACTCCATCCTGAGGGCGTCATATAGGGCACAGTATCTCATGTTTTCCCATACAGTGCACCCTACAGGGGGAACTCTGGCGTACCATATATAACTGTGCCTTCTACTTTTTGTGTTTTTATTCCACAGAAGATTCAAACTCCCAAATCCGAATCCAAGAAGGTGACCTTTGGGCTCAAGAATAATAAAACAGCTGGTAAGATATTTATAAGAAATAATATGTGTTCAACGTCAAATTTTAAGAAACAATTTACTGTAAAGCAGAGGTGTCCAAACTGTTCCACAAAGGGCCATGTGGCAGCAGGTTTTTGTGAGTCAAGTCTGATGTGCTGCTGCTTGGTTGGAACAAAAACCAAATCAGGATCAGACTGAGGTCAGCAGCAGACTGAGATCAGGATGAGACTGAGATCAGCAGCAGTTGAATGACCTCTGAAGCTTTTAAACTGATATGGATCTAGTGTAAATGGATTGGAGAATTTCAGATTTCCATTTTTTCCCACTTTTCTCCACTTTTGAAATCTAAATACACCCTGTACAGAGACTATATTCTCATTTTCTGGTTCAAAGGTCAAGACTGAAGTGCGTTTCAGTTGCCTGCTGAGACTTTGCAAGTGTAATAAGCCCAGAGTGATTGTGGCAGAAAATGTTACAGATGTCACAGCTTGTGTAACATTTTTTTTCCAACGTCATTGTGCAGAGTTTAGGAAGACTGATCGCAGCCTTCTGGTGAGTCCAGACGGGTCATCACGAGTGCCCTTTGACCCAGAGCAGAAACCCAAGTTTGGGGTCTTGAAGTCTGCGGTCACCATCAAAAAGACCCCCAATGGCAAAGCAAAGACCAGCTCGAATACTCCAAAGAGCACGCCTAAGCGACGACCTTTGGCAGCAGACTTTTTCTAACTTCCCACGCCGGCAGACTGGAGATACAGATGCGATCCTCTTTGTGAACTTTTTAATAATAGACTGATTATAACAAATCCTGTTTTGGAGACATAGAGGTATTTTTTATGTTTAGCTGATAATCAGTGTTGTGCTTTGCCTCTTCGAGTGACTTGATGTTTGAATAAAGTTACTCGTTCCAGTTTTTCCAGTTTCATCAAATGTTCAGTTTGTGCCTGACTTAGTTTGATATAGAATACTTGAGACTTTGTTGAATATGAAGAAATTTTATTTAGCCAGAAATGTTAGTAAAACTTACAGGATATATGGTCTGTCTGAAAACAGTAATGTCCACATGTGTTCTCCTCCTGTTCATCCCTTCCTAACATGCCTTCAGTGGAATAGATGAAGGATAAAATCCATAGTCGTCTTTCTGTCCAACAGTTTCTAAGTACTTTTGGGAAGCTGTCTATTGTTTTAACACAGACTCAAAAATTGTAAACTTATCCATTCAGTAGTTTTCTATTTGTTTAGTGTATAGAATGTGTGTAGAGTACGTCTACACCATACTCTTTTATAATATCTACAGAGACCCAACAGTTCCTCCACTTGGTGACACTGGAGAGAAAAAACTCCCCTTAACAGGTAGACCTGTCCAATGTCTTATTCACGTCTTCCCGTCCACTCTCCTCAACATGGAAGTCTAGACAGAGTTTTCTCACACACTGATTCTCATATTAATGCACCGTTTACAGCCTATGACCAGTCAGCTCACAGTTTATTTATTCCCAGACAGTTTTTATCTGCAGTAGCTGGTCAGTGGCATGCTGTTGGCTGCAGAGGTCGATTGTTCTCAAGTCTGACACACTGATGTTAGATTAGCAGTGAAATGTTGATTCGTTTAGCTCTTATGGCAAAATTAGTTTTGTAATACTGATATGCACTCGTTCAGAGCAGCTCCACCTTCTTGTATGAAGGGAACAGATTTGAATCAGTCTAATATCAGACGCTGTGACTTCTCCATTCAGTTCATCTCTGGTGTGTACTTCAAAGGAACACACATAAACAGATGGGTTTAGAGTGGATCAAGTGAAGAATGGTAACTAGCAGCTGATGAAACGAGCAATGTGATGAAGAGGGTAAAGGTCTCAGAGGCAGTACAAGTCTTCTCCCTTACTTCACACATCTGACTTCAACCATGGCCCATTAAGCATGAAATAAAATAACATATAAACCAAACAGAGCTATTAATGATAGACAGGAATAGTACAAACGTGAATTTCACATCAGTACATCATTCATCAACCTTCCAACAAATGATTAACTGATCAAGCAACAGAATATGTCCTCCTCCTCCTTTCCTACCATTCCCATCTGTGCTATCTTCCTCCTTTTCCTACTTTCATCCAGCCCGGCCATCAGCAGGAGGGTCCCCCATATGAGCCAGGTTGTTGTTGTTTTTTTTTAAACTCTCTTTTCATATTGTTGTATAGCTTTCTTTTTATATATTTTCGACTTGCACTAAACTTTCTGTCCTGTAGTCCTGTGCTTGTTTCTCTCTGGTCTCTCTTTCTTTCTTTTACCCAACCCGGCCATCGGCAGGAGGGTCCCCATTTGAGCCGGGTTCTACTCAAGGTTTCTTCCTGTTAAAAGGGAGTTTTTCCTTGCCACTGTCGCCTTAAGTGCTTGCTCTGGGGTCAGGCTCTGGGTCTCTGTAAAGCACTTTGATCGTGGAAGTCACTACAAAAATAAAATTGAATTAAAAAATCAATATGAAAAACAGCAGTGATAACAAACAACACAAGAGCACAGGGCTAAAATCAAAGCAGTAACAAACAGGACAGAGACATAAAAACAAGTACAAAAGTTTCAAACAAGAAAATAAGCCAATGAGAAGCAATGAGTAAAATGGAGCAGCGATTCGTACAGGCTAACCAGTCTGAATCAGACAGATCTCACCACCAAGGGGACAGATTCAGTCAGAGGGACAGCTATTCATCTTTGTTCAGCTGATTGGCTGTAAATGTGTGAGTTGCTGTAAACACCATATTGCAGGATATCACTGCTGACTGCCTGGAACAACATGGAGTAGCTGTCTGGAAGGCAAGACAAGCAGAATTTAATAAGTGGAGCACCAACAAGATAGATGTGTTCGGCAGCCATATACAAAAGAGGAAGTAAGTAACTTAATGGTAGATTACTTACTTATTTCTCCTGAGTCAGGAGGTGTACACCAGGATTTCCACCTGCCACCTGCCTGTGGATCATGTGGCAGGATACATTCTCCAAAATAACAAAATAAAAGCATAAATATAAATTGTACACAAATTTAAGGTACCACCCACTTACAATAACCTTAAAATAAGTCAGCCACAAGTTCTTTTGTCAGTTAACTGATGCACAGGAGACAGCAAAAACAGATTCATAATGACTCTTATTAGAATTATTATTATTGTTAATAATTATTAGAATTATTTCAAATGAGCAGCATTAAGAGCAATTATTGAATAATATGACCAGGAATTACATGAGTAAATAAAGTAATGAGTATAATCTAATGAAATGGAAAGGATAGGATACAGATTTCTGAATGAAGTAGTAGCTCTGGGTGACAGCAATAGCAGATCATTTGAAGTGGATCACATGTAACAGTGAATGTGAAAAATGTCCTTATCTCATCATCTCAATCTCATCATAGCACTTTTCGTTCTTCTGGCCCTCCCCTGTCTTTCTTTACAATGTGACTGTGTTGTGGAGCAACACAGCACATGCACACTGTCACTCCACTGCTGGCAGACATTCCCTCCATGCACTCACCTTAACATTGCCACCAGTCTCTCTTCTACACGGTCTCAAAGCAACAGAAGGGTAGACTGCTCTGACTGCTTCCCTGGTAACCCTTAAACTGACATTATCCTTTAGCATGTGCCAAATTTGCCCTCCGGCCTAACCAATGCTCCAGAGTGGCCCACTCGACCCAACCGCAAACAACTTCAGAGGTTCTCGCAGCCCCTTTAACCAGTCTAACCTCTACCTCTATCCCATTTCAGTGGACTTCTGAGGCAGAGGTGGTTCACCTCTGCTCCTATCCTGACCCAACCTGACCCAGCTCTCCAGTCCACCTCAACCACGAACCTTAAACTGACATTATCCACGAAGGATAATGTCAGTTTAAGGGTTTAAGGGATAATGTCAGTTCGTGGTTGAGGTGGACACCTCTGATGTGGGCGTGGGGGCCGCCCTCTCCCAAAGGTCCTCCGCAGAAACTGCATCCCTGTGCCTTCTTTTCCCAACACCTCTCCCTGGCAAAGCGCAACTATGATGTAGGCAACAGAGAACTCCTGCCAGTGAAGTTGGCTTTGGAGGAGTGGTGGCACTGGTTGGACAGGGCTGAGCAGCCTTTTATAGTGTGGACAGACCATAAAAACTTAGCGTACCTACAGTCTGCAAAGAGATTGAATTCTCGACAGGCTCTGCGTGTGCTTTTCTTTGGTCACTTCAGGTTCACCATCACTTATTGGCCAGGCTCGAAAAATGTTAAACCAGACACCCTCTCCCCTCAGTTTGGAGCTGATCCCAATCTGCCCACTCCTGATACCATTCTGCCAACTTCCTGCGTGATAGGAGCCTTGACTTGGCCATTTGAGACAGAGTTGCGTTCTGCTCTGTTGGATGAGTCTGACCCTGGCATTGGTCCTCCCAGCAAACACTATGTTCCCAAGGCTGTCCGCTCCTCTGTCCTCCAGTGGGGGCACGACTCCAAATTGTTCTGCCATCCAGGTATAAAGAGGACCCTCGCTCTTCTCCGTAGCCACTTCTGGTGGCCACCTCTGGAAGCTGATACCTGGGACTATATAGCAGCGTGCCTCACATGTTCCAGGAACAAGTTCTCCCATCGGTCCCCAGCTGGAGAACTCCTACCCCTCTCAGTCCCTCAACACCCATGATCCCATATTGCAATAGACTTTGTCACTGGTTTACCTCCCTCCAATGGTCACACCACCATCCTTACAGTAATCGATCATTTCTCCAAATCAGCCCATTTCATTCCCCTACCAAAACCCCCCTCTGCTTGAGAGACTGCTGACTCCCTGGTTTCACAGGTATTCAGACTCCCATCTGATATAGTCTCAGACAAAGGCCTGCAATTTACCTCTCAAGTTTGGAAAGCTTTCTGCAGCTCCCTAGGTGCCTTCCAGCCTCACTTCTGGTTTCCATCCCAGTCCAATGGACAAATTGAAGGGGCTAATAAGGAGTTGGAAGCCGCACTTTGTTGCCTCTCCTGTCACAATCCCTCCACCTTCACATCTCCCCTGGATCGAGTACGCCCACATCCCTCTGGTTTCATCAGCAACTGGTTTGTCCCCTTTCAAATGCTCCCTGGGCTATCAGCCACCCCTCTTCCCTTAGGAGGAAAACAACATCACTGTGCCGTCTGTCCAGGCCCACATACAACGCTGCAGACGAGTGTGGAAGGATGCTCACAAAGTGCTTCTCCGCACTTCCGCCAACTCTGGAACCTTGAATATTTTCAGAGTAAATTTCATCAATTATGATCTTGAATGCTTGGAAAAAAAGTCTTTGTTTCATCTGTTCAGTCATTTTCAGGCTCACTGGCTTATGGGACTGTGTAGCTACAAACTCTGCCACCTGCACATTTATTTAGAATTATTGCTGAGTAAAATGTAACCAAGTCACCACTGAGTTGCCCACGTCATGTCTAACGTGAGTCAAGACCAGGTCAGCTGTCCAGTCTCAGGTCTACAGCTCTGATGTTTTTAGCCTGTAATTGACCTCACAGTATAACACATTATATTACAGACTGCACACCTTACAATTACTGTGAAATGTAAAATGCACATTGTAGTTTTCCACTTCACTGTATGATTTGGAATAAGGACAATCTAAGATGGGACTAAAGTAGTGAAAATGTGGACTTTGTTGACATGTTTGCCCATCGTAGCTCTTAACGGGTCTGCTGGAGTAGAGTGCACAGCTATGGAAGGCTTCTATTGTTATCTGAAGAGAAAAAGTACAACATGATAAAGCCATGGAATAACATAATGACATAAAACCTACAGTTTAATGAGTAACCTGGTAATTAGTGGTGCATTGCTTTGCATGCACACTAGGCACCTCTATAGCACAGCTATAGCGGTACCTAGTGTGCAATGCAAAGCATGCACACTATTGTTCTTCCGGTTCTTCTTTTTCTTCTTCTTCAATGAGTGTGTATTGTAGAATGCTCCAGGCTAGAGTGGGAGCTTAGAGTGGAGAGGCTTTAAAAAAACTCTCTGATTTTTTTTTTTTTTACACGACGACTACAGCCACAAATTTTACTCTACAGCAGTGAAATTCACCAGTGTTGTAGCCACACTTGTCCTCTTTCTCACAATGTGTTCACTTTTTCTGTAGGGTTTACAGACTTTCTTTGGCATGCCTTTTAGCGACAAAAGGAGCTCTCAACCTCTCCATTGACTCCAATGTAAATCCAGCAGAGGATTTTTGGAGAAAAGCAGAAAATACCCTTTTTTAAACTCGCTGTATGTTGTATGTATGTATATTTTTATTTTCATCATATTTTTAAATTTTTTATTTTTTATATTTTTATTTTTTCACATTAAACTTACATAAACTTACATACGTCTTTTCTCTGTGTGCACACTTTCTCTGTGCAATTTTCAAAAATGTTCGTCATTTTCAATTGGGAGTTGGTCTGCAACCAAAGAATTTCCCTACGGGGATTAATAACGTTTTTCTGATTTTGAAAATCCTGCAGATACAGGTCAGGAGCTGCAGCTGTTCATCTTAGTGACATTGATCATTGGCTGGTTGTTGTTGTCTCAAACTGGTTTTGTGAACCTGACACTGAGTTCAGAGGACTTCACTGACCCTCAGGACACTGGCGGCATGAAGGATGTGATGAATCATGTCGACATGGAGCAGAAGCTCAGAGGAAGGTTTCCAACATCTGGTGAATCCATGAGAGCAGAGGGAGGAAGGAACCGGTGTCAGTATATAAAACCAGTGAAATGGTTGCAGGTTATTTATTGCTGAAGCCTTATGATAAAGGAAAAATGGGCCAGACTTTGAACTGTTTGACGGGCTCAACACTAAGCCTAAGAAGCCTGTGCAGCATTGTTTGCTATTTTTAATAGTTTGGAAATTTTTTCACCAAGTAGTAACAGACAGGAGTTGTGTTCATTTAATTCATAATTAAAATAACTTTCTTTATGTCTTCTTTAAATTCCTTATTTGCTCAAACACAGGCCACATCAGTGGTTAAAAAGGGTGGAAGAGGAACATTTAACTTCATAAATTATTCAGGATTAACAGCTATTGATTGTTAATGTGGCCATTATTAGGATGTTGCTTAAAATGTGCGTTCAACACTGATACAGTTGAATGGTTTATTCTATAACAAAGTGCCTGATTTTAAAATCCCATCATATATTTTATGTCATAAACTCTTAATTCAGGGGTCTTCAATCTTTTTCAGGCTAAGGACCCCGAAACTGATGGAGAGATGGTGCAGGGACCCCCTACTATATATTTTATAAAATTGTGTTTTATATTGAACTGAGCCTAGTGCCATGTATAAACATATGTTTTACATATGTATGTCATGACTTGCCCCTAAGGGGGCTGTTTTCTGAACACTTTTATGTTTTGAACCCCTTTGTGGACTCTTGGACTCTTGTTTAGGTTGTTAAATTTTGTTAGTAGTTCCTGTTTTATTTTGAAACCATGGCCCTTGTGTATCTTGTCTTGTTCTACTTCCTGTCTTTGTCTTGTTTCCCTCCATTTGTGATTGTCTGCCCCGCCCTAATTGGTTTCACCTGTTGCCCCTTGCCTTGTGTAATTAAGTCTCGTCGTTTCCCCATGTTCTTGTCAGTTCGTTTTGGTCTCATGCTCTTGTCTCTCGTCTCATGTCTTGTCTTTTGCCAGTCAGTGATCAAGTCATCGTGTTTCAAGTCAGGTTGTGTATCACTTGTTACTTTGTTTCTTGTTTGGATTTGGTTTCTCAGGTTGTTCAGTCTTTTTCCTAAGAGTGATTTTGAGTTCACGTTTTGTATTTTTGTTTTTTGTATTTTGCTTTTTTCCCCTTTATGGGTGATCCTTGTTACTTTGTCCAGTTGGGTTGCCTTCTTCCTTCATGAGTAATTTTCTGTTGCTACTTTATTAGAATACAATTACTATTTTTTGACTATGTCTGAGGGGTCGTGCATTTGGGTCCTAGTCTTTGCCTCCTAGTCCTGACAATGTATAAACATACGTACAACATATGTTATTGTGCAGCCATTACTAAGCTATTCAAATAATACACAGGTTCATATAAATGTTTTTTTTTAAACGTGCAAGGTACAGTGAGTAGGGTGGCAGTGACAAGGTTTCTATCTAAGATAACATCTTCTGCCTCCATTTATCCATTCGCTAATATGTTGGATTCATGTTAATGTGTTTTGAAAGACATTTAAATTTGTGGGAAAAAATGGGGGAAAAATAAAATATACATATATAAAAACTTGCCTTGCCCCCCAAAATTTCACGACCCCCCCTGCAGTACCTCTGCGGACTGCCTGTTGAAGACCTCTGTCTTAATTTATTAAACAACCGTAGTTTGTATAAAGTAAGTATAAAAATAACAATAAATAGAAATACTCAAATTAAATTCAAGTGGAATTAGTATTATATTATAGTGTAATGTATTAATTATATTGCTGTTTTTAAGTGTACTGGTTAAAGGTGGTGTGTGTTGTGAAGTTGTGGTCATGTGCTTAATTGCTCTCAGAGGACAGAAGAGATAATGACCTGTTGACCACCTCTATCATAACAACATAATTATTGTGATAATTACTTCACTCAACTTAGCTGCTTGTTACACAAGCAACTACCTTTTCCATTTTGTCTCTTCTTTCTGGTCACAGAGGTAAAAGGTATTTGCTCAGCAGACCGTCCCCTGATGCGGCTCTCTGTGACCACAGGGTGATAATTAGCAGTTTCCAGACTGGCTGTAATCAGGCCACTCCCCAGAGGCCTGGCCTGCTGTTCGGCACAGTGCAGGTGATGCTCGTGGGAGGTCACAGTAAAGGACACTAATGACACTCATAACAGTAATGAGCTCTGGGCTACTGTGTTGCTGTTACCTTAGAAAATTGCATCATACTATTTGGAAATTGCTTTTTCATTCATTCCTTGCTGACACACACACACACACACACACACACACACACACACACCTAAACAATACTTTTATCATCACTTTTAGGATGCACCGCTGTGACCTCTCTGACCTCATATAGAAGGGTAGAAAGTCAGAGCCTGACTTCTTTCTTGATTCCCCACTGACAACTTGTCTGTGTTAACCTCAGTGACAAAGTCATTATGTTTCCTGTAACTGTAACTCATGATAAAACAAAGCCACCCTCTGTTTCAGCAGCTGAAGTCTTTTAAAGTGAAACAGCAGCAGCAGGAAATGTTAGGTTAGCAGAGTTGAGTCCAATCCAGCCGATCAGGTTCTGGCTTCCAATTATCACTTCTTAATCACATCATCAATGTCTATTGAATGCTGAAAAGACCAAGTATATAGTGTTCTCCACCTCCACCAGTGATTCTGATTATCTGTCCATTAAAACCTCGAATGAATCCCACGTTACTCTTCCTGAGCCATAAAAACACTGACAGCAGTGTCAGTTTAAGGTTCAAATTAAAAATCAAAGTTCCTGTACTGAAATAAAATCTGTCCTTTACAAAATAAAAACTAATCTGTACCTGATTCATCATCTTAAACTGCCCTCAAACTACAGTCCCTCATACCTGTGGAAACTTTACAACTTTATTGTCTGATGGTTGTTCTTATGACTCATGTAGTTGTTGTGTCAATTGTCTTAGCTTTGTTATTTCTGTTTGCTGATTGTGTGTTTTCTTGTTCTCAGATCTTTCTTAAAAAAGGGGGTTCAAGTAGTGAAACTACATGATTAAATAAGGATTACACAAATAAATAAATAAATGTATATTTATATATCACTGAACCGTTTCCTCATTGTGACAGACAACCACACACACCTATGGGCAATGTAAAGCAGACAATTAACCTAATGTACATGTTTTTTGAGATTGTGTCTCCAACTGAACTTTGTGAAAATCAAGCTACAGCTGTAGTTTGTCAGTCTTCAGCAAATACATTCATCAAAGAGAAAAATACCAAGCTGTGAAGATGTAAAATTATAAATTACATTACAGTACAGTACGTTAGGCAAGACCTGAAATCAAGTGAAACTTTTTAAATAAAAAAACCTGTGAAACCTTTTGAATTTGTCTCAATTTTTAACATTTTTACAATGTGTAAAAAAATTAACTGTAGCATTACAAGCAGGGATGTGGAACACAAAACACTGCTAATGTCTTTTTTTTGTGATTTTATTAATTTAAATGACACAGAGCTGAATTTTCATCTGTAACAAACAATGAAAGAAAGAACAATCTGTGAAATGCAGTTAAAGCTGTTAGTACTTAAAACATCAACCATCAACACTTGACATTGTTCAGGTTTTTAACATTTAAAATTTCTATCTTACCAACTTCATCAATACAACTAGAGACTATGATACTAATGTGAATGTCCTATGAATATCTAACATGAAAGCTGATGATACTCTGTACCCATCAGTCATAAAAACAAATCCATAATTGACAAAAATAACATCAGTAGTTTATGACTACAGGTGAAACTACATCACATCAGTTAACAGTGACAGTATATCAGTGTGATTTGACATGAAACAACAAGCTCTTGAGGTGTTTAGAGATTTCTTTCATTTTCAGTCCATATATGATAGGATTAAAGAGAGGATGATACAAAATCATTTGTAAAGTCATTATTAAACGGGCAAGTTTTGGCAAATCTGATTCCAGTCGAACTACAATGATGTCATAAGTAACAAAACAGGAAAAGCTGATTAAAACCAGCAGGTGAGGTAAACAGGTCTGTGCAGCTTTTCTGCGGACTTTTTTACAACTTCTGTAGGATATGATAAGTATCCTGGTGTATGTAAAAAGTATGAAGAGCATAGGGAAAAGACCAATGTTTAGCAATACAAACACACCATAAATGAACAGTGCTGCTGAGTGAACACACTGAAGTGTGTAAATTGAAGAGTTACAAAACAGTCCTTTCAAACTAAAGTGACAGAGTTTTATATTAGCATACAATACAACTGCCCCTGCAATCTCACAAACAGGAACAAGCCAAGCTGTAACCAGAAAGACTTTGATGGTAGTTTTTCTCATGATAGTTGGATAGTGCAGAGGGTTACATATAGACACATATCTGTCATAGGCCATGGCTGACAACAGTAAGAAATCTGAAGTGACCAGACAGGAATATATGAACCACTGAAAGAGACAGGCTTGAAATGAAATAATCTGTTTCTCAGATAAAACATCAATCAAAAGCTTTGGGTAGGTAACAGTGCTGAACAGAACAGAGTTCAGTAACAACGCTGCAATGAAAATGTACATAGGCTCATGGAGGTTTTTCTGAATCCAGATCAGACACACAATGGTGGAATTACAGCAGATGATTAAAATATACACTGTAAACATGATCACAAAATAAACATATCTGTATTTCTGCACTTCTAAATACCCACCAAGACTTATATATGTTACATTTAATTGAGCTTCCATCAAGGTTCTCAAAGCCAAAATCTTAAAGAGTAACTCAGGCAGATCATGTAACAGACTCTCTTATAAAATAATAACTGACAAAACAAGTCTCACGCTGAGGATTGCAGCAACATATGGCCTGTATTAGACTGTCTCATCCTTCACAGATACCGAGATTATAGAAAGTGAAGAGCTTGACTCTGTGGAATGTTTTTATCAGACTGCTTCACTCTCCATGGATCTCATTAACCTCTCCACTAACATGTAAACAACTCCAGAACACTCAAGATTCCTGAACCCACAGGTTAT